>NW_026555247.1:41252500-41852500 GCF_021234165.1 Pteronotus mesoamericanus
TCCATGGGCGTTGTCACACGTTGCTGCCAGGAGACATAAACATTGTGTAACTCCCCTGGGATTGAAGGCACTCTCTTTGGTGGCACTGCTCATTTTCCATATAGGCATCCGTCGATTGGGTCTCTATGCCTGGTCTCTCGGGGCCCTGCCATACACACCTTACCCTCCACCGATTCAAATCCACACCCCTTATTTGTCATAACCCCTAACTGCCGGCAGAATAGCTTTGTACCCGGGGTTATCCCGGGTGACCCCCAAAGTCGCAGGTGTCCTTGAGGGGGGTGTAGGAAGAGGCTGCCTCCTTGACTCTGACAGCAATGGCTTCCCTGCCTTTACACCGTGACCATACATGGCTGTCTGAGGGCACGCAGAGGGCAGGCTTGCATCCACGCAAGGGACAGATACTGGAGGCAAGGACTGCTCCCGGGTCAGGAGTCAATTTACAGATAATCTTACAAATATTTCCTCTGTGTTACATAGATATGTAAAGTTTTAATATCTAAATATAAATATCAATGTTCAATATAGACATTATTGTAAATATTATGCACACACACACACACACATACACACAAAGCTTTAAAACATCATTGGAAAGAAAGATGTGACATGCCGTCCGAGGCAGTGTGGCCGCCATGTCGCACCAGGACTAGCCAGGCGGGCACGGCTACGTCTTTGGTAGCACTGCTCGGGGTTCCCACACAGCAGTGCATCAGAAGCTGCCACCATGTATCAGCCATGGGGCACAGACCAATTTCTCTTGGCAATTTGCAAGTGCACGTTCACAGGTGAAAAGGACAATTTCTCCACGTGGCCAAGGGGAAGAGAGTGTCAACAAGCCTGAGAAGCCAAGGAAAGCCTGTGGGGACCATAGCCAGGGCTGCCATTGGGGATCAGACAATGGGCTTATGGCTGGCTTTCATTTTAACATGAAACATAACTCACCATCGAATATTTAAATAAACAAATACTTCATTGATAACCACAGCAGAGGACAACGTGAGAGACCAGCACCAGAAACATCTTGGAGAATGTGCAGCAGGCGCATGTCTGAAAAGTGATGTGGAGGAAGCAGCTGCCATGACCGGTTGCCGGCCTGGCCCCGAAAGGCATCCACGGCCAAGGGATTCATGTGACTTCCCAGAGGATAATGCAAAGCCGGGTGACACACAGCTCACATTATTTTGTGTAGACTTTTAAAGGGCACTTCCTGTGGTAGAGGAGATGAAAAGCTATGTTGAAATGCGGTCCCTTGGGGTTGCTGAAGTCAAACATGGTGCACTGAACAGCTTAAAAGACAGGGAAAAGGCACCTAGATTTCGTGGTCCATCTAAGGCACACTCTTGGGTGGCATTTGTTAATTTTTTATGTATGTATTGATCAGCCCTCCATTATGTTGATGTTTTTTCTCCATGAGGATAATAGTGCCAGCCATCTCTACCCCAAGCCCAGGACAGAGCTCCTCGACCAGGGAGGACGCAGAGGTGGGGAGCCAACGCCCCAGGTCCCCCCTGCGCGTTTCTCGGTGCTGCTCACGGCAGGACCGAGCACAGCTATGGCTCCTCAGAAGCCCGTGGGCTGTGGCACACGCACCCTGCCCCCGCCCACCCTGTCTCTGCTGCTGTCAAGAGGACGGGCGCCGGGCGGCGGAGGTGGAAGGAGCCCAGCCATGCAGACCGGGAAGGCCTGTGCCCCGGCTGCAGGTGCAGGGCGATCCCCGCGCACCCGGAGGAGAGCGAGCGGGCTGTCGCCCGGCCTCCGAAGGTGGACACGGCACCTGCCTTTCCAGCCAGGGGAGAATTTCCAGAGCCTTCGAAAAATGTCACGTCAACCTGGGTGATTACAGAATAAACCTTGGTTTCAAACTAAATTGTCTTTAGGATTGGGAATGGCAAATTATGGCCCAGGGACCCCGATTTGTTTACTTCCTGTCCTCGATCCCATTACAGCGGCAGATGTGAGCATGATAGGGCCTGTGGGGTTGCGGAACCTAAAATACTCGCCAGCTGGCCCTTCCCGGGACAAGTGTGCTGGTCCTCGCAGCAGGCGAGCACAGCCGCAGGCAGGTCAGGGCCGACGTGCAGGTTTACAGACGAAGACAGTTACTGCTTTTATCGCTGTGATAGATGCAAGTGCGTTTGAGATGAACGATAGACAGATGCAGATATTTCTATCATAGATATAAAATAGTATAGGCTACTGTTAAGTTAAAAAAAAAATCAGGAAACTACAAGTATTCCCAGGAAACCAAAAAAATACAGAATTTTGAAATTAACTTTCATCAAGTTATAGGGAGTATGAGAAATTAATTTTCAAATTGGAATGGAAATAAAAGACAACATCATATGAAAACACTTAAGGCTTGAAACCAAATTTACTGACTACTTAAAACTCATTAGTTTTAGTTCTTTACAGTAAAAATTGCATCCACTACAAGCACAGCTTTGGTTTTCCCCCCTCACTCTCTGCCTCCCTCTCTTCCTTCCTCCCCCGCTCACTCCAATGTAATGTAGTGCTTCTCTGATGTGTTGGCACAATTTCCCTCTCTAACAGGAACTTAAGATTTTGGATCTATTAGCAGTGCATCCATTATTAATTAACTTGCACGGGGAGTAACTTTGCAGTTGGCAAGCTTCAGAGAGCTGCCGAAAATGATCATAGCACCACCGTCGTGCGTACTATTTCTCAGCGGCCCGTGGCAGATAACACAGTCACAAGGCAGCCTTCTCTTCTGTCGGCTGGAAGGGGAAAGCATCACCAATGGCCTGCTTCGTACACTGCTTCCTGCCGTAACGCAGCACTAAGCTGTGCATCAGCATGAAGGCTTCAAAGTACACACACGTTGATTTCAAACGCTCCGGGGGCTCGTACGAATTGGACTGCACGTTGGTTTGGGGAAACTAGAAGGTGTCCTAGGACATGAGCTATTTTTGCATGGACTTTGGCAGGTGGCCTGCCATGTGACGTCACAAAAGCATCCTCTGGTTACACTGCTCTGTTTGTTTGTGATGCCTGATTACCAACAGATAGAACTCACAGCCCTGTACCTACAAATGCATTGACTGTTTTACACGCCTCTGCTACCCATTAGGGAGCAGTCAGTGATGCTCACGCTTGGGACGTCGTCACCTACAACAGATGAGAGCAGTCTGAAACAAGCCATGTATCCGTTAAGTTGAGAGTGCGTGTGTGTGTGTGTGTGTGTGTCTGTGTGTGTGTGTGTGAGAGAGATAACTGAGGATTTATATGGTATGTAAGGAGCATGGCTAGACAGAGAGTGGCAATTAGGAGGCACAGGGACAAAATACAATTGAGAGATGGTTGCAAAGAAGACAATCTATCTCAAGCTGACAAATGCAAGCTTACAGGCAGAAGAATAAAGCGCTTGAATTTGTATGGAATATTTTTTCTCCCCAGGGATGAAGTATGGTCCAAATATTCAATTTAATCATAACTTCTCAGTCTCTCACTTATTTTATTAAAATGGAACACATTTGACCTATTTGGGCTGACGCACGTAGGCACCTCTCTTTTGATTAGCTTTGGTACAAAAAACAGAGAAAGATTTTTTAAGTCTCGCTATTTTGTTTTGCTTTTACTTTGGTTTTAAAAGGAAACTGATATAGCACACATGATGAATGCATATTTAGAGCCTTTGGAAACAGACAATAGTGGAAAACGAACTCTACTTTTAAGGGGACTGTTTAAAATTTTAGTTTTCCAAGTCTAATTTAGGTTTGACGTTGTATGAAAATGCTTTCATGATTCACAGGGCTTTTAGAAGCATGTTACCTTAGTGATTTTATTTATCTTGCGGATACTGTCTGACAGTTGACGTCTGCTTGGTTACACCTGCTGGCAGTTGCTAGTTATATACTACAGAAAATTGAAAGCAGGTTGCTTCTGGGACATTCAACTTAGAATTTCTTTCCTATTTTGGCAAATTGTGCTCAAGTAGCATAAGTAATATCACTGCAAGGTTTTTGTCTTAATATTTAGAGAAGCCTCATATTAAAATCAGCACTTTTACAGGTAGTTACATAGATTTAGACATAGACATACATAGACCTATAGCTACACACACACACACACACACACACAGTTTTAGAAAATATTGAACTGGCACTACGAAACCAGAAACTAAATTACAATGGAATGAAACCAGGTTTACATTATGAAATGAAAAACCAAAAAGGTGCAATAAGCACAGATGAAATTTCCACAATTAAATTAAAGGAAATCTTTTGTATGGTCCAAGGTTCAGCAAACCACACCAATGTAATAAGCCATTAATATTTGCCTTACTTACATAAGCCCTGAGAGATGAGTAGAAAATTCTCCCAGACTAAGGTGCTGGGGCCCGAATACGTGTTCTCCCCTGAATTCATCTGTGGTCCCCCCTTAAGGCCGAACCTGATGGTATAACATCAGGAGGCGGGGCCTTCCGAAGGTGCTTAGTCATGAGCAGGACAAGTACCCGGTGAAGAGACCCCGCCGAGCAGCGGAGCCCCCTCTGCCAGGAGAGGTGGGTTGCAGGGAGAAGGCACGTTCTGTGAACCAGGAAGCCAGCACCGAATGCCAAATCTGGAGGGGCCCTGGTCCTGGTCCTCCAGCCTGCAGAGCAGTGGCAGATAAATATTGGTTGCTTACAAGCTGCCCAGACTGTGGTATGTAGCAGCCTGAATGGACCGAGATATGAGGGAGGTCAAAAGTGTGGCTTTATTTAACTAGGGTATGTCTGTCTCTGGAGATTAAAGACTGAATTCCCTCCAAAAAAACTAATTCCAGAGCCTATTGAAGTTCAAAGCTCTTCTTAAAATTTTTGGTGAGTTCTTTAGAAGCTTACATTCCAGCCATCACCTCATCTTCCAAATTCTCACATGCGTGGAATTGTTCATTTAATTATGAGTCACCTCATTGCTGATGTATATTTTTAGGAAATTAGAAAATATGTAAAATATATACTATCAGAGTACTTCTAATTTTTTAAATATGTGAAGAGCAAAACCTGTTTTCTAGGGCCCTGTTTATTTAAATCAACACAGAGAGCTCAGGATCTTGGAGTCTGCAGCCTCATTACTTCAAAACCATTCTGAACACAAAGTTTAACAAGGAAGCCTTAATGCATGAGTACAACCAAACAAGTGACAGTTATAAAATTAAGTTTAGAAAAAAGGCAACATGATTGGTCAGTTCTTTGTCCACAACCAGGCATGTGTTCACTGGCTGAACGTGGGCCCCCAGGAAAGCTCAGTGGTGATAAATCCTGGAATGTGGCAGAACGCAGAAAAAAAGGGGGCAAAGAAACTGAAGAAAGAAGGGGCAAAAGTGTTGGGAAGCCCCAGAGAAGTTGATGAAGTAAGTGAAAAGATCACCCCCATTAATGCAGTGAGAGTATGCGTGGCCGCGTAGGCACCTTGAATCAGCTGTGTCTCTCCTAAGCCCCCACGAGGTTTCCATGGTGATCAGAGAACACACCTCAGTGACGTCAATCCTATGCTTTTCGTGCAGAGTCCGCACAGAAAGAACAAATCAAACCATAAATTCTAATAGCTTGTTCGTTTATTCAGAGAGAACTACCAGGACAAGTCTAAGTGTATTGTAGCAGATTTTCAACCATATGGACTCTTCCAGTAAAATGCAAAGAGAAAAAAAACATAGGAAACACCGTGTCCAACATAAAAGATAGAATGGACAACTTAATTTAAAGGACTGGAAGTATTTTTTAAATATTTCATTACTCTAATATGAGTAACAACAGGACCACAAACTAGCAACACTATTTTGTCTTTGATACAGAACTACCTTCCATAGCAAAGATGATGAATCCCTCATATTTTTTTGATCCTATGAGCAGGTAACCTGACTGCTAGAATACATTTCACTCAACTGAACACGACACGTTGTTCCCTAAATCTTGTCTTGGAGGCTTTGCACTAACTACTGTTATCGAGTCAACCACTGATGTTGCTTTTGATCGTTGCTGTATCATGTACCTGGAGCAAGTGACGCTCTCATTTATGAGAACCAAAGATGCATTAAACAATTTTTTTAAAGTTTTATGCATGAATATAAATGTATTTTAAGGACATTTCAAAGTCATGATGCTGCAAGGGGTGACTAGTAGGATATTTTAAAGTACAATTACAAAACTACCAAATTGAAAAATAATGTGGGATTGCATTAGGCAAAGCATTTCTGACCACAGTGTAAATCTTGAAGAGTTTTTAAATGTTCATATATCTATCCTGCTCTGTGAAAGAATACCAAAATTGCCTGTGGCAGTAATCAATGGATTAATGATAACTTGAATTAGAATAGCTTTGCTGTTTGTAATGAGATAAGCCTAATAAATTCCATCCTATAAAACACTTGGTTATTAAAATACCATTATCATAGAGTTTTTGAATTTTGCCAATTTTACACACTTCTTATAAAATACTACAAGCATACATTATATAACCTTTTAATTATGTGTGAAAACCAAAAGTGAAAGAAATTTTCTGAAGGTAGGCATGCCAAAGAATAGGAAAGAGAGGTCTTTGACAATCACACATGTTACATGGAAGAGTTATGAATAGTTTTTAATTGTTTTTTTCTCCTCATAATATTATGAACATTTATGTAAGTTATCACCACAAAACTTTTATGTAAGAACCTCCCTGGAATGCTAGATTCAGCATTCACATTCTACAGGGGACATTCGATTTTGTTAGAGAGTAGCGGGTTAGTTGGGTCAAATACTAGTTGTTCTAATATATTCCAAAATATCTGTACCTCATGGCCTCAGCATGGAAAAAAACAGTTTACTTTTCCCTCATATAAAGTCCCAAACAGACGTTCTTGATCAGCAAAGTTTTCTTGCAAGTGGTAATTCAAAGATCAGACCCTTTCTATGTTGTGGCCTTGTGATCTTCAGGAAAGCTGTTACACTTGTCTTCACTAAGCGACTGGAAGGCGAAGGCAGAGGAGAGTGGCACAGGCATCTCCACCTCGCAGTCACGCACACTGCTTCCGCGTAGGCTCCGGGGTTAAATGTCACCCGAACGGTCGCCATAGCGGCAAGAGCAGTTGGGGACTGAAATCCAAGTTCCCTCACTGGTATCTAGCAAGACACCCATATTATTTAAAAGAACTATTTTGGGGGAAGATGGGTGATCTTCCAAAATGAAATGTAAACGTTCAAAACTTAAACCCAATATACCATTAAACATGAACTATTAAGTGAAAGAGGATAATACCGTGTATTTTCACTGCCCTAGAAATTCTTTGTGTTCCACCTCTTCGTCCCTTTCTCTCCCCCAACCTTAGCAACCACAGATCTTTCTTTGTACTGTCTGCATAGGTTTGCCTTTTCCAGAATGTCAGATAGCTGGACTCGCACAGTATGTAGCCTTTTCAAGTTGGCTTCTTTTACTTCGTATCGTGCATTTAAGTTTCCTCCTTGTCTTTCCATGGCTTGATGGCTTATTTATTTTTTTTAGCACAGAACAGCATTTCATTGTCTGCATGGACCACAGTGTATTTATCCATTTAACTACAGAAGGGCATCTTGGCTGCTTCCAAGTTTTGGCAGTTATGAATAAAGCTACTATAAACATCTATGTGCAGATTTTTGTGCGGACATAAATTTTCAGCAACGTTGGGTAAATACCAAAGAGCATGATTGCTGGATCATGTGGCGAGGGCGTATTTAGCTTTGTGTGAGGCTGCCGCGCTGCCTTCCCAAGCGGCCGCGCCACGGTGCACTCCGACCCGCCAGCAGGGAGCCCCTGCCGCCCCGCAGCCTCGCCGGCATTGGGTGCCGCCAGGGTCCTGGGTTTCAGACGTTCTAACAGGTGTGTGGCGGTGTCTCATGGTTTTAATTTGCATTTCCCTGAGGATGTATGATGTGGGGCATCTGTTTATATGCTTATTTTCCATTTCTATATCTTGTCTGGTGAAGAGTCTGTTCGAGTCTTTCACCTGTTTTTAGACCGGCTGTTTGTTTTCTTATTGATGAGTTTTAAGAGTTCTCTGTATACTTTGGATAACAGTCTTCTATCAGATGCTTCTTTTGACATTTTTTGCTCCCACTCCACGGCTTGTCTTCTCATTCTCTTGACAGTGTTTGTCACAGCAGACGTTTTTAAATTTAATGAATTCTCATGGATCACGCCTTTGGTGCAGAATCTGAAAAGTCATCATCAAACTCAAAGTCACCTAGACTTTCTTTCACATTATCATCTAGAATTTTAGTGACTTAGACAGTTCTTTGGAGAAGTTTTGCTACCAAGGGAGCAAAGAAATGTGGCGGTAGCTGGGAGAACCCAGTGATTACACTGATGATGTGGAAAGCAGGGATCGCTGCAGCCTCTGCTTGTGCACGTGGGAGGGGCTGAGACCTGGGCGCGGATGGGGGGCGGCCTTGGGGAGGTCACAGGTGGTCCATCTGTGTGAGCAGCAGGAACGCGAGGTGTGTGGGTGCAGATGCCGGAAGGCAGAGAGATGTGGTAGTGGGGGGTTGCACGTTCTAATCTGAAGCTCGATTTCTTCAGCGAGTAGAAAACCAAGAAATAAAAATGGGAAGAGCAGCGTTTGCGGTCTGAGGGAAGAGTAGACAAGAGCAGCAGGAGGTAAATGAAATAAGAAAGTAGACAGAGTCTCCAGGAGTCATGAGGGCCAGTTTGCAGTTCTCAGGGAGGAACGTCCAGGGCAAGGCCCCTCAGGAGGGTCCCGCCCCTCTCCTTAGGGGGGCTCACTGTGGGGATGCAAGCGAGGGGGCAGGCTTAGCTCCCACCTGGCGTTCTCGCGTGATTAACAAAGCGAGGCAGAGTACGGTAGTGAGTAAACTGAGTAACCACAGGACTTAGGCCGGGTAGGTCAGGAAAGATCATGGAGCTATGGAATCACCAGAATGCCTACCTGACGGGGTTGAAAGGTGGGAAGCAAACTGCTGAAGAGATGGGGAGCGGACGGCCCACAGTGGGGTGCACGGGGCTGAGAGGACAGAGGCTCTGCTGGTGGTGATGCAATTGGCAGGAGGGAGTCACCTGGGCAGGGGGCGTGTCCACATCCTCCAAGGAGAGGATTTCAAATAACTAGAGGCTGGGGTGCTGGGAAGGTCATGTCCCTGAACTTTCACGTTGCTACACGTAGAAGACAGGCATCTTTTGGACAGAATGGCAGTGAGTCAGGCTCAAATCATCAAGAAACGAGGGGGGATCTCTGGGGCCCCTGGGTATGACAGCGGCCGTCAGAATGACAGTTGATATCATCTGCTGGGATGTGACAAAGCTGAAGCATGCCCTGGAAGCCGCAGTGGGGAGCAAGGAGGCCCACTCCCCCAGGCCCCCGACCACCTCCCCCCATCACCCCCGGCGAGGCCAGGAGAGCGAGGAGAAGGCCAGGGCACAGAGGGCGCAGACTGGGGTTCTCGGAGACCAGGGAAGGGTCTGGGGTTTGGGGCATCGAGAGAAGCAAAGAGGTCACAGGATACACAGCGACTGGGCGCTCTAAGTCATTACTCTTAAAAGATTCATTTCATCTGCCGACGTAGTAGAAGCATTTAATTCAAATGCAGGCCACTGCAATACAAGTAAGTGAGCTGAGTCAGAAAGAAACCAGTCTTTCCCATGATGGTAGCGGGCCGTAGGCTTTATCACCCAGACCCTGACTCGGACCCTTGTATTTGTTTTGGCTGTCAGTTAGGTTCTTCACCCAAGAACACTTGTCGAGAACACAGGATAGGCCAGGAGCTAACTGGGCATCTGCTAGAGAACAGAATAGACAAAAATGTGTCAAAACTAAAACTAAACTGAAACTTAGACTTAAAACTAAAACTATCTCAGGATTTGGCACAATCGTGGAGTATTTCCTTACAGGCTCTTGCGTCTGTATTTTGTTCCAATTAAGGCCAATGGCCTTAATCTGTGCAGCTTGGTCATGGAAACTTCGCTCCACACACTTTCCAGAAAGTGAGTGCCCAGCTGTGTAACCAGCCACAGAGGCGCCCTGGCCGCTGAGTGCGTGCGCTTTGCCCACACAGCGCAAAGCAGCCGCCCCCAAGGCCAGGGAGCTATTACTAATGAGGAAGATACACAAATTCTGCATGTTTTTTTTTTTTTTCCTTGAAGGAGCTTTCAGGATTTTGGAAAATTACTCCAAAATACATTTCAAGAATTTTAAAGATAATTATTTCTGAACTCAATAACTCTACATCTAAAAACAAACAAACAAACAAAAATACCAGGGTGTTAATCTTTAAAAATGAGTGTACATATCTCTACAATTATTTTCACCCCAGAATTATAAATAAAATTGTAAAAATGGGAATAACAGAATGAAGTCGCTTTGGCATACTATGGTAAATCCATAATACATAGTATTAAAAATTATATTATAGAGGGTCAATGGCAGTGGAAATATTTATATAACAAAATATTGACTTAAAATATAGTTTCAGTATTATGTAAAGTTATGAAAATATAAATATGGAAAAATAAAAACAAATGTGCTAATATGTTAGCTTATCTTTAGAGCATTTTGACTTTCTTGTATAAACTTTCTCTTTTAAAAAAGGTACTCTACAGCTGCCATGATTTAGTTTTATAATCATAAAAACCTTGTATTTTTAAAAATGTCAGGATAATGAGAGAAACCTTCTTACTGGTGTAATATTTTACTCTAATTTCATGTACATTTTGATTGTATTAGGATATGATTTTATGGCACGCAAAAGAGAGAACGACATCTGAGGGAGATCACAGTCTCAGTCATAAGTACACGCTGACCTCTTCTTACCACAGCGAGACCTCCCACTTGAATATGAGTTTCAGCAACAGAGAAAAACAATTGCATTACATCCAGTCCAATACGTAAGTGACTCGGTTGTATTTTATTAAATTAGCGCTTCGGTGTGTCTCAGATACACTGACCCGTGGGATGGCCCCGTGGCAGGGCGCCCTGTGTGTTCAGTGACCCCGGTGGCCGTGGGCCTGGCGCCTGAAGCGCACTCTGTTCCTGCAGAGTCTGGCTGTGATGACACCAGCATCGCAACCGACCATTTCCACCTCAAAAGCGCACATTTAAAAACCATTACTACAAATGCCATTATCTGAATAGGCTGAATACTTGTAATCGATTTGCACTAAGAATCACCCTGTTTTAGTCAACGTTGCGGCACAATGAAGTGAACAAAGCCAAGCGAGACCTTTTTCAAACGCAGTTCTGATCACTGACTGAGAACGGCGGGCCACGCTTCAGAAACTGCGGCCTTCCAGTCGTAGTTAGCAGCCGGCGCTGCCGCCAGACAGGTCTGGTCGCTGTGTCTGCTCGGTGTCTCCCGTGCTGGGCGACTCAGTCACTGGGGTAAAATGTGGGAGCTTCAGTTCACTCATTTGTGGAACAGACTTCAATACCTGCATTATTGTTACAGGGATGTAGCTGCTGTAGAGTAATCTTACAGTGTGTAAAATTTGAAAGTCAAAGTTGTCCTACGTGTTACCATGTTAAAAATTCATATAACCCCACCGAGCCAGGGATTCATTTACTCTCCACAAGTATTAGCAAAGGGGCTACCAGTACGTACCTGAGGACACTGGCATTTTATTTAAGGGTGACATGATGTGTATATGCAAGATGTTCTCCACTTCCACCGAGGCTGTGAGGACACCGCACGGCACCCCTGAGGAGCGCAGCTTGCAGGCATTGTGAGAGGCATGAGGGGTGTGAACACGGCTTCCTGCTCTGTTGAGGGACGTCCCCCCTCACACTGGGCGCACTTCTGTTCCCTGGTTCTTCTGCTAACCATGCTTACAAAGCTCGTTTACCAGAAACCTTACAGTTTAATCTCCTTTTCTGATGTTTTCCATCTAAACTATTTTGGGTTTTAATTTTGAAAAGAACTTATTATCAAGCTACTGGGGTATACTCCAGTGTAGAAGGACACAATCCATAGGTTCCCATTCTCTCTTTTACAGAAGTTATTATTTAAATATTGTAGTATAACATATACACAGGAAACAATTAGGAAAAAATCAATATAGAGGCCACTAGAATTAATGATATCTCTGACATTTATACAAAATGTGACTGGTAAAGTTTCTTATAAAAGGTATCAGAAAACACAATTTTAAATGTTAGAGTTATTTAAAAATGCTTAAAATACATTTGGATAGATTTTAAAACTCGTTTCCTTAGGAAATATAAAATCATGCAGAGAAGTGCATGAGGAAAGCACATTCAGCTTGTTGAGTTATTACACAGCAAACACACATCCAGCCACCACCTGGGGGAAAGGCTGGAACACGGCCAGGAAACCAGCACCCAGGCCGCTGGCTTGTCACAGACAACCCCTCCTCCTCGTCTCCTAAACGCAAGGGTGCAACTGGGGACCATGCCACAAACTCACGCTTTGCTCTTCACTACCTCAGTGTAAATCTCTAAGTACAGTAGTATAGCTTGGCCTGCTTTTTCATTTTATACGAATGGAATCACACGTGTGTGTTCTTTCTCACCTGCCACATTCGCTCCCCTTCACTGCTGTGCTTTTAAGATTCATGTTGTGTGTGTGTGTGTTTAACTATATGTCATTCATTTCAAAATTATAAAGTGTTACATTCTGCGACTATATCAGAGTTTATTTATCCTGCTACTGGTGACTGACATTTTGATTGCTTGGGGATTTGGAAATTTTGAATAATAAGGCTATGAAGATTCAAGTGCACGTCTCTTTCCTGGTGCGTGTACACAGAGGTGCCTCTGGGGTGTTACAAAGGCTCCCGTGCGGCCCAGCTTTGGTCTGGCTCCTCCGAGTCTCCTATTCCACTCTGGCCTCAGTCCCCTGGTCCATTCTTAGCAAGGATTTTATTTGTCAGTTTAGTGAGAACCTCCTCTCCTGTTTCATGATCTGATCGCCCTTGATAGCTAATGAGGTTCCTCAACTTTTGATGTCCGAGTCCTTGGCTGGCCTTCAGGTCATGGACCAGGTCAGCAAGAGTCCCCGACCCTGGGTGTCTCCTCTCAGTCATTTCCCACCCATGGACAGCCAACTCAGTCCCCAACTGTCCTTATTGTATGGGGAGTCAAGTCTGGCCTCTCTCCCCTGTTGCAATAACCCGGCACAACAATTGCCGATAAAGTCTTCCTTACTGTTTTGCAGGGATCAGAATAGCCTTGTTCTGGAGAGTATGCTCTAGAGGATGGATTGCTTGGTCACAGGGCATCACCATCTCCAACTTGGTCAATATTTCCTATTTGCTGAAGTGAATCTAATAATTGACACTCCCACCACCAATATAAAAGTGTTTCTGTGGTCCCCACTTGTGTCTTCTCCTGGCTGTGTGAATTCTAGCCATGCTCATGGATGGATAATGAATTGGACTCTTTTTTCATTGGTATTTCCCTTGTCACTAATGTGGTTAAGCATGTTTCCACATATATGCTGACCACCTGCATGATTTGAATAGCTCCCTTTACGTTGTTCATGTTTCCATAGGCTTCCTGGTTATTTCGGCCCCTTTTCTCAGGAGTTTTCAGTCTTTCTTCATGAAACATAGAATTTCTCTGTATATTCTCAAAATAGCACTTTGTAATTATTTGTGTTGCACATGATCTTTTGCACTCTTTTAATGATGAATTTTGATGAATAAAAAACCTTTTAATGCCGCTCAGTTTATTTTTCTGTACGATATTTTTTGAATTCTGTCTAAATGTTTTTTTCTGTTCTGGAATCATAAAGATATGCTATTAATTGAAGTAAATGCATTTGCCTGTTTGGCTCGTTGGTTAGTTCACATGCATGTGTGCTATAGCTGTAGGTACAATCCCTGTGGAACTATTTGTTGTGAATGATATGCTGTAGGGTTCAGTAGAGTATTTAAATGTTTTTTTGTGTCTTTGAGGAGGTTGTCCCACACCATTTCCTCTACTGCTCTGATGTGTCATTTATGTCCTAAATCAAGTGTCCCTATGCATGGGGCTATTTGAAGGCTATTTTTTTCTGTTCTCCATCTTCCCTTGCGTCAGAACCATATGCTTAAGAATTTGGCTTTATACGTGGCAGTTCAAGTCCTCCCACGTTCTTTTCTGTCAAGATTGCCTTGGCTATTTTGGATCTTTGCGTTTCCATGTACATTTTAGAAACATCTTGGCAAGCTCCATTTAACATGTTATTTTTATGGAGATCTTATTAAACTATGTAGACAATTTGTGATGACAACATTTTTGCAATGTTGAATCCTACAATACGTGAGCATGGTATATATTTCAAATTGTTAAACCTATTTTAAATTTCTTAACACTGTTTTAAAATTTTCTGACATCCTGTGCATCTTTTGTTGGACACACTTGTACATACACGTAATTCTCATTGCCCACAGCAGTTACATTTTGTAAAGTCACCACAGAGACTGAGTTAGCAACCGTGGAACCATTGCTCCTTGGTTCCGGTGAGCTTCCGGCCACAGGTTTGCCAGCTGATCACTGCCTCACCTGGTTCTGTATGTGTTTCTGTTTAAAGGCATCCGGTTTAATAAGGGTGGCTAAGGCTTCATGTTTCCACACTCCGCGAAGCCCTCTGGCTCTTGCTCCTCTGAGTCCTAAACAAGTCTCCGTGTGTGGGGAAGCTTCAGGGTGGGAGCAAGTTCCTGTGAGTGGCATTATATCCCCCACAAACTCCATGCTGTCCCTCCGTGTGCCACCGCCTCCCAGGACGTCCACTCGCAGACACCAGATGGCCTCGGTGTGCACATCAGGTCCTTCGTTCATCCCTGTCTCTTCCATCTCCCAACCTCTCTCCGTCGCTATGAGGTATTTTTGTGCTTTCTCTGAAAGCATTTCCATTCCCCTACATCTGCTGGAAAACCTTGTGTTAATATATTTGCCTAAGTGCCTTGTTAAGTTGGTCAACGCAATTAAAGAGATATTTTAGAATCATTTAAATCATTTCTATTTTGCCTCATGTGTATATTTGTATTGTGACTTTTTTAAAAAATCCCTAAATTGTCCTAAGGTTTTGAAAAATAGAAAATATATCCTAAATAAATAAGAGAAATAATGAAATAATTTTAAAACTATCTTATACGATGTTTGGCTATATCCATTATCCCTATTCTTTTCAAAACAGAAAATCAAATACACAGCTCTGATGAAATCTAGCGAAGTGTCTCCTGGCTGGACCTGCAGGATAGAATCCCACCCTAGACCTTCCCATGGTCGCTTGCAGCCACCTCTGCGGGTGGGACACAGGGCTTTTCACAGTTGCAGGGTGACTTCATGGTACGGTCAGGGCTGAAACCCCTGGTCTCACGTGGACTAAGGTCTCGCTCTGTGCAGGCGGCTCTGCTCAGCTCTTGGGACGGGTTTTCCTATTGGTTTAAGGACACCTCCTCAGAGCTTGTCACCGCGACCTGCGGGCCCGGTGTCCGTGGCTCCTGCCAAGCTCACCGCCCTTATGTTTGTCTCACTCGCTAGTGTCCGGACACCTGGGCCCTCGGCTGAGCCAGACACCGGCTCCTGATGTAGGGGCTCGGATCACGGGCACCCTGTGCCCAGGAAGGTTCCCGCACCTCCTCACGGACCGCCCGCTCCTCACTCGGGTCTCGGCCCGCGCGCCTCCACCTGGGATGGGACTTCCCTACCCCCCGACCGGTCCCCTCTCTCCAGTCTCACTGCACCTGAGTCTTCACAACTTCCACGGTTTACGTCATCTTGTTTACCCACACAAGTGTACGCTGCATGTACACTCTTTTATAACAAGAGGACTAACATTATCTGTCGCCTTAGCAGCTATATCCCCAATAGGAAAAAAAAAAAAAAGAAAGAAAGACTGCTTGGAATATAATAGGTGCTCAATAAATGGTTTTAACATAAAATTTGAATACATAAATCTTAAAGTATTCTTGTTTTTTCCTCTCCATTTTCTTGGTCTCATGATTCCTTTATGTTATAACTCTGATTGGCTTCTTCCTTTTTCTTCTATAATTTAACATAGGGGGTAGCTGGGGCCCTGACCTTCTAAACTAAACTAACTAACTACACTAGCTAAAATATAGTTAAAGGTGGGCAACGTTCCCATTTCCCTAATTCCTCGGGGGCCAAGCAGTGGGCAAAGCAGATGGAACCTTGCTGCCAGATGAGAGGCCAGTCTTCCCAAAGAGTTACTGAAATAAGAGGAAAGGCCTGGTGTTCGCGAGTATTCTCTCACCTCATTTTAATTCATGAACTGTTACGCATTCAGCTTAAGCCAAACTTGAACATTTTATTGATCTGTCCTGCACTATTCATGAAGATCATTTGTACTCACACAGGATGTTAATGACCGGTGTTATCAGGTGAAAGTGGAATCTTGGAGAAGAGAGAAAAAGAAGACGTATATTGGAGAGCAATTACCATATAAATGGACATTAACTAGCTAAGAGAGTTCTCCAACATAAAGTGAGTGAAGCAGGTCTCTGGCGTGTTATTTCTGAGATTTTAATTTGGGATGGTATTTCAACACTGTTTTTTTCTGCACTACCAGAGGGGGGGAACCCTAAATGAGAGATTAAAATTTTTAAATGTCCAAACTACAGTGGCGAAATAGTTATATGAACCTGTGGCCCAGTTACAATGTGTGTAAAGGTGTACAATGAAACAGCGCCAGGCGGAACCCATGTGCACGTGTGCAGAATCCGTGATGCGCAGGAGCCAGGACCATGTTTGTCCTCCCCGAACAGTCTTAGAAGCCTCATCATAAAGCTCACACGGTGTTTAAATAGGACGTTAGAATTTATAAATTACGATCACATAAGTTGCCACACGTTTAAGTGTAAGCAAATGGATGGCCTAGTCATTCCCTATATCACCTGACCCCAAATTCTCCGAGCTCAGGTTGGCGAGGGAGCGCGTCATCACAGTCTTTGGAAAATAAAACACGCGTGAGCGGCTGCTGGGAGCTCCGCCCCCGTCCCTGTGCTGAACCAGTCGACTCTGACCTCTAAAGGGCTCCTGTGTCTTTCCGAATTCAAGTTTCAGTCACTCGGTGAATCTCAATGTTTTCAATGCAGTTACAGAAATGTACATTTTTATTCAAGTGAAATTCACACAGCATAAAATTAACCATTTTAAAGTGAACAATGCGATGGCAATGAGCTAAGGCATGAATTTCAGGTAAAGAGGTAGAGCGGACATGTATCCCGATGACCTCGGAAACCACGACCGAGACAGGAAGGGGTCGTGAATAAAAAGCCACCGTGAGACACGGGAGCCACGCCCGTTTGGACACTTGTTCCTTGAACGTTTCAATCGTCTCAGTCGTGCCAAATGAATAGAAAAGTGCATTAGAAATTAATACGCCATTAACCAATAAATGCACTTAAGTGTATGGGAGTGGAATTGGCTGAAATAATGACTGGATATTTTTTAAATTATATAAAACTAAAGCAAACAACAGTGACAACAGCACGCAGCCCCGGCTGTAGAAAGATGGCATTGGCACGTGGGCTTTGACGGAGGACAGGTGTCCAGGATAATGGAATAACTGAAACTCTGTAATTATTCCCACACATTCATTGCCCGGTCAAGTCACCTATAGCGTAACAAATAGATCAGTGTTCCCTTCAGGTGAATAATAAGTTTAAGTCCTAACCTTTTCTCATTTCTAATTGGCTACGCAGCTGCGAAACCAAATCACGAAGACCAAAAAAATAAAAACTAAAAGCAAGCATGTAAACAATACTCCAAGAGATCACCATGTTTGTCATATTTATCCTGTATGATTAGAATTGTTTCTCTACAGAATACCACTTGATTGTTTATTACTCTGTCTTTGTGGTTTGCCAAAGACAGAGAGCTGTGCTGGCTATGATAGATCCTTGATAACTTTGGCCAATTTTTAGCTGCAAGGTTGTGTTTTCTGAATCAAACCGTCAATATGCCAACAGCCAGTAAGGTAGACCTTCAATTAATTACCACTTTATTTAATCAAGTATGTTTATTTTTATGCACTTTCTCCTTAAAATTCCTGTCACTAGATGAAAGCAAAAATGTCCGTTGCCTAAGTTAAATTTATTTTAAAAATATTTAAAAAGCCTTATTGGACAAGAATGGCGTGAGGCTCACCCCGCGGAAGAGCGCAGGGGACCGAATAAAGTCTGTCACAACTGCGATGTCTGTTTCCACGGATGCAAACCCCAGCGGGGCCCCGCAGGTCTGCGTTGCAGGCCTCAGGAGAAAGCTCAGTAAATGAGCTCCGTTTCTGTCTTCCCTCCCGTTTCCCCTTTTCTTAGTTACACTCCTCCTCTCCTTGTAACATACTTTACCGTTTGTATCTAGATGGTGTAAAACCCTATTTCCTATTTTTATTGAAGTTGCCAAAGTCTATAAATAACAGAACACCTCTTCCCTGGCAGGGGCCATTAGCACTTGAAATAACTAAGGTCCCCAGAATTCCTAACCAGACCACTGCACTTTTCAGGTTTAAATGCAATGAGTAATTTTTTTTCTTTTTTTTTTTTTTAAACCAGAGACTCACAATCTAAATTACTAAGTAGGCCGCACACTGCAGATCAATGTGGGAGCAGTAGCTGCCGGGCATTCTTGAATCACTCAGAGCTTTCAGATTTCCTTAAAATGCTAATCCAAGCTTTTATGGTTTATTATTTTTGTGCTCTTGCCTTTGGTAATAAAAATTATACTCCCCTTTTATTCCCAGCCCTTCCTCAAGTTCACCTGTGACTTCTGTTCCGAGTCATCTGGTTGAGTGCATTACCACTAGGTTTTCTCTGTAAAATGTTTTTCTAGCTAAGCCTTCTAATCCACAATGACCTACCTATTCTATCATCATAAAACCAGAATTTAGTTACAGTCCATCTAATAGAGTTGAATGGGAAACCCAAAACAGAGAAAAGACATGAAATAAATTTGAAAGTATAGGAGTGACTCAGCTATGCACTGGAAGAAAAGTAGCCCCTGAAACTCACTTTCTCTGAAAAATAACCCTTATTATTTTCTAAAAAAAGCATACCATTGTCTATACCAGTAGATTTCTAACTGCGCTGCACATGGAATCACACAGCATGCTTGAAACAGCAGACCTCCAGGCCTGCAACCCGCAGCGACTGACTCAGTAGCTTAAAGGCAGAATTAGGAGGCAGTATTTCTAAAGACACGCAACCAAATTCGAAAATCAATGATCTCCATTGATCAACTCCTCTTCAAAGTGTGGCTCAAGGCCCACTGGCGTGGTGTCTCAGCATCGGGGACCTTATTAGGCCCACTGAGGACTGCGGGGTCCACCCACAACCTGTGAACCACAGTCTGCCTTTTAACAAGACCACGGGTTCCTTACCTGCGCTCGTTAAACTGCAGCTTTGTGCCTCTGCATGTTTGGGTCACATCCCTTACGTAATTTTTTTTTATTTTCTACAAAATGAGGACCAGTGAACCACATTCTTCAATAATGTAAATAATATCCTAACACCGTTTTGTTATATGTATCTTGTGTCATTCCAATGCTTTATTTTGTTTGTCTACCTACCTGCACAGTTAGCTTTGTAACGTGGAGACACGTGTTTCAGGGACACAGTCAATCGGTCCTATTGTGTCCTGAGAGACCTCTGTTGTCTGGCTACCTAAGACGACAAAGGGGAAGGCAAATGCAAGGCTAAAACGGTGCTCTCTGAGACCGAGGCCTGCCGGAGACGGAGGCATTCGGCAGTTTAGAGAGAAATTTTAGGGTATGTCACTCCATTTTGTGTCTAATTAGGTCCTTGTCACATCTAAACACTTGACCCTGCCTTTCACAATGAATTAACATCATTTCCTTCCTTTCTCAAAGAAACTTGATCATTGAAATTGATTCATAGACAAGCAAAACATAATTGCTCTACTCACTTCCTCACGCGCAACCATTCCTTGCCCTGTAAAGTGACACGTGAATGTGGTGTGAAATGTGAGCGCCTTTGTATTTAATTTATGAGCCTACACTCTTCCCCTTCACCCTCCCCGCAGCGGCCCCCACTGCCTCAGTACAGACGCTCATGATTTCTGTTCAGCCCCACAGAGAAGTGAGTTATTGCTCTTCCCCCTTTAGCAATGCGGGAGGCCTCAAGAGCTGCACCCAGCTGGCTTCTACCAGTTTCTTTTCACTTCCCATAACAAATGCACACAGATGATACAACAAATAGTTTGTAACATGAAGTAATATATTTTTATTAATACATTTTTCTAACTTTTATAAAAAGCGATTTTTACTACACGCAAATGATACCACTTCATACTGACCCTCTTCTATTGCTACTTCTCAGTGATGATAACAAAGTCAAATGTAATAAGAATTTAGGGGATGTTTTCCAAGGGCCCCTGAAAGGCACTGATACTTTCCTACCTGGGGCTACTTCAAAGTCACGCTACGTGTGGGTGGGCCAAGAACTTACCGGGCATCCCTTTATGAGAGTCGCTCCCAAGAAAACCATAAAGCAAGGGCCCGTTGAAGGCACGCTTCACCGCCTGGCTTTCCTGCTGACTTACTTTCAGGGTCTCTTTCGCCTCCACCTTGCCTACGCGTCAGCGCACACACACTAGTTTGCTGCACAACTGCAACTCAACGCTTGGATGACACAGCTGTGTGACCGTGGTTAATTGCGTACGTGTGAAGGATATCGCAGCGCTATTCTCTGCAGATTAAGCTTCAAAGCAGTCAGTCATCCCCAAGTGGATGCAGGTGGCCGTGTGGACTCAACCCCCCGGTCCTTCCAGGATGATGCTGCTGCCACATCAATGCTGTGTCCTTGAGACGCTTCCCAAAGGGGAAAGCTTCACATATTCTTCGGATACCTTTAGGCAGAAAAAGTAAGATCTCGTCCACCTTTTTCTCTTGAATTTTTTCCAAACTCCTATCCAATACAATCTTAGTACTTTCATTTAGCCACTTTTTTTTTTTTAATAACCATTGTGCCACTTTAATACAAGAGCCCCCAAGATCTGCTGTGTGTGTTGCTCCCTGGGATCGCCTTGCCTGGAAGAGGCCCCTGGTTTGGTTCTGTTCTTTCCGTAGGTCTTTGCTCACATAAACTCCCTTCGAAACTCTCCCGGTCACCCTCTAAGGACACACACTCCCATTACCTCCTTTCCTTCACCTACATTTTTCTTTCCACAGCGCGGACCCCCCCTGGTATCTTCCGTTGTGCGCCTTTCTCTACTGGAACGTAAACTCCATGAGGGAAGGGACTCTATCTTGCCCACGGTGACAACCCCAGCACACAGGACAGCGCTGGACACAAAAGCTTCAGCAGATGCCTCCTCGGAAGCCGTGTACAGCCCCCTATGAGGAGTGGCCCCCCCACAGTGGGGGTCCGACCTAAGGATCCAGCAACCTCATCAGTGGCAGTGAATCGGACTTAGGTGATCGAAGAGCTTATCTACACCTGTGAAGATGTCCCTGCGTGCATCCGTATGCGCACTGTGTGCCCTCAAAAAACACTAAATGTCCTCTGTCCTCAAGTTCAAGACAGACTCCTCAGCCTTTGCAGACCGGTCTCAGTTTTCCTTGGGGGCCTTACCTCTCTTATTTGAGAGGCACGTGTTTGAGATCTTCCTGGGCTTGACGTCTTCCCAGAGCCAAACCTCCCTCTCCACACCATACATCTTGCAGCCTCACCTGCCCCGATTCTGCCCATCACTCTAAGGTCTTGTTCAGCTGGCACTCATTTTGTGGAGCCTTTACTGGCCCCTGCCCGCCCCGCCCAGAACCACAAAGCCATGTGCGGGTTTGCTTATTCTCCCCGTGGGGCGTTGGTATCCTCGTTCAGTGCCTTGGGTGTGTGTGTTTGTATCTTGCTGGGCGGCCTTCACAACGCACCCCCACAGGCGGCTTCAGTCACGGAAAGGTACCTTCTGGCCATTCTGGAGGCTACCTGTCCAACATCAAGGCGTCGGCCAGACAGGTGCCTTCAGCAGGAGCAGGTGCCCAGGCTCTCTCCCAGGCGCGGGAGGGCTGCTGGCAGCCCGGCATGTCTCGGTCCCTGCCTGCAGGTTGCCACGGCCTTCTCCTTCTGGGTGTCTGTGTCCGAATTTCCCCCTTTCCCCAGGACGGCCCCCTTGGGTTAGGGCCCATCCTGCTCCAGTGGGGCCTTTGCTTAACTAACGGCATCTGCAATGACCTCATTTCAGAACGTTCAGGATGCGCGGCCCTCTGAGGTCCTGGAGAGGAAGAGTTCAGCTACCGCACCCGGGGCGCGGGACAATCAGCCTGTCACAAAGCGGCTTCGTTCCCCTCCCAGGCCGCAGCCCTGCCCAGTGGCCTCCCATCGCAGGGACTCCCGAAGCCAGCTGCTGGCTGAAGGGCGCGGCGCGCTCTGTCACCCTCCGTGCCCCTCCCGGGAGCGGGCCGCCGCTAGTGCTCTGCTGTGTGTGCCGACCTCCTCGGCCCCAGGGGTGTTCTCACGCGTTTCAGCTGAAAGGTTTTCCTGGGAGCTCACGTCCACCGCTATGTCGCACGCCCTTGTGACACGGGCCTGTGTGAAGCTACTACTTGTCATAACCTAATTCTGCACAACGGGGTGGCCAGAGGAGCCGGCGATGGGGGTGGGGCGCACGAAGGGACGGCGGGCGCAAGGAGACCTGCGCCGGGACAGACGCTCCGCGGGGTCGGAAGGCGGACAAATCTCCCGTCCGAGCAGCCTCGCCGCAGGGACCCCAGGGACACAGGCTCCAGCGGCCGCCCCTCCGTTCCTGGGAAGGGCTCGTGGATCCCACACCTGCTGACGGCAGAAGCAAAGTGTCGCGTTCGTTTTTCTACGCCGTTGTCTTTCAGGTTCCTACCGTTGCCTCCCTTTTCAGCGTCCTGTGGAGCGTGCGCTTTCTCTCCGGAGCGTCCTCTGAGACAGGCTGCCTCTAGCCCAGCCAGGCGCGGGCAGGTTCCTTCTGAGAGGCTGTGTCTTCTGCTCCTCCTTGTCCTAGAGATTTCCAGATGGCCTCCAGGGTCCTGTGCTTCCTGTGCCACCACTGTTAGGGCCCGGGGTACAACTCGCGATCGGCGGCTGGACTGACGGCCCCCAGGAGGGATGACCCGAGTCAGCGGGAACGGAGCGGCTCCGGAACGAGACACCTGGCGCCTCTTCAAACAAATGAAAAGACGCTTTCAGCTTAAAAGTCATGTATGGATTTTATCATAAATGACAAATCAGTTCAAATACATTAAATCTCAAAGTGAAAAGAAATGACACATTTAAGCAATGTTTGTGGTCTCTGTTCATATATATCACCTAACAATTAACTTACACAAGTATCTAAACATGAGGGTACATTGTTAGAATTCACCAAGCAAATGTAATTCATTCTGAAATTCGATTGTTTCTTTTTTTTCTCTTTTATTTATTTTTTGGGGGGTAGAGCTTTTAAGACTTCGTTAGAGAACAAATTATGCAGAAATTAGGAAAAAGTATGCCATTGGGGTTGGTGGTTTCAGAATTGCATGCGTCATTTGAAAGAGCCAATGATTTATTTTTAAATTTACAATATTCATATACCATACCCATTGTCACCTAACTCCTGGCTTTACAATGTAGCCTATGTAAAATTTCATGTTGTCAACGGAAAATACAAGTCACCAATTTAATCTGAAGTTAAATAGAAAGTGGTTTTGAGACTTTGACAAATTATTATATGGTTAAATACATGTTACTAAATTTACTTTTTAGTAGAGTTGGCTAATTTTTCTTGATAGCTAAAATATACGTTTACCAAGCTATTGTAACAAATTTCAGAAAAATATATCTACTCTGGGCTTTAAACAGCTCTATATTAACAGTGACTGTTCAAATCATCATAGCCATGATTACAAGCATAGTTCTCTTTTTCTCAACAGTTAGGCATTAGATATTTATCATTAATTATATTAAGAAGGATTCTTTCATTATGACCTATTGCAGTCATTGTGGTGTTTGCATTAGGTGGGATAGTGGCATTTTTTTAAGACCTTTAATAATAAGCTCTGTACATGGCCCTCAAAATGTTTCAGCAAATACAATTTTAAAATTAAAAAAGAGAAGATGCAAACTTGGCAAAATCTCAAAAATCGTGTACCCCCATTACTCTACTTGCTCTACATTTTGGTAATATTGAACATTTGCATAATATTTTTAAGTTGATAACCCCTGGTCAAAGGAGCTGTTCCACGAATGTGTCCATCACATGTTCAAGGATCTAACACTGAGTGTACCGAGTCAAGGGCATCAATCCAGGCGAATGGCCTAAGTGAGGGTGCTTTTATAATGGCTGTTAACGCATTGGCACCTTCATTTGCATGCCTCCAAAGCATCTCACAATCAATGCAATAAGCCCTGACCCAAGAATCTCCCATTAACCTCAAATACTGTTGCTTTCGGCATTTCTCTGTATTAGGAAGTACGCCGTGATCGATCAGCTGTCTAAGCTAGAAAACCGAAAGCGGTCGTCCGCACCTGCCTCTTCCCATGCAGCTCCAAATTCGGCTCATTTTGCCCATAAGAATATTTAAAATCCACCTGCTTCTGAGAATTTTCTCTCATCTTCCTGCATTCACTCTTGATCAACTATACTCTTCTTGATAAGCAGTCAGAAAACTCTTTTAGGAAGATGAATCTGAAAATTTTCCCATTTTCCTTTGAATGAAAAAAACCCTCCCTGCTCCCAGGGGAGTGTCAGGTGCAACCGTCTGCTGTTCTTGTCTGGCCTCCGCTGAACCGCCCTCAGCCAGCGTAAACCTCTTGCTACCTTCATTCTTTAATGTGCCATAGTTCCCTTGCCACAGGGCTTTTGCACTTTCTTCTTCCTTTTTGTCTTGCAAATGCCTCACAACCTGCCTATTTTTAAGCCCAACAAAGGGTTCCGATCTCAGCTCTTTTTATTTTCTCAATGAAGCCCTTTGATTCTCTGGATTCGATGTGGTATTTCTGCTACCTGTTCTTATAGCATCAGAGGTCCTGCCCTTCTTAGCACTTACTGTGCCTTTAGGGTTTTTTGTTTGCTTGCTTGTGTCAGTCCTTAAATTATTGTCACCTAGATTTTAAGCTCCAGGGGTCCATGGACCGTCCCTGTTTTCTGCTCATTTTTGCATGAGTTTTGCCAGCTCAGTGCTTGGGGCACAGCCCTGACTCTTTCTTAAATAAATTAATAACTTCATAAGTGAATGAATAGGAGAGTGATACAATCAATATATACTCTCGTGTTCCTCAGACCAACTGCTGAAGATTTCCTGCTAATATTAATTTAGGTATATTAAGATCCAGACTATTCCTGGGCAAAGCTGTGTAGAAGGCACCATTTATTTTCCAGTCTTCAGCCTTCATGTGCAGCGATGCATCTCAGCTCCAGCCGCACGTCTGCCCCCATCTCTGTGGTCCAGGGAAATCAGCTCCAGCTGTGGTCTCGCCAGTGGGAAAAACGTCTAAGGGAGGGATCTGGAATTCACTGAAGCCAGCATGGGATGACTGAAGATTTGTCTCTCATCCAGCAAGTATTTGTTTCTTTAATTTCTCTTGGGTCAAAAGTGGGTGCAAGGCCCGTACAAGGCACAGAACAGCAAGCACCATCTCCATCCTAGAGAAGCTGTGGTTTGCTGCTCCTCCTAGAGAATTTCTCATTAATAGGGACAACGTCATAAGCCAAAGAAATCATTTGTAATACTGGTAACAAAAGGGTTTCAGAGATGAGTCAAGATAGCTGGGAGTTCCTCTGGTGATATCCAAGAAAGTTTTCCTCGGCCATAAACTTGTGGGAATGCTGGTCATCAGTCCTTGATGTGTGAGAAGGAAGGAGACATTCAGAAGGTGATCAGAGAACAGGAATCTCTGCTTCGATGACCAGCAGTTTTCAGACGGTCCTGAGACTGAATTACGGCTTTCCTCTCACCCCTTCCTTGGGCCTCTAGCGTGGGAGGTCCAGTCTGAACCTAGAGTCGCTACTTCATTCCAATACCTTGGCTTCTCACACTACAGGGTTCTATTGTCCATGTTTAAACTTTGTATGAAGGACTTGTACAGCATGTACTCTTTGCCTGGCTTTTTCCATTCAATATTATTTTTGTGAGAGTCATTCATTTTAGTACATGCAATTGGAGTTGAATTAGTCTCACTGTGGTATTCTATTGTGTAAAAATAGAGCATATGCAAAAATATATACCCATAGCCATCAAAAATGCCATATAAGAATACCCATTGTAGCACTAATAGACCCAAGCTGAAACCTAACCCGGTGTCAATCAGTAGCAGAATGGACAAATAAATATATTCTGAATACTATTTTGTACAATTTTTTTTTTCTTAAAATGTAGTAGAACCCTGGCTGGTGTGGCTCAGTGGATTGAGTGCTGGCCTGCGCACCCAAGTGTCACTGGTTCGATTCCTGGTGAAGGCCCATGCCAAGGTTGCAGGCCAGGTCCGCAGTTGTTGGTGTGCGAGAGGTGACCACACGTTGAGGTTTCTCTCCCTCTCTTTCTCTCCGCCTTCCCCTCTGTCTAAAATAAATAAATATCTTTAAAAATTATTTTTTAAAAATGTAGTATAGCACACATTGTAGGATACATGTTATTTTAGAAGATTTTTAAAAAGAAATAAGTCAGAAAAAGTTGCATATTTATGTAGCAGTTTCATGGTACCATTATTATTTGTGGTAGTAATACGATGTTTCTCATTGTTTCTGTAGGAAGACGGTGCTGCTGGGTAGCTCTGATAGGGCACTGTCTTGCTCAAATGCTTCCCCACAAGGGCCGCTGTGCTCCCTGGTTTTGCCTGCTCACTTTGGACACTGGCACCTTGAATGTGATGGTCATTTTTTGTCCACTAAGTCTCGGGAGTTATCTCTAACCACCGGCGGGCCCACGGGGTGAAGGGGAGGGTGCTTTGACTTAGGACTCTGCGCTGGTAACAAGGGAATGGATGGAGAGGCGTGAATCGGGCCCTGGAGCCCAGCTGCAGACTCCGTGTTGCTCTTTTGTTTCACGCAGGCTTCAGCGCCCCCGGCTTGTGAGTGTTCATACACTCAAAACACGTTACAACATTATACGGTGTAGGTGGGCGATTCCCCTCCAAAGCCCTCTCATTAGAGCTGGAACGTCTTCAGCCAGGCAAATCGAAAACAGCTGTCTCTCCACAGTTGCAGCGTGGGCTCTCTTTTTTGTTTTTGTTCAAGGTAAATATTGTAAGTTTCTCTTCTATGTGCTAGGCTCTTCGAGTGGGAGGTTGGAGCAAGATTTCTATTGATCCAACGCTAGCTCTACTCTTTCTGGCCGGCATGACTAATACCCCTTTCCCTGCCTCAGTGGCTTCATCTGTAAAACGGAGTGACAATGCCTTACCTGTGGCCTGGGGTTGGGGGCTGGGATGACAACCAATGAGCTAATACAGGCAAAACAGATGGACAGTCCTGGCACAGATGAGCAACCATTGTCACGTTGGTTCCCGTTCGATCACAGCCTTTCTAGAAATTGAGGAGATTCCGCAGCCTGGTGCTACAGTGTTCACAGTTCCAAATTACAAGTTGTTCTGTTCCACATATTTATCAATTCAGCTATTGCTGGCCTATTTTCTACTGAAATTAATGAAATTATATTTTTTGTCGGTGTAATTACAAAAAGCCCACGGTCAGGTATTTATGAACAGGAATATTTGCTGATTCTGAGACTATGGCATCCTCTGTCCCTTTTATTATCTTGGAACGATGTGTTAAGTAAATCATCGGAAGGGATTTTCTAGTCTCTGAATTGTTAATGACAACAGTCGTTGCGGGCTGCGTGCGCGCGCGGAGACTGTTGCTACTCAGAGGTCCCCGCACTTGTTCGGCGTCGGCGTCGCATCGGGACATTTTTCCTGCTTTTTAAAGAAGGTGCCGTGCGTTTTCCTGTTGCACTGGGATCTGCGCGTTCCAAGCCGGGCCCAATGTCCGCCGGAAAAGGAAAAGGTCCCGACACCTGGCCTTCGCTGGAGGAGGGGTCTGGCCTGGGGCTGGCCGAGGGGCGGTGCTGGGGAGCAGCCTTGGGGTCGGATCTGTGGGACGGAGGAATAGAAGCAAAATTGGACAGAGCTGGAAATTGTGACGTCATCCGGACCCCACAGCCCCTGGGACCCCACAGGGCGCCCAGGAGCTAGAATGGCCTTCAGAAAGGCCCTGAGTGGAACCGAAGTGGCTGTGCGCTGGTATCTCACTCCTGGGTCTCGGCTGCCCCTGGGGGGCAGGGATGAAGGGGTTGCTCCCCGCAGCTGAGACCAGACCTGAAGGGACGGAGAGCCAAGATCTAGGTCAACGGCACTCACCGGGTGGGGACCAAATGCCCGTGGAGGATGGGGACCTGGCAGCACATCGCCTTGTGCCCTGCCGTCTTCTACGTTGTCAGCTGGCCCTTGGTCTCCTGAGGACATGGGTAGCATCCTCAGATACCCTCTTGGAACCAGGAATCAGCCTTTTCGTTCACTCTTCAACCATTTCTTTATTGCTGCCTGGCAACGAGTTTTTAATGGATCCATCCAGGCATTCTCCTTAACTCCTCTTTGTCCTGTGCACGGGTCTGCTTAGAAATCCAGCCCATGGCTAATTAAAGTGGAACTGAATCCATGACCTTGGCCTCACGAATGGGCCTCTTGGACCAAGAAAATGACCCCATTTGCCTTACTAAACCAGGCTCCTCTGGCTGCAAGTGAGGACCGTTCCACTATTTGCTACATTTATAGGTATAGTTTACAAAGTTCAAATTTGAAGACAATCCATTGGCTACCCATTTTAGTATAACAAAATCAATTCCTCATTATTGATTAATAACGAAACAAGTCAGGAAGTGCTTAAGTGTTTTAACTGTACAAACAAATTAGCACAAATTGAAGTGCAAGATAATCCTTCCACTTTGGTTTCCTTTATAAAATCAGACACAGCATTAAACATACACACACGCCCTATCAAACACTCAAGGGCATGTACCAGAAACTAACACTCTGAAAATTAGATGGTATTTGCATTTTGCTGACATCTCATATTAAATAAAGAAAAGGTAAAAAAAGGGTAAAAATATCAAAGGAGATGAGCAAAGGCAGTTAAACAGGGATGATGTAGTGACTGAATGTTAGAAACAGAAGAGAGACAACTCTGTTTTCTAAAAACTTATCTGAGGTGCTAAGTGAGGCAGGAAGAAGTCATTTAACTTTGAATGTGTGACTGATACTGGTTTAGTTAGGTTCTAATTCTTTAAAATTGAAACAAAACAAAATTGTCTTATTGTGTGTAAATTCATCATTGAAACTCTCACCTCCTGGAAGGTGTGAATATTTTTCTAGTAACTTGATTCCCTTAGGATTATGTAAAAAAAAAAAAATGTTGTTTAGGACACAGTATATAAATAACTGAACAGAAAGATATGAAAAAAAATTGTTGGCTAGATGTTTCATCTTCCTTAACATTAATAATCACCCAATATCTTCAAATAGTTCTGATAACACAATTTTTAGTATTGATTAGATTCTAGAGCTACTTGAAATCCACTTGAACCCACCTGCTTGTCTCCTAACCTAAAGATATGAAACTGTGTGGAGAGCAGGACCAATAACATGGCACTGGTCTGGTCAAGAGAGTGTAAAAATATGTAAAACAAAGTGGGGTCACTCATGTCAACCAAGATGGCTGCCAGTCAGCCATGACACTTGTTCAAGAGGGAAACTACCCAAGGCAGAGCAGACGCCTCTGGCAAGGAGACACACCTACAGTATCTGCACACGGGATCAGAACAGTCCTGTCTGCAGAGCGGGCCCTCCCATAGACAGGCCCCTGGGGAAGTTCCTCACTTGGCATGAGGGGTGTCAAACAGAACCACCGCGTACCACCCGTAGGCTCCTGGGCAAATTCCCCACTTGGCATCAGGGGTGTTAAGACATCAGAAGACCCAGAGGACTCTCAAGGCCTGACTGAGGGGGCCCCCAGACCACTGCTGAGACAGCTGCGCTCTGCACATCATGCTGCTCTGCGCCACGCTCATCTCCCTCGGCCTCGGCCGCCGGAGGCTCTGCCCTGCTGGGCTGAGGACTTCGCCTGCCCCGCGGCCCACCTGGCCCCGGAGACCCTTCCTTGCAAGATGCTGACAACTCCCTTGCCCACCGTGCTGTCTCCCGGAACCACAGACTGAGACTCTGGGTCTTGGGTACGGTATCCCCCGTTGATTGCTGTGTGTGCGTGTTCTGTTTCTCTCAGATTGTGTGAGCAGGATATGAATATACGCTGATGTTCTCCTTTGAGTGACCCTGCATCCAAGGAAAGCTGCAGGCACAGCGCAGTGACTGTGTGTGACTCTGGTCTGTTCCCTGGTGCTGGGCGGCTCCGCAGGGAGCGAGCTGGGCAGCTGCCCAGCTGACTTGTGGGAAAGACTAGATCATGAACATATGCTTGTGACAAACTGGAAGTTGTAAAATTAACAGACATGTGGCTCTTGTTTGAAAAGGGAAAACCAGCTCTTACATGATATATAATTTTAGATATACTAGAAGGGTCTGACGAATCCCAAGCTGCAAATGTACAAGTTCCATTACCATGGACTCAGACACTAAGTTTTCATACCAGATACAATTACTAATTCCTTCGAGGATCACAGAGTAGCATGTCCATCCCTTTCTGTGCCACAGATGCATTGTCACGTGTGTGCAGAGAGAGCCACTGGGAATACAGAGAGGGAGAGGGAGCTTCTGTGGGTCAGAGACGGATTCATGCAAGACAGCCTGAGGAAAACATTGTGATTAGTCCTGTCCTTGGTTCTGGCATTACAACCGCCTCCGGATACTGTTATAACCTTCTTCTCAGTTATCCCTTCTACTACACTGTGAACTTTCCAAAATCAAGGATTTTTTGTAAAACTGAATTTTTCTACCATAGTTTTAGCTACAGTAAATTGTTAATGGATGATTGTAGAAGAAAGAGGTGATAGAATCAGTGAACACCTGATGCTCCAAAACACACATGCACACTTACACAAACGCACATGCACACACACACACACGGACTTTTAGCATGAAGATAAGAAAATTGAGACTGAAAAGGGTTTGAGTGACTGACAAAAGGACCCTCAGCATTGGCAGATCTGATTACATGGAGCCTCTTCATTCTTGTCGAGCTTTCAAAGAAACTAATTCTGTTTTCCTCTGTAATTTTTTAATGTCTGTTGAATTCTTTTGCTGTTTTCTGCCCCATGGACTCAAAGAACACAAGCAGCCATACACAAAAATTGCTCTACTTTACTCAAACACATAATATTGTACCCATTCATATTCTGAAATTAGTAAAGCCATATTCGCATGCTGTGTGAAAATAGTCATCATTGGCGTCTCAAGCACAAAAGACTAACAGCAGTTATGAAACTGCTTCTGCCTTAAGACTAAAATTTTTACAGTAACTAAGAAAAAATTGTTACCTATCTAATAATAGGCTACTGATCCCCTCTACACAGGTGGGTAAAATATGCTTTCTTGTGGAGGACTCAGTGATACAAACAAGCCACAAGGAGCTTAGATGCTTTGCAAACTTCTTTAGTGAACAGATTGCCCACTTTTTTAATGGGCATTTCTGTTTCCTAGCAACTGGAAAATTCTACACTAATCCATACCTGCCTTCTTATGGGAATAGATCAGCTCAGGTGCTATTTATGGCAGTTGAGCTTTGGGGGTAAAGGAAACAACCTGAATGGAAATTATTATTATTTTGTTTTGATCTTGAGTGTTGGCTCAGTTTACTTGGTCCTGCTTCAGCTTCCTTGGCTTTATAAATTACAACATTGAAACCAGATTACATAGACATTCGATAGTAATTAAACAGAAAAGGCTTGTGTATATTTTTAACAATGTTTTTCCTACATTTCATACTGGTCTGAGCGAGTATACTTACTTTCTTCAAAACCTGCTCCAAATCCGGAAAGCTCTTTCTGGAACTATGTGCTTGGAAAACATGTATCAGGCCCCAGGACATGTGACTCTTCATCCCCCTCCCCCATCGATGTTCCTAAAGACATCTGGAAATGGAAAGTCGCCGTGACATGTCCCAACCTGCTTATTTATGCAAATCTGGGGTGAGAAGTCAGGGAGTCTGAGTCTCCGGACCATCTCTGCCACCACTCATCCTTCGTGAAGCCTGGCTCTGCTGCCTTACCCCGGCCCTTGGCAGGACGCCTCACAACAATAGGGCGGCGAAGCTTTGTCTGGAGCTCATTGCGGAAGGCAGTTCCCACCTGTGGAAATGTAGGCCTTACACACAGCGCACTAGAGACACAGTCCGAATCAGGGCCCTGCAAATATTTACATATGACTTTAAGGGGATAATGATGTTGTCTGACTGATAATTTTGACAGTACTAAAATACTCTCTTCCAAATTAAAATTGGACTTATCTCTGGTTTAAGCTATTTGCTTTCATGTTCCATCAGTACTAACTTAGAAACTACTATTTAACGAATAAATGGGAAAAAAAACCAAAGGCCCCCTCATAAGCAAATGTGTCCAAACATATGTGTCTGTATGAACAGTGACAAGAGGGTGGGTTTGAACAATAGATTTAAACAAAGTTTGTTTTGAGAATATTTTCTTTTATTGTGGTGTCCTACAAATTTCTCTTTAAAGTATTATGAATTTAAAATATTAAGAAACTAATTTTAAAAACACTAAACCACGTAGTAACCTGAAATACAGTGAAAGAAAACTATATTTATGCATAATAAGGCTTTAGACAGAAAAAGAATGTATATTTTTGTGATTTTTAAAAGTAACAATTTGACTAATGCATTTCTGAACACATAAGTGTTTTTAAGATGAGTGATACACAGTGATTTTTGAAAAGTAAATTATGATGAGCCCTTACCAATGTGTACAAATATGTCAGTGGGGATTGGATTGTGCTCACTGCCTTGTCATTCCATTTTGCTAACCGGTTATTATGACCAATGATATAATTTAACTCAATTAAATATCACTTATTCTTTATGATGTGAAAGAATCTATGCGCTATATAGGACGTGGAGTGCACTCAGATAAATTAGATACAATCCCAACAATCATTAGAATTACAATCTAATTGAAGTTAATTTTTAAAGCCTGTCTTTTGCCAGTTGAGAGAGCACAGAACATGCCATCCACACTCTGCCACTTTGGCAGGTGGATTGCTTTGCGCTGAAGGACATCAACACCCAACAGATTCAAGAAGAGCTCTGAGCTTCTCTTGTTACTGCCCAGAATTTAGGTAGGGAGCCTGCCCCAGGAAGCACTAGCACCAGAGATAACTTTTTATATCAGAAAGTCTTATCTGCATAACACAGCAAACATTCACTCACTGAATATTTACTCTCCTCATCTCTTTGTGAGTTGCCTTCCTCCCCTTCGCCTTAGCTCAGGATGGTACATAAACCTCAACTGCCTTCCAGTCTCCTATTTTGATGGGGCTGCCATTCATATGAAATTAAATTTAGTTTTCTCCTGTTTGTCTGCCTAATGCCAATTTAATTATTATACCTGTCAAGGAACCTAGAAGGGAAGAAAAGTTGTTTCCCCTACATATTCATTCATTCGTTCATTCCATTCAATGTTGGCCAAGCACCATATAAAGTGTGCCCTTGCCGGGAATGCAGGAATAAGCAAGGCCTGAGGGACTTACGGTATAAGAGTATGATACATACGTAGACAGATATTTTATAGCACAATATGAGAGATGTTCTACAAACAGTATGAGCAAGTGCTTTAAGAGCACAGAGGAGGAGCAATGGAGAAGTCTATTAAAAACAATCGATGCTCTTTCTCAAGGCCTCATAATTGTCGTCACAGGGGACCCCTGTGGCCGTAGCTATTTTACCGTGCAGTACCCTGCAGTTATTCTCAAATAACAATTCACAGCTCGTCCCTGTCCGTGTTCTTCCTTGCTCTGGGATGCAGGGAACACAGGAGGCAGTCTGGAGGTACTCGTCGTATTTGTCACTTCTGCTAACCTGGAACGCTTGCTTTCAAAGATTTAAGAACTTCAACTAAAATAAGAGAAACTGACTGTGTGGTGGTTCGTTTTTCAGATGAGCCAACTCCTTCTTGATTCTATTCACTGAAGAATATTTGTGTGTCCTTTTCCTCTATTTCTTCCATGGTTTAAATTTGTTCCTGTTGGTGCTTTTATTAGGCCCTGGGTCATCTCCTAGTTACACGCATAATATCTTTGTATTTCCCACATTTCCCTGAGCTCAAGTAGCATTAATCCTGCTCTCGCATTTAAGATTTCATTTCCAGTCACGCAGATGGCTGTATATATGGAAAAACGCCTTAAATTTTTATTCCATTTAGGTGGATAAGTCACTACATACTCAGCGCTTTAAGAAAACAACACTGTAGTGAAGCCCGGCGGCCATGAGCCCGCAGCCCCAGGGCAGAGGGGGGAAGGAGGGACGAAGGACATTCTCCACATCCATGCATGGTGAACCCGGGTCAGCAGTTTTGACCAACAATTGGAAAATGTTACATATTTTATGTTTCCACTTTCTGGAAGGCAAAACTGATTTTGTGCTCTGTGTCCATGCTTGTGCCTCTCTCGAAGTCCTGCGGTTGCACCATAAAACAAATTTGAAAAATGGTTCTTAGGTAGCATATGACCTGGTTCCCAGTGACCACCTCTGACGAATAAGCTTGCAAAGAATTGGATTGTGAAGCCGTGCACTCGGTGACAGCGAGTGGAAAATTCGGAGATGCGGATTATGTTTTCTGAGGCGAGGCGCCAGCCCCACAGCCCGGCCACCGTTGTTCCGTGGGACACCCAGGCCGGTGTGAATTGAAAGAGACAGCAGCGTGCTACGTGTCACCTCTGAGTGCACAGCTACCATGACAGGAAGACTTTCCTTGTCAACAGCATCACCGTGGCTCTGTGAGAGCCAAGGTCCGTGTTACTGTCCCCTGGAGGGAAATCCGTGCCTGACAAATAGGCTTCACCCAGCGAAGTCAACCCATGTATTTATTAAGTGTCCACATGCAGGTGCTGTGACTGCTCTCACGGAGGCTTCCTTCCTGCGAGAAGTAGAGGAGAAAGGCATCGACCAGAAATCAAATCCACACTCAAGACCATTTTGAATCAGGGTCTGTGCCGTGAAGGACACCCACGGCCCCAGACAGCCAGGCTGCAGGTGCCAGGCTGCTCAACTCATCAGCTGCAGACATTGCTATTCAACGAGGAAGCGCTGAGGAAGGAAAGGTTGAAGGAGTGCCTCATGGCATGAGCCTGGCATGGAATTGAGTCAATTTGCAATTGTTCCTCAAGGTGAAGTGATTTTGATCAGAAAAAATCTGCTTTGAGTTCAGCTAGTACTCTCTTGATCATTAGCTTACAGTGCCTGGGCGGTGTGTTTGTGTAATAAGGGGCATCTTCAGAGGAAGAGAGAGAAGTGCACCGTACCGAGCATCCCCTGGGTGAGGTCTGCTTGGACCACATGCTGGTGACTGGGCACTGCTGAGGCTTCAGGTTGCTCCTACAGACTGGGCGGGGCCCAGGGGGCCGACCATGATCGCACGGGTTCTTACTGACTCCATACAAGAGACTCGATATTTCAAAACCATGGCACCAACACAAAATTATCTGGAATAATCAGGCATCTGCATATGCTTTTTTGTAGAGAATCTAGACATGCTTAGCTACATCTGTTAAGATCTTGCAGCGCCTTTGTCCAGGGTCAGCACCATCATGGGCTAAGGTGGAGACAGCGAGCACCATATCCGTCTACGCACATGGTCCAGGCACATGCAGAACGTGGGGTATTTGGTAGCATTACCATGCATTTGCCCCAACAGTCAAGATTTTTGTATTTTGTGGAATTAGTGGGACCCAGGCAAAGATATTTAGCACTGGGGCCCGTGAGCATGAAGTGGACAATGACACTGTCCACAGCAGCGTCTGCAGTGAGTCTTGGCCACTTAGCATTTCTAAGGGGGGTCATGGCGACTGTCGCGTTTGGAGTGGTGGTTCTTACCAGGGACAGTGTTACTGAAGTAGGAATAATCTATAGAAGTCCTGGTGCAAACGTATGATTTAATTCATTAGAGTGGAAAGCTACCAATGGAAACAGTGAGTCAACAATTTTAAACATATTTAGGTCTCTGGATAATTCCTTTAGAAAATGTTACACTAATTTTACATTTTATATTAAAGAATGCTGTTTCTTTGTGTCTTGGTTACATTGAGTAGTATTTTAACTCATCTTCATTTATTTGGTGGGAGTAAATATTTTTCATAAAGTTTAAATCGTGCCTTTTTATTCCTAATGTCTATGAATATTTATCATTTTTATTTGTTCAATGCCATTTACATTTTTCTTTGATAAACCGTAAGTTTATGTCAATAATTTTTAAATGGCTGCTTTGGTTTAAAAAAAAGCGTTTATAAGAACTTCCTAAGAATGAAATCTTTTTTCATCATTTTTCGTAAAAGTATTTGTTCAACTTTTTCAGGTGGTCCAATATGTTTTACTCTCTTTATGGGGTCAAATATACTTTTTTGTGTGTTTTTTAATTGGAAAAGATGATACATTTTAGTGTTCAACATATACATGTTGAAGCAAGGATGGGCTGCCCTGAAATTTAGAAAGCTGTACAAAAAATAAATGTGCTGACAAAACCTAAGAGCAAATCCTATCCATGTGATAATTATGAGACCAAATGAGATACTGAGGAAAAATATCTAGAGAGAAAGGAGAACATGGGGTGAAGGTTGGCATAAATCCAAAACAGAGGATAAATGGAGTGGGGGTGGGGGTGGGGACAAGCCACTTTTTGAAGAACAGACAGGAGGTTCCAGCTCCAGGGAAGGAGGAAGCCAGCTAGAGAGAGCATGGCGTTCCTCAGAAGAGGGGACCATGGAGGAGGGTCAGTAAGAGCATCGGAAAATGTAGAGATGTCAAGAAAAACAAAGATCTAGATAAAGGCACTTGAGTTGACCTGCTATTTGGAAAGCCCTCAGCCGTCACTCACGGGACCCAGGACTTCCAGCGTATGCCTGGAGTTAATGACGAAAGCTCTCGTCTGCAGTGCATCCGAGGTGTGCAGAGAAGTCCACGCAACGCCACTACGGAACTGCCAGCTATCAGTCCACTCCCCGCGGTGCAGACTTTGTTAAAAAACATCTTGACGTTGGGAAGGTGGTGGACATGGGACCATGGGCTAGAAAAGTCCAAAACGGGACACCTGTTCGTGAAGTTGTCATAACATTTTACGGATACCTGCTTTTCAGAATGCAATTTCAAGAAGCATTTTCCCAGAATGAGGACCTCTCCTGAGACAGCAGCAACGACGAAGTAAAGTTGCTGCCATATTCGGGGAGCATGTGGATATCCACCCTGTGGAGGAGCAACGACCAGGCATGCCAGGCTCACCTCGCTGCGCCAGGCACACGCCCGCGCCCGCCACATGCCAACCCCTCCTGCCACAGCTTACGAACCCATTGTCGAGCCACAAGCCGCTGTCCAGTACTTCACCGGATTCCACACATCAACTTCTGAAAACCAGTCGGCAGCCATTACAATCCTTTATGTCTTCGATGCCTTACACACCTGGAAACTCTGGCTTACGCCTCTGACCCTCTACCCAAACCATTCTTGGCGATTTTCTGAACCCTCCACTCACCAAAATCAATGACTTTTCCTTTTCCTTATGTAACATAATCCTCTGTAGCACTTGACCTACCAGCTGGCTCCTGCCTCGGCTGTGGGGGCTGCGATGGTTTTGTCATCGTACTTTCTGTCCCTCAGTGGATCCCGGGCCCTCCCCTCTTCTTATGTTACCAGCCTTTTCCAAGGTCACCCTTGTAGCTCTGTTCTCTCTCTCTCTCCGTGCATCCCACCTCACCCTGTAGACAACCTCATACACTGCGAAGAGTGAACTCTACGAGGTCTATGCTGCAGTTCAAGAAAAGCCTACAAGAGGACACAGAAACATTTTTTTTTAAGGATGTGCCTTGAGGAGCATTTGCTTCTTGATGTGGTCACTCTGAAATGAATGTGTTGCTAGTTCTTACATGTTTTTATCCATTTGCCAGAGATAAGCGCAACCCAAGGTAGGGAGCTTCCTCAGGAGTTTACCAAGTTTTGGGGAGCTGAGTGATCAGCAGGCTACCTCCCCCATGGGAACAAAACAACGGCCAGGAGGCAGCTGGTTGAGCAGAGGGGAAAGGAAGCCAATGGTTTTTAAGGGAAATACACGCTGGAGTCGGTGGGTGAGTCATGTTGCTCTGTTTTCCATGAACTAATATCTAGATAATCAGAACTAGTCATTAGCATCAGAGCATTTTCTTGCTGCCAGAAAGCACAATCCTGACAAGCACAACTTCTCAATTCAGGGTTTCCTGCCGCTCACCTGGTAGGTGTTCCTCATTATCACTGTCTGTGCCAGATCTGTCCCCATTGCCAACAGCACGGCTTTATGTTAATTTTGTCACATTTGGCATTGAGATGCTCTCATGAGAAAAGACACCTGACTACTCTCTGAGCTTTAGAAAACTGCTCCCTCCCATGATCACAACACTGAACGATCACTTATTCGATGGGTTGCTTGGGGGAAATACTGGTGAAAATAGCTCATCTCACTCGTGTGAATTGCTTTTATTAGTCCATGATTATGTATTTTTACTTTAACACAGATGTTCCCAGACACTCTCAAAGGCTCCGCGTAGATCACTCTCTCATTTCAACCTGGGTTTTGATCTCCAGACTATTTGGACAATTTTTGACACATTTCCCTCACATTGTCATAAATGACAATTTAAACTAAGGTGCCTTAGAAATCAAGTTTATGCTTGTCCCCTGACCCCTCCTTCTCTTCCTTCCAGTCTCTAACAATCCATATTTGCCTCCTGTGTTCCCTTTTGGGAATATTATCAACAGCTTATTATGCTTTGAAATACCGCCGTTGTCTTTGATTTCCCATCTCTTGCTCCTGTCTGCCCTTGCCCTAAACCCAGACTTTGATCATGGTTCAAGCCCTCTGTATTTGGACAGAATAGTGCAACAACTCTCTTCCTTGGGCTCCAGCTTCTATTTTTTTTTTTCCAATCTACCCAACACACAAGAACCTGCAGAATCTTTGTAAATCATAGTCCTGTTTGCATTACATTCCAGCTCTAAAGTCTTCACTGGCTCTCCTTGGACTTAACTAAAACCGAAAGTCATACAAAGAAAATGCTGAGAACTCAGGCTCAGTCAGACAGACTGGGGTTTGAATCCTCAGTTCGCACCTTTCAGATCTGTGGCTGGCCGGAGCCCCCTTATTTGCAGGTGAGTGTGATGGCATTTCTTATCTCGCGGTTTGTGCTGAGCATCACATTGGGACAACAGCGTCTAGTATAGTACACAGCATGGGTTAAGCTATTGTTATCCTCATATGAAGTATTTACCAGAATATTGAAGGCATCTGATGATTTGTCTCCACACGAAAGTATTAATTGGAGCACCCTCAATCTGTACTTTAACCAAACTGACTTTGGCCCAAAATAGTTTCTCAGCAGTCATTTCACTTCCCTGTTTCTACTATTTTATTGCTCGTCCATTTTCCTGAGAGAGACTTTTGGTGTCTCCTTACTAAATTCTACTCATTCTTTCAAATCCAGATTCATCCTCATTATCTTTGAGAATACAACTTCCCTCTTCATTTCAGACAGCATAAAAGTGATGCTATTGATAACAATAATGAATATTAATTGAACGATTACAACGCATTTTAAGAGCTTCACATATATGGTGACCGAGTCTCCTTTTCCTGGGCTCTTACAGCATCTGACAGCTCTAACTCACGTAACTAGTAGCAGAATCTTATTTCCAAATCACTGTTCAGACAATGGCATCTCCCCGCTCCAAACCTGTTCCTGGACCCCAGTTGTACCCAACTGCAAAGATGAGGCTGGAGTCCATCAGCGGCTGCCTCACCCCTGGCCACTCCCCGCTCAGGCCTCCTGCAGTCTCGAGCCTTGGACGTGCGCACACGCTCGGCACTCTGATTGGGCCATGTGCCAGCCTGCGTACACTTCCTGCTTCCCCTGCCTGGACACTTGCCCACTTCCTCCCTGGGTTTCTATCTCTGGGGACCATTCTGAGTCATGTCCTCTTGAATTAAATGTCTTTAATCCAAGCTCCAGTCCCTAATGATCTCAGTCTCTGAAGACGCAAGCCCTGTTGGCGGCACTCGCCTGGAGACTCACCATATGAGGGCCTTTTAGTGGGTTTTGCTTTGTATTTGCTTCTTGCATCTGGAAATAATTCAAAAGCTACTCAAGGACAAAGAGTGTGTTTCAGGCTTCCTTGTCTAACACAGATGCTATGTGAGGAGGGCAAAATGACACTTCATCATTTCCTCCTGAGTGGTCTTCCTTGTAGCCTCTCTTTCTCCCTGGCAAAGTCGAGAGCTGGAAGACCCCCCAGAGAGGGAGTGTGATGTTCACCGGAAGAGTCGCAGATCAGCTCTGAGCCACAGAGAAGACCTTCTGAATCCTACACCATAATCTTGAAAGCCAAGTGCTGTGGAAATAAGACCACACACTTCTTCAAAGTCCCTATGAGGAAGGCTTGAACTTCCTAACACACACACTGTGTCCCACTCTCAGACTGATGAAGAACAGGAGTGTACTCCAGTTCTCCTCTCCTGACTGACGCTGGTCCCATGTCCCCAAACAGGACAACATCCGTGGCATTTCTTAACCTCAGGCCGAAGTCCTGGCCCAACGAGTACGTTTCGCCTATGAAATATTGAGAGAGCTGCTTTCTGTACACCTCCAATTTGTGCAATATATTCTCTTCTGGGGCCAATGGCGTTATTCTGACTGCCGCGTGGGTGGGGGGTTTCCAAAGCTGTCACCTCTGCTGTGTTCCTTCTCCCGTCGGCCATGGCCTTGTGGCCCGCCGTTCAAATCGGCTGTTTCTGAGTTTCTGGGAGATGAGGGTGGGGTGCAGTGAACATACAGCCGTTTAGGCACATCCCTGTGCACAACCCAGATGTCTCTTAAAGTTCGTGGGAAACCTCAGAGAAGCAAATGCAGGCCGATTCCACGGAGAACGAAATGTCCCTATAAACATTTCATGGAGCCTCTGCCAACTCCGTCCTCGTCCCCTTCCCTTCGTGTGACACTCATCTGCTCAAATTTACCGTGAAACCTGGCGGAAAATAATTCTGCTCTCCCAGTTTCTGTCATTCAGCCTTCCAGAGGGATAACCACGGTCCCTTTGAGAAAAACAGCATTCTTTTCATTCTGAACTTCAATTCACAGGGCCCACCTAGAGTCCGAGGGCTGCATTATTTTTAAACACTAGGGGAACTTTCCAGGGGTACCCTGAGGAAGAGCCACTGCTTTGGTGTTGGTTCTGCTGTTTAAGTGGCTGTTCACTTTGGAGGAACAATTAAAGTTTTCCACTCCTGGGGCTCCGTCCCCGGACTCACGGGGCATCGGGGTTCCTGGGGACACCCTGAAGAGCTGAGGGCAGATGGGGGCCCCAAGGGCAGCCCCGCGCTGACCCTCTGCTCACGGCTCTCGCGCGCCCCAGCAGCTACCCTGAGTCACAGGGCGGCCGGTGAGCACCGGCGCCCTGCAGGGGGCAGCAGCGTGCACACGTCCGCGCGATCAGTCCAGCGTCCCCTGGCGCAGGGCAGCCTTGTGTTGGCACGTCCGTAAGCAGGTGTGTCCGACTGCAGGCGCGCAAAGCTCATTCCAGAGGCAGGAAGCTGCTGTCCCCTTCCGGGGGACGCCCGGGAAACGGGGTTGCCGGTGTCGTGGAGCAGGGTGAGTAGAAATCAGAAGCTGTGGAAGGCAGCCTGGCACCCCGCCATGTCAGGCCTACCTGGCCGTGGGAGCTTTTCCTGCTGGTGGTTCTTTTCTAGGGTTTTTGGACAGTGACATCTGCATCCAGAAAACATGGGGATAAAAAGATGAGTGTATCTAAGGGATAAACATATTAGTGTGTGTATTATCTAAATGCCAAGTTAATGCTACATAATAAGAGATTGCACTACAAATACGCACATAGATGGGAAGTCTCTGTCTGTAGCATTGTTTCTCCATCAAATGAAATTCTGGTAGTGATATTACTGAATACAAAATTGCTCAAGTTCACCTTCTGAGGTCTGAGTTGGCCTAGTTGAATCCATTCACTTAGGTCAGCTACTTTGACAACATTATAATAAAAGCCCAATGGTGGAATTTCTGTTACTACCAACACAAACCGCACCGGCTGAGTCCCTCTCTATGTCACTGAACGTCAGCTGTGGTACCAAGAATCTGGGTTTTCTGTCTTCTCCCCAAATGATATGCCACACTGCCTGGCGTGTTCAGAAGAAGAGAGGTTATAGACTAAGGTCCTAGAAATGCCTGGTAAAAGCAGGCACGCCACTCCGTGTGAATGTGTGTGACTACTAAAATGGCACAGTGCGTGTGCGAGAGGGACCTTCGCCTCGCAGATCCCTCGGCTGCTCCTTCCCTCGCTCTGGAGGCAACACCCCGGGAGAACCCATCTGGCTTAAGAGGAGCACCCTGAGAGTCAGGTCTCCTCCCAAGAGTAAGACAAAGAACTCGAAGGGGTTAAGGGACGACAGCGCTTCCCCCGCAGCCTGCACGGCTCGACTCAAGGCAGGGCCTCCACCGCGGGCCCCTTGTCCCCACACCTGCTGTCTGAGGGCCACCCAGGCTCACGGGCACTTCCCTGCCAGTAAGTGCGTGTTCACGATTCTGCCGCAGGGGGCAGGTTCTAGCTGACAAAGTAAGACACTTGCTTTTTTACCCTGAAGCTTTAATCAGTTCAATAAGTCATGGAAATACAGAGCCCTCCCCACATTTTTAGGTTTCCCTGAAGGAAGAAAAGTTCCTTTGAAACTATTCTCTGTCCTGACGTTCCATCACAAAACTCACACCGCTGAGAAAAATTTTGTCCTGGGCGACCCTAGAACAATTTGGAGACATAAAGCATAAACTGGTAAGTAGTGAACTGCTCGCAACAGGCAAAACAAAATACGTGCGACCCAGGGCTGATGGGACGAGGTGTGAGTGACAGAAGATCAGGGAGCTCAGCGAGGTCCGGTAGGGACCGGGGCGGGGGCCCGGAGTGGCTGGAGAAGGCCGGCCGGCAGCGCCGTGTGGCGCAGTTTTTCGTGGGCCTCCATAACAATAAGCATCTTGCGGTTTACGTTGATATTTTGTCCTATTTGAGAAAACACTTAACAGTTCAATTAATGGCTCAATAACGTGGCTTTTGGATGACATGGCGGTCGGCATTTCTCACCTGCTGGTCCCGGGACAGCTGGCCTGACAGTTCTTCCCTTTCATTCCGGGCCAGCCCGGTGACCGCCTCTTCCAATGGAATTGTTGGTAGATTTTTTTAAAATGTGAGACAGTATCTATTTATTTAGTTGTTCCTATCAAAGACAGGTTTCATTTGAGACTTGCCTCATTGGTCTGCTTTGATTATTGGCGCTAACTTCTCAGGGAATTTAACGGAAGTAACATTGACTATCATTTTAATGCTTCTCGCCCATCGAGTCTGACAGTTGATCAATTAATCAAAACAGCAGCTGAAATTAGGGAACCCAAAATGGGGTACTTGTGCATGTTAAACATCATATTGGAACATGAAATGCACTGAATATTCATTTGCAGTCTATTGATACAGGCAGAATCTTTCGTTGACTTTGAGTCTGCTTATTGACAGTAAATCTAGTCTATCTTCAGTAAATTATAGCTGTGTAGCTTCTTTTATAATTTTTAGCCTCATTTTTTTTCACATGGAGCAGGAATCTTCAGGATTGGGAAGCAATCCTATTTAGATTCAGAATGAATTTTTACATGCTTTTTCCCCATCTTTTCAATATCTGCTCATACATAAACAGTGCTTCCTTTTCACATATAAAGTTTTTCAAAACATTTCAACATAATTTTTACAGAAAAAAATCTCTAGATTTGCCTCCCCAGTTTGTCTCCTGTGATGACATCTGATTTCATTATATAATTAAAACAATAAGCTCAGTCACCACAAATAGCATTTTGAAGACACAAAACCATCTCTCGGTAAGCACGCACAGTAGCTACAGGAAGCAGGAATTCTAAACTGATAAACTAGGAGCGTTCCGCCAGCCAGGAGCTGCCCTCTGCCATGGGCAGACACCAGCACGTCTGAGAAACAGAAAAATAGAATAAAAGAAGCGGCCTGGGTTGGAAGATAATCCAGTTCAAGAACATCTCCATTAACTCCGATTCCATTCTGAAATGATTGCAGCCTTAATCTCTTCCAAGAAGCATAAAGTAAATTCACATGCACAAAACCATGCAAACCTTGCTTCGTATGTAAGGGAATAGAGGTCCCAGAGGGAGGGTGGCCGATTTCGCCTCTCACACCCGCGCGCACTGGGGTTTCCCGCACCTGCCCACCCGTGACCGGAAGGCCGCTTGGACACGCATCGCTTCTCCCTTCGACTCTCCAATGCCTGCGCTCAAAAGGGCAAGTCAGTTACAACCAGGATGTTTTAGTAACAAAAAGTTAATGCATTAACAAACTAGAAGCTAACCATGAATTTTTAATCTGATTCGGAAACAGGATGTCAAAATGTATTTTGCAATTAATATTGCATTTATTTTGTTTGTGATCAATACGCGGAGGGGGGTTGTGAGTGGAGCAGGGAAGATGAAATCACGTCGGTGCACACGCAAGTGTCTGGGCAATTCCTCCGCCGTTTCTGGAGGCAGAGAGAGGGGATGGACTGGCATTAGCACAAGATAATATGAAGTCTTGAGTGACATTTAAAAAATCAGCACACACTTTTTACAATTTTAGTTTATTGGATGAGATCCAGCCGAGAAAGTTTCCTCCTTCATTTCTGCTAAACAAGCAATAGTTGATGGGAAGTTCACTTGCCCCCTCTGGTGGTCTGTTGGAGGTATTACTGCTTCTCCCCTTCGGAAGGATTTTTGGAAGTTTTCTGTTAATGGACAACATCTGGAAGAAGTAATCGAGAGTGCTTTTGTTTCCATAGTCGCAACCTGTGTTAAACTTTCCCAAATAATTTGTGTTCACACGAGTTTTAATACAAATGATAATTGTCCCTTCAAAGTCTGCCTCTCCGATACACTTGACAGGTAGACACGTCTGGCTGGAGCCTGTGACGTCATTCGCGCGCTGAGCGAACCTGGGGACCAGAGCAGAGGAAGGTCAGTGCCCACCTCGGGATCCGGCGCTGAGCAGCCTGACACGGCGAGACAAGGCCGGGCCGCGCTGGTTTCCGCCCAGCCGAGCAGAAGATTCCCTACGTCCCCGTGAGCGCTCACAGAGGACGAGGGCACAGAAGCCACCCCTCCCACGCCACGCGGATGCCTCGAACCCCACCCGAGGCCCTAGGTGGCCCCATTCTCCTCTGCTCGCCAGTGATGCGCGGTGACTGACGCCCTGAAGAATGTCACGGCTGTCACCTTAGAGATCAGGGCACACACAACACGCAGGTCACGGAGAGCTCATGCGATGCGTGGCAGGAGGAGGGCCCCGGCGTGGCACAGGTGTGCCCAACGCGCCCACGTGGGGGCCCGAAGGCAGCCGGAGGGCAAACTTAATTTCAAAAATGAGCCTCAAGTCTTAACAGAAATGTCTCTGCTTAATCCTAGGTCCCAAGTAGAACAAGTGAAGAGCGTGGATAGCGTCTTCAAAGATTGTGTTGAGGGAACAGTGCATATGGTTTCCAACATATTATTTGAGGAAATTGCCCTGTCGACGTCACTAAAGTTTATAGACCTGAAGAAGGGAGGCAAGGAAGAAAGCCCTCTCTTCATTTCTTCACGGAGCACCTCTGGATGGTCCTACCTCAAAAGCAAAAATTGTAAGCAGAACATCTGTAGTTTCTTCATGGAGACTTATTCCCCCCAAATGCACTCACTATGTAATTGTCTTGGACTCACTCCAAATCCAGAAACGAGTTCAAACCAGAGGGACGCGCGGGGAGAAATTCAGGCCGGTCTGCCAGGGGGCCCTTGCGCGCGCGGTCAGAGGGCCACCTGCCTACCCAGCGCAGGGCGGCCTCCGCGTCAGCGTCCGCTGTTGCCGCGTCAGCGCTCCCCGCAGTCCCTTGGGTCAGCAGTGGGGATGCAAGTGCCTTAGCTGGCTGCCTGCTAGAGTCTCCCAAGTTCAAAGCTAACGCGTTGGCAGGCGCCGGCCCCCTCTGGAGGCCCGGAGAGTGAACCCGCTTTGCGTCTCCCTCCGGTGGCTGGCGGCACCCAGCGGAGGCGGTTCCGCACTTCCTGTGGCTTCTGTGCCGGGCTCCTGGCTGGGAGTCACTCTCTGCCCAAAGACCTGGCCCCGTGCCCTGGCTCAGGGGTCCCCACGGCGCCCCCACTGCAGAGCCAGCCCCTCGCAGGCTGCAGGGCTCCGTGGTGCCCGCGCCCGTCCTCGCCCCCTTCTGCGCCTGTCCTGCTGCCGCGCCTGCCTTCCCGGCGGCGGGAATCGCGGACTCGTCTCTTTCCGCTTCCTCACCTGATTACATCGGGCTCACCCTCGGGGGTAATTTCTTCATGTTCAAGTCAGCTGATTAGGGAGCCTCATTTTCACCTGCTGAGTCTTTTTGCAAAAATACCTCCATCCGTGTGTGACGGAAGGGCAAGAAGATGGGACTTGGGGGGAGGCATCTTCAGAAGTCTGCCTCTCGCAGTCACGGGGTCCAAAAATCGTAAGAGGCCATGCGGTGCCACTGCTTTTATCGTCTGGACCCAGCGGATGGCCATTCTGGGGGGCCTTGCCCACCCCTCCCCTGACACATACCCCACATTTGAAAATAACTTTAGGGCGGGGACTACATGGGACACCTTTTAACTTCCCTTTTCTTACCCTCAAGGTTATTTGCACAGGTATCGTACGCAGTGACTATCTAGTGGCTATAGAGGAAATCAGCATACATTTCACACAAACGTAGGCACAGATCACCCCCCGTGTTCACAGAAACGTGGGGCTCCGGGTGGGGCTCACCCGCAGGTGGGAACATCCAGGACGCACATAACCAATCGTTCAGTCCCAAGTTCACCGGAAGCACAGGGCCCAGGTGGCGGCAGCAAACTGCCCGTGTCCGAGGAAGTTTTTTCTACTTGTTCCACAGACTGTGAGCCGTCACCAAGAACAGCCCCTGTGGAGTCCTGCGGGGTCCGAAAGGAGCTGGAGGTTTCTTGCTCTCTGCCGGGTATCGCCTGCCTTCCTGTTTGAAAGGATGCGCGGCAACAGCTGCCCTAGCTGCGCATCCACTCCCCTGTTCCCTCCATAAACCCAGCCCCAGCCAGCTGTGGCGTCTTCCCCCAGTGGCAGGCCAAGGCAGTGACCAGGTGTCCCTTCCAATGCCGGTGCCTGCAGCTGCCCCGCAGCCAGGCGGCTTCTCTGTCCTGGAGACAGCAAATGTCAGAGGTCCCCACATCACTTTCCTCTCTCTTCTAGGTCCCCGGAAGTCACTAGGAGCTTCCCAGGGGACCAGAGTGCAAACAGGGAAATTCAGGACGTGCAGGGGTCAGCCTTTCTTTTTAAAGTGGCTTAAGAGAGGCGGAAGGGGTGTCTGCAAGGGAGAAGCACCATGAGGCAGGCACACACGCCCACGTCGGGGTTACTGAAAAATGATACGACCCTGGAACTGATGGGATGTTTTAGGTGATAGAAGACGCCTAATAAACATTAACTGAGAGTGGGTATCGGCCAAGGTGGGGACATGACCTTTTCTTCAGACAGCTTTGTCACAAAATACTTCTTTATTTAAAACTTGGACGATGTGCCCTGTACAACGCAGGATTTCTACTCCTATTCATAAACAAAACAAGCAGAATACTTATCCAGGTGGGAGCTCTCCAAGCTAAAGGCCACCCGACCATCAGCCACCCTCTAGGCATCGACACAGGCGGTGGTCTTCGTCACTGCCCCTCGGGACGCTGCAGCTTATCCACGTTCCCTTCGTGGGGGGGCTACCCCCCCAGGCATCGTGTGATGGGAACAGAGGTTTATGATTTTCGTTCCAGATTCTGTTCTCGTGTTCGTTTGGCCTAAGGCTGCAGGAGAAGTTCCTGCAGCCACAGCACGCCGTTGCCACCAACAGGTTACGTGCAACGTGGTTACTTACTTGCAACGTGCGCCCCTGCGCGCTGGCAGCGCCTCCCTACCGCCCTCCCTCCCCCGGTGCCGCACATGCACATCTAGGTGCTGTTTTTGTGAGCGTAACACTTAATGTTTTAAAATTCACTCTCTTGTTCAAAGTTGTGGAGAACCGTTGGCATTCTTACTCAGTTATGCCATGTATCTTCTCTCAGACTGACCAAGCTTCACAGGAACAATTTTTTATTAACACATTTATTGAGGTATAATTGATAAAAACAGCATGGATCTCACATGTAGAAGTTGAGGAGTTTGGACACATGCCTATCCCCATGACCCAATCATCACAAACACAGTAAGAAACACCTCTCACCTCCAGAGTTTCCTCCTGCCCTCCCCCCTTTTTGTGTACGTGTGGTAAGGACACTGGAGATCTAGTCTCTTAACAAATGTTTTAAGGACAAAATACAGTATTGTTAACTGTAGGCACGATGTTGGACAGCGGGTCTCTAGACCTCGTCTTGCGTGACTGACACTATGCCCCCCTGAAAACAGCTCCCCATGTCCACGGCCCGCCCGCCCCTGACCACGTGGCCTCACGCTACTCTGCTTCCCCGAGTGAAGGCCCAGATCTCCAATGACAGAGCGTGTGCGCGATTTGCCCTTGGGCAAGAAGAATGAAAAGCTGGTATTTAACGAAGGTTTGAAAATGGCACATTAACATATGTATCGTCTATGACAGCTTCATCGACTTCATTTGGGGTCAAAACTTAATACGAACGATGGATACATGAACCAGCAAAGATGATTAGATTGTGCTCACATGTAAATGAGAGCAAGTATAATAGGGAAATCTGAATAACATTGGTTGATTACATAAATGTCAACATCCTGATTCTTGAATTATACATATTTATGCAAAATGTTAACATTTCAGAAGCCAAAATATATTTCAGAGGCAAAAATATACAATTGTCTGTATTATTTCCTATACTTGCATGTAGCTCTACAATCTTAATAAAAATTCCAATTTAAAATTAACAAAAGTACTTTCTGTAAGGTCAATGAAACTAAATGAATCACATGCTCTCATACCCTAAGATTATTATTTACATCAGTCTTTACATAATTTCCATCCTAAAAATCCAGAAAATAGGGTCTATTAGTATAGGTTCAGATATGTTCATCTCAACGGCCTTTCTTCCTGTGCTAAAGACTTCAGCTCCGTGAATGCGTAGAGCAGGCCTGTCCGCTGAGAGCCCGTGAGGATGGGCTCTGGGGACCACGGGCTGCCGGCTCCCCCACCAATGTGCACGTTGAGACGCTACCCCCAGCATGATGCTATTAGCAGGCGGGCCCTTTGGGACGCAACAGGGTTGGGTTAAGTCATAGGCGGGGGGCCTCATCATGAGAGTCAGGCCCTTATAAGGAAGGAAGAGACCCATATTTTCTCCTCTCCATGATATGAGGATGCAGCAAGAACACTATGTTTAGAAACCAGGAAGGGTGTCTACAGCAGGAGCCGGACGGGCTAACACCTTAATCTTGGAGCCCCCAGCCTCCAGAACTGACACACAAGTGCCTGTCGTTTAAGCCTCCCACGGATGGTGTTTTGTTACAGGAGCTGGATCTACTTAAATGCAGCCAGAACTTAGTAAAACATTGCCTCTGTGTGTGCGTTGCGACAGCTCTGTGCTTGTTGCGTCTGCAAGACTTACGTGCCCAAGGCAGGACTGGAAGCACTGGTGCAACGGAGCGTCCGGTGTTATGTGACTTTCAATCGCTCGCAAATGTCCATCCACAGACCCTGCAGGCGCAGGATGAAGTTACACCTCGCTCTGTTCTGGAAACCTGTGTATCCAGGCTGGCCTCTCTTCTGAATCATCTGGAAAAGCAACACTTGGATTTACCGAAGAAGTGTCTGTGTCAGCTTCCGAACCCGACTCAGCCTTCTCCTGACAATTCACCGTGTGGCGCTCACACATTCTCACAAGGGGATGTTCATGAGCATGGGAACACGCTGCTCTTGAAGTGTCTGGTATAAAACCTTAAGGCAATGGAATTGTCGTCGTATTATTTTCCTGAAACTGAAAATCCATCGGATTACAAGATGCATCCTATTCTCCCCAGTAGATGTCCCCCTTACATCTTCTCATGGATCTAGAAACTCCAACGGGCAATGACTTCTTTTTAAAAAGATATTTTTTAGATGTTTATAGATACTTGCCATTCTCTCAGCTTTGTGTGTTCAGGAACTCAATTTCAAGTCATGTTATCATTAGAAAAATACTTCCCAACTCTTCCTCATCGCTTGAGATAAAGCTGGAGGAGGACTCGAACACTCGCAAAGGCTAGCAGAGCTCTCACGGGTTCTTTCCTCACTGACATGTAGGAAAGAGCTGCTCCACGGACCGATATTGGAGTCTATTTCCACCCACTGACAAGGAGTACGGTGGGCCCCTCAGGGTTCTGGAAATGCGAGATTTGACGTCCACGTGGCAGGCGGCCCCCGGTGGTGGTCAGGGGCCGGCGGGACTTCGGGCCGCAGCCCCGTCTGGCAGAGCCGCCAGGCTGCCCCTGCTGGTAGCCGTGGCCCTCCCCTCCAATGCAGAGGCATGCCTGAGGTCAGGGTAGGAAGCTGTTCTCGTGAAAGGACTGTTTCCTTTATGTTTGTTCCCACTGACTGTCAAGGGAGACGGTCTATGAAAAAATGTTTTCAATTACTCTTCCCTCAAGAAAGGTTGCTCCTAACCACTCAAATCTGCAAAATTCATGATCCATTTCCCCCATTTTACAAGAGAGGCAACCAACTGGACAGAGGTTAACTGAGAGAATTGAAATCAAATATCTGGGCCTGGAAGTTCAGAGTCACATCTGCGTGTCAAACTTGTTCCACTGCACAAAGGAACTCCACTCTGAAACCCAGAGGGAACCGGCCCTGTAGGGAGTACTTTACAGCTTTTGCATGAGTAATCACCACATATACTCGGGCTCCGAAGTCACACAATGTGTCTGGTAACCACTTACATTGTTCACGTTGAAGTTAATAAGCCTTTTTTTAAACTGAGTTTTTAATCTTCCCGAGAAGGAACATGAAAATAGAAATTATCTTAGACAGAGAGTTTGGCTCCCAAAAGATCTGTGCAACTTCGCAACATGAAAAGTTTTATGATTTTACTTACCATGCCTTTCAAGTTAAGTAAATACAGTAACACTTCTTTGAAAGCTTTCTTCACCTGTCAATTCTGTCCCCTGAAATATATCCTTATAAAGGTGATAAAAAGGAACAACAGAACCGCAGTGAACCAGAGGCCTCTATATAACAGGCACTGAATGCTAATAACGCACAGACACTAAAGATTCAATTAGTCTTTGTAAAGCCCACAAGCCTCCAGAATAAAATGATATGGACAGGGCCTATTTCAATGTTAAAGGTTCCAAATTATAATGAACTCTCACAGTTAAGGAAGTGAACCACACTTTTTATGCTAAACAGACGGTGCGCTTCCGCGGCAAATAAGGAAGCAGCAGGAACCGTCCTCGCAGCCCGGCGCGACGCGGGCGACTGCGGAAACGATGCGCCCTCTGCAGAGGCGCGGCTTTGATGCCACTGATACTGGAAGCTGCTGAAACCAGGTTCAGCGCAAAGGGGAAATAGCCACGATCATTATTATAATGTCTTGGTCAAAAAAGGTATCATGTTTTTAGTCACACTTCCTAATGTTACATGAGTCACACAAAACCTCATGAAATTATATTGGAGTGATTATCTGTCGGGGTGACTGGAGAGTATTATTTTACATGGCACAGGTCCCCAGGTCATTTCCTCTTGATCCCTCTGCACTCTGGCTGTCCCCCGCAAGCAATGCACCCCCAGGCCCCGAAGGGCCTCATCACCCCAACCCCACTGCTGGGAACGGGGAGGGGGGATGGCTCCACCCTTTTTTAACATTGATTTGGTTTTTCCAATTACAGTTGACGTGCAGCACTATATTAGCTTCAGGTGAACAACATGGTGATGAGGTGTTTATATAACCTACCACCTGATCCCCCCAGTAAGTCTAGCGCCCACCTGACCTGCCGCTGTGCACAGTTTGTATACACGCCGCCATCTCTTTGAATTGCTGATGCATTGGACGTTCCACTTTTCTAATAAGTTGATGGAATGCCATGCCTCGTAGACTTAGTTTTAAAAAACTAACTAGAGGACTCCCGCTTTGGTGAAGTCCCGTTCCCCCTTTTCCTCCTGCTAAGCCCCAATACAACTCTGAACACAGCCCGCAGTGCAAACAAAGAAGGCTCCAGAAAGGAGGAGCCCAAGCAGCTGAAACACCAGGAAGGAACCCACTGAGTGCCTAGGTTTTCTTTCACTTTACACATCCCAGGCTTGGAGCTGAGGGACCTGTCCTGCTACCCAGGGCACATGTGGGCACAGTCGGAAAAGCCCCAACAAGAGCGCAAAGCCTGGAAAGGGGTGCCCTCGGAAGACAGAGCATTCGAGACAATAATCTCTCCCTTCCAGCAAACACCACAGGAAAAATGCGGCCCCGCCCTGTCCCCGCCAACAGAAGGAGTGGAGAGCGTGGATTCCCATCCTCACCGGGGTCACAGGAAACTCACACTGAGTACGGCAGTGTGGGTAGACTGAAAACAAAAGGCTAGAAAATGATACACCACGTGAGCATTAATGGAAGGGAAGCAGAAAGAGCTGTGGGAACATCAGCGTGTGCTTGTGAAAGAGCGGCTTAGACACAGAGAGGGAGGACAACGTGCGTGCCCACCCACAAGCCAAAGAGCGCGCTGGACCCAGACTGACCCTCACAGCCCCCAGAGGAAACCAAACACCAACGGCCTCCCCCTCGATCGGGGCGTCCAGCCTGCAGAGCCGTGAGACGATGAACATCTGGCGTTTAAGCCACCCCGGGCCCGGCGCTTTGTTGGGGCAGCCCCGCAGTCTGAAACAAGGCGTCAGATGTCTAGAAAAACCAAAATCCTCAGGTTTGTTTCTTATGCCAGTGATGGTAAATTACACAAGGGACAGTTTCCAACTAGGAAATGAAACCTTGGAGGGTGAACGTGAGAAGGACCTCAGGACAGTGGATCCCCATGACTTTAAACACACAGTGACTTCATGAGCCAAGAGGGGCCTGTCACACATACCACCAGCTGGAGGAATGTCGTCTGAGGGAGCACGACTCGGCGGGATGTCACGACTTGTAGGTTCTTTGTACAGATGGGTGGGCGTGCTGTCTACACGTGGGTACATCTTAAGCTCTAACCAGCTAAGCCTGAAAGAAACTGACCGCCTTTGGCTATGAGGTCCCCCCAACTTAGCTTCCACATCTGCCCTGAAGTCAGGTGGAAAGGGTCCCTGAGTTCGGAGGGGTCTCCCCAAGACACCAGCCTTCCAGCAGGAGGACGAAGGACTGAATGAACTCGGTTTCCGATCCCCAGGCCTATATTCTAATCCCAGGGCAGCTAAGTGCTAACACTGCTGAGGGGTTTTTGCAAACATTTAAAACTTTTCTGTCCCCTCACCCCCATTTTCTCAGGGGTAGGACACTACAAGGATTTAACTTTGCAGCACGTAAGAATAGAATGCATCCTAAACAAGTAGGCATGACAAATCAGAGCTGGCATTATTCTCACTGAACTTCCTAATTGGTTCCTGTGTATCCAAAGTTTTCCAGTTCTAAATAATACAGCAGTCTGCAGGGGACTCTCTCTTGTCTGTATTCTTTCTTGGCACCATATTCCTTACCGGCTCATGGACCACAAATAAAGCATACACTTTTCGGCCCGGCTGTCGGTCTGTCCCTGTGCACACCACACGACAGGTCCGATGGCCGGAGCACAGCGCCCACCTTCTCAGCCGCCCGCCTGTCCGCATCTCGCTTCCCCGGTCAGGTCACCCTGTCCTCCTCTGCCCACCTGAGGAGACCGCCACTTCATTAAGTGCCAACTCAGGGGTCCCTGTTCCCTGAAGGCTTGCTGGGGACAGCATGGAACCCAGGGCCCCAAGGCAATGTCACATCAGGCATCATGTTCGGGGCCCTTTTGTTATGAGAATACATTTAACCCAGGGATTGGTCACTGTTGAATGAATATGTAGCATAGTTTGCAAGGCAGTTCCCTATTATACTGAATACATTTTGGAGGCTGGTAAAAACCAGCCTCCGAATAATGTCATGCACTATTTGGAGTGACTGTGAAAGGAAGCTCAAGATGTAACAAAATCTAAATTTAACTGGGGATGTAACTTAGAGAAGCGTTAGTCACATTGAAAGGAAATTTATCATTTGGTTCCCACTAAGAGCCCGTCCCTGGCCTGTCTTTAAATGCCGTTTGCCGCGAGGTGACCGCTTCAGGGCGTGGCAGCGGAGAGCAGGGTACAGTCTGTTGACTTTGAGGGAAGGAGGCTGGGTTCTCAGGGCCTCCACGGGGCAGCACCAGGGGTCTTAGAAACTACCGTGGTCAACCGGGGTTCACGGTTTAGGGGGAAAAATCACATGTACCCAAATGATTGGCACAGCTTTTATCTTTAAATAGAGAAGCCTTACTTCTGCTTTGTGGGTTGTTCAACAAAGTGAACAACAAACCCAATAGTTCTCTGAAACATTACGGTAGTATTTGTATTTAATTAGAAATAAATTCATTAGTCAATACGCCGGTGGGTAATGAGAATCTACAGTTCTAGCTTTCATTGACTATAAAGAATACATAGACATAAACATAGCTAGATGCCAATGTCTTAAGTAAGCAGTAACATTTCTAGTAGAAAACTGAGGACTAGTCAGCGTAAAGCGTAGTGCATACGCTGTTATTGGTCATCGGCTGGAATTTTATGGAGTCAAGGCACATTATCCCCAGGCTCATTGGATGCCAGTAATTAATTAACAAATCCGTTGATGTTGATTATACCACCCGCAGCACCCTGCATTCGTAGAATGAGTTACAGTGCACAACAGCGATGCGGCCTTCTTAAATATTGCCCAATAGTCTCCCCAGGTCTCTGTAGGGAAGACAGACTCACACACACAAAAGCAGCCTGGGCTGAAATAGAAATAGAAATTGTATCAAAAACAAGCTTGATGAGCAGCAGCAGGTGTGTCTGCTGAATATCTAGACTCAGGTAGCATTTGAAAGGAATAAGATTCAGTATTTGAAACATTTGCTGGCTCCCTGGGTCATAAAATTTACAGGTCTTGCTTTGGGAAGAAGGAAAACTAACACATCCCGGGCACCCGACATCCATCGGTCATTTCGTTAGACGTCTTGGAATAAATAGTCTTACTTAATAAACTAACACCGGGCCAGAGAGACACAGTTCTGGTGCCCTCTTTTCAGACGTTTTTGCAGTAAATTGGAATTTGATTTTCTCAAGTGTAATTGTTTGGTACAGTTTTTCTCAAGGACGAGATTTTTCTCTCCATCATAAATGTCAAAACTCAAACGCAGGCCCCACGGGGGCCGGCTGGAAGGGAAGCGGCCCGCGGGCTCTTGGCCTCCCTGGGGCAGAGAGGAGCTGGGGTGAAAGGGATGCTTAGCCAGGCCCTGCGCCTCCCTGAGCTAAATCCTTAGGGTTAATCGTTCACGACACCCCACTGCGACGTCTAAGCTTATCGTTTCCACGTTTTAGAAGGGCCGCTGGAATTTGTAATAAAGCTGCAGCCCCCTGGGGAAGAGATTCTCAAGCCTAGCTTAGTTCGTAGGCTTACCAACTTCTGTGACATGTTATTAGACTGGAAAACCCCAACTGGAATGGAGGCGAAACCCACATGATCTGTTTCCGCATGAAGACACGCAGGCCTGGGCGGCCGAGCGCCAGGGTTCCACGCGCAGCCCCTCCCCTGAGACGCTCTCCTCCCTGCCCCCGAACACGCGGATGGAGGGTGGGCTGGCCGGCCTCAGCGCACAGAGAGCCACAGCGCCGTTCCCAGAAAGCGCGTCCTATCGACAGCGTCAACGACGTGTCTCTGCAGAATTGCATCGTTTGATCCACGAGTACTTCAAAATGTCATCCTCTTATCATATAAAGTTCAGAGGGCATTTTTAAAATCATAAAGAAGAGTACTAACCAGAATCACAGAGATAAAGAGTCTTGTATGAAAAGGAAATGCGGATACAAACCACGAGCAGGATATGGTAGGAGCTTTGGAGTTAAGCTGATGGGAATCTCAACCCAGCCCAGTAATCTCTCCAAGATCCTCACGCTTTTAAGCCTCAGAAATTTTATCTTTAAAACGAGCAAAATCATACTTATTTCACAGGTTTGCTGTGTGTCTTAGGTAGGATAATGCCAAGCATAATCCCTGGCATACAGGAAGTACTTAATAAATAGTAGAAATAGCAGTAACTATTAGAAAAATATTTAAGATACCACTACTTCCTATCTATAAGTAATAAAATGTATTAGTCTCAATTTCAACCCTCTTTAAAGTATGGTTATTGCTAAGATCTACGAAAATCTCAACCTAATTTTTTAAAGACATCAATAAAGTCGTTCAGTGTATTTTTATAGTATCTTGCAATGTAAGTGTTATATGTATACAAGCATATAACACTTTTAGTAACACTTTTTTGTGAGAAAGCCCTGCTTCTAAAAAGAGGTTGACAATATCTGCACCATGCTGGCTTACCTGCTTTTGCCTAACACTCAACATAAAGTATATCTTTTAAGAAATAATTCATGAAATAGTAAATGATTTTTATATTTTAAGCTATTTTTTTCTGTATGTCACTTCACCGTGTGTTACTCGGATTGGCAAAACATATCCTTCATGGTGAGAAGAACAGTGGTATGACCACAGAGATCACGTTCTTTATATCTACGACATTTTTTTTACCCAAACTTGTTTCCTAAAGCAATATACGCCCCTCAAATATAGAGAGCTCGTATCTCATACCAAAATAATTGAGTAGTAAAGGGAAAAAATTCACTTACCTAATCAGATGAATATATAAGGATTTCGGGTTGGAATTGGAGTTTTCTTTCTTGTAGAAATTAGAAAGCACAAGAACCATTTACCTGTTTTTGTTTATTTGTCTATTATTTCTAGAACAAAAGAGAATAAAGGCAATGCCTTCTCCTTCCTGGGTTATGAATTATGACCACAATCCTGACTCCCGTTCTGAACTGCAGAAGCCCGGCCCTTGCGGAGGGGCCGCGGGCCGGGAACCGCGCCACCCCGCGCTCTGAAACTTCAGCAGGAGCCGCCTTCGCGCTGCTGCGCGTCTCTGGGGGCCGCTGCAGGATCGAGCCCAGTGATCGTCCTCAGCTGCGTCACAAACCCCGGGTCACCCCTTCCTTTTGTATGCCGTCACTGTAACGACCTGCAGATGGCTTCGCCTTCAGGAAAAGATGGGGCACTTTAAAGTAAGCCATCCTGAAGCCACCCTCCTGTTGGGCGCTGTCGGAGTGCATTATGCGAGGAGTGTGGGTGTTCGTGTGAGGGTCCCGGGTTCCTGCAGTTCTCTGTTCAGCGGTGTCATCACACATCATACCGCTGGGTGGCGTAATCGCCGCTTCCCGGACGAGAAGCTCCCGCCCTGACTTCACAGACAGGCTACCGGGTGGGCAACAGTAGGTTTATAGTTGTGAGTACACGAAGCACAGAGTTTATTCTTGTATTCCATTTATTAAGTTTTGTATCATTTCCCATACAAACAACTATAAACCTACTTCTGCCCGACCCTGTGTATCCTGAGAATGGAAATCTAAGGCAAACTGCAATAATCAAAATTCAGATCGAGTTTGGGTTAAAAACAGTATAGTTTAGAAATCTAAAAACCAAGATTTGCCATCCTTCTCAACAGAACATCAATGACAACAATAACTCTACCATTTTACAGCATTGTTTTGTTGTCTCAGGCGGCAATATTTATGGTCTCAATAATCTTTGAAGCCATTCACCGGGCTGTTGTTTAACAGGTGGAAATTTAAGGCGATACCAAGACACGAATGGTTGCACAATCAAGGACCTTCCAGACCACCTGAGTTTCCTGCTCTACAACCCTCCAAAATCTCCTGCGATGTTACTGATATTTGAGGAGCCATTTTTAAAGTCCGTATCTGCTCTTGGTTGTAGACATTTAATTACTTAGGCCCACACAGATATTTTTAGAAATAAAGAACTGGACAGAAATTTATACTCATGTGTATACATAAATTATTCCTTTATAACAAAGTGAAACTATCTTTATCTCTTAACAACTGGAGCCAATATTCTTCTTAACAAAACAAACACGTTAAATATACATATACACATTCCAACACATAATACATAAACACCCAGTTGAGATAGAAAGCCAGGCTTTGTGTGTTGGTGTGGTAGCTTTAAAACACAAGAACCCAGCTACTGCTCATAAGATAAGGAGAGGGGCCTGCTTGGAAGCGTTCCTGGAGGAGCTGTATGTAAACATAAAAGTGAGAATGGAGGGGTGGAAAGAAAATCCTAAGGGCCAAATTGTTACACGGAAAATCGTCAAGAAAAATCTCCACTTTGTGGAGTCCAAGAAGACAGACCAAAAAGTCTCTGGGAGGTGATTTTGAGCGTGGTCGGGTTCAACAATGCAAAACACTTCTTGCAATCCCAGCTCTTCGGTCAAGTCTCCTCTACTCACACAGGCTTCTTGGGAGGAGACCGTGGGCGCGCTGAGGGGAAAGCAGAGGCTGAGCCGTCTCACCTGCTTTCAGGACACTGGGCAATCTCGTTATCACATGCAAGCAAAGGCGACCCATAAGATATAAGGCTTGTTTGACTTAATTGACAGGAATGCTCCAAGGATAGCACAGGCTCCCATGGCGTTTGGAGGGTCAATGGGGAATGGGGACTTGGGTCTTCAGTCACACGGGCCAGCCCAGAGCAGCGTATGGGTACGGGCGGCCATTCTGTCTCGGGTCCTGTCCTTTTTTTCCTCTTCACTTGTATTCTCATCATCAGGAGTCCACCCTTCTGGAATCAAAGTAACCCTTCCGCGTCAGGCACCATGCCTCCAGCCCGAGTGGGAAGAAGAAAGGGTAATCCACCCAAGTCCTATTCTTTTCGGTCGAAGACTGGCACTCCTAGAGTCGGCACTCAGCCGACTTTGACTTCCCTGTCATTGACTAAAACTGGCTCTGGTGGCCACGCCTACCTGGGCACGTGAACGCTTCACTGGGCACATGGATGCTCTGAACAAAACAGGGATTCTGTCATTAAAGGAAGAGGGCGCCATAGTGACGACACTCCAGAGGCGAAGGGACCCCCGATGGTATTGGGCACACTGTTTTCCTTTTAAAAAACAATTCCTAAATTTGAACAGACTAAAGGTGCAGAGAAATGAGTTTGTCATTATTGCCTCAAAATTTTAACTGCTCCCTATTCAAACCATACAGTTAATTAATGCAAATGGAAGTTTCCTGGAATACACTCATTAGGTGAATCCCAAATGGATCTCAGGCTACCAGTTAGGAATAGAAAGAAGGATGCCACACACAGCTACCGCATTAATTAGAACCATCAGGTTTCAGGAAAGGTGCCAAAACCTCCACCAGCCAAAGGGTGTGTTTTATCTGCTCCGACAGTATCGGCACCTGAGCTGAGTTGATAATTGGGAAGCCAAAGGAGCGGCAGCTGCTCCTGGGGCCTCCCCAGCGTCTCTGCCTCCTGCATGCTTCTCGCGATCACTGAATTCCACAGCATTATGACCAAAGACTCCTAGCATCTCTATTTGCTTTTATAAAGAGGCAACGTGTTCCCCTTTTCGATTTTGTTAGCATGGAATCAAATGTGGCCTTGGAAAATGAAATCCTTTTTGCAGATGCACTGGAGCCTGTCTTGTTTCGCCCTGACATAGGTCACGTGGTAGACCACGAGGGCACTCTTCATGCAGCACCAAACGAGCAATCAGGAGAATGAAATTGTATTCTCTGACCTGCTGCATGACCTTGGGAGGTAATGGCGTTTCTGGCCCCAATTTCTTATCTCTAAAGCCAGCATCTTGCACGAGGTGACTCCCAGGAGGCTTTCAGCTCATATACTCTCTCCCCCTAAGGCACCCCTTCGCTGCAAGCCTTTCAACACACTCCAAATGCCCACAATGACCTATGGAGACCTTCTGGTATTGTTTCCTGTTATTAGAAGGTAAAACGTCACGTAAGCGGCACAGCCTTCGGGGTCAGACCAACTGCATTTGCATCCTGCTGGAGAAAATGGCTGTCACAAGGAGACAACGCGTGTAAAACAGCCAGGTCAATACCAGGCACATGCACACGTATCTTTCTAACTTTCTCAGCAAGTAGCTGCCTTCGCAATATTCAATTTATACTTACATTCTGCAATGTAAGTACATATATCCTTACATTATACTTCCACATAGCTCGAATCTATGATACAATTATTTATTGACTTGTCTTCCATATGAGAAAATAGTTCATATTTAAGGATATGTAATATATTTACATCCCAAAATAGGTGTCTGGTCCAGAGCCTGAACTTCATAAATGTTTTTTAATATATAAAGCCGCGATTGAAGAATTACAAGGACTCATAAGTATTTTTTGGAATATAAAAGTGAGAGAGCTTTGACATGAGTCCAATAAAATTACTTTATTGAAAAAGTTTGATGTATATAACATACCTAATGTTCATATATGTTCACATATTCATATGTTCATATATAATCATATATTACATATTCACATATAATTATACATTAAAGCACTTTCAATATTCACCATAAAGGTTTTTTATCTTTTTTTGCTAGTCAAAAGTCAAATTAATACACACTCTTGGTTTTTATCAAGAGCCTGAGACGACCTGCAGAGAAGTGTCAAATCATCACGAAGCCACAGGAAATCTCTGTGTACAGCATTACTTATATTGATTAGTTAATTAGAGTTTAATATTTTGATTTGAGTTTAGATTCTTTTCAGGAGAAATCTGTCAAGTTATTTCAAGTTGAAAGACAATACAGTCACTTTATTGCTCTGAAAGAGTGTGGGTGGGACACGAGATTCTTCATGAACGAAATAGAAAAGTTAAGTTTCTCTATTCCAGTAACTAGACTCTAATATGAGCTTCTCACTACTTTTCTTTTGAAGAAAGATTCAGGAAGGAACTGAAGCCATATCAGTGGCATACGAGATCTCTACAGTGATAAAGGAAAAACAGCCCTCCCTTACTTATCTTGGGTACTGTGGAAAGGTAGAGAAAGCATCTGAAACCATGGTCCTCAGAGATGGAGAACACCACCCCAGATTTTCGTCAGTCAGTTGGTGAAAAGTTAGCTAGGGCATTTTCCTGTAAAACTTCTCAGAGAAGGCCCTGGCTGGGTAGTTCAGTTAGTTAGAGCATCATCCCGATAAGCCAAGGTGTGGGCTCGATCACCCATCAGGGCACATCCTAGAATCAACCAATGAATTTATAAATAAGTGGAACAACAATCTGATGTTCCTCTCTCTCTCTCTCTCTCTCCCCCCCTCCATCCCCCATCCCCTCTTCCTCTCTCTCTAAAATCAATAGATAAAAAGGTAAAAAAAAAAAAACCAAGTAAATGCTAAGAGTTGAAAATATGATCCTCAACAAATCATATTTTGACTTCACAACAGTATGTCCTTATGTCTAACCAAACATCGCCCATCAGCTGTGTTAGTTACAGGCGGCAGCGTGGCCGGTAACTGACCAGATTCTGAGTCCAGTGCTAGTACATGTGTGAGCACCTTGATGGTAATCCCACTCACTGACAAATCCACAGAAACACTATGGATCAAGATTCCTTCATCCCCTGAGACATAGATAGTTTAGGAATAAGTAACACCTGTGGTGGAGGGCCTGCTCATTAATCTTTATTTAGCGGGTACTGATAGATGGGTCTGAATCTCATAACGTTAATTACATTGGGCATTGAATAGCGGGTTTTATTTTTAAAGGACGGCCTCTGCATTAATCTTTATGACAGCATCGGGGGCAGCAACTATCATTTTATATGCTTAGGTTTGTATTCTCTGTGCACGAAAAGCTGTTTTATTCCCACCAGACAGAGTTTAATATGCTACCACATGGTCCAGAGAAACACCTTACGTTTACAATAGAAAATCCCCAGCTTTTTAAATATAGACTTATCTGAATGTGATATTTTCATGTTTTTACACTACATTGCCTATTACCCAAATACAAAATTTCACATAAACTCAATGGGCTCAAAATCTGAATACACTACACAGAAAGTAGCCGTATTAATTATAAGTGAAGGCCATTCTCTAGAATACAAACTAAAAAATACAGAGTCAATATATGCCAAAATCATGATCATTCTATTAAATCCTTCCCCTCATTCCCAGATATTGATAAAAGTGCTGCTACTGTGTTTGTGTCTACGATTGTGAGGTCCTTTTGTACATGTGTGTGCAATCCACCTCGTGTCAAAGCCAAAGCGGTCCTGCCTCTCCTCCCCAAAGCGCGGTTTGACCCCTAACAGCAACGAGGGTAAAGCATTCACCGCATTCCCACGGGCCCCTTTGCCCGTGTTACTCATTTCTCTGATCCTTCTCCCCTTCTCCCCCATGGTTGACCGGGTAGAATTCCATGAACTTACTGCAATACCTATAATTTTTCACATTTCAAGTGCATCCCACCAAAGGCCATTCTTTTTTTCATTGCCCACCCCGACGACAGCACGCTTTGGATTCGGCCGCAGGACACCGCTTCCCCGTGTCAGCGTGGCCTTGGTCGGGAAGGTGGGGTTCCCATTGTTGCGTCACTAGAAGGGATTCGCCGCGGAGCCCGCGCTTGCGCAGCTGCGGGAGGAGGCGGGCAGTGCGGGTCTGCAAGGCCCAGCTGGACGCGGGGAGCCGTCCGTCCGCAGGACCCACGACAGAGCTCGGTGGCTGCGCAGAAGCCACAGCGCCCGGCCGTTGGCGCCGCCCCGCGTGGTCGCTGCCACGGAGAACAGAGAGTTCGCAGAGGGGCCAGGAAGCAGCTGCCTCTCGCACGGCGTGACCTTGAGAGCCATGACGTCAACTGCGGCGTCCTCCCAAATCCCGCAGGAGTCCCTGTCGTTGACGCGCTGCCCCGGGAACCGGAGAGCAAAGGAGCGTCTGCGAGCTCAGAGCCCGGGCCTTACAGTTTATCAGCTGCACGCTCTGGGGAGTGTTATAGAGCAACCTGGGACTTCCTTGCCTCATCGGGGGAACGAAGCTAATGACGATACCTTACAAGGCTGTGGCGAGGGTTACCTGGGTAGATGCCTGTAACATAGGGGGCTCGGAACAGGGTCTCCCACAGACGGAGCCTTCCCCAGCGGGCTCTCGTATTTTACACCGCGATGCAGAGCTGTGGCCTGGCCGGGGCGCCCTCTTCTGAAATAAAGCCTGTTCTTTCTGTGTGTGTCTTCGGAGGTGGCCACATTTTCTAAATTTACTAAGAAAACAGAATATTTACATGTCAGTGTTCTAGGGAAGATCCGTCTGTTAGTCAGGTCAAGAATAGTTTTTGTATGAAATGAGTTTATCATACCAAGCTATAGTTTCATCTGGGGACAGAAAAATGGATCTTCCCCCTCATTGGATCAGAAACTGCGAGAAACCACCATGTAAACAGACCACTGAGTGGGTCGGAATTACTCAGTCCACCTCTCAGCCGCCTGTTCTTTTGAGATAGAAATTTGACGGTGGTTGACATTAGAAAGATTAAAATCCTTATCACTGGGTGATGAGATTTGAAGTCACTCCCTGTGAAAAATTGAAGTTTTAAAATTTTAACTTTTCAAGTCCTGTGGCTGGTTAGTCAGAATTTAAGCTCCTCACCCTCCGAGGGCAAGCTCTGGAATTGCTGGCAGACAAGGGCAGGGTCTCGGGGAGGCATCATACAAAAGGGAACAACATGTGCTTATTATAAACCTAAGTATTGTGACTGTATGCAATTGAATATCTCACCCTATAGAACTAAAGTTCCAGGAATGATTTTGTCAATTTTCTTTTTTATTGTGAAATTGAATTAGACAAAGTTTCATAAGCAAAGCAAAGAATTTCAGGGTAGAATTTACAAATGCCCTTAATGACATCACTTCCCCACCGCTCATTACAGATGGCATGTTTGCGCCCTGTCGACCATAAAATAAACTTTGCACATGACTTAGGAAAAACAATGTATTTATAATGTACCAGAGTATAAAAATATCTTCCAATGCATTGTCATTTGATCTCAAATGCAACAGGGCAGAGAGAAGGTACTATATATAATATGCAGTTTTACAGACGAGGGAACAGAACACTTTGGGGTTATGATGAATAAGTATCAACTTCTTTCAGTGAAACATACTGTTGGCTACTGAAGGTCTGTATTGCACATGGTGAGGTTGCTAGCTAACCCTGGGGTTCATCCGCTTGGGTTCAGAGCTGGATTTCTTCCCTGTGATGCAATCTTAGAAAAGTTACTAAAATTCCCTTCAGTTTTTTTCATGCGTGCAATGGAATTATAACAATAACCACCAGCACCTTAACAAGTATAATCATTATTAGTCAAAGAATCGCTAAGATGGCTAAGAGAATATTTACATGTAAAACACTCAAGTGGTATTGAGCATACAGCTCTTAATATGTTGGCTAGTTGGCTAACTGTAACCTTAAAATGATAAACCATGGCAGAAAGAAAAGCAGGACAGATATTTGTAGCTATCTAACCATTCATCAATTATTCTTTTTTAATCTATTTTCTGTAATGTTTTTCTTCACTTATTCCAATGTCATTAAATTTAGCAAACACACTGCTGTCCAAGAATTCTGTTGGAAATACAATTTTTGAGACATGCTTTGCTAAGAGGCATGAAAATATTCTCTGAATGCAACGCGAACTCCTTTGGATGGCACGGCATGCGCTCAGGGCGGGCAATGCCACCCTGCCTCCAACTATACTCACTGTCACTTCTTTCCTCTGCCCCTCTGCCCCCTGCCCCTCTGCCCCAGCCCATGGCCCTCCAAGCTACACCTGCTCCAGCCTCTCCGGGTGGAAGTCTCTCCCTGGCGCACCATCCAACAGTGGTCTCCAGCCTTCGAGACCTGCTTGGACGGATGACTATACAGCTAAACCTCTCTTGAGCCCCTTGCACATATATTTTTATACCCACATTTATGCTACTAACTTCTCTGTTACAAAACATCATCTGTATTATATGCCCTTGACAGTTGAATATATTTTATCTTCCATACAAAATTAGAAGAAATTAATGAGCTTTTCAAGATGGAGAACGTAGCCAGTGATTTGGGGCTTCACTCTCCTCTCGAGCTCTTCCGAGCACCGTTCCTCCGCCAGGCTCCACTGTCACGTCCTCCTCGCGACTGCCACCTTTTTTCCCTCAACCCCAAAGCACTTAAGAAGAAGCCTCGTACATAGACAGTGCAGGCTCAGGAAGGTCGGCTATGTTAATATTAAACCGAAGTCATGAGAAAGCGCATGAAGAATACAAATTTCATAATGTGATACCATAAGAATGTTTTCTTTTACACAATTCATACATGACATCTTCTGGTCACTTTTGCATTCGTGTCTATATCTGTGACTATTAACAGGAGGGCAAAACAAATAGTTTTCCAAAGAATGAGCCAACGTAAAACATGCCTCAGAGTTGGGAGAGACGGTAAGAGTCAAAACTAAGCAAGAGCATGTTGACTGCAATTACCATTCCTGGACATAAAGTAGTGGTTTAACTCTACCATCATGCCACAACAGCAATAAGAACCTTCTGGAAAACACCCTTGTAACTGACAGGAGTCTGAAGCGGGTTGGGTCTATTATGCACACCTCTGAGGAATTAAAGACATATTCAGAGGTCATTTGCCTCTTTAATAACACACAAGGAAGAACTAAAGCTACAATAAAAAAATGAGATGTTAGGAGTGTCTGACATCAGTCACCTGCGTTTATTTTCATTACCCTGTTTGATTTATTCGAATAACATTATTCGGTGAAAGAAATCCATAATGCAACTTCAGTTCATTAATAAAATTAACGAGGGTAGTTCTGTACTAACAAAGGGCCTCGGATTTACTGAAAAGGATTTTTAATAAAGCACATGTCTCTGGCTATTTTAACAATACACTGTATTTTGCTGCTTTATTCAGCCTTTCAAAGGGGCATGAGAAACAGTAATTAAGTGTATAAGAGATTGATAATTAATTCATCTTCTTTCATTTTCTTTGACTACTGAACACATCCTTGGCTGGGACTTGCGCATCGTGAGGCGGCTGGGAATGGGCACAGGGAAGGGGCGTCCCCAGTCATGACACAGAGGCGCCCCGGCCGCCTCAGCCCTGTTCCCCGGCCTGACCCCCATATGACTTAGAATCATAGACATTTAGGGTTCAGATCAATGTAAAGATTTTGTTTATTAAACCTACCCCTTAGAGGTGGATTCTGACAGAACTTTAATCCCTGAAACATACAAACTTCATATTAAGACAAAATGCTATTATCACCAAAACATCAAATGAATTATATTCTATGACTTTACTAAAGATAACAGAGACCAGTATCATATTTTGCAATTTATTATGATATCCTCAGGTCAAGAAAAATCCATTCATGGCATTTTTTTTAAAGCTCTCCAATTTGAGGAAAACCCCCAATTACTAAGGGAAAAAATGTAGGAAAAGTCGATGCAATAGCTTAAGTGAATATTTAGATAATCTCAAAGACCTAACTTTATTAAACACCAAGAAAAACAGTTTGCAGACTCAGACCCATTGAAATAACTTTAGTGGAAAAAAAAATAATGTGAAACAGAAAAGCCAGAATCTACACAACGTGGACTGTTCTTTAAACGTCCAAGGCCACTGACCTCCAGTTAGGTTCATAGCCACATTGTGATCACCCAACCACAGGGAAGTTAATTATGGCAAATCAAACATTCCATGTCTGTTTTGCAGTGTGATGCATAAAACAGCGTGTGTATAAAATCAGGTACAGAAAATTCCTATTTCCAAGTCAGCACACCCATCTGAATCAGCAACTAAAAAGCATTTAGAAGGAAAAAGCTCACCTGAGGGCCTCCCAGGTATTGCACGTGATGCTATGCCTCCCAGATTTTGAAAGTGAATTCAGACGTAGAGAGAGACAATGAAAGTGGCTGTTTTCAAATGAACTAACACAGGGTATAATCACACGATTGAAAACATGGAATTAATGAAGCACTTGCATAAGTAATATCGGAAATCACTTTATCAAAAATATAATTATTTCTTAAAATAACATGATTTGAAACACGTGGTAACATCTCAAAAAGCCTGAAAGATCTCCTTCCTCACCTACCTGCGTCTGCCCAACCGGATATGAACCAGAGGCTGCTATTCAGGTGATACGGTCTGAGAGAGTCAGGAAACAGGAGTCTTTAGTATATGGATCCAGGTCAGTACTGGCTTTTGAAGAGCCTTCTGTAGGAACCGCCCCTCTCCCACCCCCCCAAGATCGAGCGTCTAGAGCCACGCCAGGCAGCAGACCACCTCCACGACCCTGCCTCCCCATGGCCCTGTCGTCTTTTCTGATTCGTTGGTGCTCAGTGGTAAACAGGTTTGAGTCTGAGCCCTACAGGGGCCTGTTCTGTGTTGGAAATAGTTTTGTCTTCCCCCGGACCTGTCGTGTATTCAATACCTGCAAGCAATCCGTCTTTATCATTCTAGGTAGTGTCGCTGGATGTTCGTTCGTTTGTCTCAAGTCTCCATTGGTAGATTTCCGGTGGAAACATCTTTTCAGCGTTGAACCAGCAAAGCAGAAGAAGCCTGTGCACTTAGGAAGACCCGGAGAAGCCAGAGGCCCTGGGACGGCTGCCGGACAGGCGATTGCAACGGTTCGCCTGATCTGCTTCCCTGCCTTCCTGCTGTTATCAAGGGTCTTGGCACGTGCATCGTACTTTTCTGGGATTATTTGTTCCGAGCGAGTGCAAAGGGCCCTATGAAGATTCCTAAATAAAGCAATATAAAATATGGCTATTCACTTCCAAACATAACCTCTACCGGCTTGCACTTTGAATTGAAGGGCATTGAAGTAGCCGGGATAATAAATCAGTCAAGAAGATCAAAAAGCCTACATTTTAACGTAAGCAATGTGTATAAAAATATGTAGCAAAATAAAAAATATCTTTATTATTATGCTTGATATTTTTTTTCCATTTTCCAGCCTATCAAAGTCACAAAGGTGACTACTTCTGGAGACTGGCATTTTTTCAATGTGGACTCTACAGAATTGGTATGATAATTTTTAAATTTTTCTATCACAAAAATTTTCTTTCCCATGTGTTTGTTTTTGTGACATATATAAAACTGAATTTCTAACAGGGATGTATGCAAATAATTCATCTATTGAGTGTGCAGTCTGCTTGAGTTACGAGGTTTGAATGGCGATAGAAGAGACTGCTTTGCTGTTTGAAGAACAGAATTCTGTAGAATTCAGAAGCTTTGGAAGTGTTTTTAAGCAGATTTATAGTGATTCTGGTTTTTAAAATTTATTTTCTAAGAATATATATTCAGTATTTAAAAAGTACCCAATCACTAAATCAACCTCTATAAAGTGTGTATATAACTCAACAGCAATTGCATATATTATATGATTTTACTTTATTTACATTTAAACACATCTTATCATAGGTGTGCCTTAGTATAAAAACAACTCAGAATGGTATAATTTGGGTCATAAAATGGTCTGTAGTTTTTTAAAGCATTTAAAAAAGACTTTCCTATTCTAAAATGAACATATTCCCATAAAATTTTGGAGACACAAGCCTCCACGCTAAAGGACACCCTGCGGCCTCAAACGTGGAAAGAGTTGATAGAAAGTGTGTGCATCCGTTTTTTTATCACTCTGATAGAAGAAAACATTTCTCTTAACTCAAGTTAGGAAATTATTATACATTTCTATACACCTTTACATAAAAAGTGACACGGAGCAAGCAGATGGCAGGAAGAAATGGGAGGGGCAGCAGTGCTGGAGGGGGCATGCTTTTTACAAGGTGCCCAAGAGAGAGGCTGGGTTTCCAACCGAAATATCCAGAACTGACATGCAGGGTATTTTCTCTAACTGTCAATGCGGTCATAGTGCTACGTGCTTAATTCAAAACACATCGTTACGGAAGGGTATAAATGGTAAAATACACGGTTTCAAAAACTATTTCTGAAACTGGGTATTTTCCTTTGATATAAAAAAAAAGGAAATTGGGGGTCCAGAAAAAAGACAAAAAATGAGATTTTTCTTATTGCCATCTAGGAATTTTACTCGTTACTTTTGGCTGCATTGAATCGTAATACAACAGACGTTACAGTCAGTCCACGAAACCGCTGGCTGGTGTGGCCATGGTCCGCATTTTCACTTTTCCTTGTAGCGTGTTCAAAATCCCTCAGGAACGCACTATTCTCAAGCAGTCTATACAATAAAAACAATGCACATGTAACACAAAGTTCATCCCAAATCGTGTTTTTTTCACACATCACACAATGTACAATTATATAACAGAGACGTGGAACAACATAGAAACGAAGTGGAAGTGAGAGTCAAAATAAAGCTGGGATAGTCTGAATCAGGAACTAATTTCTTCTTCAAGTTTCCAGTAAATTTCAAAATGTATTTAAATACTAAGGAGCACTTGGTGGCCAGCAACCAAATTACGAAATGAACACATCATTGTGCAGCAGGGATGTCTTGCCGAAGAAATAACAAATGTCTGTAATTCTTAAGTTTGGATAAAGGCAGTGGAATGGATTTAGAAATATGTCCACTTTTCACAATTCACTATAGAATTTTCTTTTCACAGTCCCCATGTGTGTATAAATAGTTCTTCTCTGAAAATAAAACACAGTTAAGACATTTTCTCCCAATGAAAAATACACACAAATACACCAATTTATCAAGGTAATCTAGAGCGTGGAAATGTATTCACCAAATTCAAGAAGAGTTGATAGGTCTGAAGAGTTCTTAAGAGATTAGCCATCAATTTCATTGGAGACAAATTAGTCTAATATAGACATGGACTATCAAGGGCCAAAAGCAAAGCCATTGTGATCCTCAACAACGAATTAGAGGCACACGTAGACAGCTGGTACTGATGAATGTTTTACATTGTCAAGCATTCAACATAACATGCTGCATTTAATTTTGATGAAATAAGCTATATATTCATGCAAAAATACGAGTGTATGAGTTGTACAAGTTCTTAGTGTATGATTTTGGAGTAAAATATTGCCAAATTAAATCAATAAAATTGTTATCGATTTTATAGACTGACTTCAGTTCTATTGAGACAAGACTCAATTTTTTAATTAGGAAAACCTCAGGTTTCTTCTGGTATTTCTAAGAAGAGGTCACTAATTTTTGTATCATAACTTCGTAACATGTAAAATTTATCTTAAACATCCTTTCCAATAGCATTGCAGTACAATGCTTGATGGTAAGAATGTTAATATTTATTTTGAAGGTACATGTACTAAGAACCACCCTTCCATCAGCATTGAATCCATTCTACTTCTCAAGAAATAATGAATAAATAGCCCATTCCCTACAATTCTACAAGACAGTCGCAACAAAACAAAACAGAAACAACAGAATACGACAAAGCGGGAGAACGAACCAAGGGTGTTCGCTTACCTTGCGTTTCCTTTTTAGACCCTAGTGGTGTTGTATTCAGATTCATGTTTGCTTAGAGACCCAATGAGGCAGAACCTGGAATGTTATGTCTATTTCATTCAACAAAGTACTGTTTGCATGGAAAATAAATATGCACACAAATACCTACTTCAAAGCATTCCTAAAATTTCATAAAACTATGAAAATAGACCTTGGCCATCAGCATGCAAAAATCTTAAATCAACTAAAATAGTTAAGGTTCTGAAAATGTATCGGGAATTGAGAAAGTATGTACATTTATAAAACAGACCAAACACTAGTAAACATGCAAAACAAAACATAAGTAGATGGGATTTGGGGATTGAAGATAATTTTCCCCTAAATTTAGATTTCCTTTCCCCCAAACCATTATTAATTTTAGAGCTAATGATATAATACAGATCATACTGTCTTATAATAAAGGAAAAATCAAATGTTTCTACTAATCTTTGCTACATTTAAATATAAATATTGGAGTATTTTAGCATACCACGCTATCCTATGCAATTTGTAATATATGTATTATGTAAGATGTGGAAAAAAGTATTTTCATTTTCATACCCAAAAATATAATACATTGTATTGTAAAATATGCTATTTCTACATTAAAATTATTCAGCAAGATGAGTTAACCATCTTGGTAAGGCAATTATTTCCAAATGTCGTTTCATATATTAAAAAATATAAATATCGATTGGGACATTAGTGACCACGTGGAAGCAAATGAGCAACGTAAATCTGTAATACAGATGACAGCCTAGAGCTTGTAGAAATGAGTGTTGTATATGTGTCGAGATAAATAAAATATCTTTGGTCTGTGTGTTCTTACACATATATTCATGTACACCTGGGGTTTTGGGGGCAGCATGGCTAACAGCGAAAAGCAAAAAAAAAAAAAAAAAAGAGGAAAAAGTGGAGACACTGGCTTAAATCATTAATCAAAAGAGAAACTGAAAAATGAAGACAAAGCAGCCCCTCAATATCCTGGCAGCGTTTCGGTCCTCAGTTTCTAGCTGTCACCAAAAAAGCTAGGGTACTGACCGCTGGACGGCGTTCTCATGGCGGGCCAGCCTGTGACTCGTGGTGGGCACCTCCTCGATCTCGTCGATGTCACAGGCGTCGGCAGCGTCCTGGGAGTAGTTGTGTTTCATGACAAGGATATTTCTCCGGCCGGCGGGCGGGACCAGGGGCTTGGCGGGCGGGGCGGGCAGCTCGGTCAGGACAGACGCGTCCCTTGTGCTGAGGTTGCTGCGGCTGCCTTTCGCGCTGGACAGCTGGGACCCACAGTGGTGGTCGTGGACGCACTTGGAAGAAGACCTCCGCAGTTTATGGTAGTTGTCGAAGTCGTCGGCCACGTCGGCAAAGTCTGCCGTGGCCCCCGCCCCTCTGAGAGAGCACAGCTCGTAATGAGGGGACTCAAACACCTCCTGGAAAACTGTCTGGTCAAAGTCTGCTTTCCTGTGCACATATTTTTTACGAGGCTGTTTGATCTGCACAATGACAGAAATGATAATGAGGATGATGACAATGCAGGAAGTCACGCCAATGACAGTCCCACTGGTGTTGGTCAGCTGGTCCAGCAGGCTGGCTTTCGTCTTTTCTACGGGTGGGGAAGAGGGAAAACGACACAGAAAACAACACACACCCACCACGCATTAATACGGGAATCAGAGCGGGCACGGAGAACTTTAAGATGAAATAGGCTGAGCATAGAATTTTTTTTGTAATTAAAAATAGTTAAAGGGCCCTGGCCAGGTAGTTCAGTTGGTTAGAGCATCATCTCCACACATCAAGGTTGAGGGTTCAATCCCCCGTCAGGGCACATGCAAGAATGAATGCACCAATAAGTAGAACAACAGATCGATGTATCCCCCTCTCTCATTCTCTCTCTCTCTTTCTACCTCTCCCTCAATTAATTAAATAAAAAAGTTAAAAAAGAAATTTAGAACAGCATAAGCTGATCTTTATAAATAAACATAATCTTTCACTTTCACAAGGACCCTCTGTTCCAGCCTCAGACACAGCCCTCCCGTTGCCCAACATCCCTGCTTTAAACGTAAATGCTTGTTTGGATAAGATCTTATGAGGCTTATGAGTGACATTTGATCATGATCTCTTAGTTTTAAAGGCAGTATTATTTTTCTCAAAGGCATGAGGAAACTTCCAAATTCAGCCCTTGGGAACGTGGCTGCACCCATATTTTTGTGAGTTTATTTCTGACATGGAGAACTGAAGTCAAAGTAACAACAATAACCTGAACCCAAACGGTATTTGAACTTCAAGACAGACACTTCTGGAAGGGCAGCACGAAGGCATCCCGTGCCGTCTCCCCAGTGAAACAACCATAATTGGTAAAAACCATGTTTAAAATCCCCAGCAACGCGAAGTCTGGGCAATTGTCCCAATGACGTCCCGTACACGGAGGTAGACTTACTGAGAAACACCTCTCATTTCCCTTAAGGTCAGCAAGAGCCTGCGGCTTTGAGGTCCCACAGCACCCAGGACACCGTGAGCAAAGCCCTGCTGCTCAGGGAGACGGGACAGCGCATGGCTCCTCTCCCGGCAGCTCCCAGACCAGACCCACGGCCCCTCCCCAGGGCAGACTGGAGAGGCCGGTTGAGAAGCCCAGGTGTTACCACCCCGGCCGAGGGCCCTGTTCATAAGCAGGAGACGTGGTCACCGGCCCTGTCCCCACATTGGACCAGCGTGGGGAGGTGCTCAAGCTGATGGAAATCTCAAAGGCAAGGGAAATGGTCTGAATTTTCCCACAATATTCGAGCTCCCATCCATTCCAAAGTGGTACCTGGGACAAGAAACTGGTCATTGTCACCCCCACCTTACAGTGGTGATGCCGGCTCTGCCCTCCTCGCTGACCCCCTGTGCCCGGCTGCTGTGGGCTGCTGGCTTGGGCTCCTACCCATTTCTGTAGGTGATACTGGACTTGGAGCACAGAAGCACGATTGATCTGCTTGTTCATTCCCTTTGCGAAATGGTTCATACTGGATCTGAACCAAAGGGAACCGGCAAGGGCTCCCGAGGGTCCCCTGGGCATTGAGGCATGAGAACCTTCTGGCGACAGCAGCCAAAATGGCAAAGAGGAAGGCTTCCCAATTGCCTATAAAGCCCCCAAAGTTCCTAACAGCCATTCTGCACTGTTTGTGAGACTGTCTGAGACGTCTCACACTGGCAGGACTGACCGCCCCCCGCCGGCGGGGGCTGTGCACAGGGCCAGGGCTAATCATTACCTTTACAGTGGTTTTCGTCCCACGGATACACACAGTTCTGGAGGCCATTGCACACCAGGGTGCTGTTGATGCACATGTTGCTGTGGCAGAAGAACGTGTTGCCTTCACAGGGAGCTGAAAGCAAGGAGAGGGAGACACAGAGGCTCTACCGAGTGCTCAGCACTGATCGGTCGGCCCGCACCTCCGCCAGCAGAAGGCCGCAGCGATGCCCGGCCGTCGGCTTGAGTTTCGTGGCCTGACCTTGCATTCTTGGAAGTGTCACGGGGGTAGAAATGTCTTGTGTGACGAGCAGAGCTGGCGTTCCCCTAGAGCTGTCTGGCTGATAAAACGGGTGTGGGAATGCCCATTGTGAAAATGAAGTCCATTGGCCATACGGTTCTCTCTCTCTCTCTTTTTTTTAACTTGGTGCATCCATCTAGTAAACCGGAAGTGCCTACCTCATACATGACATTATGCTTCCCAATTTCTCTATATAAACGTAGCTGTACTGAGCAAAAGGATGTAATTGAAATATGGAAATAATTTTGAAAAGTGTATGTTTACAAAATACTAACCGAAAACACGATGTCTTAGACAAAACCCTGTAATGCTATTTAAGCATACGAAAAAGTGAAGAGTGATATGGAAACTCAGAACAGGAGAAAATTTATCCTGATCAACAAAAGAAAAAGATGTATTACCCCGTTGACTTCCAACATACACAGACAGAGATAGACATACAGACAGATAGAAATACAAACACAGATAAAGAGATACACAGATAGAGAGAGACAGAGATGTATATGACATGAGTCTACGCTGCATGAATTTCACGAGTGCTGTAACTTTGCTCTACAATGCCCCAATTACAATGCACAGTTAGGGTGCTGGTGGTAACTCCAAGAAGGTGCACATAAACATGAGAAATTTGGCTACATAAATATGATAAATAGTGAAGGGCTTGATATAGGAAAGAAAATGTCAGCTATGATACCAATACTAGGAAAAATGCATTCCTCTCGTTACCAGAGAACCAGGAGGTGAAGAAGAATCCGTTTCTCCGGCAGAACTTCATTACGGATTCCAGCACAGAGATGGCGCTTCACAGCTAACTCTTCACCTTTAAGGTTTGTTTTCACCTTTGTGATCACTCCACACATCTCGTACAATGTAATCTTAGGGCTTATCTTTTTCAATAATAGCCTGTGACCCTCTTATGACTAGGCATTCTAGAAATACTACATACAACACATGTTTGATACAACACATAATTTACGGTGGTCAGTCATTCAGCAGAGCTTTATTAATGATCAATATAATCCAAACACTACAGTCATGTGACAGTGAATTTTTCACTTTCAAACTATATATTGCAGATATTTAAGAAAGCTACCATGTTGAAATGTGCATTGACCTTTGAACTGCACGGGCTCACGTATACATGAATTTTTTTTCAATAAATACTGTAAGTATATTTTCTCTTCCTTATGATTTTTTAACATTTTCTTTTCTCTAGCTTACTTTATTGGAAGAATAGAGTATATAATACATATAACAGAAAAAAAAATGCATGTTCATCTCTGTTTATGTTGTCGGTAAGGCTCCCAGCCAAGGGGAAAGCTGGGGGAAGGTGGGCGGGACACGCCCCGCATTGTTCACAGGTCAACTCTATTTACTAAATAAATCAAAATTATCAGGAAAAGTACCTTGCGTAATGCAAATTAGTATATTTTAACACTCTTAGGGGAATTCTTAAAAGAAAAAAAAAAGCCCAAACACTTGAGTCTTGAAAATCGAACAGTAAAGCAAAGATCTGGTCAACTCCAGCAAAGTGGACCCAGAACCTCCCTGCCCCCCACCTCTCCTCAGGAGAACGAAGTTTCTTCTTCCTCACTACCTAGTTTGACTTTAGGTCCCTGATTAAAGAGTAAAAAGATGTAACAGTCACTTTGAAAAAGAAAAAAGGCTTAAAGAGTAGAAAATGTTCAGTAGTCATTTGGAAAAGTTTTTTGCTTAACATTTTATTGAGCTAGTGGTTTGTTAACCTTTTACAATGTAAAATTTAATGACCCAGTATATTATTGCCAAAATCTGCTTTTTTCCTAAGAAACGAAGTTTGAATTTCTATAGTCAACCGTACTGGCTGTTGCAGAACTGACATGGTTTGTTTAGTGGATAATGACTGTTGTCAAAATGTGTACAAGAAGTTTTCTGCAAATTGATTGGCGCGGCTGAAAAATGCTTTAGTAAAAAATTGTATAAGTCATCCACCAAGGAAAGAATACCTTTACAAGAGCATAAATACTTACCCTCTAGAATGAATTGGAAAAGTTATTAAAATTATTATTAAATAGAATGGGTTTATAAAAATTAATATATATAAAAATGAGTTTCCATTCTATCGTTGAGCAAAATACAATAGTATGTTGGTAAGGGTACTGAGATTTGAATTCCAAATTCTCCAAATGTGATTTTGGTCCTGATTCTGCTGTTTTGCAGTCGTGACAATGTCTTATACATGACCAACGTCCCATGTCAGTTATTAAACGGTGGCAGTTGGACTGGGAATGCGACAGGTAAGCTGGGACTGTCAATAAATGACATCCTGACCCACCTCTTTACGTCCAACAGGCATGCAAGTGTGCTGGTCCGCTGGGGTCTTCCTCAGTTTTGGAAACTACGACCATTCCAGGAACTATTTCACCTTTTCCTCCTTCCCTTTGCTAATAATATTTAGAACTGCTCCGCAAACAACAATAAAACAAAGAAAAACAAACAAGCAAATCTTGCCCAGGCTAAGAAATAAATGCCGAGCAACTTAACACTCCTTGAACAGAAGCCAGTTTTGTTCCACAGACACCAGAAACAAGATCTATTGGCACCCGGACTTCCCTGGTGTGGTCTGGCTGGGTATTTATCGTCTATGAATCCAGACATGCAGTGGGTTATGAAAGTCTCATTTCTATCTTGTGGTAAAAAACCCAGAAGGACCCCTTGCGGCTCCCTGACCCAGCTGTATTCTCATTGGCCCTTCGAGCACGTGGGCACCCTGTGCCCCGTCCCACGGCTGCCCTCCTACGCCCCGCCCGGCACACACTCCTGGCAGCGGGGTGGTCGCTCGCCGTGCCCTCTGCCTGGAACGCGCCTTCCGCACTCCGCTGTCCCATCGCATCAGACCGCTCTTACCGACACAGCTTTGCCATATTCCAATCCAACAGAAAAGCATCTTTTCCTTCAATCCTAGTACAATTGTGCAAAGCGTTCAACACTCAGTAGACACTTATCGTCTTCCCCACCAGTTCTCTGAGGCTGCGGGCACGACATTTTAAAGTTTCCATTTTTTAACTCGTACAGGGCCTAGCATTTCAGACTTGGAGTCGGTGTTCCCAGATCGTTTTCACTGATAAACATCACTGAGAGGACAGTAACCCCGGCCTGCTCCACACCGGGACCCGGGGAGCGGGACCCCTGACTGGCGTGACTCTGGGTGCAGAAGGCGCCTTCGGGGCCACGTGACACAGCCGAGGGCTCCTCGGAGGCGGCACTGCGGCCCGTGCCTCCGCTCTCTACCCGTTGCGGGGGAAGCGCGCGGCTGCCATTTGGCAGAAGACTAATTCCACTTCGAAATTCCGTGCGCATGGATCAAACGCGATGGCCCCCTAAAAACCAGCCACCTATTTCCTAAGGTCACCTGGGAGAAACTCGAAGTTAGGGCCTCCTTGCAATCAAACGGCAGCGTCAGTTACTTGCAATAAAAAGGAAGCAACACTCAAAATTCAGAGTAACACACGAGGGCCGTTTCCGTGATCTTTGCTTTCTTTGGGGTTTGGGGTTTTTTTTTTAATCCACACATGTTCCCATTCTTACCACGAGGTGGCAGCGTGCACCACGTTTTGGGGAACTAGTGTTCAATCCATCAGGATGATTAAACCATAAATACATCTGGGGTAAACACCGTTCCTATCTCTATATGCCTGATTCCTAAGAAGTAAGAACTTTAGCAGAAGAGAACCAAAAGAATTTTGAGCACATCTGAATCAGGTAAGGGAGCACAAGAGAAAGAAAAGCAGCCACAACACTCAATGCAAAGTTGTATTTAAAACTTAAAGAATCATACAACCTATATGCTATAATGTTAGAGGTTTAATCATGATGTATCATTTCTCAGCACTGTGTCATGTGGTTATAAATGCTCTCCCAATTGTGTAAGTACAATAAAAGGCTTTTAATTTATAATTGTCATTTTAATGCTAAAGTCTCTGCTTATTCTCTTAGTCATATTTTTTCTCTCTCCATTTCATTTTAAATCCAGAAATCCATTAAATTCTATTCAGAAAATATTAAAACAGAATGGAAATAAAAATGGCAGATTTGTCTCTGAAATATTGATCGTTGAAATTCCTGTGCTTTGTGCTTAATATAACTGTCATTGGTTGATTAGTTCGAAGCCAAAGAAGAGACTTCACCAAGAAAATCTGGACCTGGAAGTGACGCCTGCGCCTGTTTTCCTTTAAAAACCGTTACGTATCCAAACAGAGGCTGAGGACGTTCCCAGAGTCCCCTTGCCCATCCCGAATCGCCCGTCCACGTACCTCCCCTTGCCCCTTGCCTTCCTCAAAGCCTTTAATGTCTTTAAGTTGAAGTTTGTCAAAAGGTCACCCCCATCTGTGCTGGCCTGTGTGTGCACAACCTCTCTCTCACACACACATTATACATGTGTGTGTAAATGTGCGCAGACTCCCACATACTCATGAATGTGTGTGCACATATAAGTGTACCCACAGGCCCTCACACACTCATACACGCTCACATATGTGTATGCATGTGTATGCGCATTTGCAAGGCTCACACTCATGTGTGCACTCACCTAGCATGTATACATGTAGGTGTGTGAATGCACGCACAAAGCTCACAGTTATACACACACTCACACACATGTGCGTGAGTAAATGCACACAGGTTCACACTCTGATACTCACATGTGTAAGTACACACGGGCTTATACACACACTCACATATGTGTGTGTAAATGCATGCCCAGTCTCACACACACGCGCGTTTGATCCCCTACACCTGCTGGTTTTCATTCCTCATCCCCGATCTCCGGTTGGAATGGACGTGGGCCGGGGAGTGTGGGCATAGCGGCGCTGGGGACCTCTCGTGAGTCCCTCCTTCGTTTCTTGAATTGAATGCGTATGGGCTTTGAAGCCTTTGATTTATTAAAACCTTCTGACGCACTAGGTGCTCTCACACCTGCCACTTTCTTTGCCTGGAAGATGGAAGCAAAACTTAGCCTTATTGTAAGTGCATATAGCTTGCTGCTAAGTATCCTTTTTAATAGTTGTATTTTAATTACTGCACTAGAAAATGGAAAAAATACATATTTGGCCATCAGAAATAACCCCAAAATAAATGTTTGGCTTTGTTCTTCCCGAAATAAGTGGAAAAATTTCCCCTGCTCTCTACTTTAAATTTAAAGTGGCCCCCGGGCTCTGTAATAAGAAAAAATGACATTTTATTTGAAAAATGGATGACCAGATGTGAGGCCAGAAATAGATTTGTGCATCTTCTCTTCATCTCCTTTATCATCTTCATATTTTTTTTGAGAAAATCAATATCTGTCTCTAAAACTCTATGTTCCAATGTGACTTGGTTATCGGTCAAAATATCCAGGATTATTGAGTAAGATATATTTTAATCTCTTTTTTTAATACAAGAAATTCTATTTACAAATTTCAACTTAGTAGTACTCACATTAGATCCCCTCAATATTTTTGTTAAAATTGTGTATTCATACTGTGGGAAAAAACATCACATTAAGAAAAGGGCAGCACCTTCATGAGAAAATTATGTTCCATGGATAGAGACCACTTCCTTCCTGACATAGGGCATGCACCACATCATGATTAAACCGTTACTATTTGAGTGCAAGAAATTATTACACACTTTATACTATGATTATGTCTACCTTGGGTCAGCTACACAATTTATTCATTGTGTGCAGTTAGACGTGACTAGCCTCACAATAAGGGTATAACACGCCTCTTTGGGGTCTGCACGCTGATTATTATTGGAACCTGGACACGTGACCCAGGCTTTGTTTTCATGACTGGGGAACACATGTCTATGACAAGCATTAGTGTAGACACATTGTCCTGTTAAAGGGACTGTATTTTGTTTCATTGCCGAACGTGCCAACTCCTAAAAGGAAGATTTGCGATAAATAAAGATTAGAGCCAAAGCATAAACAGACCACCCTCAGGCTTGGCATTCTGCTAGTTCGAAGGCTGGCGATTCAGAATACTTGTCTTCTATCTTCATACAGCAAAAACTGCCTATTTTCAGTGACAGGCATGAAGTACAGAGGCTATAAAGCCAAAATCAAACAGATCAATATAAATGATACCCAAGAATCCCACCAAAAATTACAAGGAATGAGCTGTCTTCATCCTTGTGTGCAGGCTGCCTGGCAGGCCCCTGCTTTACCGGAGGTGATGTTGATCTCAAAAGTTTAGTGCACCCTGGCCGGGTAGCTCAGTTGGAGAGCATAGTCCTGATAGGCCAAGTTCGTGGGTTTGATCCCCAGTCAGGGCACATGCAAAAATCAACCAATGAATGCACAGATAAGCAGAATGGCAAATCGATGTTTCTATTTCTCTCTCTTTCTCTGTCAAGACAATCAATAAAGAATTTGTTTAAAGTTCCATGAAAATTTTGCAAAATTTTCTAAGAAATTCTATATAATAAACGTAGCAGCCAAAATTATTTAAATTAAGATGATCATTTTCATCTAAAAAGAGCTACTTGAGAAAACTGACCTTAAATTTAAATTATTCCCCTAATTTATATATCTATATGCATAACACTTTTTCAATGACTTGAGTTAAATGAGCAAGGCAGTAATAAATGTCCAACAAAAATTAACTTGGTATGTTTGAGATATTTTTCACAGGTAATTTCTTTATGACACCTTTGGATCAACTAAATGTTCAGAAGGAAGGAAGGACATGAGGGAGGGAGGGCGGGAGGGAAGCCCCTGGCAGGTTGTGTGATTTTACGTCATCTTCCTTTGTTCTAAAGCCTTATTATTATTTGAAAGCAAAGAACTGCTCACTAGAAAAGTTTCAACATGCTGTCATGCCATGAATAGTCACAGTGGTAGCCGCCATCTCTTGACCACGTGCTTCGTTACAGAGGCGTCTGTGTAAAACCTACAGCTGCCCTGGCGTATTCACCATTTTCTAGAAAAGGGTTTGAGGCTTAAAGTCAAGGTGTTACATGGAGAGAAAGTGGCCGAATTAATTGACTGATAGCAAATGTGTACTCTTACATGATTTTGCATGCTATTTCAGCTTTTAAAAAAATAATTTTGCCAATTGACTGATTTGTGACATATATAGATTGACATCTGGATTATGTATCACATTAAATGAATGTTTAGGTTTCCTACTGCTGATTTTAACAAGTCATTACAAACTCATTGGCTTCAAAGAACACCCATTTATTGCCGCACAGCTATGCAGGTCAAGAGTCTGGGGCGGGTGAGTTCTCTCCCCATTAGAGTCTCAAAAGGTTAAAATCAAGGAAGCACTGGAAGCCAAGAACCCTGGATTGGGTGGTTGTCTGGACCATGGAGGCATCTTCCAAGCTCGTTCAGGTAACTGGAAGAATTCAGTCCCTTGGGGTTGCGGGACTGAGGTTCCTGCTCTCTTGCTGGCTGTCCCCTGGGGGACATTCTCAGCTCCTAAAGGTCCCGCACCATTGTCTGCCAAATGGCCCTCTTTATAACATGGTGGTGTGACCCCTTAGGACCAGAAGGAACATTTGCTACAGCTTAGAATTCTGACTTCTTCTATCCTGACCTTTATACCTTTTAAAAGGGCATAAAAATTATTATCAACATTTTTGTGCATAGTTAGACCAACCAGGAAAGTCTCCTTTTTGATTAATTCAAAATCAAATGCTAGCGGTCTTAACTACTAATACATTAGCCCTTTTGCCATACAATGTAATATGACCATGGATCAATACCCCATGATAGTCACAGATTTTTCCTGCACCCATGGCGAGGGATACAATTAAAGTTAGTACACTGGGGATTAAAATATTGGGGTCACCACAAAATTCTGCCCAGCAGAGTCCATCTGCTGGCCCCAGGGCTCCATTTCCCTCACAGGTGCAAAATATATCCACCCTTTCCCAAGGCACAAACGAGCGTCACCCCATTACAACATCAACTCAAAGTCCCAAATCTCCTCTTCACCTCACCAGCTCAAAGTCCAAACTTTCACCACCTCGATCATCTAAATCTGTGGAAAATGAGCCTCCTAAGAACGGACCTTGAAGGAGCTCAGCTTCCGTCCCCGGGGTACAATTCCTCTCCATGCATGTACTCTTGAAACCAAAGGGACAAGCTATGTGTCCCAACACTCCCAACGCACAATGATGGGACAGGCGTAGAGACTCTGGCTCACAAAAAAAGAGAGTGGAGAGTGAATAGGAGTCCCTGGTCCATAAAAATGTTGAAACCCAGCAAGGGGAAATGTGGGATTTTTCTTGATCATATCTCAGGTTCTAGGACTTAGCCCACTGAAGCTGCGGACTTTGCCCTCTGAGTAGTTTCACACTAGATTGCTTCACACCATTAGGATCTGGGGTTTCTGACAGCCTCTTGGCATTTCGTACTCTCTGTCCCTTTCAGTCCAAGCTGACAGTGTTTCTGCTGAAATAATTGTCTCAAGAACTTCATGGACCTTGCTTGAAATTCAGCAGGTTTTGTTCTCTTAGACAGACGCCACACCCCTAAATTGGTTTGAGATCACTCTCTCTCCTTAGCTCCTGCTCAGATGGCTGAGGGTCATTGCTTTCAATCCTCCAGGAAGCCCCCTACTTTGAGAGAGGGTCTGTGAGGCACAACTTGAACCCCTCCAAAGGACCTTTTAGTTACTGACGTTGTGATCTTTTGATGCTTCTGATGGTTAAGCAAACAGGTGGTTACAATGTTTAATAAATTCTAGTATTCACTTCAAAATACATTTACATAATAAATAAGTTACCTTCATTAAAGAATACAAGTCAAGTTTAATACATAAAAATGTCCAGGTCTCTTTGGTGGTGCCCAAATATGTGCCTATTTCCACTGGATAAATACGAAAACAAAACTACATAGGTGACGAGACACAGAATAAATTTGTTTCAATTGAAGCTTATTGTCAGTGTATGAGAGAATCGTGGAGAATGCCTTCGTAATGTTCATCGTCAAATGAGAGTAGTCACCCATCCACTGTGTAGGAACATAAAGAGCAGGCTGTTCTCTTCCTAGAGAGGAAGAATACCCTGTTTCTTCTGGGTTAGTCATTAAAAAGTCCACCCACCTGAATGACTTCTGCAGATAATTTAATTATGTGCATAGAAACTTCTACCTTTTACCTCAAATAGAAATGTTCGTAATGATATATGCACAGTATGATATTACTCACCATTTCTTATATAAGAAAAATGTAAAGACTCATAGATCTTCATCAGTCTTAGAGTTGGAAGGGACCTAAGGTGTTAGCCTGTCCTTTCCTCAATCCAGTAATGACATTTCCCTACACCTTTCACACCAGGTGATAATTCATTTTCAGATCAAATCACCCCTGTATCCTCTACTGGAATATATTCAGTTTTGGAGTATCACAGCTCCTATGAGCTAGAATTTTTTTCATAAATTGGACTCAAATATTCCCCTATAATTAATTGAACAAAAATTAATGTTACCATTCAGATATTAATGTATGTCACCCCATACAAGTCTAAGGTAGTTACTACATTTTGAATAGAAAAAAAAATCTCTGAGAAAAACATTCCTTCTCCTTTTGGCCTTTTCTCATGATTCTAGATGCTTCTGCATCCTGGCTGGCCTCTTCAAATAATTCCTCCCCTCCTCATTAATATTACCCAGAAAAGAACAGGCCACCCAACTTGCATTTAGACCAGTGTGGTTTCCCATGAGACACTTTTCTGAGCTGTTTACTTCACTTTCCTAATATAAGCTAAACCTGCATAAGATTTCTTGTCAATGATAAAAAATGGCTCCTGTTGAGTTTTGTGAAATAAAAACTTAGGAAGTCAAAGGAGTCAGGGTCCCCCTATACTATTTACATTTACTTGAGATTTGAAACATAAGAGTATATATTTTAATTGTTCTCAACTATACTTTACAGGGTAGGTTTGAAAAAATTTTCACACTTGTGCGATATTTTTAAAATGATATTTTTAAAAGGTTAGTGAGCCCTTCTATGTTGTCATTTAAGTTAATATGAGTTTTCAATATATTATTATCTAAGACTAAAAAGAACCTTGAGTAAAGTACATGCTAACTCCTTATCAAAAGCACAGTCTGTGGGATCTGGTAAAGCAATCAGCAGGAAAAACACCAAATGTGCTACGTTATAGCCTGAATAGCTTCATATTCTAGTCCAGAAATGACAAGAGTTTTTTGTGGTTTTTTGGCCAAAAACCTTGCTGAAATAAAAATGGACTACATCTAACATGTTGATCAACTACTGAAATGAAGACGTAGGTAGCAACCTGCTATTAAGCCTGCAATAATACTGGGTACAATATTTAACACGCCCTCTGACGGCATCAAGATTTAGAAAGACGGAACAGCGCTCAGGACTTGCAGTGTTCTAGAATTCTCCAACTGGGTAAGTAGAGAGCAATTAAAGGCCACAACTATTCATTCACTTTATTATATATATAATCTATATCTATCTATCTATCTATCTATCTATCTATCTATATCCCTTTATTTGTTAGAACATAATTTGCTAAAATTGCTGTGCTTTCCACCTAAGTCTGGGTATCACCCATTGTGCCGTTTTAAATATTTTCTGGAACTTTTTGCTATTTGCTCCCTTCCTGAGCCCTTCTCTCACTTTGCCTACTTTAATGGAAACTGCAAGAGAAGCTCCTAAGAGAACAGACCAAATGTTTTTATGCAGGTTGTTAACATTTACACTCAGACTCCATCAGAAGCTGTTGTACCAGTGCTACAAGCTTGGTAAGAGTTCATCCAAAGAGAGAGTGCTCACCATGTCCCAGCTGAAGCGGGGGGGCGGGGGGATTATCTTACGCAAGACTATGATGCCTGTGCAGAAATAAGCAGTCCGAAACTAAAAAAAGAACTCTGTTTTGACCCACTGATCCCACTTCTGGGAGTATATCTGAAGCACCCCAAAACTCCAGTACAATAAGAACCTATGTACCCCTAAGTCCATAGCAGTGCTAGTCACAATGGCCAAGATCTGGAAACAGCCCAAGTGCCCATCCGTAGACGCGTGGATCCAGAAGCAGTAGCACATTTACACAACGGAACACTGCACAGCAGTAAAGAAGAAGGAACTCCTACCTTCTGTGACAGCACGGATGGACCCGGAGAATATTACGCTAAATGAAATAAACCAATCAGAAAAAGAAAAATACTACATGACCTCATGAATACGTGGAATCTAATGAACAAAATAAACTGACGAACAAAATAGAAACAGAAGCACATGGAACGGACCAGCAGCTGTCGGAGGGGCGGGGTGGGCTGGGTGAAGGATGGTGAAGGGATTAACCAAAGAGCATTTATGTGTGACCCAGCGACACGGACAGCGATGTGGGGACTGGCTTAGGGGGGCGAGAGCATGGGGCTGGGTAGAGGTGGGGAAAGGGAGAAGAAAAAGCAGGAACTGGAGTAGCATAAACAATAAACAATAAAAATAGAAATACGTGGTCAGGATGACCTAGGTAGCTCTCTCCTGTCACTGATGGCCAATGAGGGCAGGGGACTCCACGTGATGCCAGGCACAGCCTGCGCTGCCCCAGCGGCTGGGAAAGTGCCCGCCGCTGGTGGCCCGGGGCTGGCCTGACCCGGCCCAGCCGGGCCTTCGCAGGGACCGCCAGCCTGAAGGGAGGCTTACGTTCTTGGAAGGACGTGAAGAGCATCTGGAAGCGGCTGTTGCGGCTGCCCTCATCGGCCCACAGGCGGATGACGCCCAGGCCCGTGCGGAGCATGACGTCGTTGGCCACCGTGCTGCAGAACTTGGCCTTCAGGTCCTGCACGGCGCTGCTGCCGTCGTACACGGCCACGAAGTTGCGCTTGCATTCGTTGGAGTTCTGCATCTCGTAGTCCAAGAACCGCAAGTAGATCTGCAACACAGCAAGCGGACGATCACTCCCCCAAATCAACACGGGAAAGCAGCGCACTGAGCACTGGCAGCCTGTTCCCTTTCTCAGTCTCACAAGACAGTCTTGATTGCAATCAATCTTATTATTTTCCCCCCGGGCATTGCAAGAAGAGAGGATGTATGAGTAAGTTCCCATTGTGCTTAATATTTTTTCAAATGTTATTATCCTTTCTCTATGTAAATGTACCATTTTCCACGGCTGAGTATTTTTACCCAAATGATCCTATTTCTCCTCATAACTTATCGGGAATGAGTTATTAGTTTTCCTCTAGTTCTACTCTTTTATTTGAATCAGCACAAATGTGTTAGAGATATTCCTGGTGCAGTCCTGTTAAATAAATTTCATGACTTTCACTTACAAAAATGCATGGAGAGAAATAATTTGTATTAACAACAAAGGGAAACAGGAGGGTATCAAAAGGTAGTCATTGACTTTGCTTTGTTGAAATTGTTTCACATAACTATATGGCTTCACTTTTGAGAGAGACTATATTAAAAAGAAAGAAAAGACAGCTAGCCTGCTATTCTTTTCACCATAAGACAGTCGAGCCATTCAGCTAAGTCCACATAAATACAAATTAAATGAACAGTCAATGAGTAGAAACTATTGTGCACCCTACCTTAGAGGTTATTTTGAAAGACTCCCAACAACGCTATAAAGTTTTACTGTCACATTCAAATGAAAAATTCAGACAATATAAACTTGAAATCAGACACGAGGTCCCTGCAACCCCGCAGCCCGTGGCCCTCCCACAGCCACGCTGCCTCACACTGCTTTCACGGGCCACAGCTAAGATTTGACTGCGCTCCGATGCGCTCTAAAAATGCAATTCATTCAACCAAGGATAAGTTGAGAAAGAAGCCACCTGTCCATGTTCCCACTACTTCAGAAATACCTAACCCATGGCGCTCTCCTTTGTCTCAAACGTGCCTCAAGGCCCTGAGGACACAGTGGAAACAGAAGGGGGTCCTGGAGGAAAAGGGGTGTCGATTAAGTCAGGGCACAAAGATGTATGTGGGCCTGCGAGCGGTGGGAACTCAGGTGCCACAAGAAGGCCATCTGGGCAGGTTCTGGAATCAAGAAGACACGCATCTCTCATACAGGTGTCTCCTAAGTGTTTCACATTTTTTAAAAACAGGAATGCCTATTGGCTATTTTCTCTTAAATGCCCTTTTATTAGTGCATCACCTATAAAGACATGAATGCAATTAAAAATCCAACTCCTTTCATCACTCTGTATTCCTTTTTTTCTTACTTTATAATCTGTGAATCTCATAAGACAAACGCTTCCCAGATCCAGTAAGCCTGCCCCTGAATTAAAAAGTATTATTATTTCAGTTAAAAGAAATTTCTCTTTTGCCCTCAATGTTCTCATTGAATGGGGCACTGATTCTCAGGAATTTCCCCCTCAGGAGACAGGTTTTCTGTCTCCACTGATACTTGTGTCATATTTCAGGCTTCCCAAATGTCGTAGGTATTTTTCCAGTTTACCCCCAAAGCCTGTCCCAGTCAAAGTTATATTAATATTTCTAAAAAACAAACCTAACAACCATACTAAAATCTTTAACTGGCTTCCAAATGGTTATAATGAAAAAAGCTTAAACACCATAAATTGATAAATTTTCCCTCCTCTTATCTTTAAACATGACACAGTTATTTTTATGTACATGAAGAAGTTCTACATGACGTAAGCATCTCCCATTCTCTAACTACCAACTTCTTATGAATGTTCAAGGTTTAGTTCAATGGTTGATTGGAAATTCTGTTTTCTTTTTTGAGTTCATTTGTTTAACACCAATCACATATTTATTGGGCACCTACATGCCAATCTTTCAAGTGCTATACATAATGATGATTAGAGAGGATTCATGACATTTTTATTACTTGCATGCCATAATTTTCAAAAAGATATATTTATAATTCTGAACTATGACATAAAAGCAAAGGACAGTATGTTGCAGAATTGTAAAGAATACTTATCATAACCATTTAAAAAAAAAGGTTCAGACAAAATAAGTCACTTTCTCAAAATGACACAGGCCGCTGAGATTGGCACTGAACTCAGATCACCCTGAAAAATCCACCCCTTAGAACCACACTGCACAGCCTCACACACGCTTATAAAAAATTCTCATGGGCTTCTATTCCATTAAGAAAGTTATAGTCTTAAAGTAAACAAGCCACAACAGAATTAATAAGGAAGCAAAGCCATCTCCCTTTACATAATGGGGCAAGGAAACAAGTTGACGGCCGAGATATAAATGAGATTCATAGAAAATAAATGTGTCCCTCTGAAATAAATGGCGGTCTTCAATTTTCTCCAAAGATACAGTGATTTTAGAGAAGGCTAACGCTATGGTTAGAAAGGCAATTTGTGAATACACCCATGTTTTCTCATTTGACAGTTCTAGAGAGTGTCCATGTTTTCCTTAAAAGGAGATGGATTTGCATCCTTAATGTGAAATGCGTGACTGGGGTCTGAGTACCTTCTACATTTAAAGGCCATTCTGATTAGACAGGATACTATTTACAAAAGAAGTGAACAAATACAGTCACTGGATTTTATTAGTCACTTCTGAAGTATTCAATTATCTTTTAACGTCTCCTTTCTTATCATTCATGGAAAGGAATGGAGCACGCCAGTGGGTATTTAGCTTTCCTGGGTGCAGGGCTGTTACCGCAAATGTCGTTAGCCAGCAAAGTGGCCAAGCTTCCCCGCGCTCACCCTGGCAGAGATCCTATAAACGCCCTGCCCGACTGTGGTTTCGGTAACATCTCAGCAGCCTGAGGAGTGTGCCCTGAGCCCACCGCCGGGCAGGACCGGGGGAGGGGGGGGCAGGGCCTCGTGGCTACGAGCTTCCTGAGGGGAGGGAGCCACGGAGAGCTCTCCAGCCTCTCTGCTGAAGAAAAGGGAAAATGGTCCCCTGAAGCCTGCGTAACTCTAGTAAAATGGCCCGATGACAATCTCCTCTCAGGGAATCATTCTGATGCGTTCTTCTTTCTAATCCATCACAAAGTTTGAGCTGACAGAATGATGGATTAAACAGGACTTGGGAAGCTTCGGAACACAGAAGCAATTTCTAGTAATATCTGTCTTCCAATCACACTAATAAGCGGAGCAGGGTCCCTTTTGCATACTCACAGCAAGTAAATCTATCTAACAATTTACTATGTAATATATTTACAGACATTTACTAGTGACCATTCAACCTGCTGTCTCCCTGCATATCACAATGAGAGAGAGAAAACAGACACTGTTTGCGGCAGTTATTTAAGACTCGCTGGGACAGTTTTCTCCAGGAGAAATACAAATTAAGTACGCCACAGTCTGAGAAACACTGTCCGTGGTCTCAAGGCGTCAGACTTCGGTAAACAGAGCCACGTTCTAAACGCCGGGGAACCCAGGACTTGCAGTGCTGCTGTCTGATTTGTGACTGGACAGGCCAGGCCTCGCCGTCTTAGGCAGGACGCCCCATGAACCTGGAAGGCAGCAGTGCCCGGAGCAAAACCAGGACAGCACCGTCTTTTCTGGAATGTTGAAAAAACACAACACCCGACAGCAAACCCTGACATAACAATATTAAAATGATTTTCTGATAAACACAGACAAGTATCAAATATTTTAAAAGTCTATCTGAGTAGCTCTCCAGAATCTGATAGTGTGCAAAACTGAGATATCATTTAAAAACAGAGTTGAACTATAACATTTTCCCTGGTAGTTATCTAGCCAGTTACATTTTTTTTTTCATTTTGTTTACTCAATTTTTTATTTTTCTTTTTCAAGATAATAAGGGCAAACTCAATCTTTAGAACCTTAAAACTTATCATTGTAATCAATTATAGTTACTACCCTTTGTCTATTGCATTAGTTTTCTCCTTGCTCTGTAACAAATTACCACAAACTGAGCAGCTTGGAACCATATCCATTTATCATCTCTGTAGGTTAGAAATACGTGTAGGCTGTTGAGGGTGTATATATGAGGCAGAAAACCTAGGTCTTTTCAGCCTCTGTTTTCTTGATGACTGTTAACCAGGGACCATTTTTAGCTCCTACAAAACAGTCTTTGTTCTTCAGATGCTCAGCTTCCCCTTTGCCCACAGCCAGAGAAAACTCTGATTTGTAGAAAGCTCATGTGATTAGATTAGGCTCACCTGGATAAACTCACTTTTAATTAACTCAGAGTGAACTGATTGGGAACCTTAATTGCATCAGCAAAATCCCTTTCGCCGGGAACTTAACATAATCAAGTGTCTGATATTTACCGTACACACAGTCCTGGGGTCTGGGCTGGGAATCGTAGGGGTCATCTCTAAGATCCTGCCTACAACAGTGAAGGTCATTATATAATTAACTTCAACACAACTTCACTTTGAAATATTGACTTATCTGTTTTTTTTTCATTTTATCCTGTTTTTATTCAAAACATTTTTGAAGTAATAACACATTCGAAATTAATTTCAAGCCTTAAGTGATGGGTAATTACTGAAAGCTAGAGTTTTATTTTCCCAAGACCTAAAGCCATTGAATTATCTCCATTTGTATGTTTTTATAAGCCTTTGGCTTATTTATTTTCCTGATATAACAAACCTGAAAATGTCCCTGATTAGTGTGGTTTTGCGACATCACTGAGTCAGGGATAAAGGTTTTGCTTTAGCATTGTCACTAACCAACCAAGTATTTGGGCAGTCCTTCATTAGAGACTCACCACGTTTCAGTCTTGAAAGGAGTTTAATATTATCTATGCCAAAAATTTACTTGGTTTTTAAAATTATTATTCAAAGTTTCTGCCAAACTCTACTTAGATTCCTCCTGCAGAATCTCATTTGATCTTTGGGCAGCTCAATTATTCAAACAAAACCCAAAAACCTTATCTATATTGAATCAAAAGCTATGTTGTTCCGGGTTCAAGCACCCAAATAAATTTTGGTGCTTAAAACTGGGCAGATCCTGCCGTACCCACTTCCTCCCCTGTCGTATCACAGCTGTTCGACTGTTTGAAGATCACTACTGTGTCCATTTCTCTAGATGGACATTGGTTTATTTCTCCATGAGATTTCACTAAATGATAGATGTTTTCCTTGGTACCAATAAATAAGCCCCACTTCGTGGAATTCCTATCCAAGTCGTTACCATGATTCGATTGCCCAACATCCGCATCTGGACCAGACCCAGAGCCAGGCAGCATGCTCTCCTTCCATCCTCCTTGCTCTCGAATCTGCATGAATACCAAAGACTTGCTCACAGGGGTGTGCTCCTACGTCCCACTGTTCACCCATCTACAGCTCCCCCATCCTGACTCCGCTCACCCGTCTGTCAAATGAGCCAATGCGTAACAGATTTTCCAAAGTGTTCCCTGACTCTGGTATTCCGTGTTCTAAAGAACTGGATTCAACACATTCTAGTTAAATGGGATCCCCTATATTACCATTCTCAAACAAAGCAGCTATCAGATATTGTATATTCTACTTGTGAGAAGGCTAAGAAGCAATATGTACTTGACTTAAATTTTACTAGAACCCAAATGAGCAACCAGTTTGCATCACCGGTTATCCTTCCCATTTTCACCGGCGGCCGGTTCACTTTCGGCGCCCGCCCTGATGGGACGTGCGCTCAGACCGTCCATTCTCCCGCGCTGCCGGCCGCGTCCTATCCCCCAACCTTTCATTTGACAGAGAAAGCCTGTCACAATCGAGCCACATTGTCCGGCCCTGCAGGTGGCTTCCCTTTCACGTCACGGCACGGCAGACTCTGCGACCGGCAGGTACGTTGGCCATTGTTTCGGGACTGTACAAAAGACGGTCTACTTGGGAGATGGAAGAAACAGGGCGTGTTTATACTCCCATAAAAACCCTTTCTGTGATAGTGATGGAGACAAAGATCCCGGCATGACAATTAGGTGGGATTCACATGTGTCCAGTGGGGAAAAAAACTTCTAAAACTCTTTCATTCACAGAGTTTAAGGAAAACAGAAAGCACTAGCCTGTTGAAAAAGAGCACAAGACAGAACAATCCAGTTCCCTTAGTACTGATGAGGTGAGTTGAGTGTTACAGTATCAATGGCCTTTAAATTTTTTTTAAGGAGGAATTACTGCCTTCCTTTGCGATGCAACTAATTTTTCAAAGATTTGTTCAGATGCACGGTGACCTGGAAGGGACAAACCTGGAACATGGGCCATGTCTCTGAATCTCTGTGCTGGAAGCTCTGCGTCTCTGTACTGGGGAAAGAGAGCCACATTTCCGAATTATATACAGACCCGAGACAAAAATATTTGTGAAGACAGACATTAACATTTCCTGAAATACCAACTCCTTCACAGGTGACTCCTACCTCCCCTCATCCCGAACACCCAGCTACCACATTCTGCTGTACCTGCCGGCGCCGTGGCTCCCCTGCCTGCCATCAGCAGCTGCCTCAGCCCCCGGAGGGCTGCCGCGCCTTCCCAGGGGTCTCTGCTTCCAGTGCTGACCCCTCTGTCCGTACTTCACAGGGAGAATGATTTCCCAGAATGCAGATCTGGCCACGTCACTGTCCTGCCACACACACGTCCACGTGCCACTAATGCTCCCCTAGGTCCTGTTGACCCCTGGCCCCCAGCCGTCACACGCGTTTGTTTCATGTGCCAGGGATGCGTGGTTTTGTAAGCCCTGCTCAGCTTATTCCCGCAACATGATTGCAGGTTAAAAAGCACAAGTGCAATTACAGTACTTAGAACCATCGCTTAGGGATAACATTTCAATGCAGTTTTCAGAGGCGTGGAATTCCAGGTGAGTCTCTTGTTCAGGGTACCCAGTGATCTTCAGCAACATCTCCGCATTATTTGTGACATGAAAGTTACACTGCACAGGAGAACACAAGGTGCATTTCAGAACCCACATAAAATGATGGCTTCTGGTGGCACTGAGCACGTCCAGCTGGCTGAAAGCTATGCATGCTGTGACACTTCCCAGGCGGGCTGCCAAGTCTGGGTGCGCCCTTTAGACTGACCTTGGATCGTGGAGGTGCCCGGATGTACCACTTGCAATCAACGGCCTCGCTAGCAGCAGCTTTGCCTTCCTTCACGATCTGTGTGGATTCCACAATTCCTTCAGGGCCGCCCATCTCAAACTCACACACTAAATGACAGAATGCCGGACAAACACAGAAAGGGGGCTTCAATAACACACCAGACGCAGATTCCACAGCAGAAAACAAAGGCCTCTGAACATGATTAAATATCTGTTTTACCAACCTGGTAATGGCTTCAAAACGCCAAGGTCCTTAAAGTCAGGATCTTAAAAATTGAGAAAAAGACAATTAATCTTATTCTGCATTTATTAGTTACAATGATGTTGAGTGAGATACCATTAAATGATTCAGGGATATGATTGAAAATCCACATTAGGGGAAATTAAATGCTTAAATAAAAACTTCCTGATAACATTAAGACAAATGTTAACTTACACAACATATTGTTATTATTGCAGTTTTTAATCCATAAAATATAAGCCGTTTTTTAAAACTGTCCGATGTCATTTTTTCCTCTCATCATCAAACATGAACCTTGCTCATTATCTCTAGCTCCATAATTGGACAACAGGGGACTTTGTAAAATATATCTATAGATAATGCAAAGTTTGGGGAAAGCGTCCATCCATTCTAGATACAACTATTTTGTCTGATTTAAAAGACTCTGTAAATTGCTGAAACGCAATTTTCAACTGAAGTATTGGAAGCACAAAGTCAAGACGTGAAACCTAAGGCTCCTCTCCCGGGCGGAGCGCGCAATCCTCTTTTTTGCGCCCCTTCCCCTTTGCAGGCCCCAGGATCTGCGCCTGCTCAGCACTGCCCCCCCCCCCCCACCCCGGCCTGGCTTCCGCCCCGGCACAGCCGGCTCGGGTACCCGCCCATCCCCTCCGCACGTACACATCGGGAGGCCTGATTTCTCGTGAGCCTCGGAACAGTCCTCGTTATCGGAAGCCACCGTGGGGTCTCTCCCTTCCATTCCCAGGACGGATTTTGAGACAGCCATGCGGCCCACGTGAATCGAGCTCAGCCCGCTGGAGGGCTCGGGTTGCGCCCCGTTTGTACTGGACCTTTTCGGGGGAGTCCCGTGCAGTGGCCTTGTGATGGTGACAGACGAACTCCAACGGCGAGCAGAGTGGGAGCCTGGGACGAGGGCGTCTTTCCCGTGTCACTGGGGCACGGTAGCGACCCGCTCTGCAGTCCGCTCCCCTTGGGGGCTTTTGGCTTTTGAGTCAACACAGGTCTTTCTAGTCTTAGTTACTTTAAATCGGATTCTCTTGTATTTATGGGCGGAGGCTGCAAAGGTTTTCATTTATCTTGGAGGCACACGGTGTCCAACTTAAGAGCTGATTCTGAAATTTAACTTGATTTTACTACTGTAATATTAGTTATAAATTTAAAATCCTATGACGTTAGAAATACAGGGCGGGGCCAAAAGGAGGCTTAGAGTTGTCAGTACGTGGACACAGAGTTCATTCTTGCGTTATTGACTAATTCTTGTATTACTTTCCATACAAACAACCGTGGACCTACTTTGGCCCCAGCCGGTATTTTTTAAAGCCCTGCTCAGCCGTGGTCTAGGACTGAAATACGAGAGGGTGGGGCTCCTTCTGGAGGGAACGAGTTCTGGAGATTAAGACTCTGGGTGCGTGTACGTCTGCGTGCACGTAAGAGTGCTTCCTCGCCGGTCCGCGGGCTCGCGCGCGCCCAGCGCGTGACGCAGGCTGGTGGTGCTCGCCCTGGGCTGTTGCTCGTGTCTGTTAAACGCTAACATGTGCCACCTGTGGAGACAGGCAGGCCTGGGCCAGCCACCAATTTACTGGCATCACCTCCTGTTCAGATTCAGTTTATTATGGGGCATTATTAGAAAGCATTAGTACATTTTGCATGAAGATACAAACTCCTTTGCAGAGCCCCTTTTAAAATAGTTCTTTTATCTCTTTGCAGGGGGGGGAAAATAAATGCCTATATGCAATTTCCATGAAAGAAGCACAAATAAGGGCAACAGAGTTAGTTAGGATTAGGGTACCCCCAATAGGGTTCCCCGTCCCCCCATCATGTAAAGCAATAGACAGTTGGTTATTCTTTCAAGAAATGTATATTTAATGCCTAGTGTATGTAAGAAAAAAGACATGTTTTATATAGAATCACTCAGATTGGTTGGCACCACTAGGCAGTTTTGTTGATATTGAGGAGCTTCCTTATTTTCACATCCACCATGCCCACCTCAGTTATCCAGGGTCTTTATCATTCATTATAACCTCTTGACTATTTTGAATAATGCTTAATAATAGTCATTACTATTGGCCACTATCTCCTTTTTGATGAGGATGTCTCAGCCTTGCATGGCTGTCTTGTGATTGCTGTGGAAACGTAGCTGGTGTTCTCCTTTCTAGCTGAAGGTGGACATGCGTCATTTTTACAACTCACGCCAGACAAGATAGAGAGACAGGCCGGTTTTGGTCATCAGAAATTTATTTTTGTCTTTGTATTGATGGTGAGAGCACTGAGGGTTTAGAAAAAAATTTGAGAAAAGAATGTTTCTGCAATTCCATTTGAATTAGCCGCCAGTCATACAACCATTGCCAAATAGATGGTCGGTACGGCAAGCAGAAACACACCAAAATAAACACCGTGATTTTTAAAAGCAGCCTACACTGAATTTACAAATACTAAGATCGCATTGTTGCCCCAGGTTGTTGAAGGTCAATGGCAAATTATTAGGCAGAAGCACAGTGAAGTTGATGGAGTAAGTTGTCTTCTGTTCCCGAAACCCCCTCCTCAAATCTACTCCACGAAGCAACCTGGACACAGTTTGAAAAGTCTCAATCTAATCATGATACTCACCCGGCTTTCCACTGCCTTTCCAATAAGACCGTGACTCTTCCATGGACTGCGGCCCCACACGCCCCCTGCCGCTCACCTCTGCTCTCTCCCCCCCCAGACTCATCGGCCCCTTGCCTTTCTGCAGCATTGCAGGCTGTTTCCACTCTCAGCACTTGGAACTGAAACTCTTTACTATCTGCAATAGCGCTCTGCCAGGTCTTTGCCTCGCTGGATCTTTCTCATTCTTCAGCTCTTAGATCAAATACTATGTTCCCCAAAACGTCTTCCTGGATGACCCTCTCTACAGTGGTAGTGTTTCTGTGATCACAGCTGACGATTATTTTGCTGTTCGTGTACATTTTGATTGACTGTATCCTCCCACTAGACTAAAAGACTCACTTCCTCCACCACCATTACACTGCCCGTGTCTAAAGTTGGCGAAAAGGATGAAACTGAGCACTTGCAAAGAGGTCTCTTACTTCTGGGAAAGAGAAATCTATCTACTCCAGACAAAATGGGAAAGTAGAGAAATAAAAAATGACAAATGCTCCCATTCCTTCAGCTCTATAGATGTGCATAATTTGCCTTACTGTGATTTAGGCAGAAAAAAATTTTTTCTGTTAATTTTATTGTGACAGTTTGATGGCAACATTTTGAGACAAATATTGAAAAGTATTGAATGTTTTAAATGTAGACATAATTAACCCTTTAAAAGCTCAACATCCTGTGTTGCTTCTCCAGCCAATATGAGAAGTCCCCATTAAGATGCTTCTGCAGTTTTTTCACTGCCAGTTTGAAACTGTAACAAATTTTTACAAGAGGTCATTATATCTGTGTTTGAAAAGTTCAGTTCTTTTTCCTTAATGATTGATCTCAAAATGAGGCTACCTCTGAACTAGAGTGAGTGCAATAACACCATTCCAAGATGTTGTGTTGCATAACACACATTAAGTTAAATGTTAACTTCCATAAAGCCTGGGGAAGAAGAGATTTTATTATACTTTTGTTTCTTATTTAGAATTTTGTCATTTTCTTTGGAGTAGCTTCTTCACTTCCATGAGTCAGAGAACTCTGCTATGCCAATTTCTTTTCAGCATCTTTAGATGTTAAACAGCGCAGTTGGCTTAAGAAAGCAAGTCTTCCAATTTTCCTTTCAAAAGTCTGCAATGCATCTTTAAACATAAAAAATACATATATAATCTTTCATTTGTTTTATAGTGAAGTAGTAAATGTCACTATAATGATTGTATAAGTATATAATAACATGTTCTATAATTATATAAAATAGTTATTCTACACAATTTTTTTTTTAATTTAGGGAGTTCTTTTCTGGAAAAAGATAATATTGCAAAACAAAACAAAAATGAATAAAGAAAAGCTTAAAATTGTTCGTTGCACCTCTCAAAGTAAAAATGACAGAGTCACTGAGACATCCTACAGAGCAAGTTAGTGAGCTGCATTGGGTGGAGAAGCCTGCAGTTACTCAGGAAACGAAGCAGGCAGTGCATCATAATAAACTGAGAAAACAGCCACCATCGCTCCATGGCTCCCGGATGAAGGGTCGGTAAAAAATAAAAACTCAGGGCATTGCTGCTGTGTCACCTTACAGTAGCGCTGTGACTTTCAGTCTTAGGTGAACAAGAAGACAGAGTTAATGCCTTGCCTGCAGAACTTTACTCCTGTCTGACAGATGGACAGATGGACAGGCACAGCTGAGCCAGCCGATCTTGCTTGAAGTCATCTGGTTTCAGCGCAGAGCAATCACCAAAGGCTTCTTTTACGTGAATGGTTGGCAGCAAATGCGAGCAGCGATGGGATATTCAAATCACGGGGCCACCGGAATCTTACGACTTGTACAAGAACATGTGTGCTGTGTGCTGACGGCGCGGAGTCAGTGGGGAATGAAACTGCTGACGCCTTCGCAGGCTCCGAGGCCACAGTGCAAACCTTTGCTGCTGGCATTCCCCACGCTCCTCGCCCCGTGCGCTGGTGGGGGGGCCGCATTTTACTTCAGAGGCTCCTTGATGAAGCCCTAAAAAGTACTCTTCTTTTAAAATTTAAAATTTTGAGAGCATGCCTTTGCTTCAGGCCGACATAGTTAATCTGTTGACGTTTGAGGGAGACAATCGACAATTGTCAGGGCAAATGATCGGATTTGCACTTCCGGCCAAGGGAAAGGTGTCCGTCACTGAGCCCTTGACAGCCGCTCAGTCCTTCAGAATTTTTAAGGGTGACTGTTGCTACGAACAAATACGATTTTTGATCTTAAATAATGAAATGTGTCAACACTTGGAAGATATGTATAACAGGGATTCAATAACTGTCAGGTAATAATATATGATATTAAACCACGGCAGAGGGTAAAAGAGGATTCTAGGAGCAAAACATACTGATGGATGTTAATGTAACAGAAAATAAAAATTCATTGCTATAGTTTCACATTCTTCATTGCAACTAACCTTTAAGAAACCATCGGTTTTTGAGATTTGAAGTAGTATCCAGCTGATAAGGCTACAAAATACTTTTTTCTTTTTCAACTACATCTGTTTGTAAGGCTGAATTTTTTTCACATACTTTCTCCAGAAAGACACACTGCAACAGATTCAATGTGGAAGCAGATGTGAGATTCTAGTTGCCTTCTAATAAGCCAGGCATTAAGTAGACTTGCAGAAATGTGAAACAATGTAGTTATCTAGTTATTATTTTAACATTAATTAATATTTTAATATTAATCGGTGTTTTTAAAATATGATTTTTGTATTAACACATAATTGGTGTATTGGTGTATTTTTTCTACATATTAATAGATCTTTAAATTTTTATCAATGTAAATGTATAATATGGTAAATATTGAATGATACAGCTACATAAACCAAAAATACTTTGAGGTCTCTAGTATTTTTTAAAATAGGATAAGTTTTTAAAAAGATTTTATTTACTTATCTTTAGAGAGGGGAAGGGAGGGAGAAAGAGAGAGAGAGAGAAACATCAGTTGTGGTTGCCTCTTGTGCGCCCCCTACTGGGAATCTGGCCCACAACCCAGGCCTGTGCCCTGATCGGGAATCAAACCGATGACCCTTTGGTTTGAGCCCAACATTCAATCCACTGAGCCACACCAGCCTGGGCAGGATAAAAATGTTTAAACCCAAATATTTCAGAATTTCTGCCCTAACCAACTCCATCTTGGTATTTAGATAAATACCTTCTCTCAACAAAACTCTGTTACAATTTCTTAACTCAGTATTGTGCAATGCCATTATTTAATACCCCACAGAAATTTCCACAGTGCTAACTGTCTACAGATGGACTTGCAGTAAATCACTGCCTACCTGATATGACTGTGACTGAATCTAATCAGAGGCATCTTCATTTTACAAATGAGCAAAATGGGGATTCAACAACTTAAGAAAAAAATGCAACTTGTTTTAACCTATAACCTAAGTAGCTTAATAGCTATCTCTGTGTGTCAAACCAGTACATGTTTCTGAAACATTATTTGTTTAGCTATCCTGAGGACAGTGTTGGCTTATGCTTTTACAGTGCAAGGGGCCACTGTGCCCCAGTATTCAGTGATATTCTCAGAACAGTGCTGTCCGGGGAGAGGTAATTACCTGACTTGGCCATGTAATTCTTCTTTATAAAACCCTCCGATAATGGAAATCAACTTCGATCCTTTGATAATGTTTGCCATGCACAACTTAACTACCTGACAGCTAGTCTTAGAAAAAGTTAATCAATATTTTCCTCAAATTTTTCACACTCACACGTCTCAAATTATGTCATGAGCTGCATAACATCCCTACGTCTCATCTCTAGTGACTGAAAGCCCTGCAGCGTCTGTGGGGATATCTTTGTGAATGAAGTCCTTGCATCGGCGCTAACTGCCCACCCCAATTTCCATCCTTCACCTCCCTGCAGCTCCTCGTGCTGTTGACCCCTCACTTCCTACTCAGGATTGAAAAGCATCATGTTTGTCTTTTTTTGAAATCAGTTGCCTGAATTTCAATTTTAAAATATAAAGGCAAGCACCATGAAAAAGCCTTCAAGTTACAGCTAAATAAAGGTATTGCAGACACAATGAAGCTGGATTAGCTGTGCAAATGTAGCTTCACATCAAGATTCTTTGTGCTTCCTGAACTGGATGAGCTGCACCCCTTCTAAAGAGAGTTGGGCTGGCCTTTAATTGGCAACGTTGAGAGTGTTCTCTGTGGGTGGCCTTGGCAGACACCCGAGTGGATGTGCCAGGCACTAGCTCTGCAAGAAGGCCCCCGAAGCCACCATGGGACTGGAGAAAATGCGCGTGTGAAATGCCAGGTGCTGCCCCGCCAACAGGTCAGCACGAAGGCCCACACGAGGCCCATCTTGACGAATCCTGGAGAAACCCATGGAATGAACGATCATCACTTCTTAGCATTCTCTTTTAGCAAGTCACCTCGGCCTGTTTTACATATAGGGGCATTAATATTTACAGCACAACTTTCAAAATCCTCTCACGTCCATTCGATGCATCTCTCCGGTCCCCCGGTACTCACGCCCCAATACTGCAGTGATTCAGAAGTATAAGCGGCGTCTGAAGAACGAGAGCTCCGCGTGAGAATTCCGTGATCACAGTCGGGTCCCAGTTTTGAATCACATGTTAAGGAGCTCCTCAAACCCCTCCTCCCCGAGAAAGGATTCTTTTTCAACAAGTGTAACGTCCCTCCTGGTGAACTGGGGAGAAGGCTAGACGTGGGGGCTCCAGGCAGAGCTAGACTGCTAGGGTCCACGTGGACCCCAAATCTGCCACCTGAGGATTGTAAGAATCAAGTCTGTTTCTAGCCTATCTCAAATACAAGTCAAAATGTTCACTAAAATGTGTTTGAGGATTTTTAGTAGTGTTATACTGACATTTCTTTCCACTGGCTTTTAAAAATATTTGTGTAATTGTAAAAATCGTGTCGCATTATGAAAGCATTGAATAATTCACTTCTCTGAGGCTGCAGTTGAAGACTGAGCTGTTTATTAGGCATTTGCTAAATCTGGACTCTCTTTGCTTAGGTGTGTATCATTCATGTATAACAGCACCTACAGTTATTTCATCAAGAAGTCTAAAAATAATCCAACTTTTCCCCAAAGTACTGGTCTAAAGCAGTATAACTCAATATCACAATTTTTGGGTCAGAAGGGGAAAGTTAGGTCTCTCTTGCTTAGTCAGAGAGTAGGACTGATGAGACCCCATCAGTTATATTCCCTTAGACTTTTCATTTCTATCATTTGTTAGCCTTCTGATTACCTGAGCTGAACACTTCAAAATCACAATGAACTTGACTTCTTCACATTTTTCTTTCATCAAAAACACATGAGTTTTCAATTATTTTTTGTAAAATATCTCGCTACTGCCCTCCCTTTCCACTCTACTGTGGGCTTTAGTCCCAGCCTCATCGCCGTAGAACATCAGAATCTAGGCAGCCTCTTTGTCCTTCCTTCCTCCAGTGCTTCGCATATAATTTGTGAGCTAAGTTGACCTAAAAGGCTTGTGGCCAACACCAACTGCCAACCCCGGGAGTGAGTGAGGGCGTTGGACCATCCCTGTACTCGTCAGCACGTGTTCTGTCTTCCAAAAATACCATGAGACATAGGTTGTGTTTTAACCCAACATATATCAAAAGATTGTTGATGGCCACAAACCTACACACAGAGACTGAATTTGCCTCTAAGATGGTCTTCAGTGTTCTGCTTCCTAAAAACTGTGCCCAGGTGTCACTGCCATGTGACCCTGTGACTCACTTCCAACAAGAGTGACTCACTTCCAGCAGAAGTGACAGGATTAGGATTTCTTACAGAGACAGTGACTTCAGCACTTGCGCGCGCGCGCTCTCTCTCTCTCTCTCTCTCTCTCTCATTTTTTCTAAGGGAAATCAGCTCTCATACTACAAACCACCCAATAGAGAAAGCCGGGAAATGTTGGCAGGGCCCAACAGCCAGGGAGGGCTGAGCCACGTCGGGGGCACAGTGAGTGAGCCAGGGAGCAGCCTCGCCTCGCTGAGCCCTGCGACGCCCGCATCGATCTGGCTCCCTGAGCTATTGAATGTTTTTTTAAGTCTTAAATAACACTAGTCCATGGTTATAATACTCTAAGAAAACCTTGTACTTTTTGACTCTTAGTAGTCATTATTAATCAAAAATATTGTATAATGATTAAAAAATGGAACTAAAAGAATACCTGGACATTTAGCAATAATTGTTTGGAAATTAGCAGGAATAGTACATAAAATGAAATTGACCATGCCTTTTATTCACCTTTTTCAAAGTCACATTTTAAGTTGATTTTACAGAGAGAGAGAGAGGAGGGGAAAGAGAGAGAAACATCGATCGTTGTTCCACTTATTTATGCATCTATTGGTTGCTTCTTATATTGCCCCGACCAGAGATTGAACCCGCAACCCCAGCTCACCAAGCGATGCTCCCACCACCCAGCCAGGGTGCCAGTGGTTCACTTTTATGGACTCCTAAAGGAAATACAATTTTCAAGTGGAAATATAGAATTCTCTCAAGCACTTGCCTCCTACAATTTTAAGATATTGAAAAAATATTATTGACAACATCCTATACAATGGACTCGCCTCTGGCCGCATGTTTCTCCATATTTAAGAAACCACTAGGAGGCACAAAGAACACTTGGGACCTTCTGTACTGGAGGGTCGAGTCCATGGGCCGCACCAGCACGGCGGGGGAGAGCGGGAAGCTGCTCATGGACTTCTGCCGCCAAGCGAAGACTCGCGACTTCATTTTCAGAGCCGAACACCCCTCTCTAATGCCCCTTCTTTGGAAAACAAGACTTCCTTCATCCTAGCATATTCAGATGTTAAAGTTAAACATGCGGCATTTTTTATTCCAGAGGAGCCATTGTCTGTTGGGATGTTCTGATCGGCGTGATGATTAAACACTTGATGTGACACTATTATTTATATTATGAGAGTTCCTTGGGAGAAATTATACCATAAAATATCACACTAATTATAGTTTATAAAAAGATTTTCTTGTTTATCTATTAGTCAAATAAAGCAAACAAGCAATACATTTCTGAAACACTCATGAGAGTCATTGCAATTTTGTTATATGTATAATTTTCCAATATCAATGGCACAAAAATTAAAAATTAGCTTAAATATAAAAATACGAGTGCAGAAATGTGTGTGTGCACATACATTGTATTCTTAAGACACACGGACATGCCTCTATGATAAATCCTATTTTTCCACTGACTTTGATGGAAATGTTGATAAACTCCATAGAGCTGTCTGTCCTTTTTATTTATTTTCCATTGACTTGTAAAGCCCTGATGAATCTAAATAACTGCTTCATTTTCTCCCTCCTCCCTCTCACCTGTTTTTCTCCTTCCTTTCTCTTTTTCTCTGTGTCTCTGAACTCCCTTTCTAGTTGGTGGTGAGAATTGTTCTGGAGCACACAGACGCGAGGCGAAGGCACAGGGTCCAGCTCAGCGGGACTCCCGGTAAACTGCGCCGCAGGAAAACTGCCACATTTCGTCCCGATGACGTACCTCTACTTACAACAAACCTCACTTTATTTATATGTTTGGTATCGCTGGCTTGACAGAAACTGATGAACTTCTGAAGGGCTATGTAAATGCCAAGGTTTTGAGAACTGATTAACGTTTTTCAACTGAGTAATGCTATGTTTTCAAAAATGTTCAACATCAATATTGGGTTTATTTTAAAATGAGATAGATTCATAGCATTCCTAAGTTTTTCCTTGTAATAAAGCCTTTAATTAAACTTAAGAATGCCAACACTAAAATATACAATTAAACCTGGATTTAAAGGAACTCACTTAAAATATTTAAAACATCAGGGCATAATATAGTCACAATTTCATTTGTTAATTTACATGTGCAACTGCCATTAAAATTTCCTCATGAGAGATGCAACCAAAATAATATTAAGCATAAAAAGCAACGTTAAATGTAGAGAAATTTCTAAATATAATATGCTGAAAGTGAAAATGTATAATTCTTTAAAAATATAAAAATTAATTTTGAATTATATTTACTATGAAACAGACTGTAATTTCATGATGTTAAATTTAAATATATCAAGACCTGTTTCTCTTAGGTTATTTTAGTTAAAGAAACCGTTCGCAGTCTCTATTTTAAGCCTTATTCTGTTGGTGAGAAACGCAAAACGTAAAACCTCACACATGCAGATGTCACTATTCCGGCCCGGCCCTCGAAAGATGAAAAGGTTTCTGTTTTTGCTTTCATACTACCAGAAAGTGAAGGCTGTGTTTCACATTAAAGCTCTGTAAGTGGGAAAAGACAGAATTTATAAGGCACCTTAGAGATGCCTCTTGAAATGTGGGTACTTCATGAATGTTCATTTAATTTATATACAGAACATGAGAGAAGAATAAATGATTTTTACTTTTCATGTTCCAGGAAAGGCCAAGAGTACACGTGTGAGGATTAAATTTTATAAGCTCCCGTTTGTAAAATCTCAGCTCCCTGCCATGTACCTCTGTGTGGAGCAATGAAGGGAGAGATCAGCAGGCCTGAGAACCCTGTGCTTGGAAAGCGAATCGCGGGCCTCGCGGCCTGCGTGCCCTGCAGCCGCCTCCGGGAACCGCCCGCCAGAGCTCTGGTCCCCTGCGCCCCAGCGCACCGGCGGGCCTCCGGCTGGTTCTGTGTGTTCAAGACTTCTGGCCTCCGCGCTGCAGCTCGGAAAACTTCACACGTGGCGCGATGGTTGATGGGTCAGCATGACTGGGCCGTGGGGTGCCCAGAGGGTCGGCCAAACACCGCACTAGACGCATCCCTGCGGGTGCGTCTGCAGGACCTTGATCTTTGGATCCTAAAGAGAGTCAGGAGGATGCCCCCGCCCACCCGGGAGCGGTGGTCCTTATCAGTGGGTGGGCCGAAGACCGGAAGGGAACAAGCTGGGGAGCTGCGACCTGGGCCTTTTCCTGCCGTGGGACTTGGACTGAAAGGCTGGCTCCCCCTGGAGCCTGCCCGCCTCCGACTGTCGCCACGCCGGCCGCCGGCTCTCTGGGTGCTCATGCCTTTGCATTGGGGCGGGGACCACACTGCCAGCTCTCGCGGGTCTCCCATGGGAACATGCGATCCTGGGAGCCAGTCCCCGACCACAAATCTCCTATATACGCACACGGAGTTGATTCTGATCCTCTGAAGAACCCTGACTACTGGGGACCACACGAGGCCCTTTATGACCTGCTCCTGTCTCTCCTTCTCGCCCATCTCCTGCCCAGAGAACAGCCCCAAGTGCCCGGGAAGCAGTTCGCCCGGCCCAACACGCTGCAGCTTCTCGATCCCTGAGCTCCAGGTTTGTCCCCTGCAGCCGAGTCTTCTGAGCCCTATTCTGCCTTTCTCTTTCGAGAATAAACAAAAACATGGGAATCGACCCCAGAGGAACCCTGCTCTGTGCAGTGAGCCTTGACGACATGTCGGGCCCTGGGCAGAGACTTCGCCATTGGTGGTCTCATTGATCCTCAAAATAATCCTTAACTCAGAGGGTGGTTATCATTTTAAAGTTGAAGAAAGCAAGCGTGGGGTGACCGAGAACAATGATAAAGGAAGGTCATAGGGGACACAGAGGGGAAAGCTGGCATTTCACACAGGTACAGTTGTCCCCCCTTATGCACAGGGACACGTTCCAAGACCCATGGAGGATGCCTGAAACCAAGGAATGCCCCGAACCCGATACACACTGTGTTTTTCCCTCTGCATGCACACTTACGATAGAGTTTAATTTATAGATTAGGTACAATACCAGGGAAACAACAGTAACTAATAATAAAATAGAACGATTCTAGTAATAAAATAAGAGTTACTCAAACTCACGCCCAGCGACACCAAAACCCTGATCTGATCACCTAGATGGCCAGGGGGTGATCAGGGCCCCAGTCTCGCAGAGCTGTCAGGGCAGGGAGGCCGAAGAGCAGAGAAATGGCTGCTCACGAGGCGCGCAGGTGCGCCGGGCCAGGGGCCTGACCCCGTGGGCTCCCAGTGCCAGGAAGCTGCAGACTGTCCCGAGTGTCACGTCCGTGAGGGAACACAGGACACAGCCCAGGTCACCGGAAGTGGTATAGATAACAAATGGGGTCCGGGCACTACTGTCCTTGTGTCCTCTGGCAGGACTTGGGAATGGGAAGAGAGCAGGAGTCATTTGCAGAGAAGGCATCGAATGGAACCAAGTTGAATCTTTTGAGTATGACTTAAAAGAAGAGAAATGTACTGGGTTAAATGAAGTTGTCTATTGCCAAGTAAAACTATGAGCTGAGAGTCAAAAAAGTTATTTTAGTTGTGAAAACAACATTTTTCTGACTTTTGTGCCTCTCGTAGCTGTGAAATAAATAATAATTGTGCTACTATTATCAGAATGATACGGATTGTCGTGTGAATAAAAGTTGAAGACTCAACGCCTGGCAAACACTGGAAGCTTTTTATGAATTATTAAATTTGCATTGAGAATCAGATTTCTAGAAAAACAAGGATAATGAAAGCAGCAGTAGCAGTAAATTCTCCAACCCCCCCTCCATCCCTCAAAAAATAAAAAAAGATATTCAAAAGCATGCCCACCGAGGTGAGCCCACTGATGTGTGCTCGGGGGCTGCTACCCCCCGCGGCAGAGCTGAGCTCATGCCACAGAGACAGCGCAGCCCCCAAATATCTGCTCTCTGACTCAAGAGCTGCTTGGCAACGGGAGGACTGATCGAAAAGAAGAACCCGTGGACAGTTACGCAGAGGGCTGGCTTTGACTCTGTTATTAAAAGACCATTCTGGCCTCTTGGTGGGACATAATTGTTGGAAACAAAGTCTTGACTTTATGACACAGTTTTATGTCTACAGTGTTTTGTGTCCAGTAATGCTTACTCATCCAAAACTCTGCACGGCTTCGATGCACACTTTGAAAGCAGGTAGAGTTCCATGGGTTGTTTTAATTTCAGTAACTACAGTTCTCAAAAGTCCTACCATTTAGTGGGTACTCGTGAAATGATTGTTAAAGAAAGAATACACTCAAATCATGTCCTGGGATTTGGCAGAAAGTAACGTTATTTCAAATTATATTTTCATGGCATTCTGCTACTAATATGTTTTCCTTCTCATAAAATTTTTGTGAGCCTCCATCCTAGAATTACAATCTCCGATTGGCTGTATTGTCACCTGGCTCTGTTTACTTGGTATGGATGGATGGGGTGTCCCTTTTGGACAGTAATAAATGCTCCGGGAAAGGCTCACACAGTCCATGACCACAGGCTGTGCCCCTTCTGTGCTGACGGGGCCTGGGCAGGAGTGACCTGTCCCGGCCGGGACAGAGATGTATGGAATCTGGGGCAAGCAGGCGGGCCCAGGGCAGGGGGGTGTGGTGGGCAGGAGCGCAGGAACTCGGTCAGACTGTCTGAACGACGGGCGCGCTGGGAGGGAGGGTTCTCGCACGTGCAATTCCTGCAGCTGCAGTTCTGTGGGCTCCCGAGCTTGGGAAGAGCACGGGGGAGCCAGGCCTTGGATCTTTCCAGCATCCAACTTTGGGGGGTGCCGGAGAGGCATCGCGCAGCTGTAGTTCTGCGCTACTGGCAGAGATAAAACCAAGGACTTCAAGCCGTCTTGGGAGGAACGCTCCCAAAAATGAGCAGACAAAAGGCAAGAGATTGAAAGAGCCAGCGAAGCGCTGACAGACAGGAGAGGGAGTCCCCCCACCCCGCTCCCCCGCGACAAGCCAGCAAGAGCGCCGCACCGCGGACCCTGGAGTTTGGGATCATCAACCAGGGACTCAGCGTTCTGCAGGGATGCGTACGATGTTTCAAAAAGAGGCATTTACAAAAATAAATGAGCAATAGGAAAGTATGAGAATCAAAGAAATTAAAATGGATTTTCTATACATAAATTTGGTAAAGGACAGAATTGAAAATGGACAATATTTACATAAATGATAGCCACACATTTTTCAGAACTGATGACAATATGAAGCCACCAATCTAGAAAGTATAGCATCTTCCACCAAAAGTTCCATGGCAATGGGATTGTCAAACACAGAAGATAAAGATAAAACCTTGAAGGGCCAGCAAAAAAGGCCATGTCAATGAAAGAAAATGACAGCATGATTGTAGATAGTTCAGTGGCACAAACACAAGCCAACAGTCACATAATTTCTGCTAAGACCTGGGAGAAAACGCCTGCCAACCTAAAACTGTCAGTCAGGAAAGGGATCTTGCAAGGATGAAGGGGAGATGAAACCACTCAGAGAGCACGTCAACACTGAGGAATTTTACCTGCAAGAGGCCCGTTCTAAAGGAAAATATGGGGATGTAGTCCTAAAAGAAAATGGCCCAAGAACAGTCTCGAACGCAGGAAAGATCCATGAACAAATGAAGTAGTGACAGGAGACGTTCGCATTTCCGATCACGATACAGCTTAAATTGGAAGCGCATACATGCATATATATTTCATTTAGAAATTGCAAACCACAATCATTGTAAAGAAACTGGGTCAAAGAAGACATTTTAAAAGATTTAGGACTGAATGGTTGTGAGAGGCAATAGGTAAGACCTAAACAGGAGGAGAGTTGCACCATGTTCTTGAAATGCAAACTCACCATGTCGGAAATGGTAGCTGCCCTCATGGGTTCAGCCCTCAGGCCAATCGCAGTCTCAGGAATGATTTCCCTTCACGGGACAGGACGAGCTGATCTGGCCCGCGCACGTGTGCGTGCGTGCGTGTGTGTGTGTGTGTGTGTGTAAGAATCGAGGGCCAAAAATATCCAAAACACGCCAACCAGTTATTAAATCTTAGTACACCATTTTTCCCTTTTGTCATTAATTAATTTTCACAGACCTAACACATTCCCAACATGCCTGATGTAAAATTTAAATGTATGTTTTAACACCTAGCTTCTACTTTGGCTGTTTAAATAGAGCTCCATTTGTTTTATCCTAGCACACGCTCACTTTTTGGAACACAAGCAAATAATTTTCTCCTTTGCCAAAGAGGAGACTGAAAAATAAATGGAATAATAAGGACCGAAGAGGAAGCGCAGGGAAGGAACAGCGTTGGGCCGGCACCTGCCTAGGTCCCAGGCGGTCGGCCGTGGGAGGCATCCCGGCGCTTGCCGTTCGGTTCGATTGCATCCCAGGGGCGCTAAAGACAGCATGGCCCTGTGCAGGGATGACCAAAGTCTCACTCCGGGTTGGCACTAAGTTGCCTTGCTCTACGTTTGACCCCGGCAAGTGAAGATACTTCGGAATATATTTGGGGTGTATCCATAGGGGGAAAAATAAGCCTGACTCCAAGGAAAGTGACTTCTGGTTGCACCAAGAGAGACGCGTGATTTGGCAGCGACCAGAGTGCCCGCCTCAGAGACTGCGCCCATCCGGTCCCCAGGTGGACGCACGGGGCGGAAACCCAGTCCTTGAAAGGTGGATTGCTATCTCCTCCCGTCCTGGGGGGGGGGGGGGGCGGGGGGGGCGGGGCACCGCCAGGCGAGAGGAAGCAGCCTCCGAGGAGGCGGGACCAGCAGCGCTATTGGGAGGGGGGTCGGTCTGAGAGAGCGGAAACAGGGCAGCCACATGGATACTTTTCTGCACGTTGAGCATCCCGGGCAGCGTTCGCACGCCGGGGCTGGGTGGGCAGGAAGGTGGGAACTTCTACCACCATCAGCGGCTCTGCCTGTGTCCAGAAAACCACTGTGCTCTCCTCGTTACTGGGCACCAGAAGGGACGGGGACTTCTGAACAAGGATCCCAAGTGAGAAGTAGAAAAATGACAAAAATAGCAAAGGTCCTAGGAGCTGAGGGCCCGTGTGCATTTCCCCACGAGTAGATACAATAAAGAAGATGGCCCACATTTTCCAGGGACAGACTTCAGGATGGGTGGGGAGGAGGCAAGATTATATCAACAACGTTGAAAACTCTCCCTTGACTCTGCACTGCCCCTCAAATTCCTCCTTTGCTCTTTCTTCGTCCCTCATATTATTTGTTTCACAGACAAGGTTCCGGAAAGGCTGTTCTGCACTTCGAGGCTCCAGCTGCTCGAATTCAGCCACTGCTTTGTTCCCTGCAGGCAGACTATGAGCAGGGGCTGACTTTTATTTATGTGCTACCTTTAGTGCGTAGCACATAAATAAATGAATAACTGACGGAGGAGCTTGGTGATACTGTTCCAAGGCCTCCTGGCTGGGCACTGTGTTTAGTCTTAAGTTTTAATGCAATGTCAAATATTTTGTAACTTTTAGAAAATTACATTAAAATGTAGCTCCTAAAATGTATTTTAAAAATTATTTTACAATACCCTAGAAATCTCAGTGTGACCCAAAATATATCTCGGAAGAACATTATTGTTTGCAATTGCTGAGAAGTCTCAGGTTTGAAACTAGAGTCATTTGTATCAATCTCTTAAAGATCAAAGTTATTTCAGGACAATATAAATACTTCAGGTTTTATTTACTTACCTTTATTCTTCAGGAAGCGCCACTTCTAAATTATATTGCAAAAAAAAATTAAGAAATAGCCAGGTAGCCTTCTCTGGGCTCCCAGTAACCTATTCACCTCAATAAGCAGACCTCATAACTCTCTCTTGAGCTCCTGTGTAACACCTGGCAGTTGAGATTTCTAAGTCTTGTTACATCCTCTTCTGGCTTCTTAGCAACACCTGAGGGCTTGATATGTGACTAGACTAGCCTGATGCATTCTGCCGGCTGTTCTCACTTACACAGCCTGGTAGTGATGCACAGGCTAAAGGCTGGTTTATTACAATTCAATTTTCTATTTAAAAATTTAGAGTTTGGAAGTTATATACTTAGTTTTACTAATATAGCAGTGTAATAAAAAGCTATTTTCTCTGTTGTCGTATTTTTACTAACAGGTGATACTATTTCATTCTATTTTTTATGTGTAATTTATAATGCTGGTAACCCAAAACAAGTAAAATGAGCAAAAATTAGAAATGCTTTTGGATAGTCTGAATATTATCTAATGGAGACAAATGTTACTAATTGAAAGATTTTTTAAAAAATTATTCTGCTTTATTTTCTCTGATCATCAGCCTATGATCATTCTGACTCTGTTGATTCTTCCAGACCCACAGTGGACACTGTGTACGGTACAGTCTCAGATCAAGGGAGTGAAGCTGGTCTCAGAATGTTTAGCACCTGAACAAGAAACCCTACAAAATAAAATGCAACACTAATAACTGCTGTTGCATATGGGGTATAGGCTATAGGAATTCCAAGCAAAGAAATTTTCACGAAGGAAGATTTGAGAAAGAACCATTTTACGACTGAAGTAGAACATTTTCTCTCAACAAGAGAGGATGTAGGGAGAGCTGCACTTCTGAGGATTAATGATGAGAAATTGGACAAAATTATGGCAAAGAGGTAAAGAGCTTTTCAGAGGAAAAAAGTTTATTTTATCACTTTCCTCCCTTCATTTTGCCTCTTTGAAGGCTGTGTCAACCACGAGTCAATTTTGATGTATAAAATTGGGAGGAAAAAAGAAGGCAAAACAATTATTTAATGGGATAATCAGTTCAATCAAAACAAGGAATTTGCAGGTTGCATTTAGTTCATGGCTAAAAGTGCCTGCTAGAAGAGATTTTCTGCCTTAGAGACAGCTCTCCCCACGCTTGCTGCTCACATGTTTACTGAAGGCTCAGGTATTGAATATTGACCTTGAACCTAGAGAAGAATAATGATGTACCCCCCATGTTCCATGTCTAACATTTTAAATTGTCACAGTAACCCAATGAGTTGGATACCGTTGTCCCCACTTTCTAGGCATGTGTTCTGAAGGTCACCAAAGGCCACATGAGGACAAAGTGATGGAGCGGGTTTGTGGCCCGACTCTTTGAGGTCAGATACACTCCTCTGAGCTACAGGTTTTGCCAGAGCAACATCTTTAGAATGCCAGCTGGAAGGATCTGAGTATCTGCAACTTCATGCCTCATCTTTAGCATTTAATTCTAACTGTGTCCACATAAATACAGTCTATGCTAGATAATGTAGTACAGAAAAAAATATTGGAGTCCAAGCTCCAATTTCATTTTTAAGTTATATGTTGACCAACTACTCCATACATTCATTTCTTTAGGAGCGACATAGAAGTAATAAAATAATTTAGTTTTCAATTTCATAACATTATTTTCAGATCAGAATGAAGTTGGAGCTACAGAAAATTGGTATCTTGAAATTCATTAATTTACATATCTACGGTTGGTCCTGAAATTATCTCCACACTTTTTCATTGATCGGAGAAATAAAATGCTATCTTGCATTTTTTACCAGTAATTATTTGGGGGAAAGTGTGATAAATATATGGTAATCCCCAGGCGATAAAAAGGTATAGAAATGATGCAACGCACAATATTCTGGGTGGGGATGGGGTGAAGCTACCACTAATATTAGAAGAGAAAGATATGATACCAGAGTGGAGGCACGCAGAAGAAGTACCTCGCAGCGGAGGGTCGTCTTCATCTCAGTTTTAAGCTGGGAGTTGGGATTTGCTAAGCGGAAGAACTTTCTAGATGGAAGAAACAGCATTTTCAGTGGCACAACCGGTGGCATAGTGGGCGTTGTTCGTCTGGGTCCTGATACTTGAGATCAAAGTTCCAGGCACGGGAGCAGCCAGACATGAACCTGGAGAAGGGAGACCCCCACACGCTCTGCATGTCCCGCCACAGGTCTCAGATTCTATTCTGGAAGCAAGGGGCCGCCGCTAAAGGGGATTACCGAGGCCCACGCCACGATCGGGCGAGGATGTTAGGAAGCCCGCGCTGGTAGATACCTGGCGATCACGGCAGGGCGGCCTGAAGTAGGTCCGCAAGTTAAAAACCTGTGCTAGTAAGTCAGGTGAGAAATTCAGAGTTAGTGCTGATGTGGAAGGTTAAGGCAAAGATTCAAGAAATCATTGAAAGTGTTTCTGAAGGACGCAGGGGCTCAGTGAGAGAGAAGGGTGACGATTGTCGCACAGCTCGTTGCTTGGGGGACCAAGGACTGGCGGTGCCAATGCCCCAGATACGAAATACAGAGGGAAGGCATAATTTTGTGGGAAGGAAATACTGATGTTTCTTGCTCTTGAGGAGGAAATGGGACTTGCAAGTAAAAACAGCAGTAGGTTGAGAAATAAATGGTGAGAAGGAGGTGATACGGGAAGCATATGCTTCCATGTGTTGACACAGTGGCTAATGTTTGGAGCACAAGTATGACTCACAGTTACTTCCGTAGGGGTCTCGGGTTCAGTGGGAGAGCGGGTTATGTAAACAGGCAATTACAGCGCAGTGAGAAAGAGCAGAGCACACGGGCGCACACACACTCTGCTGAGCGCACGGGGAGAACAGGGCTCTTATTTTATTCGCCTTGAGAGAAGAGGAGGGAAGGTACCAAAGGACAGAAAGGACCTACGGGGCAGTATTGAGAAATGAAGACATAGTAATTACGCGAGGAGGAAGGCGTTAGCCAGCATTCAGGGGTAATTGCTTCTCCGTATGTGTGGAGTAAATCAGTACGTTGCACAGCCTAAACTTACACAATGCCACGTATCTCAATAAAAGCGATAAATAATAGATAAATAAAGTGTGCCAAATAGACCAGGAGCCAGAACGACCTTTGTAAATATCAGAAAAAAGTATGGCCTTCCCATATTTCCAGCCTTTCCACATGGTTCTATGTCGTGAAGGATCGAATTCAAGTTGCCAACGCCCCATAAAGCCATGCGGCGTGTGGCCCTGGCCCCTCGCCTCTGGCCAGGCCTGGCTCCCGTGGCGCCTCATTGCCTTGCACCTCCGCACCTCTGCACAGGCCACTTAGCTGTCTAGAAGGTTCCTTTCTTTGCTGCCAGACACGATCCGCCCTCCTTTTGCACAGCTGACCCATCAACCTCGACTCAAAGTTTCTTTTTCGGGGAAGTTCTTTCATAAACTAGGTCAGGCCTGCTTGTCATACACTTTTTATAACATCCTCTCTTCTTTATCCCACTTACCTGTTGTCACTAATTCCTTATTTAAAATGTGCTGGTTCAAACTTACAACCAGATATTTAAGGTCTTGGATGCCAACACCCACATGTCGCTGGATTATCACCAACTCCCCAGTGCCCAGCACAGCAGGGCCCCAGAGCAAGCATGCAACACGATAGTTCCTTGACTAATAAAGGCGTAGATAACAGAATGCATTGATAAAGACATCCCAGGCAGGAGAAACATGTGCAGAAGCACAGAAGATTGTAACTGCAGGTCATTTTATATGAATGGAAGACTTGTGTCCAAAGAAGAGTGGCCGAGGACAGTGACGTGTCCATACAGGAAGCAGGTTGGTGGGGCCCTCGCTGCCCTGTCACCAAATGGCAGGCTAAGCGACGGAATGCTTTTAACTGGAGAGTGGCTATATTTGATTTCCGTTTCATGTAACCGGCCATAATGAGTTAGGTAAATGGAAAAATATGTGTGAATGAGAGAAGATCAGTTATTACGCTTGATCGGATGAGACCTACTGAGGGCAGGACTGAGCGTAATGGGAGTAGAAATGGAGGGAAGAAAAAGAATAGGAGGCGTTTTTAAGGATGGAAGTTCACAATGACTTAGTGCTGAAGACGCAGTGAGTAAGAAAGAGAAAATCAAAGGTGCGATTTGGACTTGAATTTCTGAGTGAACCCTGGTGCTATTGATCAATAAGAGATAGGACCTAGGAAAAGAATTAGGCTCGGGGAAAGTTTCAGTATTAGTGTTCATCTGAGGATATGGAGCCGATGAGTTCAAGGGCAGGCATCATAAATACAGTGTCTAGGGTACATCTTGGAGATTCCTAGTAAGCAGGCCTGAATACAGAGTTGGACCTCCAGAGAAAATGTAATAAGATGAGTGAGAGAATACCAAGTGGCCTGAGGTTAAGAATAAATGATTGTTGCATGACCCAGCAAAGTAAAAACTGAGTCAAAGTATTGTTCCTCCTAGTGAATATATCTATGACTAAATTTATCATTTTAATTTTCATAGAAACTATTGCCTAGGAGGGGAGAGCAAAACTTTAGGGTCAGACTGCACAGGATTTCCATTTTTCTGCTGTAATTTGCAAACGGGGTGACCTTGGGTAAGTTTTTCACTTTTCTAAGCTTTTATTTTCTTCTCTCTAATATAGGAAAACAGCTTTATACCCAAATGGTTCACCAGGCTTATCTCTATGGGGTTCAGACGGGAATAATCTCACTTTCAACTTCAGGCTTGCACTGATGGAGAATTGTCTTTCCTGACCTTGAATGAGAGCTGCGGAGGATCCTGGAGCTTTTCAATTCCACAGAAACTTCTTGTGGAATTTTCTACGGCCATTAGGACTCCCTTTCAGCTACCTCAGCCGTTGGAAATGCCGCAGTTGCACAGCACCGACACCCGCCACCGCCCCACCCAGTCGGCGTCGCCACGGGCCCCGCGAGGGAAAGGGGAGATGCATCTTTGTCTTCCTCCCCACCCCCTCACCCATCTCACTTTTGAAACTACCTGGGCAAAGAACAGGTGAGAGAGAGAGAAGCAAACTGCTCTGCTATAGAATGAATGTCTGTGCCCCGCCCCCCCAAAAAAACATTCACAAGTTGACAACCCAATTCCCAAGGTAATGGTATTTGGAGATACAGCCTTTTGAGGGGATTAGATCACACTTGGGCAGAGCCCTCGTGAATGGGATGAGAACCCTTAGAAAGGAAGCCCTACACAGCGGCCTTCGCCTCCCTGACGTGAGGGCCCGGGGAGGAGACTCCACCTGTGATTTACGAAGACAGGCCTCGCCAGACGCTCGGTCTGCCAGCACCTTGACCTCGGACCCCTGCTCCTCCAGCCAGTCAGTCAGTCTACGGTGTGTTGGTATAGTCGCCAAACTGACTGAGACATGGCCCAAAGTTCAAATTTCTCTTCTGTAAAACCAGGGAGCAGAGAAAAGAATGCCATTTTGTTCTGAAAGATCAAGGGATCAATGTTTTTATGGATTTTTGTTTTAAGGGAATAGTGAGCGATTCTACAATTTTAGTGTCAGGTGCTATCAAGTTCTGTGCGGTGCAAATGGGTGAAGGACTTACGCAAGGTCACATGACCAGTTAATTGAGGGCACATCGGCCCCCAGTGTTCTGGAAGTGCCTTCAAGGGGAGATAACTTTCCTTGTAGCACAATACCTCAAATGCCTTGACAATGTTTATTTTTATTTCTTGTCCCAGAAAAGGATAGACTCTCCCTAAGGTACAGAGAGTGGAACTATAAAGGCATCCACATTAAAGAAATAGAAGAGGGAGAAAAGGCTAACTGTTCCTGAGGCTCCAACATGTAAGCATATTTAAGAAAGGCATTGTTAAGTTGTTTTTGTTTTAAATTCAGCCACAGCTCTTTGTATTGACTGTGGTGATTTTATCTGTCTGTCTGTCTCCTACTCCTGGAAGACAGTGACAGTCTCTTTCTGTCATTCCCAGTGCCTGACACACAGCAGGTGCTCACGAATGCCCAGTCAACGAAGGCTTGGAGCCAGTGAGGAAAGACTTTTGCCCACCTCTCGTAGTCAGAAGTCCCCATCTCTGCAGAGTTCATTCCATTGCCTAGAAGTGTAACTTCCATATCTGAGTCTTCTGAGTCTAGCAGGTTTTTCAGTGCTGGAGAGTCATCATCAAAAATGTTCGATGCCCCAGCTGGGGGAAACCACATTCCTTAGCAGCTAGAGTTCCTCCTAATCAGAGGTCGGTGTATTGGGACCCTTCCCCCGCCAAGACATGGGCTCAGCACGAACATCTGCCTGAAGGGATCCTGCGGGGAGTCCAGAAGGTGGACCAGGAGGGAAGCACGGTTGGCGGGAGGGGAAAGCGCGAACACCGAGGATGTTCGGGGGCTGCGCGCGTCCCCCCGCCATGTCCGCTTAGGTGAGTTTGCCTTTTATTCTCACGCATGCCTCTTGGCCTAACAACATTTGGTTGCTTCATGTAGGCAGCTATTTGACCGAGACCTGGAGGCCATCCTACATATTATCAGAGTGCAGATTAAAGCCACACAAATGCCCCCCTGTCATAAAGCTTCGGGTGCCACTCAAGCATTTCATATTTCAAGGATCAATCTTCCAGTGACCTGAGCAACAGGGGGGTAATTATTGAGAATGGTTTGTAACGATTTCAAAAAGTCTGCTGGTGGCCCAGAGAAATTTTTCACAAATACGCATTACATAACCCGATAATAAGTTTGAGTTTGTTCCAACAGCAAATTCACAGGTAAAGGGGGAAAAACAGACAAGCAAATAAACAAAAGCTTCTCAAAATCATGCTCTGGCATTAAACCAATGAAACAGACAGAAGAAAAGGACTAAATTATGTTTAAAGGAAGGTGACCTTCCTGGGGAGGTCACGGTCCCTTTGGGGATTTAAGGCAGAATGATGAACCCTAGGGACGGTCATGAAAGCATCACGAGGACGAGCTCCACAGACACAAAGTCAAGCAGACGCATGGTGACAGCCAAACGGGGGGTGTAAGTCTGTTGGCCACCTCTTCTCGCGCGTCCGCATCGCCCCAGCTCTGCACCAAGTATTCTCCAAAGGACGGAGCCCCTTCCTCACCTGCATATTTGGGGAACAACTGTTGTTTGTCATGTAACTGTTGGCAAGCATCTGTGCTGGTGACAACTTGTCTAGCTGGTCCTGGAGGGGGGATGGTGAATTTGCTGGGGGTGGGGGCCGAAGCCAGGCTCACTGAAGGGTGGAGAGGAGTTTGAGATAAGGGAGAGGGAGAAAATATTCAGAGGGAATGCAAATATTTAAATGAAATATGTTAAATTTGCTTTTTGAAACTTGACATAATGACCTAATCCAGCACCCCTTCGGAGAACTGTCAGCAAATCTGCATTTGAATCAGTGACGTGGCTACGATGAATGTGTGTTTGGTGTGGGGGGATGAAACGGTTTCCAAGATCAGTCTGTCCGCAGAGCCAGAGCCAGAGCGAGAGAAGATGCTGCAAAGGGTCCTACGGAACAACTGACATTACACACATAGTATCTTCCTTCACCCTGGCGAAACTGGGCTGAACAGTTAAGACAACAAGCACTTGGCAGACAAGCAATCTAGAACTCAGAAAGGCAAAAGGCTTCGTTTTTATTACTAGCTGGACAGTGTCCTAACAGTGCAGCTGGAAGACAAGCTCGTCTTACTTCCCAAACCTGTGCCCTTTCAGCCCAGATGTTCCCAGACTCCCGAAGCCTCTACAGCTCTGTTCACGTCATGGTGTCGCATGGCTTGCTCGCCTGTCACCCCCAGCTACAATGAGGGGCCGTACCACGTTGACATTCATGGTCAAGAACAAGGGGGTCACAGAAAAGGCATTGGGCTCTTTTGAAATTGAATAAAAAGGTAAAGATGTTTTATATTTTTATGCTTAGTAAAACAATGAAATAAATGTCTACAGAAAAGTCTCAGAGGTGAGAGGGAAGATACTTCTATTGTACTTGTAAATTTGCTCTGAGTTTAAAAATGTTGTGAAATTAATTTTTTAAAAAGTCCATAGAAACATGAGACAGTTCTTGTAGGGGGAAATATTCAAAAGGAAGATACTAAAGTTCACTCTTATTTCAGCATTTGAACTTGTCATTCACTTTTTTTTAACTAGTTGACAACTACAGATGAAGTGAACCAATCATTTTTCTGTGGCCAATTCATATTATAATGTACTTAAAATATGAATATTATTTTATAGGTTTAAAATTGATTCAATATAAAGTATAAGCACTATCATCATCATTATTGATTATTACTATTGATGACTAATATGATGTTGACGATGCCAATGATGAAAGAAAAATATTGAATTAAGGTCTTAAAAATCCAGAGGAAATTGTTTGCTTAATTAGGATATAAAGACAAATATTGCATTGTATGAAAGATGTTACAGCATTAAAAAAGTTAAATTCTAAGATCACTAAGAACATCTCAAAACTCAACAATAAAATCACAAAGGCTGAAGAAAGCCCTCAAGCAAGCACATATTTAGTTGTTGACGATGGGGCATATACTTATCCTTCCTGTGTTCAAGGCGAAGCTTTGCCAGAGAAATGACCTTGAGCACAACATTTAAACAGTTTGAACCTATTTTTTTAAATCCAAAACAAGATTGGCAATGATATAACAACTCATGCGAGTGTAACATCAATTCAGACAACGCACACACACGCTTAGAGCAATGCCCGGCATGTGCAGTAAAAAGAACTCAATAATTTATTGTTTGTAATGAGTGGAGTATCTTATCGTGAGGCGGTAGGAAGCAGGAATCAAATGCACAGCGAGCACCACGGGAGCACATTCTGTCTCTCTGTTCTTCTTATGCATCAACACGCAGCATAGACTCTAGGGCCACTGTGGGTCAAGATCTTTTATGGGTGTTGAATGAGCCTATGGAATTATGAGTCATAGACTCTGACTTGACCTCAGGGAATATCGCACCACCTGTGAAGTAATGTCAGTATTTTGACTGTATCTTCATGTAGAAAAATTCATAATGATAACGTGTTGAGGGCTGGTCTCATGAGGAAGCTGAAACCCTAAGAGATTAAGTAAGTCCCTCTTGCCAGAAGCCATAAAATGTTTCAAGGCCAGAATTAGACTGTAGACAATCTGGCACTCTGGCCCATACTTCATCATTTTTCAGGAATCTATGCATTTTCTCACACAGACACACACACCTTCGATGAAACTATGGAAAAACTATGAAATCATGAGAAAAATTGGTTTATGTGGAGATTTAAAAAAAAACTGAAGACCTAGCCAAGTAGCTCATAGCAATAATTGAGCATATTGCCAATACCCTCTGAAAGGACTGAGTGTCCTCCAGTATAGTTTAAAGAAAAGGCCTAAAATGAACTCTTTACAGTTGAATGTGTATTATAAATTAGGGCCTCAAAGGATGTGTGACTTTTTTCCCCAATGAAGATATCCAGGTTGCACTTAAAATAACTTGAAAACGTTGAAGAACTTTTCTAGGCACAAAAGGACATCTCATCCCCAGGTAAGGCAAAGCCACGCCGGATCCCATGCTTAGAACTATTTTATGTTAGGTGAACAGAAAGTGGAGCTTTATGATCTAGAATAGAACACGTAAGTTGTTGTTCGAAGAAAAATATATCCAAGCTACACCGTGAGAAGTTCAGCCCAAAGAACTATATGCCAACATGAACATTTTATGCAGGAAACCAAATACCCTATTTATTCATACAGTCGCTACACTTCTCCTATATTAAGGGCTCATAAACAGTTCAGGTAGAAATGGTGTCTGTATTTTTTCCTAGAAAACTGGGGAGCATAACGAACAGGAGAATAGGTGGGCAGAGCCGAGAGGCACGGCCGGAGCCTGGCGCTCCGGCCGCCGGGGGCCGGCTGGGGCGGGTCCTGGCCCCGGGTGCGCGGCCCTGCTGCGGGGGGCGGCTGACAGCCACTGAGGTGACCGCAGGGCGGGCGGCCGACGGAGCAGGAATCCAGGAGGGTAGCGAGCGGAGGGGACCGACTGGAAACACTATAAAAGGTAAAGCAGGCAAAAGGGAAATAAGCATGGCTGTCTATGTCTTCAAGTGATCCCTTCACTTTAATTTAAAATTGAGATGCACATATTATTTCAAGATGAGGCAGAAGAAGGTGAAGGGGGGATAAGTGGGGCGGGAAGGAGATTTGACTTGGGGTGGGGGACACGCAATGCAGTGTACAGACGACGTGTTAGAGAATCGTACCCCTGATACCTATATGGCGACACTTTTATGAACCAACGTCACCCTAACAACTCAACAAAAAAGACGATGAATAAAAGAAAGTAATCTGCACATGCAAAAACGATAGCAATCATATTCTTACCCTTAACCAATTACTTACAGCAGCAGGTCTTTGCAAGGCTGATTCATGTTAAGCCCATGGAAACCCTCTGTTGCAGACGTCACTTATCATTGCCATGACAACCCTCATGTTCTTTGCTCATCCATCAGCACGGCACTGACCACTGCCCAAACGCTCTGCTCTTTGCCCACCAGATCTGCTCGAGGAAACACACGTTCCCCTCCGACAGCACCGGCACGCGTAAGAGAGTCTGGGGGTGCTTTAAGGCAGCACTGATTTCTCTCTGAGTCTCTCAGAGAAACCCCTTGGGGCTTTGAAGTGCAAATTTCAGAAGAGACGTTTCCAGGGAATAGAAGTCTTCTGATTGGGCTTATGATTGATGGGGAACAAAATAGAAGTGACATAGTCATGACTAATGTGAGCTCCTGCTTAAACAAGTCAAGTTTAAGTCTTTTGTGGGTAACTGCCCTGCTGATTGTGAAGAGTTCTGTTACAGTATAATCATTCTGATTCTCATGGTCGTCTGGGCAAAGCGAAGTGTCTGCAAGTCGTTGGGAAGGGATGGACTGAAGCAGAATTTCAAGCAAGTCAGCATAGCTGTGGACCGGTGGGAAGCTAGCCAACTGAGCAAGCAAGAACACACAGCAGAGCTCTTTTGAAGCAGAGACATCAGGCAAATATGCTGTGAAGAGACAGAGGCTTAAACGGTGCCAGGTTCTACAAATAGCTATTATTGCCACAAACAAAAACACCAGCAGCCCGTGCACATCTTCGGACAGAATTGCAAGTTGTTATTTTGTTGTGGTTGTGGGCATCTTTATGCATAAAGATGAACCACATAAAACCAGATGACATAGATGATATAGATATAGATATAGATATAGATGATACAGAGTATGAATATACATGTAGGAAAATCCAGCTAAGTGAACTGGGTATCCTGCATTTGGAACAAAGGGGTTTTAAGCGGTGGAGGTCAAGTCTGACATGGGTCTGAGTTCAAGTTGAAGTTTGGTAGGCTTGTGTTTCTTTTCTGGGGGCCCTAGGAGAGAAGCATCTCTCAGCTTGTCTAGTGTCTAGGGGCTGCCCATGTTCCGTGGCTCCCGGGCCCCTCTGTCTTCAAAGGTGACAGTGACCACGCGAGTCTTTCTCACAGTGCACTGTTCTGACATTGACCCTCTGCTCCACCGCCCACACTGAGAGGGCCCTGTGATAACATGGGGCCCGCCCGGCCTATGCGGAACCGCCTCCCCATCCTTGGGTCGGCTGATGCGCGATGTTACTTCAACCCGCAGCCTTCAGTTCCCTTTGCCGTGTAACCGAACGTAGTCCCAGGCTCCGTACCTTCAGATGGAGACGTCTGCATGGGCCATGGTCTTTTCCACCACAGTTCAACCTGGGGCCCACGGAGACGAAGTCCCTCCCACGCGCAAAGTACATTCACTCCAAGTGCCCAAAGTCTCAACCCATTGTAGCCTCAACTCAAAGTCCAAAGGTCCCCCACCTCCACGCCCACCACATCTAAGCCAGATACGGAGGAGGCAGTAGGTATACACCAATCTGAAGCCTACATTCTCTCTAGCTTAGCTGCTCCAAAAACACAATAATGGCGGGCATGAGATGATGTCTATACACATTTCTGTTCAAAAAAGGAGAAAGTTGAAAAAAATCAATCTACCAGTTCCCAAGAATTTTGAAATACAGCTGGAAAATTCTACTTTCAGGCACCCAAATCTGTATGTGCCTGCTAGTGCTGCTGTAACAAACTACTACAAACTTAGCAGCTTTAAACAATGCAAAATTTTTATCTTATAGGTCTGGATGTCTGTCGTCTAAAATGGATCTCACTGGGTCAAAATCTATGTGTTCCTTTCTGGCAGCTCTAGAAGGGAATCTGTTCCTTGCCTTTGCCATTGTGTAGAGGGTTCTCACCTTCCTTGGCTTGCGGGTCCTTCCTCTGCCTTCAAAGGTAGAAACAGCCAATGGAGGCTTTCTTACCTCACATACTCTGACTTTCTGCCTCTCTTTGACACACTGGAGGGCTTTTGTGGTTACATTGGGCCCTCCCAGATAACCCAAATGAACCTTCCTGTGTTAAAGTCAGCTGATGGGCATACTTATTCCAACCTACTATCTTCATTTCCCATTGCCATGTAACCTAATGTATTCAAATTCCAGGACTTAGGTCATAGACATTTAGTTTTGGTGTCTTCTACATCTGGTTTCTCCTTTCTTATACTTTATGAAGTCATTGTGGGGAAGACAGGTCTTGTACATCCTGTATTTCTATAGCATTAGCATAGTAGATCAATAAATATTTGTTGAATAAGTGTAAGCATCAAATACACTCTCATGGAAATTAAGTTATTCTATGCATTCACTTTAAGAGTACTTACATGAGCTACATTTACATAGCTATAACAGAATGCAAATTCTAAAATACAAAAATGTTTTCAGTCAAGAAAATAACAGTGTGAGTAGTTTTCCTGATAATCCCTTGATTTATTTTGCATATAAATAAAATAATAATAAGCCTCAAATTATCTGTAAATTGTTATGAAAGAAAATGTTTTTTAAAAATGAAAAGGCTAGAATATTTTATTAGGCAAAATATATAGAATGATTATAATTTGAAAAGCATGCTTCTTGAATATACAATAAAGTTAATGTTAAAGTTTTCTAAAAGAAGATTTACTAAGAAGCCTACTAACTACCAAAACCCAGAAAAAAATAAGCGAGTGCAAAATGGAGATAGAGCATATGCATTACTTTTCTGTTTTTGTTTCTTGGATATTCTCCTTGCTCAAATGATGCAATTTGTCCTTAGGAGCATGTAAGCAAAGCGTGGGTTCTGGTCCTTCGATGTCGGGACTACTGTGTGATGGGGTGCGGAGGCGGCGGGATATTTGTGGCATGGCCTCGGCGACTCCTTAAGCCACCTTCACGCACACTCTCCAACAGCGCCCAGTCCCAGGCGTAGGCATGGATGTGGTCCACTCCCGGCTTTCCAGACGGAGCGGGGTCAGCCCTTCTCTCCCCGTCGCCGGAGCACCCCTCATGCTGTACCGTTGAACAGCAGCCCCGGAGGGAGGGCTGCTGAGGCAATGGAAGCCCCTGGCATCACAAGAAGAAGAAGCCAGAGACACGTGTAATGAAGGAGGAAAAATTGTGGCAGGACTAAGAGAAAGGAAGGAGAGGTTCACCTTGAGTATTTAGCCATGTGAGCCACAGGTTTCCAGTCATGAGACCAGGACCCACAGCTGACCGTGTGAGCAAGAGCAGATGCTAGAGAAGCACAGGAAGTGAGCCCTGCGCTTCAGGAAGGCTCAGGTGGGTTGCAAAGGCAGCATTGTGTATTAGAGGTAGAGGGAGCGGGGACCGGACGCTGTGAATGGAGAGACATTTCAGGCAACATGGAAGAGGTGACTTTTTAAATGCGTACACCAGTTAATGATGAAACGTGAGTGAGCTAGCATTATCCCTTAATTAAATTTCCTAATATAACTGTACTAACAGTACTTGCAATATGTGGTGTAATTAAAGCTGTGATCTCTACCCTTTATGGAAGGCGTGTCAGCACTGGGGTTACATAACCGCCGACGTGCAAGCAGGAGCTTCACTTTTGCATGGAGTTCACGCACCTGCCTACACGTCTCTAACTCTTGCTTTCTTCGTCTTCCTCAGGAAAATGTTTAAGGAGATGAACTTCAAGATCTCTCTTGGCTCTACAGAAAATACACGTCTATAGTGGAAATACACCTGAGACTCTACGTGATCTGGCCCCAGGTACACACGGACTAATCAACAAAACAAACACATGAGCAAAATAGAACCAGAGACTTGGAAATAAAGAACAAACTGACGGTGACCAAAGACGGGGGGAAGGGGACAACAGGGAAAGAAGGGGAAGGGAAAACAAATGAGCCCAAATAGAGGACTCGGGCGCGGACCACGGCGGGGGCGTTGGCTGTGGGGGGTTGGGGTGGGGTGAGCAATGGGGAAAAAGGCGGGACAATTGTCACTGAACAATGATAAAAAATTTTAAAAAAAAGAAACATACAGTTCGGCCATGAATCACTAAATAAATAGAAACACGCCAAACACTTTTTCCCACCTTTGCAGGACACAGCAAGATGAGGAAGGCACACTTTCTGTGCAGGAAACCTCTTAAAAATTGCCCTTCTCCTTTGCTACTGCTTTCAATATTCTCTGCACAGATGGAAGCTAATCCGGGAAATTTTCTCTCCCACTCTCAACCGCGCTCCTGAACACCCACCTAGACCAAAGCACGCTCTCGCTCTCGCTCTCTCGCTCTCTCGCTCTCTCTCCCTCATCCCTCTGCCTGTGTCCTGTATTGGATACATCCGCTCAGCCGACTCACGGGCTGGCTGCATGACATTGTCCCCACGTGGAACCTACTGGATGTTGATAACTTTGGCCCTCTATGACTCTGAAATTTTTGACTTCATTTCTTGAAAACTTTGCCTCAAGGAGACTTATGACTTTACACTATATATGTTCCTTTTGTCATCCTTTGCTGGGGCCGAAATGAAATTATTTGGGGTCTACGGTATAAGTATGGTAGGAAGACAACACAACCCTGACCCAAATGTATTCTATATTGTATTTCTATGTGAAAAACAAAGTGACCAAATAAGGGCCTTCTTCTAACCTTGGCCTCTCAAACCTTTTATTCTTTCATCTTTCAGTGCCAAGTCCAAATGAAACTTTAGTTGTTGAAAAAGATACAGATGTATGCCTGTTTTTTTTTGTTTTGTTTTGTTTTGTTTTTTACCAGAGCATATATTAAAACTCTAATTCTCCTGACAAGAATATGTAGGCACTTTCAGCGCAGCAAACACTCACACATGCATTTACATTTTAGATATTTAAAAAAAGGCAAAGTATTGCACTGAATAATTAAAATTGCCTCGAATCCATGACAATATTTTACTAAATAATATATTTGATTTAATATGCATAGAAACCTTTTAAAACACTCCATTTAAATCACTGTGCTGCAGTGTATTTCCATTGCTTTGAAGTCGATCAGAACCGAGGTGCAGAGGCTAGGAACTGGGAGGAATCTTCCTAACCCACTTTGAGCTCCTCAGATGAAAGGTGCTATTTAAGTACAAAGTAGCATCAGAAATTCAACTTATTTAACAGCTTCATTCACTTTGGTGCCATAGCTAACTCAGCCTCACCTACTTGGTACTTTACATTAAATTTCTCCAATAGGGTGTGTATAACTGTGTCATAAAACTAGTTCAGGAAACATATAATCCAAAGAGACAGATTCCATAAACATCCCATGCTGTATCTCTACATAGCAGAAAATCTCTCCATTAAGGAGTAGAAAACAACGCGAACAAATGATATTCGTCCCTAAAGAAACTGAAAGGGTCACTCTCCCCGATAGTGGGCAGCGACCTGGATGTTTTTCTTTCTTAATATTGTACAAAGTCCCTGGTTGTGCCACTTGGCTGGGGAGGCGCAGATACTGTGATATGTTTTCTCTATAGTTTATATTTTCAACTGGCAAAGAAAATTGAGGTATGGTGGCAGTTGGCTAGAGGGGAAACTGATTTTCTACTCAAAAGTTGTTCTCTGAGTATTAAAAAAAATTGTGGAATATGGGGAAATGGTATTCTCTGTTCTAAAAATTCCTTTAAAAATCGTCTATTCTAGTATTGTTTCTTTATAGATATTTCAGCCTAAGTAATGTTACTTATACAATACCAAAAACATGGTATCGTTTTTCAGAAATTAAGGCACTGCTGATGATGCTGATAAATGTTCAGTATTCCTCCATCTTGGTCCCTTCAAATCCTCATTCCCTCATCAATCCTGCCTAAGGTAATCACTGTTATCAATTTGACGACTGTTACTCTAGTACCGTTAAAAGACTTTCATCACAAATATTTCCTCATCATTCCTTTCTTATATAATAAATTTGGTTTAAATCTTTTTTAAGAAAAAAAAAATGTCCTCAGATGAAAAAAACAATATCATTCTACTACTGTGAGCCCTTTTAGACATTTTCTTATTGAATTATCTGTGAGCTATCAAATTTCCCATTGTGTACTTGTCACATTGTCAGTGACCCTGAACTCACGGCTCTTCTCAGGAGAGGGAGCGTGTAGTGTTGCGTAGACATCACAACACGGTTCTGTTCCCAGGGAAGAAGAGAGGTCCCCCCCCCAGGGCTCTGGGCCCCCCCCCGCCCCGCGCCCCGCCCGGTCCTTCAGCGCTTCAGACCCCAGGGTTGACCAGCTGGCTCCTGCCTCTTGCTCAGCCTCCCTCTGCTTCTGTCATCTCAGTGACTCATCGCTGCCCTGTGGGTCTGGGTAATAACACAGTCTCCAAAAATCACCCCAATTCCTGAGCTCAGCGAGGCATCGTCAGAATGAGTCAGGAGACGCAGGAAAAGCCCCGTGTCTCCGCGACACCGTTTCTGGCTTCGCCCCCTCCCTCCAGGTCCAGCTGGCGCTGGACCCCACTGGCCAGCAGCTGGCAAGCAGAGCTGCTCCCAACCCCGGAGCCAGGGAGGGACAGGAATTTCTTTTTAAGTTGAGTAGGAAAGAAAGTCAAAGAGACATTCTCCGACTTCATTAAGATATTAAGAATCAGAAACATGTTTTACGATAAGAGGTGGCACAAATCAGCGTCCTAGTCAGGGAAGGAAGAAGCGGAAACCTGGGCAGGGGGTCTGACCATGCAGTGTGAGGCCCAGAGCAGCACTGGGCAAAGTGGCCCACGTCCCTGGGGGCGAACCCGGCACTGTGGCTGGGCGCTGCCTCCTCAGCGCGTCACCTGAGCTTCCGTAATTGCATTCCACACGCCAGCAGCCTTCTGACTACAATCCGCACACCCATGTGCATTTGTTCATAAGAAAAACTGAGCTACGTGATTCTAAGAATTCTTATTGAAATGTGTGCACGTCTCTGTATGTGCAGATATGTATATGTATAAGCATGTACACGCATGTATAAGTATGTGCATGCCTGGGTGTGTGTACAGTCCGTCTTCCTAGCTTGGTCAATGTGAATCACTCCTATGGGCAGGTGCATTTTCTGAGGCTGGAAGATGAAGATCCAGGTTGCAGACTGTGGTAAATTCACAAAGATAATAAAGACCCCCTGGCCTTCCCGCGGCGGGGTCTGCTCTGACACGCTTTATGACTGCCATCAGGAATGACTGTAGCCCCCACGCAGAGGCCTAGACTCACTTAGACAAACCTAGCGAGGAAAAGCGATACCGTGGACATCCTGGTTTGGCCTGTCAGGGCAACTGAAGAAGTTGGACACTTGCCCCTTACTAGTCTGTGCGCCCAGCCTCCTTTGCTTTTAAAGAACAGGCGGCCAAAGGAATGAAACTAATAGCTCCCCATAATTAAGATCTTACAGGAAGTGAATAAATCCATCAATATGCGTTGGTTGACAACCAATGCACCTTCATGAGGTGGTCAGTATTATCCCAATTTTACAAATAAAAATTTTACACATAAAATATCGGGGCATAGAATGTTAAGGAGAATGTGCAACATTTATACTGAGCAAGAAACAAGAAAGCCGGGACGGGCAGCCGCATCCGGGTCCAAGCCTCCCAGCCAGGCCGGGCCCCTCGGCGGCCTGGTGACTCCAGCAACGCCCGCCCGGTAAGTTACTCCAGGAAGTTAGCTTGCGGGTGTCTTGCCTGGTGAGTTTCTCCAAGTCCCTGCCTGAAGCCTACGACCACGGGAAAAGTAAGCCACGTTGAACTGGCCCTGCCTGACTCCCTGTCCCCTAAATGCTCTCTCCCAGGCACCACCCACCCCTGCCCCTTCCTGATTCATCGTCTACTTGGCTTCGTCAGCCCTGCCGTTTGCTGGAACTCGGGGCAGAGGGCTGGGCTCTCAGGCAGCGGCCTGGGGCCCCAGAGCATCCGCTTCCTGCCGTGGAGGTTTACAAGCCTCCTCCTGCCGGTCCCTCTCTCCGTCCTGTGCCCAGAGGCCGCGCCCCTCTATGTCAATGTCCCGCTCATCCTTAGTCTCACGGGGTCATCTCCTCCTGTTTCCTCCCGGTTCAGTTGTGCCTGGGAAGGAAAACCTCCTCCAGATGAAGCGAGGTGCTTCTGAAGGGAGGAGGGCGGGAGAGCAAGGGTCCAGCCAGAGCCCATGTGGCCGTTCCCAGCCAGGGGCGTGGGCCCTGCCTCTTCGGTGGCCTCAGGGGAGCCAGGAAACGGGGCCGCCCTGCCTATGCTGATCAACTGGGCTGGTTGGCTCTCCCTTCTGTAATGAGACCACGATTTTAAATCCTAGACATTGTTCCCATCTCCACCGACTCCAGGATGAAAATATAACTTCTGAAAGCCCAGACCACACCATACGCTGCTATCTTTAGGCCCTGGTTCTACGCAAAGTTATCGGTTAAGAAAATAGACATATTTCTGCTTATAGCTCTGGCACTAATAAAGCCACCTGAGTCTCTGCACCTTTTTGGAAAGCATCAAATGAGTTTGAGCACCATAGGTAAAATACCCATGATTTCTGTCAACTACGCAATATTAGCAAAGCATGATTAAAGCCACAATCTCCTGGTGATATTATGAAAATATTCCTAATGTTTCAGGTGAATATACATGGCACAGTTAACATCTGACTTATTCAACATAAAGCATACTATCACAGTGAACGTCATCATTAATTTTATACTATTTATACAATTTTAGTGCTTGAACTGAGAGTCCTATCCCTTCTCTGATGTTACCTATGTAACATAGAATAGAAACTTCAACAAATTTTACATACATTCTAATTTCATCTATTGCCTGTTCTAACCTAAGTAAAACAATATGTACAAACTGAAAAAATATGCGACTGTATATAAATAATGTGCTTTATGTAATTTGATGTATTTTTCCATTAAAAAAAAGGTCTGCTCTTCCTTACATCTCAAATTGCTTTAGCCTGACAGTCTTGCAGTTTAAAACTGCGATAACCAATTTTTCTTTTGTTAAATGATAACTCATCATAAAGTGAGTCAGTCAACATCACAAACCCTCTTCAATATCAGCAGGTTAAAAGGAGAACTGACAGAGAAGGCGCAATTATATAATTACAGATAATGACTGCAAGGCCTCGCCAATGAGTGTTTGACTGCTCTGGTCTCAGTTTTCCTTTCATCCCAACTCTCAGCGATTTGCATTTCTATGAAGAGATTAGACTGCCTTATACTAAGATCCATTTGCTTTCAAAATTATGATTTTCAGAACAAACGAATTTTTCATTCAAAGGCCCCAAAGATCATTTTGATGGATACATTTTACAATGCTACAATTGCCTTTTCCAGTTTATTGGGATTTAATGTGTAATTAGTTTCTTTATTGCAGACTGTTTCCAAAATGACACATTTCAGCGTAATGGACGTCCACGTAATTAACTGTCTTTCCCTTGGCTAGCTGGACCCCGAGTCGCTGCGCTCAATCTCTCCTGTAGCCTTAACAGAAATGTATTTCCCTTTCAGAATTTGTGAAATGAAAGAAAGAGAGCATGACAGGTTTGCTTTTAGATAGAGCTGGAAAATTCTTTGAAAAATTATGTAATTGTCTTACAAAAGTTCTTAAGCTAGGAAGATATTAAACCAAGAAAGAACAAGATAAAAGGAAAAAACAAGATCTTACTTACCAGGTGTGAAATTGTATCGAGCTGAAAATCCCATAGATTCCAGCTCTCCGTCGGCAAAAAATTTAATCCATAGAAATCTTCCACTGGATTTTATTGTAGGTGGATTCTGTTGTCCACAAAAACGTCCAATTATTGGAGAAAACCCAAAAGGTCCATCTCGAACTTCAATATGATCAAATTTACACTCCCAAGACGGTTCAATAGAATACTTTTCATCAAAGTGAAGTTCAATGCACTGTCTCGGGGCCGCTGAAAAATAGAAAAATTGTGTCTAGGAGGCCCTTCTGAAATCTTTAATTTAATTTTTCTGATTCTACTGTGAATTTTGCCTGCTCATCTATCAAACATTGAGCATGAGGTATGTGGATACACAAAGCCAGCACGCTGTACTTAGCTTTCTGAGGGTTAATACTTCATGAAGGTGTCTAAGGGATGGTCCTCAGACATTGCACAAGATGCTCTTCTGATGTACAGTGACCATTTCAATGTCTAACCGAGGACTAAAAAAATCACAGTATTTCCATGAAAGCCTGCTTACTCAGGTTTAGAAAGTAGGGAGGCATCTTTCTGTTGTGTTTTGCACAATTCCTGGACTACCCAGGTTTTTAAGGTCGGATACCAGTTGAGAATGGAATGGTGCAGCAGAAGCTGTGCAACTATTTGAATACTAATCCCAATCAGATGCACTGATAAGATCAAAGGGCACCAGACAAGGCAATTAAGAGCAATTTTTCTTTGAACACAAGTCTTATCACGTCACTCTCAGAGGTAAACGTCCTGAGCATCCCCCTTAACGGTTCCAGGAAACGGATCCAAGCCCTTGACATATCGAGTCCTTAAGGGCAGCCTCCGGCCCACATTTCGGGGCCCCCCGCCCCCTGCCTGCAGCCCAAGCTCAAGTCGCTGCAGAGAAAGTACCTCTCCTGGGTTAACATGTTCTCTCAGGCTTTCATGTGCTTTCCCACTTCCCTGAGCATCTAAGTCCCTGCAATTTTGTTAACTCCTGTTTGTACAGGCAAATCGCGCTGAAGAGAGACCCCTCTAGGTCTACTCACTAAAGACGCGGCCGTACCTACCCCTCTTTCCCCAGCACTCAGCACAGCGCTTGTTAGTGAGGGTCTGTCAACACAGTCTTTGTTGGGTGAATTGTGCATGAGCTTGTCATCTTCATAAATGTCTTTACAGCTCTCTGAGGCATCCCAGACGAGCCTTCCAGGGCAGCTCTAGAAAGCTCTGCGTGGGTCTATTTGCTAGTGCCCTTTTATTCTTCCCTTGTGACATCTACACAGTTCAAAATTCAAGCATTCGGGACAGATACTCAGCCAGGATACCCCAGAATAGACAGAACAGTTGTTGAAATCACCACACACATTTTTCTTAGTGTGAAAACAGCTGTTGACTTGAGTCCTCTGAGAGCTTCTCAGCCGCCTGGCTCTCTCAGGGACCGGCCCCCTCAGACACTGGAAAGGGAAGTCCTGGCACAGCCTGGCCTGCCCCCCCGCCCCGTGCGGTCAGTACTCATTCTGCTCGGCCACTGTTCACACCACACGGCTCCTTAACTCTGTATGGAATATCACCCTTGATGGCTTTAAAACTAAAGCTTTGCATGCATGGATGTCAAAAATTTACGTAGAATTGAGGTAGACGATGACTTGCAAATTAGAGACTTACAAAATAAGAATGTAATCCTGATACTTTCCAAAGATAAAACTGAGGCTCGATGGGTTAAAGGTCAATGCATGTTAAAAGACTATTTTATGGATGATTTTTAATCTCTGAAAGTGTTTCTGACTCTTTGGACATTGAAAAGAGACATTTGTTACCCTTACAAGTTAAATCCGGAAGGGTTCTATCTACCACTAACATGTCTCACGAAGGTCAAGATCGTAACTTCGTATTGGAGGAAGTATCAATGTTTTTTTTTTTAATCTGCAAATTAGTAAATATCCTAAGAAATAATCTGGAAAATCCTGTTTCCCCCCACCCCACCCTAGAGTCTAATAGCAAAAAGACAAACGCTTAAGAAACTGGATCTATTTAGGTATTAGCGTCAAAGGACTATTTGCATGTATTATTATCCTATAGAATGTGCCTGATTTTATCTCCTCTTTGATAAGCCACCATAAGTTTTATGAGGAAGCAACCTGTCAAAATATTGGATATTTTTTACAAGAGAGTATGTTTAGGGAAAGGTAAAGCTAATTTAGCTAAAACTCTATCCATCAACACACATCCGTCTATTTCCCTATTAGGAAATACATGGCCACCTAACACACGAATTCATGTATTTGCCTTCATTCTCGAGGTCGCTTAAGCTCTGTCCAACCCGGACACACCCGTCTGTTGTTGTTCCTTCAGGACACGCGTCGTCATTATGGCTCTGGGTAGCCCACATTGCATGCGGACAGTTCATTTTCCGTCGGTCCAGGACGCTGAGGTTAATTGCACACACATCCCTCTGTAACTTCACTAACCGAGCTTCAGAAAGTAGCAAGTAAGGGTGTCATGGAGTTGCAGATGGAAAAGCGATGACGGTGCATGCGCCCCCTAGATCCAGTTCCCGAAACTTCCGTCCTCGTCCCCTTCGAATGCGCCTCATCACAGATGCCTCACACTGGAACGCTTTCTATGTGCCATCTTTGATCTAAAACAGCTTCCTTTACAAGAGGTCTGGACCTCCTGGAGAACCTTTAGACAATTTGAGAACTATGGGCGGTTTCACCTAGATATGGCACATTTATATGGCTACGGCTTCCTCCTGGAGGGAGTTTCAGGACATCCAGGTCCATAAAAGGGGGCCCTTTCTTTCACGATTGAAACTCCACCTCTACCAAAGGCAACTTATCTTCTTACCTGAAGAAACCTGACCAAATCTTTATCCTTCTTTGTCACGTATTTTTTTTTTAAAAAGATTTTATGTATTTATTTTTAGAGAGAGGGGAGGAGAAGGAGTAAGAGGGAGCGAAACATCCATGTGTGGTTGCCTCTTGTGCACCCCCTACTGGGGACCCGGCTTACTACCCAGGCATGTGCCCTGACTGGGAACGGAACCCACGACCTCTCAGTCAGCAGGCCGGCTCTCAGTCCACTGAGCCACACGAGCCAGGGCTGTCTTGTCCTTTCAATCCACCTTTCTCTACAGAACAGGCAATCCTTTACAGAATTAAATATGACAGTTTGATCCATTAAAAGAAGAGAAGACAAAGAAAACAGCGACTGCTTTTCCATAGTGGGTCCATCGATAGCCCCAAGTGCTCCACCTTCGGCTGGAGAGCGAGCTGCACCCCCACAACCCAACGAGAATGCACACCTGGAAAATGGTTATTCTGAGCTGTAGCAAGTGCTTCTTTGGCGCTTCCCTGCTTCTTGAAACTGTCCACTCCGGCTGCTTGCGACCTTCCGGCTGACTCTCCAGTCCACCTCTCTGGCTTTTCCTTCTCTCTACTCTGCCCCTCCCTTACGCATTGTTTTCCAGAAATTCCACATCTTCTTTCCTCCCTCCAGAGACCGGTGCCCTGGGCACCATCATCCCGACGGGGAGCTATTGGCACCAACGAAGTCTGTGGCTCTAAGACCAGCCAAGTCAAAAGTCTCGGGGATGGTGGGCCTGCATGTCTCTAGTTTTTGAAAGACTTGGAAAATGGTGCTCCAAATACTCTCTCTGGATAATTTTATTCATGCTAATATCCCCAACAACCATCTCTATATTTACAACTTATAAATATATATTTTCAGCCCAGAACCCCACTGGGTTAAAGAGCCATCTATCCAATCCCTTCACAAGATGTCTCCATAAACACCAAAACTGAACACATTGTTTTTCCTTTTAACCCTCCACCTATGTTCCTCGTCTGGCACAACAGTTCTGTCTAACAAGTCACCAAGCCAAACACTTGAGAACAGTCCCGGGGCCCCCCGGTCTCTCATTCCCACACCCAGCCACTCACGGTCCCCCTCCCTAAACACTGCTCGTTTCTTCCTCTGACCCATCACCGTTGTTTCTTCTGCGGCCCAAGTTTTTACTATAAGTCATACTGGGTTGGCCAAAAAGTCCGTTTAGTTTTTTTCCGTAAAATAAAAGACACATCTTTCATTTTAACCAATAAGTTTATTACTTTGGATATGTCAGCTCTCTCCCACATGGTATAACACTGATTGTTCTCAATTAATATCTCAATTTGATCCCTATCAATGTCAGCCGGTCTACCCGACTGTAGCATCATCCAGCAACAAATCTCTAGCACGAAACTTCACAAACCACTTTTGACACATTTGAGAGCAGTCATAGCACCTTCTCCATACACTGCACCATTGTGTGTGTGTGTGTGTGTGTGTTTCAGTTGCATTTTTACCTTTCTTGAAATAATAAAGCATAATATGCCAAAAATGTTGTTTATTTTCTTCCATCTTCAATATTAAAATGGCTATACAAAAAATTCACCAATTTTGATAATTTTTCTAAATGCACGCTGGTATTAGAACCGTCATGATACAATCTACCAAAATAGTTTCAAATGATGTTAGAGACCACTAAGTGCTACTAGAGCCATCATAAGGAAAAAACCCAATGAGCTTTTTGGCCAACCCAGTATTTACTTGGTCTTTCACAGTAAGTTTCAACTTACATCCTTTTCCTTCAGTCACTTCACCAAACTCTCACCCTTTTATTTCTATAAATCAATTCAGCAGCAACCTATTGTCTTAGCTCAAACTCTCCTGGGAAAACAGAGGGGATTCCAAGTTCCACTCTAAAAGACAGCCTCTCTCTTCAGCCCCTCCCTGCTTCCTGTCCTCGCCCTCTGCAGAAGCCGGGTGACGCTCCCCGCGGGTCCCCATTCACCCTATCTCAACGTATGCATACGCTATTCTATAGAGACAATGACCATCTCCTACGTCTTCTTCACAAATGAGTTGTGAGCATCTTTACCTCCTTAGAGCCTTCTCTTCCTTCCCGCTCTTCCACTCACTGTACTAATGTGGGGGCTTCAGACTGTTTCCTGAAAGGGGCATCGCCCCTAGACCGCACGGTAAGTCCCACAAGGCACGCATCATGCCTGTTTTGCTCAGCACTCTCTAGAAGGGTGGTTGTTTCTTAATAGTTATGTCAATAAATATTTGTTCAACTAACATACAGTAAAAACGACTAGCATGAAGTATTTCAAAAAGGCTAGATAAGTATGATTAACAGTAACCTGAGTTCTACTTCCCAGCTTTAAGCTTTGTCCTCCCTGTCCCTGGGAGTGAATGCAAATATGTGCGTGGTATGAAAATTAAACATGAGCAATGCTTTTCGATTCTAAATAACAATAAACATGAAAGCTCATTGACATACGAGAACTTGCTTCTGAATTAATTCTTTAAATGAGAGAACTAGTTAATTTTATCTTTGAATAATTTGAAGTTTAAAAGGCTGTCGCTTCAAACCACAAACTATGTGAATTTAAGCCTCAGTTTCCTTATCTGTAAAATAGGTACAACTTCCTATGACTAAATGTTTTAATCTATGATACTTTAAAGTCCCTAACATACATCTATATAATAGATATGTACAATTAACTTAAGAAAAAGAACAACTAATTTTAACCAAGAATTTCCATATTTCAAGCTCTTTTTCAATCACTCACAAGCAGGAGAAGCAGTGCACAACTCAGTTTTCTCAGCTAAGCCTTCCTCTTTCTCCTTGCAGAGGGTGCATCTTTGCTAAAAGTTCAACTTCAAGTACAAGGAGACAGGAAAGACTCTGGCCCAAAAATTACAAAAAGAAAAAGAATCATTTCTAAGTAGAAATTCTTGAAATCAGCTAAACATGAAGAAATTTTCTTTAAAAGATCAATCAAATAAATGTGCCCCTATTTATAAGGAAATACCGAGCATACATATATTTTCATTAAGGCAGCCCTGTCTGTCTGTCTGTCTGCTGTCTGTGTCAGGTTGGGGATGAGTTTGCAAGTTCTGGGTTATTAGCTACTAACACTTCTATTGAAACCTATCACTAAGTAAAAAGGTCATCTACATTTTTAAAAATCTTCCTTAATTGGAATCTGTCTACAAGAGCAATAGCCATAAAATGTTCAAAGAGAAATAAACCTCTTTTTCAGCACTATTTAGCTTTCCAGCTGGGAAAAAATGATGGAAAGCGGCATCCTAATGTGGAATCTGACTTTGGTGTAAAGCTATGATAATGCCACCTATTAGCTCAAACTAAAGCAACTGCTGTTCAGACTGATGTTTAGAAAATGTGATTAGAGATTTATTTCTGACATTTATGTTTTTTTGTGCTTCATATTATTAACGAGAAAAATAACAAATGTACAGGTTATTCTCGTGATTGTTAAACTAGTAAAACTCTAGTTCCCAACACAGTGACATGTTAGGTAACGTTAGGCCAACTCTGCACCCGTCCCATTAATCTAGAATTCCAAGTCAATTAAGTCAACTGCCGAGTAAACTAAGTTGTTGATGTGTTTTTAATTCCCAGGACGATGTACTCGTTTTTAATTCATTACTACTAATTTCAATAACTAGTTTAATTCCAGGTTTTACAGTGATTTGATTCACCGAGAGCTATTTACACGCATGGTCTCCAAAACCAGCCGCCGTAATGCCGGCAGCACACCGTCCCCCACCCGCGGGGCGCGAGCCTGGCCCCGCCCCTCACCTTCGATGATGTAGATGCACTCTCGGTCAGGGGGGTACTTGCTGGGGTAGTTGGGAGAAGTGAAGACACCTCCCTCTGCATGTTTTGTCCAAGTTCCACACTGCGCCGACTTCTGTGTTTCTGAGGTGGTTTGCTTTTCTGTAAAAAATTTTTAAAAGAGCCATCATCCAATGTTTGATAGAACTAAAAATAGAGAGGACATTCTTATAATATCCATTAGTAAATTAATTTCTAAATGTTGTCTTAGTCAAAACCAATCATTTATGCACACTATAAAAAGTTCAGATATTCTGGAATATTATGAATAAGGGGGACATAGGGAAATGTAAATAATTAGAGGTCTCCCACCCACAGTTTTCCAAAGAAACATACCTGTTCCCTTCTTGGTTGCCCCAGACAAATGGAGGATGATTAAACTTGCTACAACTGAATCAGAAAAGAAAAATTAGAAAGAGACAGTATTAATATACACCAAAGTGATCAATATCTATAACATCTTAATGATAAAATATCAAAGCAGATTAATTTTATTATTGTTAACGGCTCCAAGTGGACTCAGAACTTGCACAAACTGAGGAGACAGTGTTAATAGACACTGCGATAATCCGTATCTATAACAATGTAACATAATTTAACTATAAAATATCATAGCAGACTAATATATTACTGTCAATGGTCCCAAGTTGACTCAGAACTTGCACAGACTGATTCAAAATGGACAAATCCGGGAAACTTAGGCACCCCTTCAGGAAGTAATGCCAGCTACACACGGAGGGGACCCAACCCCCTCTGGCAAATGCCGGCTTCAACGCTCAGGGGCACTCTCGTTAACAACCTCCTGATGCCGCGGAACCGTAGGGCCTAGGGACCCACGCTGCCTCTGAGCTGCCCCCTGAGCCCGGCCTTGCCGGCTAGGCTCGCCACAGGAAGAGAGCTGGGCCGCAGGCGAGAGGGCGAAGGAGAAGCAAACAGTGAGAAACGACCAGACTCCAGGCCTGGTCCTAACGCGCTGCCACTGCTGTTGTATTGTAGAAAATGATAACTTTGGCACGTTCTGGGGGCGGGGGGCGGGGCGCACAGAAACACACACTGCTGTGGCCTGGAGGCATCGCGCTGGACTGCAGGAGCGCCCCTTAGAAAACCGCGCTGCACCGCCACGCAAGCCCACCCCCGGCATTTCCTAAGCTACAAGATGCATCTCTTCTAACCTGGACTTTGATTTAATACTCCGTGTTTTCCAGAAATAGGTCATTCATTTGATAAAGGCCATTGCTACAAGCATTTCACTGAGTCAGTTTTTCAGTCTCAAAGACTCTGAGCTGCCACTTAATAAAGACCATTGTTAGCTGAAGTTTCCTTTGACTTCTAACAGCCTTGATCCACTCAACATCTTTACAAAACCTAAAACTAGAAATATGTTATAGCAGTGTAGGCTCTATCATTTTGGACTTTTCCTCTTCTACTTTATTTTTATTTTGTTGCTCAATTATCTAAAATCTCAGGGCCCCATTACATGTATACTCATGTTTCTATTTAAAATGAATTTGGGAAAGTGAGGATATAATTCACAATGATTTCCTAAGCAAAGCTCACTACAGGAGTTTATACATGTATACTTAAAGATTATTCCAAGAAAAAAAAAGTATTTGGGCCTTGATTTTAGTGTTTGAGAATTGCATCTATTATATGACTTTGTACTCCAGCCTGGTCATGTTTTAAGAACAAAACATTAGTTATTGTTACTGACTGTATGTTTAAATAGAACAAAACCTTGTTTTAACTTGCTGTGATTCTCTACACACACAAGCACACGGGTGTACAATCATCCGTACCAGGAGGTATGTTTGGCATTTTGTGTACTCTGGGTTTTTCCCCCCCTGTTTTGATGGAATCACATTGTGGAACACGTACTATGGTTACTATGGTTAACATATCAGCAGAGCCGGTCTTTCAGCTACGTGGCTTGGGATTAACTCTCTAATCCTTGCTCTGTAATGTGAAATTTCCACCACACATTTCTTATATTGCCTTTTACTTGATGACTTTGGATGCCATTTCCCTCCAGTTCCTCCCCCATCCCTGCACGCATACCACACACTCCCTGAAGCCACAAGAGTGGTCTGTTGTGCCCGAGAGTTGAGGGGGCCCCCCACCTTCTCCTCCAGCGCTGCGTTCAGGTGCACCCTGAACTACGTCCTGGGGACCCGTGGGCCCGCCGAGCTCCTGAAGCCTCCGAGGGAGGACTGTTCCCTACCATCCCGCACACGGTGGGCGCCGTGGGCCCCCCTTTCCACCTGTGCCCTCCCTCCGGCCCACTCCCCAGCTGCTGCCACACGTGCGCATCCTGGAACTCCTCGCTCCCCTCTCCTCCGCCCGGGATTATCCTGCGCACAGAAAGGTTGCTTCCCCGGCGGATGCTGAGACCCAGGGACGGCGGGCTGCGCCGCCCCCCACCCCCCACACCCCGCGCTATTCTGCTGCAATACAGAAAGTTACACCTGCCCCAGACTCGCCGGGACTGCGGGGTCGCGGGCGCGCAGCGGCCACCGGGGAGGAGCCGGCGTGGCGGGAGCGGTACTCACTGTGAAACACACTGCGTCCATAGATCATGTCTGTGCGTTACACCAGAGGCTCCGAGCTCCACTAATTCCATTTAGAGACGGGAAGACGTCCGGTGGAGGGGAGAGGACGGAGTCGAGAGATGTGAAATGTGCAGACCCAGAGCAAAATGCAGGGGGAGCGAGAGAGGGGCGGGACGAGACCCGAGCCCACACCGCAGAAGATCCGACTCCGCGCGCCCTCCGCCCCGGCTCGCTCTCGCCGTCACCGCTGGGAAGCCAGCATCCCCACCATGATGCTGGCATCACACCCGGGCGCCACTCGCCACCCTCCGCGCCGCCGGCGGCAGCGCCCCCCTCCTTTGCATCATCGCTGCCGCCGCAGCTGTCAGGAGGGCGCGGGCAGTGGGCGCGGGCGGAGAGCCCCGGGGCGCCCAGAGCCGGGGACCGGGGACCTGGGACCGACGGCAGCGACGGTGGCGGCGGCGGCGGCGGCGGCGGCGCGGCGCCGGAGGCAGCGGGGGCGCTCAGTCCCCGGTCTCATCCACCAGGAGCAGCAGGTCGGGGCAGCCTCTCCCGGAGGATGTCCAGCAGCAGCCCTCCTCGGTCCAGCCCTTGGGGATCTTCCGCTGAGGCATTGGAGACAGGAGGAAAGGGTCTGTCATCGGCTGGCCGGGCTCCGCGCCACCTCTGCGATCGTGCGCGCAGAGGAGAGGGTGGTGGGCGTCTGGGAGGCGGGCGGAGGGTGGCGATGGGGCGCGGGGGTGGCGTGGAAGGCGGGGAAGGGAGGGCGGGGAAGGCGCAGGAAGATGGCAGAGTTACCAAGTGGGCGCCTGAGTCATAGCCCAGGGCTGCGCGACCCTCCGGGAAGCCCGGGGCCGGAGTGGAAAGGAGCGGCTGCGCGCGGCCGGCGCCCCCGGGGCTGGTGCATGGCGGAATGGGGCGCGGCTGCAAGGACAACGCACCCGCTCGGATCCTGGGGGGAGGAAGGGGGAGGAGTGAGGACCAGGCTGGGATCTGTCACCGGGCGACCGGGCCGAGGGGGCCAGAAGGGAGTCTGGACTGGATCCTAGCGCCGGATAAAGGACGTGAAAGGGGGAGGGGCCGTCATGGGAAATTCCCCTGTGGGGGTTAATTTTTCACTTTTGAAGGATTAGAAGTTGCAGTCGGCCTCTCTCCCACCCCTTACATTCCGTCTGTCCAGAGGAAGCGGGTTCCCTGTCTCCTCGGGGAGGGCGGCGTTGCAGTGAACTCTGGTCTCGGGCAGGGAAACCAAGCAGGGGCGCGCCCGCGGGCCGCGATGGCTGGAAAAGTTTCGCAGTTCGTCTCCCGGTCGGATGCCGAGGTCGCCCCCACCAAACTGCTCCAGTAAAGACTCGGGCCTCTCGCAATTCACCTCCACCCTCCGTGGAACTTCACGCCCCCAAGGCACACGCAGACGCCGCCTACCCATCCCAACCGGGAGAGGCTCGCTCAGGGAGTAAACTCGGAGCCGGGGGGAGGGGGGGAGTTGCCGGGGAAACAGCCCTGGAAAAGCTCCAGGTCGTAAGTGCGAATAAATGAGCAAGAAGGAACAGCGACCGGGCTGCGCAGAGGGCCTGGGAGCCAGGGCTTGCGGGCAGCGTCCCTCCAAGCCCCGCAGACGGGCTCCCCGCACCCTGCTCTGTCCCGCCTCCCCCGCAGCTGCGGGCTGGGCCCCGCAGACTCGCCGCCAGCCGGCCCCTGGCCCGCGCTCAGGCCCTCGAACCCGGACCTCAGGGCGCTCAGGTGGAGACCCTGCGCCCCCGACTCTGCAGCCCGGTTGGGGGCGCAGGATGGAGATGGTGACGGTGAGAGGACAGGGGAAGGAAGAACTAAGGTGGGAAGGGGAGAGACACTGTGCTGCTAAGACTGGGGTCACCTCAAAAGCCACAGGAGAGAGGAAAGGGCCGCTAGAGGGGACCGGAGGGCGCTGAAAGCCAGGCCCGCACCTCCGTCTGGCACCTGCTGCTGCGGAGCTGGGAGCCTTCATTTCCCCCAGCAACGCGGTGGAGAGAGGTCGCCCGTCTCCTGCCAATCATTGGAAGTGAGGGGTAAAGAGGTGACCCCAAGTCCGGAGGGATCCACAAGCCCCAGGCGCAGCCTCCCACACTCCTACCAAGATTTCGGTTCCTTGATTCCAAGCAGCTGCAAGTCCTCTACGTGCAGCAAAGTCACCCAGTGGAGAGGGGCGTGTTCGTGAGTGTGTGTGCGTGTGTGTGCGTGTTCGTCCGTTTGATGGAAGATCTGTGTGTCGAGAGGAGGGAGAGGAGAACGAGGGCGACAAAACGGCAAAGGGACAGAGGCTGGGCTCTCGAAGAGCCAACTCCACCGGGACTGGGGCCAGCGCAAGGAGCTACAGGCTGGACAGCCGCGCTGGGGCGCGATGCGTGGACCGCCGCGGGGAGGAGCGTCTCGGGCACCGCGCGGGGCTGCCCACATACGCACTTGCGGGCGGGGAAACTGGCAGAACGTCCCGCAGAGTCGTGCGATCCCCCTGCGCTTCTCCCGCCGGCTCGGGGGCTGGGGGGAGGCAGGCGGGAGGAGAGTTGAGGAGATGCCCCAACAGCACAGAAGCAACAGCACCAAAGAGGTGGGACCCCTGGGGAGATGAGCCAATAGGTGACCCGGGTCCCCGAGAAGTGGCCAACGCCGTCGGATAAGAGTGGAATGCTGAAGTCTTGAGGATTGCTTGGCGATTATTTTTACGTCCTGAAATACAGCTTTCGGAGAAGGGTAAAGCTTTCAATGAAAAGTTCAGTCTTTCAGGGGCGACGTTAAAAATTACCTTAAGGAAAATATTGCATTTCTCAAGTGCAGTTTGAAGATAGGATGGACATTTGGCCGCTGCTAAACCCATCCACTCAAGTGTGTCTAGCCTGTCCCCCCCTTTTTGCCCAGGTCCCTGTCCCAAGGGCACAGGCTTTGTTACCTGCCCGAGTGGCAGGCTGGAGGAGGTTAGGCTAGGCCAGCGGTCCTGGAATAGGGAGCGGGGAACGGGGGAGCCAGGAACCGCGGAAAGGAAATCCAAGAGAAAAGAAAGAAGGGACAGGAGTCCCCATCGCTGGCTCATGTCCTCATTCCCCCCACAGCCTAGAGGCCAGGACATCTGCGGCTGACACCGAAGTCTCACACACACAGTGTCCTCCATCTTTGGAGCCTGGGTTCCTGCAGGCCGTGCCCAGGGCTGTGGGGTTGCACATTTGCTCAAAGCTCAGGACTGAGACTAGGAGTGTACAGCCCTGGACCTGGTCCGCAGCAGAGACACCCAAGCTCTGTGTCTACTCACCAAGAGACGGGGACAGGCAGGTGCTGAGGCTTCCCTACCAGCGATGGCTGCAACCCGTTCCTCGAAAATTCTGTTCGTTTCCCCACACAGACAAGCACACACACTTTGAAACATCCACCGCATCCTGCTAGCTTGGCAAACTGCTTCCTTTGCACTTTGGAGTTCGAACTGCCACTTGCTGAGTAATGCTAGCTCCCTAAGCGGGTGGGGGGCACATATATTTTTTCCTTTCTGAGAAAAATCAACATATGGGAAAAGTTCAGCTTCTCCAAGGGAAGGTTGGGCACACATATGGTCAAAATTCGAGACGTGATAATTTCGAAAGGGGGAGCATAGAAACTGAGAGTGTAAATGAGTTCAAAGCGCTGTCTACAAGAAAGTCCTTTGCCGCAGCTCCCCAAGGCCAGCTCCGAAACGGGCTACTGCAGAAGCCCAGGCAGAACGAACACTCCTGGAACCCAGTCAAAGGGGCATCGGTTTCCTTTAAGCCTGTACCTTGAGACAGCGAAGGGTAAGGAGGAGTTACAAAATCTTAAAAAGCATCGGTGGAAACCGTTCTTCTAATGCAAAGGCAAGTCGTTTTTGTCTATACTCTCATGTCCCTGGAGACAATAATACAGTTCCAGAGGCACAAGGATCTGTCATTAGCTCGTCTGCAGAATTGGCCTCTTCTTCCAGGTGGTTTTTCCATAGCGGTAAGAGGCAAGGTTACCAAAAAATAACTAAAATAAAACAGCGCTGCTGACACATTCTCTAGTACATTAGTTTCCTGAAAGTGTCTAAATATGTTTTAATTTACTTACCTAGTTGTGAGATATATAAAGTCCTGTTTTGTATTTCCTGTTTTGTATGAACTCAACTATATACAAGTCATAACACTTGTTTATCAAAAATGTGTACGAATAAATCATTTGCTGGCAAATACTGGGACGGTTTTTAAAAGGATCGACAATTCTGTAACATGCCACCAGTTGGAAGCGACAGTTGTGTGGCCATTTATTTCCCATCGAAGATCTGTGTGTGTTTTACAACAGAGTGGAATGTCTTCATAAGGGAAAAGAGTTAAGCCCTTGGAAGTCTCATGTTTAAGCCAGACCCCACAGTTAATGGACATGACCGGAGAAATAAAACATGGCTTTCTGAGAAGTACAGAGTCGCGACTGTTTTGTTAGATGTCGCAAGAACATCGGCCTCTCGTGGGCCCGCACTGTTACGGCGCCACTCTCTTCAAGCTGCTTCACCGGGACGTACGGGCCCAGAGTCTCCGTCTTTGTTCCTTCATCGTAAATGACATTTGTGCTCCAGGAACAATGTAGTCTCACCTTTGTTGGGAGAAATGTGAGGGCCACAGAGATGATGCCATGACCCAGTGATCTACGCTAACATTTTAGAAAGACTTTATTTTCCTTCTGATTAATATTCGACAGTGGCTTATAAAAAAATCAAGATTTTTTAAATAACCACAGCCTAAATAATAGCTAGCGAATTGGCATAAAGGAACATTTATAAAGATAAATCCTGAGATAGAAAGGGTATTGCTGTGAAGAAATACTTTACTTAAACAAAACCTTACTTAAAATTGCTAAATCAGATATGTGAATGTAATTATGGGTTAGATTTAAATTTTTATCCTTAATTACATAAATTAATACCATTACCTAAATTTACTTGCTTTCTCTTTTTAGGGAACATTTTAATATTATTATCATTCCTTGGGAGTTATGTGGATGATTTGGAAAGTAACGAAAGCCAAGATTGGCTAGTCGTAAATAAGCCTGAAAATGAAGGCAGGATAGGACTTATATCTGACTCACGGAATAATTCTGAAGAGACAAATATACTTTGGCTCATAGAAACACTGAATGAAAACACTGCTTTTTAAAAAAAATAGCAAAGTCATTTATTGATTCTTCTTCCTTTGTCAATCCTTTCTTATACTTGACACATATAAGGAAATGTCCTAAATGTTTTCATTTCCTTTTGCAACACAGGAAGATAAACATGAGGTGGCCTTTCCCCCAGTTTTAGGGCAGACCAAGCTGCAAAAAAAACCTACAGTTTCAGCAAGTGATACTGCAGCAGAATATTTGCCAACATCTTGTGGTCATGATAATATTTTTAAAATCAAGGGAAAATGTCATCAAATGTATTTAAATATAGCCTTTAAAATAATAGTCTTCAAAACTAGTTTTCTAACTGACACACATGGTTAATGTTCCGATACATTTCTCTGGGAAATAAAAGGATTTATGGTGGTCATTGCAGGGCTACGTGTGGTAGGAGGCCTCTGTCAGAGCGGCAGCCCTGCCTGGTCCGTGCTGGCCTCGCGGCTCGGTGCGCGTGAGCGCCCGGTCCACGCCGGGCCCCACCTTCTCATGGTAACAACGGGGAACATCGGGCCCGAGGACCTGCAGTGGTGTCCACAAAGTCCCTTTCTCCGTCACCTACTCACGGATGGAATCCCAGATTTTCTAAGGACGCGAGAATCCGTGTCTTGTGTAAGGTGTTTCAGAAAACTCTAAGAAGGAAAAAGGGAGGAAACGCTCTAGATCTCATGTCACGAAGCTACTGAAGTGTGGCCGCAGCACGGGACACGCCGAGCCCCGGCGCTGGTGCCCCCGCAGCGTGCCCTCGGGCCTGGCCGCGCGGCGAGCCCCGGCCTCCTCCCCAGCAGCACCCACACCCGTTCCCCGAGGGCTTGCTCTCTCGGGGGCGCGGGGGGCAGCTCTGAGCGGGCTCACCCCAGCAACAGAGTGAGTCACCTTCACACAGTGACGACGGCCAGGAGCTGGGCCCCGGGCAGCCTGCAGAGGGTTCCAAAGTGGGTCCCTGCCCCAGGCACCCGGGCTTCCCGGGGGCACTAAGGACTGGGTGCCCGCAGCGCAGGCTTGTTGGCAGCACACGTGCCCTGCCGTCTTCCTTCGGAGCCGCCGCTCCCAGTGCCCGAGCCAGATTCTTATCCTAGGCGTGGGTGGTTTTGTTTTATGAGGAAAGGCAAAGAAAACCAACCACTGGGCTGACGACACTGTGTTCCGGGACGCAGCCCGTAGGACGGCGGGTTCTGCAGCTGCGTCACGCACTGCCCTGCGGGAGCGGGTACTCCCCCCGGGGGGAGAATTGGAATCGCAAGGCCCCGATGGTTATAAAATCCTAACCACTCAGGCTTTTGCCTGTGGAAAACTGGGATAGGAAAGAGTTAGCCCAGGGTGCCGGGGATATACCGCCTTCCTTGCGCCTCGGCACTGAACTCAGGCTGTGCGGGGAAGACGCAGTGGGGCCCAGAGACCTGGGGCCGAGAGCCCGGGGGCTGTGCTGGAGGACCTTGGCCGCTCCGGCCGCCCTCACCCCTCGGGGTGAGCCCGCACCCGCCTCCGCACCCGCTGAGAGCACAGCCTGCTCGTCTCAACGCTGCATTCCCACCCCACGGCAAATGCTACCCAGGAGGACGCTCACTCCCTGAGGTCTGACCTCCCCCTCGTCGTTGATTCTAGACAGATGACTGGGTTCACATCCCCACACGGCTTAATAGGGAGTCTTGTCTCTCTTCTGAGACAAAAGAGATCATTAGCAGAACCAGAGCCCTGGTTCAGCACCGGCTGCCACTTGCCCTGGACAGCAGAGTCTCCATTATTTTCTTGAGACTTCGAGGAGACATTCCAATCGTTAATTAGTTTCTTTTTAGTACATGCTTCACATGTCCTTCTCAAATCGTTAAATCCTGAGTCACAGGAAAGTTCTCCCATGTCAAAATTGTCTTACTGATATTTCTATTTTGTCCCCAGCCTGACACCTGCTCACGGGGTCCCAGGTCCTGCTGATACTTCTGCTCCTCTCAAAACAGTAACTGGACTTCCCCAATTGGGCCATGCTGGTCCTTGATTCCAGGTTTTGGTCTAAGATCCGCAAAGGGAGGTGGGGACTGAGTTCTATATCGTAAGTGATTGTATCATCTTCTGTGTAGAAAACAATTGTTTCTCTGTGTTGGAGCAAATAATAGAGCTTGAGGGTCAGAGTGAGTCCACGCACAGGCAGGTAGAGCGAGCCCTGTTTGCGTGCACTGAGGACGTAGCCTCTCAGTTTTATACCCCGTTGGCTCCACTGGCTTCGCAAATTTATTTCCAAATTTGAATGAGGCATTTCTCATGACATTCATACAGCTCCTCTAAAAACGAGAAATATTCATTTGACTGTAACCCCAGAGAATTCAGGACGTACAGTCAAGTTCATGCCAAATGTATGATTTGTGCAAATTTGTGGTCATGACAATTACCTTAGCGAGGAGACATTTATTTTGTTTGTTTGTTCGGTTTGGGGGTCTCTCCCCAATTAGTTTTTAAGTGACAGAGTCCTCCAGGGAAGAACGAAGCTCTTACATAAAGCCTCTTCTCTTCGAGGTTTTGTTTTCCTTTTCAAGAAGATTCTGTATGGAATGAACAGAGAGTAGATTTACAAGGGCGGGAAAGAAGGTCAGATTGATTCATGATGATCCCATGTGCTGAACTCAAATAATGCTTCTCATAGAGCCACAGGGTATGTTTTGTACAACCAAGGCCGACTTGGCAGCAAGGCCGGTAATAAGGGTTACTTTAAAAATGAAGGTTAAATTTTGATCCCCCCAAATAGTAAAAGTATTCAATCCGTTAAAATAGATTGTATAGATGAATGATAGATACAGAAGGAAAAATGAATATTCATATTTTGGAATTCTGGACCTTATTTTTATCTTTCTAGAACTTGCTCTCAAGCACCACCCCATCCATCATTTTGAAATAAAGGATTTGCCTTTCCTTAGAAAATCTATATATTATTCTAAAGATGGAACACATTATTCTTGTTACCCTTAGCAATAAGAATTTTTTATCATTTATTCTTAGTCTATACCTTTGACTCACATTCTTTTATTTTAGGCACACAACTCAGGATGCATAACTACATACATATGGATAGAGGTGCTTGAATAGAAAAGCCGAGCTTCTGGAATACTGTGTGTAAAATTGAAGCCCACCGCTGCAAGCAAAGCTTGGAGACAGGAAATGAAAGATGGAACCCAGTTTTTAAAGGGATTATTAAATTCTAACAAGTCTGCACTTTGCTTCAATCATATAAAATATAAAAATATATTGCCCCACTTCTGCTTCCAGGGTTGCAGGGTGATTCAGGGTCAGCCAAGCAGTACATTAAATTCTAAGGCCGAAGTAAGTGGTCAGGGATAAATATGTGACCCAATCCAGCAACTGAAATATAATGACACCGTTTCTGTCAAATAATCAGGTAGAGTCTGTTGATCCAGGTATCTGCACGTAATAGGAGCCAAGGAAATGTTTACTGTAGGGCTTTACGAATAAGGTTAAATGGTCTGTTGAGTGTTATTAAACCCGCTGGACCACTCAGGAATGCCAGTTCGTGCTGCTGCGCTATGCGTCTCTGTTATGGGCAGCAGGGATGAGCCAGAGAGAGGCAGGCACACCTCCAGGGTGGGCGAGCTGGGGGAGGCGGGGGTGGGAGACGCAGAGGGGGAGGAGCCTCAGAAAAGAAGCCAGCCGCGAGAAGAAGAGGCCAGAAACAAATGATTCCAAATAATTGAGCTTCTGGATGCATTTGTGCTTAAAGTACTATTCCTGGGTTTTTCCATTTTATGAGTCAATAAGTCCAGTTTTGCAAAAGTCAGTTGACATCGATTTGTTGTCATTTGCACAGAAAAGGCGTCCTAATTGATGTAACACAATTTAAAGTAATTTCGTCTAATGAAATGCTGTCCATTCAGGTTGGAGGCCAGGCAGAGCAGCACCAGGCCCAAACTTGAGGTTTTGTCTTATGAGGAGTAAATGTTGGAAATGGAAAATGCAGGCCAGCAGTTGGCCATTGCATTCTATGACGTGAGCACCCAGAACAAACCCAGTTTTCCTGGGTTTCAATTTACTGAACTGGTTACCCTTTAATAATGGGGTAAAAGACATAACATGAAACCTACCTGCACTGAGTTTTAAACGTACAGGGCAGTATTGCCATGCATGTGCACACTGTCGTAGAGCAGGTCTCTCTAGCATGTACTGCTAGATCTGGAGTGATCGAAACTGTATGCTCCTGACCAACATCTTCCCATTTGCACCTGCCGCCTCCCCAGCCCCCACAACCACAATTCCATCTGCTTCTATGAGGTTGACTAATTTAGCTTCCTCATATAAATGCATCTATCGGCGTTTGCTCCTCTCTGACTGGTTTACTTCATTTAGCATAAAGAAATCCTTGAGGAAACTCGAGGTTCGTGCATGCTGTCACATGGCTGGATATACTCTTTTTAAAGGCTAATACTCCCTTGAATGTATAAACTTCATTCTCTTCATCCATTCGTCCGCTGAGGGACACTGAGGCCGTTTCGGCCACCGGGCTATTGTGAGGATGCTGCAGAGACCATGTGAGTGCGGGCATCTCTTCAACATCTTGATTTCAGTTTTGGGAGGATATAGATCCAAAAGTGGGATTGTTGGAGCCTAGGGGAGTTCAATTTTTCTTGATATTTTTATTTTTTTCAAATGACTTTATCAAAATTATCCATCTTTTTAAAATAATTCTTTTGGTTTAATCTTTAGGAAACCCTATACTGTTTTCCATAAAGGCTGTACAATGATATATTCCCACCAGTCATGCATAAATGTTTCAGCTACTCCACATCATCAACACTTGTTATTTTCTGCTTTTTTCCTTCATAATGGCCTTCCTGATGGGGGTGAGGTAATAACGTCTTGTTGGGGGTTGGATTTACGTTTCTCTAGTGATCAGTGATGTAGAGCATTTTTTCATACATCTGTTGGCATTTGCATGTCTTCTTGGAAGAAATGTCTATTCAAGTTTTTTGCACATTTTAGACCAGGTATTTCTTTCTTTTCTTTCTTTCTTTCTTTCTTTCTTTCTTTCTTTCTTTCTTTCTTTCTTTCTTTCTTTCTTTCTATTTGCTATTGAGTCATGAGTTCTTTATATATTTTGGACATTAAAGCCTTATCAGAAATGCGGTTTGCAGCCATTTTCTCTGATTCCACAAGCTCACCTTTTCCCCCTGTTGACCGCTTCCTTTGCTTCCTCCTTTGCTTCTTCCTTTGCTTCCTTTGCTTCCTTTGCTTCCTTTGCTGGCAGGAGCTTGTTGGTTTGATGCTCCCTCAACTTACCAGTTTTCACTTTTCATGCCTGTGCTTTTCAATGAGACAAACGCAGTTCAGGGTGGCACTTACAAAAACAGTCTATCTTTGCTTCCAATCGTGTATATTCATTTATTTATTTTCTATAAAATAATATATCCTTGCCTTCCATCATGTATATTTATTTCTTTATTTTTATGTAACGTTTATTTAGTACTTACAGGGAGGCATGGACTCTTCTAAGCAATTTGCATACGTGAACTGACATAGAAATGATAACCCTGTGAGGCATGTGCATTTTGTCCCTTAATTCAGACGGAAAACTTGGGCCCAGTGAGATCAAATGATACACCAAGGAGTGGATTCAAACACAGGCAGTCTTGTGGCAGAATCCATGTACTTAAACATTAGACTGTGTTGCCCCTCCATTATGTTATTGCTTATTTAATTGAGGAAGTAAATAACTGTATTGCTGTGTGAATGAATTAATGGTTAAATAAATACATAACAAGTGTTGACATGATAATAAAATATAAAACTTAAAGATCATGTTCATCTTTTAAAATAATCAATTACTACAATTGCCATTTATAAATATTTTAGGAGGAAGGCCTAACTTTAGAAAATGGATTTAATCAAAATATTCCTTAGATAAATAAGAAAGAATTTCTATTATTTGCTTATTTTGAGAGAGAAAGCATCTTCTTTAGTCTTGGTCATTAATAAGCATTTAGTTTATTTTTTAGGAAAAGCCAATATTGAGCAATAAGATAATGCAATCCGTTATTTGTTTTTATTACATCAGCCTAAGGGCAAACCCACAGCGATGTTAAGTGCTCTCGTACAAATCTGTACAAAGACTTATTTCCTGGGGATGTGGAAAGGGATGGATCCACAGCCACTCTGACCACAAAGGGACAAGCAAAAGCTCATGTCAACGCCCAGAAGGTGGCAGGATGGAAAGAGTGAAAGAAACTAGTGGGTGATATCATAGGGCTGTTGACATGACCTTCAGAATTTTCAGTATGTGAATAACCTATATGGCTACTGGTTATTTTATTTTTAACAAAATACACAACTATTTTTCTCCAATACACACTAAAATTTACATTCTGAGTATACAGCTTTTAAAATTGTGTTTCCATCGTTCTGCATTGAAATTCAACATTCATGACGAAAAGACATTTAAGGACGATGGGTGCCTTGAAGAAGCACCCACAACACGCACAGAGGAAAGGATTCGGGATTAGAAAAACAACACACCCAACGCAGAGTTTGCAGCTAGTAGCCTCAGAGCATCCTTCTTTGCAGCTTCCTGCCCCCCCGCCCCCGCTTTCCTAAGTCAGTTTCAAGAATTCTCAAATAACAAAGATATTGTTTTGAATAAAGTGACTCTGTCTCTGTGAGCTGCAGAGACTTGCTGGAAGAGGAACCAGGTGCCTGGGGAAATAGAGCAGGTGGAGGAGAAGGAGGAGCCCGCCAGCCAAGACTGGAACAGGCTCAAAATACTCGCGTGCGTATGTTCCTGAGGAACACGGGCAGAGGGGGGCAAGCGGCAGGCCCCCCCCCACCCTTTCCTTTATCTTCACTCAAGCCGTGTGCTCCTTTTGGGACCTAACGTGTCCCCACCTGATGGATTTGTCCATTTAAGATGTATTTAAACTGTAGAAAAATGAAGAGGAGCAGATAAACTAATTTTGATCTATTTTTCTTTCTTTCTCCATCACTGTTATTCACCTAAAGGCAATTTATAATATCTGGTGGGAAGGTGAATCCTAAGACATTTATTTATTTCATAGATGTAGAAGACGCCATTGACGGACCCCTCCCTGTCCACTCCGTTTTCTCCATTCAGTGGCGGATTCACTGCATCGAAACTGGGACTGTACACACTTTGGACCAGTAAAAATACCAGCCCACGGTAAGAGCCTAGCATTAGTGGAACACAAGAAGGAATACGGCTGTTTTGTTTCCGAAGTATTTCTTGGTTATAACTTATTCAGAAAAGCAAATCTAAGGAAAGCAAACATTTACTTATTACTGACAACCTGATAATTCTTAACTCGAAAAATTACATGGACTGCAGTTGACATGGGACCAACATGTCCTTGAGTTTACCTTTAAAAAACAGTTGTTTTGAAAGTTAACAGTTAATATACTATTAACTGTCATCCTAAGGAAAGAAGAGTCTCAGGAGTCCCCGTATCCCCAAATGCTGGCCGGTGGTCCACTGGCCAGGCCATGGCTTATGGAAGGAGAGGTCACTGCAGAATTAGGCACAGTCATGGCAATGGGGACCACGGGACCCTAAGTCGGCAGAGGCCAGCCTCTGCCCCCATCTCCACACGATGCTCGCCCTGCATGTGTGTGTGTGTGTCTGCATCCTCGTTTCTCCACTAACCTCTCCTATAAGGACACCAGGTCTGTCAGCTTTTCACCCTTTCCAGCGTGACCACGTGCTAATTCCATCTCAAATGACTTCATTTAGAAACAAGGTTATGTTAGAGGCACTGAGGGTTAGGATGTCATCCCATCGATTCTGGGAGGACACGACTTACTCTGTCACACTGAACAAAGGGCGAAGTCAAAATATTTGGGGGGCCGCTGGACCTAGGGTTCACGTTGACATTGTTATCTGAAGACCCCAAACCTAATCATGTCCCCCACTAGGACAGGGACACATAGGGGCCAGATAACAAATAGCTCTCATCGTGGGAGGGCCAAGCAACAGCCCCTCCACCTGGGGCCAAGGTGCTGAATCAGAACAACAGCGTGTGAGGTGGCGGCAATGACTCAGGGCCGCCTCAGGCGTCTACCTCAGGGATGGGCACGCGACAGCCTGTGAGGCAAATCCAGGGTGCGACCTGTTGTCACATGGCCCAGAACTGAAGTGGTTTTTATATGTTTAAAGGATCCTGAAAAGAAACAAGCAAAACAAGAACACGCCGGAGACCTCATGCGGTTCGCCAGGCCGACGGTATGTGCCATCTGCCCCTTTACAGAAAAGCTGCCACCTGATTCAGGCCCCCAATCTCTTCACTTTGAAGACCATGGACCATTCTGGCCACCGTAGAAGGAGGACGGCTCCTGGAGGGTGACCTTGAACTAGGGCAGTGGTAACCCCACATGCTAGGGCAGATAAACCCGGCCTCAGTTACGTGCCACACAACCACTGATTTGTCAAAGACATTATTTTCTGTCTTATCAGAAAGGAGGATGCTGCCAGCCAACAATATCCAGATGTCAGCTCCTCCTGAGTTGGCCTCAACGCCTCATTGGCTACCTCCCCTGGGAGGCTGCATCCAATAAGAACGGAGCCAGGTGATGAAGGTGGGGCCCTTCCAGCCCTTGGCCAGAAAGCTCCGGCTGGCTGCTTGTGTGGCAGGCCCCCTGTGGGGCTGGCTGAGGCTTTGCTGGACCTGCACAGCCACTCACCTTTCCCTCTGATAGCCTTGCTGCTTCCTCTCTGGTGCCTACAGTGACTGATCCCAAATAAACCCTCATGCCGCAGACTACCATCTCAGCTTCCACTTCCAGAAAAGACAATGTAGAACAGTCAAGAGCAATAATCAAACTTCTGTGCTGATTGTTGTGACACAGCAGTTAGCATTACCTTACTGGAATGGCTCAAAATATAGTCCTTCCCTTGACGAAATAACAGCAATAAAGCAAAAGCAAGCACCAGGTACCGCACAGTGGCGAACGCTCCATAAGCTCGGGTTACATCTCTCGTGCTCTCCTTGACGCAGGTCAAGCTGTGAGCTTGGTAGAGCTGAGTGTCCCTTGTCCTGGAAAATGTCCCGATTCAGCAGATTGCCTCCAAATCTAAAATTCATGCTTCTACTCTTCCCATTTTAGTGTGAGCAACCAAGTTCTTTAGCTTAAAAACCAGGATTTTATGAGGATGAAGTTTCCTACTGCAAATTTATCAATATTCATCTACGGTTATAAAGGCGGAGTGTCAGGCTGACCTCAGGACCCTCCCGTGTGTTTTGTCACTGATGCAGTTCGCCCAGAAAGCGTGCTGCCAGCGTGGGGTGCTGTTCATGTGTCGCTGTGGTCAACACCCTCGAAAGTGATGACCATGACCTTCAGGAGAAGCACAGGCAACAGACCTGGCTCTTGGAATTCTCCTGATGGCACATCTTTTTTTCCTTTCTTTTAAAAGACTGCAGTAGGGTCTTGTGAAACTGTAATTCAACCCTAACAGGGCGCGTTTTTGTCTTTTGGCACTGAAGAAAATAAAATTCAGAAGCCATACATACCATTTTTTTGTTGTCTTGGTTTCTTCCTCGTCTTTTCCTCGTTAAGTCAGGGGCGGGAGGATGACCTGGGGACGCGGGGTTGTGCCCAGGGTGGACACGGCGCTGCCCCGCGTCCGGACCGCAGCCACGTGGCTGCAGGCGCCCAGGCGTTCACGGGCCGGCCTGTCCTCCTGCCTGCCGCCGGAAGCAGAACCGGAGGCTTTGCTGTGTCAGCCAGAGGAGCGCCTACTTCGGGAAGAACAGCACTTTATCCTATTGCTCTCCGTTACTTCTTAAATGCCCTCTTTATTTCAACCAAACCAGAACCTCTTTGATTAGGATACGCTACACAAGCGGACTTACTCCATATTATATAATTCTAATTAAATGCAGTTGATTGCAAAACCTAACCAAGGTTTTATGTGGCAGATTTTATGACTAGAGCATTTTTGTGAAGTAGAATTTCCAAGGGATATTGATGATAGTATTTGGTATTACTTCGAGAACAAAATGATCATACCTCCAGAGGACAAAAGGAATAAATAAGGATTGAAATTGCTTCTCATTGAAGAACAATGGTGCGGAGCCTGCCTCAGGTCTGCCAGCACCCAGGTGGGGGCGCGGGTCCGCTGGCAGCCCCCCGTGCATGGAGGCCCCGTGGGCAGGCCCGGGCAGCAGAGCACGCGTGGCCCTGGCTGATGCAACTATTCCACAAAACCCGGCCCTGCTGCAAACTGTCCATCTGCTCGTGCCCAGTGGAAATCAGAAACGTTCAAGGTAAAGCATCCTTAGCAATCGGCCTTGGGGCTGAGGTCTTTCTTTGTTATCCTTGCCTCTGGTTGAAGAAGCAATTGAAATAAACAGATGGCCCCCACTGTGCTAGGATCATCCTTCGGAAAAGCTCAAAACCCCCCCTGCAGGGACCCTTTCCTTCCTTCCTCGGACAGTCCGCCTTAGCCACAGCCACCGCATGCTGCAGACAGCTCTGAGGTGCTTCCCTGTCATTCTTGCTTTCTCCATGCGGGAAGTCAGGGTAGAGGAGGCACGTTACTTAATGGTGACAAACAGAAGTAGTGGCTCGAGGTATGGGGGGTAACGAGGGTGAGGACCGCCACTCAGAGGTCTCCCATCCCATGGCCGTGGTTTCAAAGGCACCGTAGCTCCCCACAGGTGCCAGGAATGATGGATTGTACCCTAACCTGCCAGCCTTGGTTTGGGTGAACAAATGGGGCCTTAAAGCGCAGTGAATGAAAGTGAAGCAACGTAACTAGAATAACATAACAAACTGAACGGAGTAAAAGTATTTCATTTCTCTCCTCTTTCTCTAGCTTGTTTCTGTAAGAATCTCTACAAAGGTAAGCATGATTATTCATATCCAATACAAGGCATTCCTGCTCACAACTTCATGTTTGCTGGGGCGGGTCTGATAGTAAAACAAAAACTATATTTACATGAGTCAGTGAATGTTATACTCTGTTAGAATATTATAAAGTTATCCTTTAGAATATTACAAAGAAAAGAGGATTTTTGAGCTTCATGCTGTAACTATGGAAACAGTATAGTCTTAAAAACAATAGCAAGAATAGGAAGTGAATCTGTTTTATACTCTAAATCTCTAAACATAATACCCACTTAACAACTCTCTGAGAGTTTGTCAAAATGCTACTATATTAACATTGATAATTACATTCAATAATCTCCTTGGGTTTGTGGAATTATATCATGTGGCACATGGGATACCGACATGCATTCATGAATATTATAAGGCAAGTTTTGACAGGAACCAAATTATTGCAATTGATAGAGTTATTTTAAATATTTTAAAATGTATCAAGAATATGTAATAGAGTCTTCCTTAAGTTTAATTCAGAGTATATTTACCCTATTGGTAAGACTCCTAGTAGCCTGTAGAGCAGACTTCCAATTAAATTACTTATGTTCTTGTTTTTTTTTTTGAACATTAATGTGTGGTTGCCTCTTTAGTGACCCCTACTGGGGACCTGGCCCACAACCCAGGCATGTGCCCTGACTGGGAATTGAACCGTCAACCCTTTGGTTTACAGGCCAGCACTCAATCCACTGAGCCACACCGGCCAGGGCAAAATTATTTATGTTTACATTGTTAAGAATGGACTTAAACATTTAAAAGAATAAAGTATCAATGAAAACATTCAGAATGTTTAGCTAGCATGGATTATTTTTCAGCCAATTCAACAAACCATAACAAAGAATATTTATATGATATTCATGACATTGACTTGCAAAGGTGAGGAAATGACATTTTTCTTAAGACAGAATAGAAAACATTTATTTGTCTCTGAACTATAGATTCTTTGGAACACAGAAGACACTTGTTTGAAGATGAAATGCTCTTAGTGCCAGAGAAGCAAACTCGCAATAAAGAGTCAATGGTATTTTAAGTCCTGGTTAGAATAGAAGTTAGCATCAATAAACTGTTAATGTTCAGTGAGGTCAGATATCTTTACACACATTATTCCTGAGCCATCTATCTTCTAGACTCAATGTACAAAATTTTCTAGTTCAGACTTTTCTGTTGAAGTACCCATAAGCTCTGTACATAATAATTAGAATTCAATTTACTCACTGTATTCTAAGGTTATCTGAAGTACATAACATTAACTTTTATCTATTCTTTTCTTACGCACCAAACATTATGCTAATAAAGCTGAGGGCCAGTACAACAAACATTACATCTGAGATTCAGGATAAAATGCTGCTTTAATTAAAACAATTATAAATATTAATGGATTGCTGTTCACTACTATGCACTTAATAAGAGTTCCCCTGGTCATGAGAAAGTCATTTTAAAAAGCATATTATTGTTTTAAATTAATTGACCTAATAAACCCAGAGGATATATAACACTAGTCTAAGAGGATTATGAAAGAAGTATAGGAAATTATTCAAGAAACAAAAGAAGCTACCAAAATTTACCGTTCAATAAGAAATGCATATTGAGCAAAATATGCACTGCGATGATTGATCACAATCAAGCTAATTAGCATATCCATCACCTCACAGTTACCGTTCTGTGTGTGTGTTTTTGTGTTGTGAGAACACAAGACCCGTGCCCTTAAATTTCAAGCATACAACACAGTAGCGTTAACTATAGTTATCATCCTGTACATTAGATCCTTAGGACTTATTCACCATAAAACTGAGCATTTGCACCTTTTGACCGACATCTCCCCACTGCCCCTAGTCCCCCAGCCCAACTCCACTCTACTCTCTATTTCTGTGAGTTAGACTTTTTTTTTTTATTCCACACAGAAAGTGGGGTCATACAGCATTTGCCTTTCTGTGTCTGGCTTCTTTCACCTAGCATGATGTCTTCCGGGTTCAGCCATATTGTCACAAACGGCAGAATGTCCTCTTTAAAAGGCTGGGCAATATTCCGTTGTATGGAGTTACGACATTATGCATCCATCCATCGATGGGCCCTTCGGTTGCTGTCAGGCCTTGGCTCTTGTGAATGATACAGAGAACCTTCCCCGGACGCCTCTCCCCAGCCTGCCGACCCGGCCTCCCGTGGCGCGTGCCCGCCTCGTCATCGTGTCCTGCTCCACTGCACTCTAATCATCCCTGCGTGCCCTGGTTTCCATTAAACAATGGGGCAGGGCATACGTTCTTTGCCTTTCCGCTGCGTTCACTGCGTCTGGCAAATTTCAAGTCAACTGAACTCCATCTTTCTCCCCATCCCACGCCTGCTTCCCTTTGTGTTAGCGACGTCACTCTTCTTTGGCTCAGGGCGGGTTTAGACATTCAGAATCACATCCCTCACGCGTTCAGCTCATGTTTGATTGCCCCACGGCCCTGATCGTGAGTGAATGTCTGGGGCTACCCTTTGAATTCGAACAATAAGGTCAGCAACAGTGCGTGTGTTCGTTAGGTGATTTGGCTGCGCGTTACTGAAACTTTAGATCTTTATTATTTCCAGTAAGACAAGGGAGTTTAATGCATGATGGTTATTATCAATTCAGAGTCTATAACGTAGGGGTATCTCTTTAATGTCGGACAGATAGAGTGTATTATTTGTGACAAATATTGCTAATCTTTTATTTGTCTGGTGTGTGGAAGTAGAAATAACCCATCTTGTGATAGGAATATTTGATCCCCGGAAAAGTCACTATGCCATTTTATAGAGCTATGAAGTAACAAAATTGATGGTTCTAATTCCAGAATCTGAGACATGAGATAGCCTAGATTCATCCAGAGTAATTATTTTTCCATTTATTGGTTTGCTGTCTTAAGGATCCAAAAAATATTCTAAAGCCCATTAAATAGAAAAGGCAATTTGCTAAACAAGTGAAAGTATGAAAATCACTCAAAACAATTACTAATTCATCTTCATTTTCATCACCAGACTGGCACAATTTACCAGAAAAAGATAAACTCTAGTTATTAACACTTATTTTTGGGAGGCATAGTATAAACTAATTTTAATTACAACTAATATTTTGTCTTTCATAAATTATAAAAAATAAGGGTATGGTATTATCAAGGATAACTGCAGTTTCTAGTATAGAGATATAGAAATATGTGATGGATGGATTATGATCCTCGAGATCAAATTTTTCCTTTGAAATAATTTTAGGTTTACAGAAAATTTGCGAGGATAACCCGCACAGCCATCATACACTTATCACCCAGTGTCCCCTAACATTCACATCTTGCATTAGCACCCTACGTGCATCACAACTAAGGCGCCAACATGGGCCCCCCGCCAGCACCTCAAGTCCACAAAGTCATTGCATCCCGGCCCCCCTCCGCCCCCCGCAAAGCCTTTCCTCCCTTTTGCAAGAGTCAGGCCAGGACACCGCGTTGCGCTCAGAACTTTATGCGTTTTTGGTAAATATATTCCCATAAGCAAGTTTAAAGCATGTATGTTTTTATAAAAATCGACTAAACCATGATGCTATTATATGAAAATTTAAATAAGACAGCACAAAAAGGGAAATATTCGACCGTATGAATTTAAAACGTGAAAGAATAAGATTCTTCAAATGATTTCTAATAATTTTTAAAATCTCTTTTAATAGGTTTTATCATCACCCTTATGTGCTTGGTGTTTCCTTTTTTAGTTCTTTTTTCTTCTTAATTATTTTTAAATATTTTGAGATGAAATCTAAGAAGTAATTTTTGGAAAATCTGTGAAACTCAGGGCAAATTCAGTGGTTTAGCCTACAAAATAAAAACTATATTTGAAAAAAATACAATTACTTTAATACAAAGCATTTCCTATTGCCCAAAAGTAATAATTGTGGCTATAATATTCAAAGAGAGCCAACAGCTAACCCCAAAGCCCCCTCTTCATGCTGTACATTCCAAACATTGTCTGTATTTGAAATGAAGCATTTTTTTTTTTTTAGTTTTAAAAAACCTTAATAGAAACTTCATCTCTGCTTTTCAAAAGCTGGTATGAAGACTGTATTTCAAACAGCAGACCAAGATATCACACAAAAGGAAGCACTGTGTCTCCACCATTCAATCGGAGTGCAGAATTGCACCTCCACTTAGGACTAAGGGATTGCAGACCTGCATGGTGGTTGCAGAGGACCAAGCAAAGATAGAAGTACAAAGTGATCCATGTGGTTTGAGAAAAGCCTCAGTGTTAAGTGCTGAGGCCGAAACACAGCATCTCTTTGCACGTACGAACCACTCGCCCTCTGTCCGGGGCGGGACGGGGCACCTAGAGGCAGGGAGACACCTCGTCCCCTCCCTGCCGCACGCCTGCCTCTCAGATTAACTGAGTGAAGGCCAAGTACAAATTCAGGGCTTAGAATAGAATGAACGCCATTGCAAAGTGGGACAACTTCCAGCTTGAAGAAAATCAGAAAGGTAGAGGTGCACGTTGATGTTTTTTTAAGATATATTTAGTGACTCCTCACTCTGCTTTTAACAGTGTATTTAAGGCCGAATTATATTGATCCGAAAGGGTTTGTACTTACTCCCCTCAAATAGTATACAGTACATTCGCAATCAAACTGTTGCTGCCATTCATTTCTTCCTTTAAAATGTGGAAAATGGAAAGAGTTAACATTATTTCCAGTGCTCAACTCTGTCACCTCATTTATCTTGTCCCTCCAGAATTGTCTAAAAGGGACATCATTTAAAAGGAAGGCTTACCTCAGTTGTCTTTATACTTCAAAAGACAGGGAGTGCAGGAGGTTTTCTATTTTCACCTCTGGCGGGTCCTGGAAGGCTCCACTATTTCTTTTTTATGTGTTTCTTCTAAACTAGCTATTAGCAGTCTGCACGGGCGCCTTTCCGCATTACCGGACCGCGCGGATCTGGGAGTGCCCCTGCCTTGGCCGAGCCCCAGGTGCCTTCCGCGCAAGCCTGGCTTCTCGGGGGAGGTCTAGCTTCTGGTCCTCCTGGGCACACACAAGGCTTTCTTCGAGGCAACGATCTTTTCAGGCTTCAAGCAACCAAATAAAGCGGAGACAAACCTCAGTGATTCACCAGACTCCAGAATAATGAGCTCCAAGGGCCAAGAAAAGACTGCAGCTTTGTCTACAGCCATGTAGCAAAAATAGAAAACAAAACAGAGAAACAAAACGAAGTACCAACCCCCTTTGGTCAGCGGGAAGTTACGATGCCATATTTCATGTGTCATTATTTTCTCTTAAATGCCACTTTTTCCCAGAGCTGCAGCACAATGCAGAATTGAAAGACTCCATTTTAAACAGGACAGGTCTCACTTTCCTCATTTCTACCATTTCCCGAGAGCCATCACCTCATCTTAGCTGGTGACCACGTCTAGGAAGTAATCTAGCACCCCCCTGATCCTACCTAGGGGAGACGCCCAACAAATGTCAGAGCTCATGGGTGCTCAGGGCCACTGTAGAACTGTCTTTTTTGATAACCAGGGCATCACTACTTAATGTGATATCCAATTAAAAATTAAATTTTTAACATAAATGATTTAAATACCTCATTGCTAATGTATCGTTCCTTGAGTGTTGTCTAGGTATGCCAAGCGCTTCAAATGTTTTCCCCTTTAGCGATCTTCCAGTGGCTTTATTTTGGCCCCAGTTTTTAGAAAGACAGAATCTGATGGTGGCAAAGATGCTGCCTGCTCCCGCCTGTGATCTGAATAGCGCTGGCTGCATGGGAACACGCGAGAAAATCAGCCTGCCTCTCTCTCTCTCTCACACACACATACACACACTCACACACACTCTTGAGTCCCCAATTTTTAATATTAATTCATACATTCTGTACTTTTGACAAAGCAATCTAAAGAAAAATACAATTGTTAGCGCTCCTTGTAATCTATTTAATAGTGACTCTGGCAGAGAAGCAGAAGCCAAGGTGATAATGGGGCAACATTGGAATCAGCCAACTATCTTGAAGTTTGATGTTGTTTCATTTGGAATAACTTAAAAGGACTCTGAGTTATAAGGCAGTCCTTTGCGCATAAGCCATGACTTCCTGTTATGCATTCTATAGATATTTAATCAATAAATTATAATGATAAAAGAGTTAAGATTATTTTAGGAACAAGGCATGCCATGTTATCCTGAACAATGAACCAACCACGGTCTTGGATTTGACAACTGATCTCACTCATAGAAAGTACGGGCCTTTTATTCAATTTTGTTTGCTGATACAAGATTTAATATGTTTTGGATCTGGTGTTCTAGAACATTTCGTTTATCTATTATGGTAGCTGTTTTGGAGAATGTTCTCCATGTGCTGGTGTTTTGTTTATTTTGTGGTAAGTAGATGCTCGTATATTGGCTTCACCCGCGTCGGGGCCACCATTTGAATGCAGGCTGTGTTTTGCAATTTCCAGGGCCCAGTACAATGGCTTATCTATCATAGGTTGTTTTAATAAATATTCTAAAATTAATTTTAGACTTTTAACAAGATGACATTAGCAAAACTGAGCATATAATCATCATTTTTGGCACTTTCGTACATGACATTTGCTAAGTACCCTGAGTTAGTATTTTTAAGTGCCTACAAGTTGCCTATTCCTAAAAACTGAGAGATAGGAAAAAAGGCACAATTTTTCTTAAGGTTTAACAAATTATTTGTAATGGTTTTCCTGTAACTTAAATGGGAAAAATGAACTTTGCTCTATTATTCCCAGTGCCCTCTATTATTTCTCCTGTCATTTGAACAAGTCTCTTATCTTTTAACTTCTTCATTACTTTCCTTACTCCAAATCCTGACGCTTTGAATTCTGGCCTTTGGAAGCATCAGGCGCTTGAACTTTGTTCTGAAGGCTCAGAACAAAAGGCTCAGACACGTTTTCACCATCCGCCCCACTCCCAACCCGGTGGCCCGCAGTCAGAAGGAGACCCCCAACTCCTGTTTTATCCCAGAGGAGTGAAGAATTTGGACCATTGAGCACCACAACTTTTAAGACTTCCGCCCAAGGACAGGTGTCCGCAGCACCGAGTTCTCAAAGGCAGTGGGGCTTGCATGCAGGAGACCCCAAGACGAAAGCGCACAGAGAAGCAGTTGCTCATGGGAGCCCGAGCGCACGCCATGGCTCTCCGCTCCTGCCCCCCGGGCTCAGCCCCGCGGGGCCTGGCGAGAGCGCCCCTCCTCGTCTTTCCCCCAGACAGTGCCACCTGCACACCTGCAAAGCCGCCGCCTGAGTGAGCGTCACGCCTCTCATTCGTCACACACCCAGGGGCGGGCCGTGACCCTCCTGGAGACCCAGGAAAGCAGCCGACTCGCCGTCTCCCTCCGGCCAGACCCAGAGGTCAGTATCTTTCCAGAAGGAGCGGGCACACACCTCGGCGCCCCCGCTTTTGCATGGCTGCTGGACAGCAGGGTCCGGGATCCCTGGGCTCCGATGGCCAATGGCCCCTCACTCAGCACCCCCGCCTGTTTCATCTGGGGAACAGGAAGACAGAGGTTCAGACTGTAAGGTCCATTTAATAATAAACATTCTTTTGGCCCTAGGAAATAAATGCATTTTAACTAATTTATGGTGACTACATCTGGCAAGAAACAGCATAAATAATAATTAAATATAAACACAAAGAAACAAATTGGTGACAAATAGGTAAGTAAATCTTTTAAAAAGCTACATAATACATAGACTACATTAGTAAAATTATACATGTATGTAAGCCTAGAATTAATTAACGTTTCCTGGCAACCAGGGCACAAAAGGAAAACGCTCCATAATGAAGTTACGGGGAAATCATAACAGGTGACGTAGGGGAAGTTTTTCTCTCCTGACCTTAACGTGTCACTTTCCTTCGGTTACACACAAGGGCATGGTGCAAATTCTCAACAGACTTTAACTGTAAAGTCACAAACTGACTTCACTTGTTTGTTTTACGTGTTAATCTCCCAAGGAAAGCGATCAGTAAAATTCATTGAGCCTGCCAAAATGTGCTAATTTATCAGTCCTTGGATGTCATCATTTATACTGCGCTGAAATGTGCCACTTAACTACACTCTATCAGCTATTATAACCTTGTGTCATTTAAGAGGCTATTAATATGATAAATTAATGCATTTGTCACAAATCACATGCTTTTAAGTCTGAAATGGAATCCGGAGTCATACTTTCTGATAAACTCATTTCAAAAAGTGGAAATTAAATCAAATTCAATTTATGTAATTTTAGGAAAATAAAGCATAAAAAGAGTTTTAAGCTGTTGCAACGGGCTTGATCGGGGACAACTGCATTGAAACAGAAGAGCATATGGGATGGAATCGAACATTAATCAAACTAAAAATACTATTTCTATCATTGTCTTTCCTTCATAAAGTTTCATGTTAGTACCTGGATTATAGATGCTAAAATGTGTGTTGATTAATAAGTCTTATAAAAATGAAAATGGATTAGAATAAACGTAAGTCATTTTCTAATAGCAATAATTTCACAGTATGATTTCAACTCACTTGATCCCTAAAGAATATACATACATGTCTAGGTGTGATCCTGAGAGGGCTGGCTTAGCCTCGGTGACTGCCACAAATTTTACTGTGACGGTCACCTGTCATAATAGCTACATCATGGGCAGAGATTCAAGGGAGGACTTTCCCTGTGGTTTCCAGTCCATAAATTCTCCACTTTTTAACCCAGAGTCTTTCTTCATTCTGTGGATTATTCTCAAAATAGGAGTTATACTCACATTCTTCTAATGCTTCCCTATCCCCCTATCTCATAACCTTACCCTTTTGGCAGACTCTTGCCTTCTCGGAAGCTGCCGGCAGACCCAGAGAACACGATGTGAGGGAAAGAAGCCACTCAGAGAAAGACAAATACCATATGATTTCACTCATATGTGGAATCTAATGAACAAACTGAACGGACAGGCAAAACAGAGACAGACTCATAGGTGCAGAGCAGATGACACCCAGTGGCGGGGGTGGGGGGTTGGGGCGGAGGGACTGAGCAAAAAGGAAAGAGGACTCATGGACGTGGCCCCCAGGGAGGTGATTGCTGGGGGTGTGGGAGTGGACGAGGGTAGAAGGGGGACAGGTGGGAACGGAAGAAATACAGTCAAATAATCGAAATGTCCCTTATTTCTAAAAATGCTTTTACAGTCTATCACTTTCTATTGTAATTTCTTGAAAAATAACAGGAAAGCTTGTTTTAAAACAGTGACCTCTACTAATAAAGATCATTCTCACTAAAACTATTGGACGATGATATTTTAGCATTTCATTTCCCGTAACTTAAAAAATGCATATTCTTCCCAAAGACCACATTTCCACAAAAAGATACCCAATAGTTATTTCAACTACACAAACTTGCTCTTGGTTACAAACAATGACTATTGCTGGAATTAATTATCATTTAATGTCTTGTATCACTTATATGTATGAAATATAAGTAATGCCATTATAGTACATGCTGTTTTTTACTCATGGTTAATTCTCCAAAACTGATCATACATGGGTATCAGCAATGCTTTGCAATGTTGATCTCATAATGAGAAAGCAGGAAGTATTATAAGACCATGTAAGACATGCTCCCGTGAAGTTAGAGAGGCTGATGGAATTGAGAATAAGGACCCTCCTAAAGTACAAGTGTGAGATGCTGAAACTTTTCAGTAAAAAAATATTGTTAAATTTACATAAGTGAACAACCATTATATATTAGGTTAATGCCAACTGGTATTATGTACAAAGACAACAGAATAGACAAGAACTATAGTCATAGGAAGACATACAGCTCTCTATCCTGAAAAATTCCCTGAAAGGAAGCGCAGAAATCAGTCAGATCACTTTAGGAATGTCAGTAGGATCTCAGTAAAAATGCAAAGAAATAACTTTTACATCTAGAGGAATAGTAAGGATAGAGATAACATTAGGAAAATTATCTAAGTTTGATGAAACTATAAGATGGTAAAATAGCAATTCATGATACAGCTTAGCTATCTAACATGCAAAATCAATACAATGTTTTGCCAAAAGTTGTACAAATCTTCATACAGACTTTAGAGCCAAGAACTACATAGTAAAAAAATAAGCAAACAATCATATGTTGATCTTCTTGGAAACAGTTAAGAAATGCCAGTCAAAGTTTGGATGATATCTGCTATCCTCACACTAAGTAGGTCGCTCTGCCATTGTTTAGTCAATGTAGAATCTGGTTAGAGTCACAGAAGCAAGAAGAAATCTTGGTTTTCAGAAAAACTGCATATCTAAGCCATCATGCCTATGATAAGATGTTTAGATGCAAACGAAAGCCATGTTTCTTAGATTTTATTTGTATTAATGAATAATCTATCATGACACAATTTCATGGCCTTGGTAATTAAACTCATCAGTCAGTAGCATTTGCTGTGCATTCTTTTAAAAACAAATAATAATAAATTAAATAATATGGGAACAAAAAAACAAATATAATGCATATAGCAACGTGTGTAGTATTATGTAGTTTTCTTGCCAACTCTGTTTTACCTATGTTCTAAAAATCAGGAAAAATACAAACCAGAGAAATGCAGAATTGAGGGAATTCTGCAAGATAAGTAACCTGGAATTAAAAACAAATGTTATTCTCACAGAAGAAAAAGAAAATAGGGGACTTCTCAAGAGTTGGGTAGGGTAGACATGAGAACTGAGTGTCATGTCTGAATCATCGGTTAAAGAAGATGGTAGGGGGTATTATTTAGACACTTGGGCACATTTAAGTGCGAACCACAGGAATAGGAAGACCAAGCAGACACTCTGTGATGAAGTCTCCCCTGCAGTAGGCATCCTGCGGGGATGGCCTCCTTGCAAACACCCCGCTACCAGATATTCTGGAAAGAAGATAACGGTTGTTACTAGCTAAAGTGCTTGAAGAGAACGTATCCGCTAGTCCAGGGCTCCCTACAATAAATAAGCCGGCATTCCGAGGGCCGGGGAGGCACGGCTCCTGGGAGACTATCACACCATCTCACGGCAGTCACACCCAGAGTAGAAAGTGTTTTCGTGACTAAATGACTCTCTCCCGCGTAGGTAATGAGAACTTGCAGCCTGCCGAGGACCCGAGGACGTCACGGGGAAGGGGAAGGCCCTGGACACGTGACTGGTGGCTTTGGGTCGCTTCCTCCTTTGTTTCTGTTTCTGGAGCAGTTCTGTCTTCCAAACCATTAGCACATCTTATTAAAAGCAAATTGCTGTCTCACTGGTTTTCTCCTTGCTGTTAGAAAGTATTTCCAAAATACGTAAAAATTTCTTGGAAGTTCTTTTTTTACTAACAAAGACCGAAATTATGTTATCTTCGGTGTTTACTAATTGTGCGGTGTGAACTCATGGTGAATCATCTACCTGTAAGACATGCAACACTCGTTTTAATTTAAAATCGTTTACTTTCATACAGATTTCAAAAATTCAGATGTAAATAACCTGTCTGGCGGGTGTTTGCATGATCATTTGCATTGATTTTCCCCAGGCGCTCCCTGGATGAGCGGCTCATTCTTCCCACGTGCGTGGGAATGGTGTGAACTTCTCCTGTGTGAATGCACTTTGTTCAGCGCCATCAGTGAAGTGTGATCGCTATTTGCTCGGGAATGAAAGGAGGTGATATCACATTCGGATTATTCTCTTCCTGGCAAACAAGGACGCTCAAACCCGATGAAGCTGAGCATAAGCAATATTGTTAGTGAAGCTTGCCACATTCCAGGCGCCTGCCAGTCAGAATACTGTTCAAATTCAACCGAGGGCTTCGTCAATGGGAAAGGTGCACAAATGTTTCCATAAGAAAATATGATCCATGAGGGGGAGTGTGTATAGCAGGGCTTTTGTGGGCAATGGATCCGTCCGTGAAGGTCAGAGGTCACACTGTGGAAACCAGGTTGGGTTTCCTAAGCAAGGGGACAATATACTGTAATATAGCCCCATGATAATCAAACATAAGCTGTTGTCCAAGCACAGTGAAGCGGCAGGGCTCCCTAACGAAGACTCTTAGATAATGTTCTGTACTAGGTAGTCTTACCTCTGAAACTAGTGTCTCAGCCAGCGGGCTGGCTTTCCATCCCGGGAGGCCCCTCCCCTGGCCTGCGACCTTGACCCCTGTCCTGCAGATTCTGCAGAAGGGCTCTTGCTGACACAGGGGCCTGTGAAGAATGGCCTGAGAGACGCCTCTCTCCCCCTGCGACCCCGCATTGCGATCACTTCTGGGATATGGACACAAACAACATTTTGGAAAAAATGATAAAAGCCAAGAATAAGAAAACTTAAACGCCAAATTCTACATAACCCACCTGAAAAAGAAATGAGAATCAATCTCCTTTTGTTCCTTTTCTTGGCCTAAAATCAGAAAGTTCATGCCTTTATTTTCCTAATTTTTCCCTTTAAAATAGTTGTAGCTTTTTCCTAACCTGAAGAGCCATAAATCGAATCCTTTATATTTTCTTCTTCTTTCTAGAATTGCTTGAGGCAGCGGCAGGCTTTGGTCATTTTTTCAGGGAGTAGCATATGAATGATTTCCAGAGTCTTGGAAAGGCAGGCTCCGGCAGGGCCCTCCCTCGGGGGCTCCAAGCCCCGGGCGCTGCCCACGCGCCCCCTGAGCCTCCTCCTCGGAACCTGTAAGAGCAAACGGACTCTCCCTCTTTTCTGTGTGGCTTCTCCTGGTCGTTTTTTCCACCACAAGGTCTGATCTGTGGATTGCTGACATTAAAAAAGAATCCCAAATGGAGGTTTATTATAAAAAGCTAAACAATTGCCTCATTTTATATTTGCATGTGGCGTCATCTACTTTTATTTTCTACTTTTAAATTGCACACTGGAAACTACTATCAGGTAATATTGAATGTCAACTGTAATTGAAAAATAAAAATAAATGAATAAACTGTGGAATAGCAAAGGAGTAGGCTGATAGAGAAACCAAGGTATCTGCTTCAGGCTGCACTTGACCGCACCTCGAATGCAAAGGAAGAAGGGCCGCGCTGCCCAGTGAGCCGGGGAGAGACGCAGGTGAAAACCACACTGGGTCACCGCCTCCCCTGTCAGAATGGCCCTCATCAGCAAACCAGCAAACAACGAGCGCAAGTGAGGTTGCGGAGAAAAGGGAATCCTCCCGCACTGTTGGCGGGAATGCAGACGGGTGCAGTCACTATGGAAAATAGTATGGAATTTCCATAGAAACTAACAATAGAATTGCCTTTTGACCCAGCGATCCCACTGCTGGGAGGATACCCTAAGAATCCCAAATCACCAGTTCAAAAGAACCTGTGCGCCCCTATGTTCATGGCAGCATATTTACAATAGCCAAGCACTGGGGACCGCGGAATCCGTGTATTTCTAACAAGTTCCCGGTCAGGCCGATGCCGCTGGTGCGGGAACCCTGGTTTGGGAGCACCCATCAGTTGTTTCCATGTCGGCCGAGAGGATCACGTTTGCTTTCAACGTGAAATGTGAACTTGGACGTGTTCCTCTCCAGTTTTGTTTTTACCTCAGGTCACCTAGTATGTGAAAGAGAAAACAAGGCCGTGGGTTTGGGAACCACGTTCATCCTCTGGAGATTTGCCGTCTTCCTGAGGTGGGGCAGACGCAAAGATAGAGGTTGGGAAGCAACAACGACTTCTTCTGGAATTACAGTACCAAGGGAACGGACCCTCTCTGTCACCCTGACAGTGGCTTGTGCATGCACTTGAGTCTCGTGGGCAAATGGTTTCAAATAATTAGCTCTGTGGAGCCGCTCCTGGTTAGCTCTTTCTACGTAACCTATTTTAATCTGAATGTGAGACTCTGCCCTGGCAGCCGGCCAGGCCACAGCATTAGAAAGCTCTCGACCATCTCAGAAGACACATCACCAAACACTTTTTATGAGTGACTTACAACTTTTGAACTTAAGTGAAAATGAAAAGAACAAGCCTCTTGGGTCTTTTTTTTGTCTAAAACGTTATTTGCTGAAATGTCTCATCGGCCGATAGACATCGTTCCTAGGAATCTGCAAGGCTCATCCTGTTGTGGCCAGCAAAGAACGGACATCCAAAATGTTTTGTAACTTAACCATTATATGTTAATTCATTATACCTTGTAGCTTAAGAACTTAATTAGTAACTTAAGAACAATGTATTTTTCCTAACACCCTCTGGGTGGCCATGTGTGACCTTGACTCGGATAGTGCCAAACTGGAGGTGGCCTCTGCTTCTTCGGTGTGGTGGGAAGGAGGTAGGAAGAAAACACGGCCCCGGACTGGGAGGGGAACGGGCCCTTGCACTAAGCACTCCAGCGTCTCCCCGAGGCTGTGCCCCAGGTTCCTAAGATGCGCAGAAAGCTCCGGACTTCTTAATTTTTTAGAATAGTTAATTCCAAGTATTTTTCCTAATTTCTTTAGAAAATTATGTATTTACTCTCACATTTACATTGATATATTGGGCTTTTTATCATGAGTTAAAAATAGAAAGGATGTAATTTGCAATACTGTAAATATTGACATTATGTGCTGAAGCTCTTGCGGCTCACTTAGAGGTGGGCCATAGATTATAAACAGTGGTATCATTCACTACCCACCACCATCCGTGTAAAATATAGAAGGGAATTCTCCTCTCTACCAGTCGTAGGTTTATACCATCGCCTTTCTGTCTTCGAATTCCTAATTTCTTTTGACTTCCCCAAAGCATCCCATCCTCATATAACACACTTTTATTTTTGAAAATATTTAACTGAACACCCATAATACTTCTTAACAAGCATATATACTCATATATACTTGTAGAAAATATATATTCTCTTATATGATAAAATTTTAGTCCTGAATTGTTGTTGATTTTTTATTCCCAACTGGCCCATTAACATAATTATTATTGGTATACAAATAATCCAAACAATATAAACATTTGAAGTATATATTTGAAATACCCCTTTTAATGAGATAGGAGAGGTATACATGTATCTAAATTAAACTCATTTTAAAAAATTTTTCTGGCACGCCACAGATGTTTCCCCTGGGGACACTGGCCATAGTAAGACTCAGGAGACAGGTGACCTGGCTCTATCGTTAGCTGTGTGACTTTGGGCAAGTTCATTGACCTCTCTGTGCTTTAGTTTCCTTATCTACAATATGGAAATAAAAAGTACCTATGTCATAAAGTTGTTATGAATAGGATAGGAGTTAATTTAAGGAAAGAACTTTAACAACGCCCGGTATAGATCACAGGTGGTACCTAAGTTTCAGCTGTTAGCATGATTACAGCAATCAGGAAACTTCCAGCATAGCCTCACCTGGTCTCAGCCCACTTCTCCCTCTGCAACTTGGCTAATTACCACCCTTCATTAATATTTTGTCTCAAGGTTAATTTTCCTTAGGAAGCAATCTCTTATTTATGTCTCCCGAAGCCTGTGTTCTCCAATTTAGAACATGGATGAGTTTCCTAATGGTATGATTAAAAGTTGTTCTCTTTCGTTGGAACTTCGTCTTGAGAACACGTTCCTCGATCCCCTCTCCCTGCAGATAGGAGGCCCTTCCATACAAAGTGTTTCACGTGCGTTTATGTAAATAGGGTCCACTAAAATCTCCTGACCTTGGCCTTAGTCGAGTTGTTCTTAGTGTTTGCCTCACTATGTTCTTTTTTGGTGTCAAGATTAGTTGAACAGAGCCATCATTGTAACATAACTCTGCATGTGTTTTATGGGCTCCTGAATCATATCACATATGTTGGTCTGGCAACATTTTATAGACCATCGTATAAAGCAAATTAGAATTATGGGATCAAATACGAGAAAATAAACATAACTTGTTTCTCAGAAATCAATGAGAGCAATAGAAATTGTAGCATATGAGGACTTTAAGAATTTAGAAAATCTGATTTTACTGAGCAGGTTTCTTATGGGTAATTGCTTTAATTATAAATTATTTTCCTTATTAAAAGAGAGCCCCTTTTTACATGTGAGATGGCTTGGTTTCAGCAGTGAGTGATTATTGCCCGTTGAGAGACATCGTTGGGAGCACAGCGACCATGGGTTGTTATGACCGCGTGTGAATGACAGGAACAACTCCCCCACCCCCAGCCAACGGCGCACGAGGAGTTCTGCATCAAGCACTTAGCATGCATATTTCAGTTCTTCTTTACAAAACACCGATTTGTAGAAAGAACTAACAAAATTTAGAGGCGCTTCCTTAAAATCTCATAGCTGCGCGACAGGCTTCGGACGCTTCCAGGGGTTGCTGGGACCCAAATGCTGAGTCGCAACGTTGTGCTTCCTCGGGCTGGTCCTAAATGGTTTTCAGACTTAAATACTGATTATTTCACAAAATAATAGTCATACTTACTGATCTCTCTCAATTCTCACAACCTGAGAAGGAAGTGGTATTGTCCTCATATTATGGCGGGACATGGCTCAGGGTCAAGGTTAGAGCTCAGATCCACATCTGCCTACCAGCCGGCCCTCGCTGCTGTGAGACCACCTCGTCCCCCAGGGCCCACCCGCTGCCACGTGCTCAGGGATCTGCCTGCCGCTCATCCCCTCCCCTGAACATCTTGCTGCCCCACTGTGCACACATTTTTAGAACAATGACTAGACAAGGCTGCTCAGAGCAAATACCTTGACCTTTAAGTTCAGGATATCTTTGATTATAATTACTCTCTTCATGCAATTGATGTTGAGGTGGTACTTAAAAATTCAAAGCTTTCTCCAGCAACATTACATCTTAGCAAAGCATTCTTTTGGCCCAAAACAAGACTCTAAATATTCAGAAGAAGGACACATGAGCAACCATGTGTCCTTCTTAAACTCATTAGGAGCACATGTGACGACAGGCATGGAACTCAACATCATGACGCTGCTTGCAGTCGCCGGTCACCAGCGGTGTACCAAGAGTGTACAAGTCCATGTGAGTCCATTTATGTGAGATGCAATCTGAGCTGTAATAACAAAAAAGCAAACAGTGGTTGCCTACGGCCAGGGCAGAGGGAGGGCAGGCTGCAAAGAGCCGTGAGGCATCTTTGGGGGGTGATGGAAATACTTGGTGTTTTAATTGCAGGGGTAGTTGTCTGCAAACTCTCAAAACCCAGTGCACTGAATTCTGTCACAGCTGCTTGCTGCCTGGCACATCGGTCCAGCTATCCTGGGTCCAGCAGATGGTTTGCCATGGTGGACAGTCCTCTGTCCCTTGTGTTTACATGCCTGTCTTCCTGCCGAGAGCAAGGACGGGGGCTCCTGACCTGTCTACACTAACATTTGACCCGGTGCCTTACAGTGTGAATTTTGGATAATGCCTGTTAAAGCAAACTAGACACTCAGGGACACACAAGGCAAAACCCATGCCCTTGAGGAACTCGGAGACGGATGGGAGAAACTGCCAGCACAGGGCGGGGTAGGTGCTCACTCACACAGAGCTCAGCGTAGGTGGTGATGGAGAGCAGACAGCAGTGACTCGTCAAGGTCAAGCTCAAATTCTACTTCATTCTCCAAAGCTTCACTGAGTTGCTTGGGGGATTTCTTTCCTTTCAATTTTTACAGCCCTTATAGATTATAGCATATATTTGGCTCTAATGAGACACTGTGAGTAATGCAGTTTTCATGTCCTCATGACAGCTCTTGCAGGCAGGTGTGAGTTCAGGACGGGCTGGGAGATTCTCTAGTTTGTCCTGTGCCCAGAAGAGCCCCGTGCATTGAGGTGCAGCTCAGAGCCATTGCCCTGTAATGTCTCTGTGCTCCGGGCAATAATCGTTCCTTAACTTCCTAAATAGGCTCCTGTACATTTGAAAGGCTACTCTGCCGATGCGCATTATAAATAGCAAGATATATGAAAAGATATATGTGGGTTAAGTTCACAGTAACGATGGTAGGATGAAGCCTGCTGTCTAGATCTAAGACAAAGGGGAAAACCTCCTAAGAGGGCCTGGCATTTGAATACATTTTGTGGTATTGTTATGCTTAAGTCAATATTGCATGTGAGCTTGCAGCAGAGAAACTGTATTTAGTCATGGCCTATGATGAAAATACCAACACTCCTGCACTGATTTTAAATGGAAGTTAAAATAAAGAATCATTTCATAAAAGAATTCTAACATGAATTATATCGCATATCAATTGAGGTCTGAGATCTTATTAGTACGTTATGATAAATTATGACACTTGAGAGCAAAACACTTAATAGAAGCCCCTGGTATTAGTTAATTTCGGTAACGGCGGTGACTCAGACACCCTGTCGCTCCTGCGGGAGGGTTTCTGAGAGCCGCCACGCGGGGCCCACATGCACAGCCTTGCCCACGGTATCGCATGGGCTCCCGTGGCTCACTAGACAGAGTCTCTTTGGAGCTGGGTGGCTTCAGTCAGCATCTCACTGAAGACTGGGAAAAAGCAAGGAAATGAAAAAAGAAAAACTTTGGAAGGTCCAGGAGAAAAATGTTCCCAGCAGAGAGAAGAGCAAGTGAAAAGACTCTGCAGTCCCTGTGAGACGGATATGTCCCCAAGAAACCAAACCCAGCGGCAAGGGATCATCAGCCAGGCCTGCGCGGAGCCGCCGTGGGTGGTTTGGAACTGAGCTTGGAAGGGTGGGCCAGGGCAGCATCAGAGAGAGGTTTTCAGGTTGCGGTGGGGAGTGTGCAGCGTCAAAACCGTTCCATGTTTTTTTGTCCTGTTCTGTTCTGTTCTGTTCTGTTTTGTTTTCTTTAGGTTAACCCCATAGCTTTTCTGTGCCCACATCCTTCGAGGGATAAGTATTTTAAATTATTTAACCTAACGCCAAGATAATAGCTCATCGCTCTCCAGGGAGACCCTCTTCTGGGGAGTCGGCATACGACTCCACACATGTAGTTCTGGTGCTGCTCTGTATTTATGAGATACCCTGCCCTTTTCTTCCCGAAAGAAAATAGAAGTTAAAAATAACATAATGCTCATGAAGCTGGATGTAGAGGCTCATAGGAGAAAAAGGGAGTAAACATTTCTTACATCTCTGATCTTAAACTGCCCAGCAGAAGGGCTCTATGGGTTTTCTAGTGTTTCACACAGTTTTACATTCTTTTAGAGCAGATCAAGAGGCAGGTAAACTACTTAAAGGAAAATGTCTACATTATGCATAGAAGTAGAGTCCGTAGCTCAGCCAGCATAAACTCTGGGCTTGACACTGTGGCAGGACCCAGGACCTTCCAAACATCCAGCCTGGGGACAACGGCAGAGTGGCCTGCCTCTGCGGGGCCGTCACTTCCCATGTCCTTCCCCGCAGGACTTTGTTGTTGCCAAACACCACCTCCTGTTTTCGGGGCACACTTCTGTGGTGGTTGCGGTTTGCTAAGTCTATTCTAAGGGTCTTACTTTTATTAACGTTACCCCTCACAACAAACCAACGCAGACAGTATTATTATGATCTCCAGAGTGGGGAAACTGAGGCCCAGAGGCTTGGCCATGAGCCCCAGGTCACTGAACGTATAAGCGGATGGGCTCTGGTTTCAGCCTCCACGGTGTCTGCAGAGCCGGGAGAGACTGTAGATGTAGTCTGGGCCGTTTTCGAGGACAGCTCCGACGTTTTAAAAAATCCTGAGAAGCATGGGTCAGGGTAGAGGGCTTTCGAATTTTAATGCTTTGGTGACTATTGACAACTTAACTCAGCTTGACGAAGATGCGTGTAGCGCAGACCTGAGAGAGAAGTGATCAGACGCTCACTCAGGAGGCTTTACTAGCAAAACAGCCGCTGGGTTCTGTTGGTTTTGGTTTTTGTTTTTCTTCTAACTGAAAAAGCCACTGGCTGGCTATCTTCTGGAAATCATGAGTCCCCATGTTCCTCTCTCGGAAAATAAAGCACACTCCTCACTAACGACCCCACAGGCACCTTCTATAAATAGGTGTTTGCTTTTTTCTTTTTTTCTTTTTTTTTTTTTTGGTCATTTGAAAATTTGCTTTCCTGGATTTTTTCCCCCTCAGATTGACATTGAAGCTTTAGGATGAACATAATAGAAATGGAATGTTAACCTACACATTTATGAGATTTACACTTGGAGGATGTTATGAACAGAAACCATTAATTCACCAGTTAATGTCGGCAACTTGAGAACAACGGCCCATCCGCAATCATTGGCCCAGAGTGGCCTGGTCCTCAGGGCCCACGCGGCGCAGTGCCCCCACCGCCCGGGGTCTTCCCTGTGCTCGTCCCACAGGGTTTTCATGTCCTTCCGGTGCCTGGGAGCTGCCACGCGCAGTCGCTCCGACACTAGAGCCAACCCTTCTGAAAGCACAGCTCTTGCTGCCCACGGGCCACCTCTCTGCTGGCATAGTCCCCACTCAACCGTGCCCCAAAGACGGATCCCCTCAGACACAGGGACAATTCGGGGAGGGCAGGGCACAACGCTGAGATGTATGTGTGAATTTTAGACAAACTCCTTGGAGAAATGATTCAAGTGAGCCAAGGTTGTAGTGCCACCCAAACTATGCCAGGTAGGGAGCCTCTGGCACATCTCGCTCGGCCTCCCGGAAGCAGACCAGCTGGGCCAAATCAGGACTTCCCTTTGAACAAGAAGTCCCCGGACCTAAATGTCTTCAAGTCCCACCCCGTGCTTCTGTGATCTTGGATAAGTTAGTTAAATCCTTTGAATATCAATTTCTTCATTTCCCCTGAAAAAAATCACTTCCCCTACTAATTTCACCAATTTCTCCTCAGGATAAAAATATACTTAAAACAAAAAGTATGATAATGCATTTATTAAAAACAAAAATATCTTCAGGTTCTCAGGAAACAGCTCTTAAATGACATTAATAGCTACAGACTCAACACAAATAAAATTCCCCAAAGTCAAACAGAGGGTAATCAAGTAATTCCTAGGGCAGGCACCCATCCAATTAAATATGTTAGCTGGCAAAATACTGATTGATATAGGATAAGCAAATCACTTAAATAAAATGTATGTTTTTTAAAATGTTGGATTAATTAACAACTACAGCCCTTTAAAGCACTGTTAAAATAGCTGACTCTTCTTGGCTCGCCCTCCAGCCCCCCATACTCTGTCCTCCATCCCATGCCTTTGTCCCTTTTTAACCACGGATGATAATGTATTAAATCTGCTAATGTCTACACATGCAACACAACTATATTTTGAAGCCTTCACTGCATTTTAGATGTAGGTAGCCTGAAATATGAGAACACGGAAACTGTCCTGGAAGATGCTCATCCAAGTCTCACTGAGCCTCTGGAGAAGTAGGTCAGCCCAGCCTGGCTTGTCCACACAGCCCTGGAAGGGAATTGAGGCGAGAGCCCAGTGCAAGGACAAGCACGGGTCTTGGCTAAAGCCACAGAGAGTCGCGTCCACGTGAACCCAGTGGTTTCTTTCCAAAATTAATAATAATGCATATTTAAGTCAGGAGTGAGGACAAACATTTAGACTTGTTCACTGACAAAGATTTAACATAAAAACTTCTAAAACAGAAAGTTATATTAAATGATACCTTAATAATTCCATAAACAACACTACCTTTTTTGTCAAACTATAGATCTCTGTCTAACCTCTTGCCCCCGAATGTTACCTGAGTCATGTGTTAGAGACTGAAGTCCCCGAGCCCCACCCTTGCAGCCTCTGATCCAGAAGCAATCTGCATCATAACAACAACACATTTCATATCTTTCATGCAACGAAGTTGGAGGATTATTGCCTTTGCTTTGCCATCTTCATACATGGACTCAATAATAAAATTCAAATACCAGCTCTGCCATATTCACTGCACAACCTTAGGAAAAACACTTGACCTCCTTAGGCCTCAGTGTATGCACTGGGAAAATGAGAGAAGATGTCTCATTCATAGGTCGTTGTGATGTTTGCGTGCGCAGTGCCTGGAAAGCCTTGACCTTGTTGCCTGCTGCCTATTGCACGCTCAATAAATGTAGTCAGTATTGTGAATCAAATGTTGGTGTTTGCAATTCAAGTAAACACTAAAGAACAGCAGTTTATTCTTTGGGAAAACAATTAAAATATAATGAAATGATGTCCAGTGCAACACTTTGGAAAACACCAAATGTAAGTTGACATTGTTTCTAATGCAATTTCGTGAAGTTCCATTAAAGACACAATAGAGGAACCATTGGGTGGTAAGATGCATAAAACTTCTGTTCACTAAGTTTATTTTTAAACAAATTTTCAAAAAATTGTATAAGTGTTTCTTAAAATAGTCTGATGGAAGGTACGCATGCCTCTTTAATAGTTTTCACCTTCATTTCCTTGACCTTTGGGGCCATGATTCTTTAATCCACGATCACTTGGTGCAGCGGCAAACACGGTGTCACCCATGGTTCGCAGAGCGCTGTCTCTGCACCCACAGGCTGTTCCCCTGCCCGTGATTGGGGATAAAATCATGTAACATCTTCCTGATGCCTATCGAAGTTAAAAGCCCAGTAATGCACAGGTTATCAGTGGGACGATAATGAAATCATATATGAAAGTCCTTTAAAGTGTTAAATGAGTCAAATCAGTGTAAGGTGTTATTATCGCTTCTGCAGTTACCACTTGTACTGTTAACAATAATTGCAGGCACATACGCCGTGTGAATGGGAGACAGCAGGGATGTCTTCTGCTAGGAGCCGCCTGGAGCCTGGTTTAGTCTGAATGCTTTTGGTGCGTCATGGCATTCAACCTTCTCAGCAATTGAATGGGGTTTGTCATATGCCCATTCTTTTAGCACCATGGGGCAGTCTCTTTTCCCTTTTTTTCTATGTCCCCGTTTCCCACACCCTGTCCCCTTTGGTAACCATCAGCTTCTTCTCTATAGCTATGGGTCTGTTACAGTTTTGTTTTGTTTATTCATTGGTTTTTGTTCGTTTTTCTTACATTCTGCAAATAAGTAAAACTGTACAGTATTTATCCTTCTCTGTCTTCATACGCCCACATTTAAGAGAAGAACCTGAGACCTAGAGTTGCTGAGTAGTTCAGAGCCCTGGCGAAGGTAGGCAGGGACCCCTCTTTCCTCCCCACCCCGTGTTGTACCCCACAGGGAGCCTAACCGGGGTCTGTGCGTGGAGCTCAACAATAAAGGGACACAATTCAGGATCAGCTTTCTGCTCCCACCTCTCCAGGTGCCCCCTGTGTTGGTCCAAGCTCCCCAGAGAAACAGAGCAACTGGACGTGTACACACACGAGGCAAGAGACTCATGTGAAGAAATGGGTCCTCATGTGGAGCCCGGGAAGTCCCAAATCTGCAGGGTCAGCCAGCAGGCTGGAGACCCAGGGAGGAGCTGCTGCACTGTGTCCAAAGGCCACCTGCCAGCACCTTCTTCTTCCAGGCAGGTCTGTCTTACTTCTATCCACTGATTGGATAAGGCCCGTGTTTTGGAGGATTATTGGCTTTTCTCAAAGCTTCCTGATTAAATGTTAATCATCTCAAAAAAGAGATACCTTCACAGAAACATCTAGAATAATGTTTGACCAAATATCTGGGTATGGTGACCTAGCCAAGTTGACATCTAATGTTAACCATGACAACCCTGTAGCCACAGTCCAAAGACCAAAGTGTTGTAACTCGGGGACGACCTTGACCGTAATGAGTCACTTGTTTGGGGGTTGACTTACAAAGAACAATGAGAGAGTCTCCAAAATCTGACCTCATCTCTCCGCCTCAACTGCTACAGCCTTGGTCCAGTCCCCTCACATCTCTGCTTCCTGCTTTTACCATTGCTCCTGCGTGGTCAATACAGGAGGAAAGTAAGGTTAATTATGAAATTGCTCCGCTTAAAGATCCTGCACTGAGGTCCCACATCACTCAGTGAAAATGCACAGCCCTCACAAGGACCCCGCAGACCCTTCGTGACCTGCTCCATGCTCACTCTCCTGCCTTCCATCTTCCTTGTCTCTCCCTTCCTTCCATTCCAACACCCTGGGGCTCTGCACATGCCCCTGCCTGTAGGCCTTGCCTCATGCTCTTGCACTGGCTGCATCTCTACCTAGGACATGTCTCCCCAAATACCCACATGCCTGATTCCTGCACCTTCGTACATCCTTGTTCCAACATCACCTTCTTAATAAGCACTGTCCTGGCCATGTCTTTCAAGACTGAAAGCCATCCCTATCCGTACTGGTTTCCTACGCTGCATCACAAGTCACCACGCATGTAGTGCCTTAAAACTGTACCCCTGCATTATGTCATAGTTCTGTAGGTCAGATGTCCAGATGGACTCGGCCAGATCCTCGGCTTAGCATCTCATAAGGCAGGCCCAGGCGTCTCCTTCTGGGAGGCAGCAAGTATAGTCGACTCTTTCGTGGACTTTTCTGCAAATGGGGGTCAACGGAGTGGTAACTGGAGAATAAGAAGAGGTCAAGGAGATGTTCTTTTCATGTTTTCACGTTGATGAAAACGATATAAAAGAGAAAGTGCGTGGATGCTGCCGAGAGACTGGAAGATGTCATGGGGGCAAAGTCACCACGCAAACAACAGTAGATGGGAGACTGGGCACCAGGCAGAAGCCAAGGGAGGGAGACACAGAGAGTCCAGAGGCCGGAGGGCCGCGGGACGGCCGGAGGGCATGTTGGAAATTCTCTTTGGATTCCTCCTTCTTTCTCAGCTGAGATTGAGGAGGAGCTGCCGGGGGCAGGATTGGTAGAGGTTTGCAGGGAGATGTGAAATATTTTCCCAACAAAGGGGGTGGGGAAGTGTGAGATTGCCAGACAGTGACGAGGTTCTGCTGGTGGCTGGTGTCTGGGGATTTAACGTGAAGCCACCTAGCGCGGTTGTTGTTTTGCTCCGGCCCTAGTTGCTGGAGTGCGTGAGGAAAGTTAGATTTAAAAACGGTGAGGGGGTGGAGGGATCGAGCAAAAAGGAAAAAGGACTCATGGACATGGACCGTGTGTGGTGATTGCTGGCGGGAGGGGGTGTAAGGGGGATAAATGGTAATGGGAAAAAATACAATAAAGATTACATTTTTAAAAAGATTAGAGTTATATACTGAAGTTGTCCAGTAGCAATATATAGGTATCTGATTGCATTTTTCTGTGATTTCCTATATTTTTATTAAAAATTTCAATAAATATAAAAAAAATGGTTAAGATAAAGGTCATTAGGAAAAAAGTGGAAATCACTCAGAACCAGCCTCAGAACACAACTGACCAACCAACCAACCAATCAACCAAACGTTCCCCATAACACATGCATGGGTATGTATATTATTCTTATTCACCTGACCCAAATTTCTCCCCTTTGCAACTCTGTGAACCATGCTTTGTAAAATTCACAGGTTCTCAATTATCAGCTCTTTAGGAGAAAAGTGTCCGGTGGTCAACTACATGGAATTAGAAGAGAATGTTTCTTAACAGAATTTCTAGCGTTTGTATAAATTATGTGTGTGGACTGTAATTCTCCAACCAGTTTGCACTGACTCAAGATTTCTCACACCAGTTTCACCATGGGAAACGCGGTCCTCACAGATCGCAGAGGGCACGGGTTTCCAGACACGACCTTTGGAAGTTATTAATCCTTCAGTCTCCCACAGGTTCATGTCAAATCATTGCTATAGACCTTCCAGTGTAGAAACTACGATACGTCCTCATAGTTACTGTGCAATAAGGGTGGGTAGATATGGCCACTGAGACAGAACGTGGAAAAGGCCCAGCACCTGAAAAATCCCAACATTCGGAGAAGCAATGTCCGAAGCTCTGGCCATTCCTGTTCTGCCATATACACTGATGTTGATCACGGCCTTTTCCTCATTACTGCTTCTAAGCAGCTGGGCCAAAGGACCCACATCCGGTTACCGGGTTAACTGACGTCTCCCCACCTCCAGCATCTACACCACACCCTCTATAAAGGGGGGCTCAAGCACTCTTACACCTTCTTTGGCCGTGTTCCTAAGGTACCCCTTTAAACAACTCCTTTCGGGGTTTGGACTGACACCTGCAATGAGTGAGAGGTACCTGACTATTGTAGTTAAGAGTCTGTTTGGGAAGGTGAGTAATTTGAGGGTCACTACCCACAGAGAAGGTCAGTCTGACGCCCCTCATCTTTGGGGGTGCTCTGATTTTCAACAGCAGCGGCACGAAGATGTGCCTCATGTCCTCAGGTTGTGCTTGCGGCAGACGCGAGGCCACTGTGTTCTTCCTTCTACAGACGTATGAATTCCATAAAGGTCTGCTATCCTTCCTAAGGGCTCTCAGCCCTGTCTGTGTCCTCTCTCTCCTATCCTTATTTTATTTTTAAAAAATTCAGAGAAATTGATTTTCTTCCTAGACAGTGGCCACTGTTCTCCCTGATGGGTGTTTATTACCTGTTGACCTTTTTCTTATTTTCTTGCATCAGGTGTACTTTATCATTTCACACCTGGGAATAAAAGTAGGCTTATAATCTGATTTTTAAATAAATGCCTTTTATTTACTCACATAGTCAACAAATTGTTTTTCTTCCAGGCAAAATACTTCTCTTTAGATGTAACATCAAAAAAAAAAAATCTTTGAAAATGTCCTTAGCTTCTATTAAAGAAAGCATACAATGGAAAAAGTGTACAGATATTTAAAGCTAAATATTTTCGTAATATCCAGCTTATTGATTTAAAATAAACTCTTCTAGAAGGGACAGTCATCTCACCTACAGTGAGTTGCTTGTGAGAAGGGTGGCCTGTGGTAAACGAGGAGTGTTTTCTGGTGGCGATGATTTTGTTCTTGAATGTCATGTTTCTAGCGCACACTTGGAGGCTGTTTCTTCCTTTTTACTCTGTAGCTGTTGAGTCTCTATAAGCTGTGTCTTGCACCCCTGCCGCTGAAAATTCAGCTAGTGACTTCCTCATCGAGCATGTCCCTGACCGGTGGGGAGGTGGGGCCCGGGGAGGTGACGGCGGCATGCAGACCACATTCCTGGCTGTCCTGGGTCAAGGGCAGGGACAGACGTGCTCATTCTGTGCACAGCGCTCATAGACTACCACATGCCAGGCACTTTGATAAAAGTGTGCCGTGTCTCTTGTTGACAAAAAGATGCCAGAACTCAGACAATTATTTATTCTAAAATATTGTGTGGGCACCATATATCTATTTCATTCCTAGAAATTTATTTTTATATCCAAAATAGACCTGAAGAATTTTTGGTGAAATTTCATTGAAACAGAATATTTTATGTGCCCTGGTGAATCAATTATACAATTAAAAGCACTGGCATATAACACGCTCTCTTTTTTATTTTATTTTGGCTATAAATGAACCTCATCTAGACAAAATACCATTATTCCCTCATAAAGGTAGAAGGTGAAGGCGCACTGTCAAAAGGCTAAGCCATGGAGAGAGTCTTTCACTCCAATATAAAATATGTTGAAATCTACACTTACTGTGTATTTATAAGAGTGATGCATTAGTTTTAGGAGAAAAATAATGAATTTCGGGCCTGTCTGTTCTCAGAACGATCCTCGTCTGGCGTCACTCACAGGACACACCCCCCAAGCCGGCCTGTCTCCGGGAGCCTTTGACTCTGAGACCTCACTCCGTACCTGCGTTATTTTTTCTTCCTTAGGACACAATGAGGTACAGGTTTTGAAGTTCCCTATGATATTTTGTAGTAAACTAACAACAAAAAGAAAATGAAAGAACAGTGACAACAAAGAAAAAATATTCTCCCCAAACTAAACTAAAATTTGCAGTAATTCTCCCTTACACGGAGTATTGTATTTACAATACAAGGTGTTTTGCTGTCAGCTGATATATAAAAATGTCTCCAGAACTTGCAGCTTTCAATACCAAAAGCAGATTATGTCTCAGTTGTGAGAACTGACTGGGCCCCCCTCCTGCCTCCCTGCCAGGGGCGCCTCAAGGACCACGGGTGCCTCCTCAGACACCTGCAAGTTGGCGCTGGTGTCTCGGGGGAAGTCAGCAGGGAGGCTGCGTCTGGTTGTTCGGACATCCTTGCTGCAAGGAGGTGGGTTCTAAGAAGGAGCTTTCTGAGAGGAAAGGTGTGCCTTCTGCCAATCGCTCTTAGCATGGGGCTCAGGGATATTTTGAAAGCCACTTTTTCTTAAAGATTTTATTTATTTATTTTTAGGGAGAAGAGAAGTGAGGGAGAAAGAGAGAGAAACAAACACTGATGTGAGAGAGAAACATCGGTCGGTTGCCTCTTGTACACATCGCAACCGGGGACCAAACCCGCAACCCTGGCATGTGCCCTGACCCAGAATCGAACATGCGACCCTTTGCTTTGCAGGATGACACCCAACCCACTGAGCCACACTGGTCAGGGCTGAAAGCCACTTCTGCTGTAATGTATTTTGTCAAAGGAGTCCTAGGGCCAGCACATGCAGAGAGGGGGCAACTTTACCATATTTTAAGACTGCCTACCTCAGAGAACCTGTGAACCACAGTTTTCCAAGTAATCCCTTCTGAGAAAGTACAGTTTCATCCCTCAGGCATATGTTATAGCCTAAATTACCCTCTCATTTCCTTCAGAGTCTAAAATAAACTTTCTACCAAAGGGCTCTGACTCACAGCAAAGTGGATAATTTGTCTCACACCTGACAAAGCAACGCCTCTCCTTTGGGTTTCGATAAGTAAAGCCTACCCCAAAAATACATTTTCCTGAGCTATTAAAATCGTATCCTGCTACAAAGTACGAAGCAAATACAGCATGGTCTCATTTTCTTGTCATCAGAATGTCTTTGTCTTTCTTTTAATCAGGACCTCATTTGTGAGGTTCTGGAGCTATCAATGCATTCTAATTAATTTTGGAGTATTAATTAATTTTAAATACCCTATATTTTGTAATAAGAAGAATACAGTTCTTCACTCAGTATAATCCCTTTTTGTAAGTAAATGATAGCAACATGTCCGTGTTGACCATGGCTATAAATATGGTGGCACACAGAATTAAAAGGACAATACAGATATTTGAGAAACTCAGTTCATACCAAGTTAAGTTGTAATCAAAATCTTTTTTGTCAAGATTAAAATGTATCTGGGTACCTATGGTAAAATCATTCTAGAACAACTTCTATTAAAGGTTATTGGACATCATCCACGCTCACATCCTTTGTAACGTTAGCTTAAGAGGTCAGTCTCTCTCTCTCCTCTTACTTGTATCTAGCTGTCTTCCCCCCTCGTGACTATGTGTTTGTGGGCCTCTCACTGATGAGGCCTCAGTTGTTATCATACCCAGGCTTCCCCGTTCGTGGACCGCTGGGCATCTCCGATCAGACTCAGGCATCACAGGAGCTCCCCACCGCCACATCAACGTGCTCGGCTGACTTCAGACATAATCGTAACTTGAGAAAAGCCAAACATGAATAAGCACACAGGTTAGCAGTGACCTTTTAGAAAGTAAACACCGATTCAAACACTAAGCTAAAGTGCACATAAAGATCGTCCTAAATTTTTTCAATCTTAGTGCAAATACACATAGAGGTATTTACTATAAGCCATGAATGATAGAGGATGACATTATTGAACAACTGGATCTCGTTTTCAGTAATATACTTAAGTTCAGAAGCTTCCTTTATGGAAGTACAGACACACACCAAAATTCAATGCATGTGACCTTATAAAGTTGCTTAAATCTTCAACAAAGTCTGTTCTGACTCACATCAATAAATACAGAGGCCAAAGTACTTTGAAAAACAGAAGTCACTGAACATTACGTTCACATCCCCAAAAGAACAAGTTTGGTGGCCAACCTGCCTCTAATGAGAAGCTCAACATAAAACCTTACTTATCTTTCATAAAAATAATTACCGAAAGATTTAATAGTGGATGCTGGCCTTCCCTGGGTATGTATAAGAATTATCTGCACAAACTGCGCATATCAACTTTCACATTTATTAGGAAACAAAAGACTTCCACTATTCAACTGATATATAAAGCATTTCATCACCAATCCCTTATTATATGAAATGTTAAAGGGACTTATCTAAGAAAAAGAAGATCAAAACCACGAAGAGTAAAATGACAACAAACTCACAACTATCAACAACTGAACCTAAAAAAAACAAAAACAAACTAAGCAAACAATTAGAACAGGAAGAGAATCACAGAAATGGAGATCACATGGGGGGTTATCAGCGGGGCGGGTGAAGGGGGAGAGTGGGGGGAAAGGTACAGGGAATAAGAAGCATAATTGGTAGGTACAAAACAGGCAGGGGGAGGTTAGGAATAGTATATGAAATGGAGAAGCCAAAGAACGTATATGCACGACCCATGGGCATGAACTAAGCATGGCGGGCGGGGGGGATGCTGGATGGAGAGGGGTGCAAGGCTGTGGGGGAGAAAGGAGACAAAATGGGACAGCTGTAATAGCATCATCAATAAAATATACTTAAAAATTAAAAAAATGTGAATAATGTCAGGCTCTACGGGTTTTCCTTGAGCAGCCCATTTGCAATCTAAATGGAATGGGGTTCCATGAGTTAGTGGCTGGGTAGGAATTAATCCACATGGCATTGATTAAACAACATTGAGCCAAAACATGCTATTAGTAACATTATCATCTTTTAAGCGTCATTTCAATGATAAATTTGCAGCCTCCGCAACACAAGGTCAGCTTAAGTTTTCCTCCCTTATGCATACACTTACGTTCTCCCCACACACCCACCTCCCTGTATCTTCAACAGTGTCCTTCGAAAGCCAGCTCTATAGCTGCACCCATGGGTGCATGATGTAGGTTAACAGGAGCGTTCTGTCATCAGAGGTGACAATGCTATCAATGGGCACCTATTAACCAACCATAATAATGTGACGGGACCATCACCGAGAGTGCGCAGCCACTCTGCCCTTATCTCAAACGGCACCTGTGACAGAAGGTAGCATGAGTTGCTGCAGTCTATTAGCGTAGTCTGACTGTGAGGCTAATATTTATAGTAAACACTGGTACAATAATAAATTACCATTTCATTGAAGAAAATGTCAGTGCACCGAGGTGTGGCAAAAATAATGGGGACTCAACATCTGCGCATAGCTCTTAATCTTTCTTGAGTGGCTGAGAGAGACACAGTGCAGGTGAATATGTGCATTTTAAGTATCAATTATTTGGAGTTAGTTATAAGGGTAGATGGAATACCCTAATTCTTTAGAATGGGAAGCAGGTAAATTGCTATCTCTTTTTAATAATATTCAAATTGATGCTTCATTCTCCATATGCCCAGAGTAAGGAGGAAGTCTACACTTTCTTCCTCAATGTCTTTCCTAACCACTGCACTAAATCGTCCAGAAAACTGGGACTTTTCAATCCAAAGAGGCAAGACATCATTTAAAGCAAGAGCAATGTCTTAGTTCACTCAGGCCGCTCTAACAAAATGTTGTAAACGGGGGCCTTATGAACTCCAGAGACTCATTCTTCCCAGTTCTGGAGGCTGGAGGCCGCGAGCGGGTGGCAGCATGGTCGCGCTCTGGGGAGCGCCCGGCTCTGGGCCCCAGACGAGTGGTCTTCCTGCTGTGGCCTCACGCAGTGGGGGTGGGGGGAGTCTGGGGGGTCTCTTTCGTGAGTTCCCCCTCGTTCCTGTCTTCCCAGAGGCCCCAGCTGAGAATACAGTGGTGATTTGGTTTTAGCCTATGAAGCGGGGTGAGGAGAACACTCAATCTCTAGCACCCTGAGTCCTGTCAGAAAGATATTTAAAACCAAGTAGTTGTTTGTCCCACTAAAGCACATTCAACTTACATGTCAAGGTTATTCTCTTCATAGCCAAATATGTGCTGCCCTTTACAGTGAACAAACCTAGCTAGATAGAAATCATCGCATTCAAAAAGTGTTTGTCATATCTATTTAAAGTATCGCTATTTTCCAATGCAAGCCAGGAGATTGAGATAAAATTCATTTGATGTTGATGGGAAATTGTTGAAATGGAGACCAGGTGTGCCTAGCTCTCAGAGTTCATGTTTCTGAATTTCTTTTTGTTTTAAAATAATAAATCATCATAATATAAATGACACACATTTAATGATGCTTCCAAAGCAAAGAATTATGGTGGATTATAGACTGATTTTTTAAAAATAGATTCATTTAAACATTATTTGAGACTTTCATAAGATTATTTTTCTACCCAAAGTTTTATTTGTTTGAACAAATAGAAAATCCATGCTTGCAAGATATCCCTGAGAGAAAAACTGGAAACTAGAGATAAATGTATTCTAATGCATTAAAATCATTGCTGGTTTGCATTTTTTGGTTTTCTGCTTTAGGGTAAATATCTCATGTAAGAATATTTTTATTGCATTTTTCTTAAATTTTCAGAATTAATCACTATTATTTTTTTTAATTAGGTATGTAATCCTCCAGATAAAGTCTTAAATTGACTCAGGGTCCACTTATCTTATTGCAAGAGAAATTGGGAGAGCTGTAATTCAACAAAATAAAAAAACAACCATGATAGTACAAAACTTTTTCTCTTTCCACGTGATTTCTGAAAGTTTTCTCTAAGACGTTGGTACCTGTGATGTTGGCTCTCCCATGGCGATAGTATGGATCACTGTGCTGATCATATTCTAAGTGTGGGTTACGGAAAGATTGAATTGAAAGGGTTGTGATTATCTCAGAACAAAGTTGTGCAAGAGGAGTGATGTGTTGCGTGCCAAACGTTTCAGCATCATTGCTGAAGTGAAAGGCGGCGGCACTGAGGAGTCAGGGTCTCCGTGCCAAGTACCACTTCCTGTGCGATTCTTCCTCACAGCCTGGAGTCTGGGTTTTGATTACTTGAGTAGAATGTGGTCAGAGTTAAACTTTTTTTTTCTTGGTATATTTTTGCTTTACATTAATCTAGGAAAAGGAGATTGAGTCCTGAAAAATAAGGGCGCTATGAATGTGATGTGAAGTGAAAAGCGTTGCCTGCACTTTTAATGAGAAGTCATGTAAAGTGTATATACGAGCATATGAGGCCCACACAACAGAAATTAGCCTCAAGAAAAATCATACAAGTCTGCATGTAAAGTTTACAAACCAACAATTGTTTGTAGTTCCCAAATCATTTTAAGGCATCATTACTGATAATTGAAAATTGAAAGAAAAAAATTAATTTCAGGATTTGTACCAAAGTATGTCTAAACCTGTTTACAATGGAAAAGAACCGCATGAGAACATTCTATCTCATTAGTTTTAGAAATAGTGTAGAAAATTAAAAGTAGTATTTAGAATAACTCTAGCAGGTCAGCAGCCACATTGGCTAATGATAATTGAGATGGAAAAAAAGAACAAAGTACATGGCCGTCATTTGTTCTTCTGTTTATCCTCCTAAGCTCCACCAATAAGAAATGGTCTAATAAACAAAGTCTCTTAAGTTACTATCAACTTCTTGAGTATTCCATTGAGAAAAATATCTAGTAGTAATATTTTGTTTGTCCTGTTTTATGTTCTGAAGCTTCGAGAAATGTCATATCCAATACGTTAGAAGCAACATGTTTTCTTCTTCTTATTATTATTAATACTACTATTATAACTGCACTTTGGGGGTAGAATACATGAAAGTTTGAGTTAATTAATTCTACATAATCTGTTAGGATTCCGGTCAAGGGTGAACTGGATTAGTTAATCAATTCAACATCATACAATGGACAAGGAGAAGCATTCCCTGATCTCACTCTAAGAACTTTGCTGCTTTCTCCTTCTGAATTAGCAGAGAATGTTCAAATGCAAACCGAAAGTCCATGTTAGGGGTTTTCAGCAATCCAACCAGGGTAAAAGGAAGCACTTCTGGAATTCAGCGTTATCTAACAGTCTTGGCAATAAATGATAACAGAAGAAGTCAAATAGAATATTTCATGTATTACTGCATGTTTCTATATAGAAACCCTGTGATATTCTAAAGTTGGGAGTATCACAGTTTTTTATTTAAAGTTCTGTAGAATAACAGGCCAAAATCAATTTAAAGCAGCCACTTTTTCCACATATTCACACCTGTCTAGGAAGATGCATCATCACCTACTCTTTTTGTTCTCACATCAGTGGCTATGTCTTGTTTATGTGAGATGAAAAAAGTAAAGATAAATAATAGCTGTCTCAGAAAAATGCACACTTTCTCATATGACTTGAATAAAAGTTCAATATTCAATATGTAAACATTTACATATAACATTTCATATAACAACAGTCTTATAGTCTCCATGTGATCTTCATCAGTATTTTGAAAAAAATTATATATCTATTTATTGTGTGATTGGAGAATAGGTTCTTCTTTGATGATTTCAGGAAGTATGCTTCCATGTCAGAGCTAAATCGATTTAGCTAAATCTTCTCCAAGCTCAGTTGGATCAAATAACCATGTCTGGAGGTTAAGAGGTGGCTGCTTTCATCCAGACGCAAAATGAGATATGAAAAGGACAACCACGCCAAAGGCACAGGGCCTGCAGATGAATCAGTAACATTTGAAAACTCTGGGAGATTTCCATGTTTATGTATAAGAAAAAATACAAATAGTTTAGTGTAGCTGTTTTCTGTATTTCTAGTAAGACATTTTTGTAGTCAGTCTGCTGGTAGAACTGCCATATCTCCTATCACCTTCCTGGAGGTTATTTAATAGCCTTAGCAAAATACCTTTCTTTGGGAGGTTTAGCAATATATTTAAGAAAGTAATATCTAGGGTTTTGGGTAGTCTCTATTTTTCAAACTACATTTTGAATCTGCTTTAGTTGGTCATTGGAACAGATAAGCTCAACGGCTATTCCTTATTCTTCTAAACACTCCAGAGTTCTAATAAAACAAATCTACATAATCTCTGGGTTTCATAGCATCTCATAGTATTAATTTTCTGGCATTTTTTTCCTACTTTACCTGACCACTAAACTATGAAGAATGAGTCAGCATGTATTTGATAACGACCAGCATATTCATATCCTGTGGTATAGAATATATTCTGCCACCTGCAAATTCCTCGGTAAATTTGAAAACAGGTTTCTTAGCCTGGATCCCTAGAAAATAGAGCTTGAGACAAGGCTCTCTGCTAATACTTTTCTGGAAGGCAAAACGCCCGGGAAAGCAAAACTGAGAGGCAGGAGGCAGGGCAGGGTGGGCAGCAAACGCAGGGTCCTCAGTCACTACAGGTCTCAGCGTCAGGAGATGCTACAGAGGACCCTGCCACGCCTCCAGCCAGCACACCTGCACCACCATCAGAAGCATCTCAAGGGGGGATACAGCACCATGGAAGGCAGGTCCTCAGCTAATGAGGATGTGGCAAGAGGCCTAGGGACTGGGTACGGAAGCGGGCCAGCGGCAGGCCGTGGAGCGATGCTGGGCTGAACAAGTTGGAAGGTCAGCATCAGCAAGACGGAGCAAGGCGGCCAAGGGTCAGGGAGAAGGTGTGGCCAGGAGACACTCTGGAGGTACCTAAGACGTCACCTTAGACTCAGCGATTCACGACCCTCACACTCCATACAGCCTTTTCCTAAATGTCTAGGACTCTCTGGCACTGTGTTCCCCTGTGTTCTGTTTACTTGCTCTGGGATCTCGCAGCCATGTCGGGCTTCCCACCTGACAGTAGGCCGGGTCGCTCTTTACTGTGGGGGCCGTCCCAGGCCCTGTGGTACATGCAGCGGCATCCCTGGCCTCCACCCACGAGCTGCCGGGAGCTCCCTGGGCTCAGCTGCGAGTCTCCACACATTGCCAAATATTCCTGGGTGCCAAAATTCCTGCGAGAACCACCGCTCTCTACAAGCCGCCCACCGGTCCGGTCTCCCAGTTCCCTCAGTCCACCTTTGCTTTCCGCCCAGACTCTCTGTATATTAGTCAATGAACTTATAAACAGGCAGACTAGTGATCATAAGCACATTTTGGCTTTCAAGGCATTGCATGTTTCTTGGTTTCCTTCCTCTTGGCTGAGCTCGCTTCTCTAACTTTTGATTTTCTGTCTCCTAAAACAGAAATAATAGATAAGTCCAGTTCTGCACCGAACAGACTCAGAAAGCCGAACCCTCCTTAACTCTCACCATTTCCTGTTTTGCATGGAGACACGTATGTATAGAGCTATATGGGATAATTAACGTAATAGGATCCGTTGGTCTACTGGGCATACCTCAGACAATGAGGACTGGCTATTATTGATTTCTACGTTCATATCCTGATCTCACGTGAACGTTGCCCCATAAAGCATCCCCACTGAGATACGTTTTCATTTCCCACAATATTTAAGTAATTCCTGAATATACTCCTCCTTATCTCCTCAAAATAAGTCCTCTCTGTACCCATGGGCAAGGACCTGGGCTTTTCCTACGCCCAGTTTTAAAGTCTCGGCGATGGCTTTCACGTCACCTTTCACACCTGGCCTCGTTGTCCCGTTGCAGGATCACACCTCCTGCTCGGATTGCGCTTTATGGTCTGAAAGCGTTCTCCGTTTGCTTCTCTCAAATTTCCAGAGTGTCAGAAAGGAAAAGTGCATTCAATATTAATTCAAAAGAAAATAGATGTTACTAAGAACGTATATGAAAGCAGAAATTGTTCTGATATCCAGTGAAAACGCGGACCTGTGTCCGCATTTCCAGGTGTCTAACTTCTCACCTTGACTGGATCACTCCCCCTCCTGCCCCCCTTCCATGCTCCTGCTAGACAGCCTTGCGAAAACACGCCGGCTTGGGGACCTCAACTCAGCCCGGCTCTGTGCAAGGAACACGCCAGCACCCACTTGGAATGGGGCTGGTCCCTCCCGATTTTCTAAACAGTATTTTCAACTATGGAACTCAGCCGACAGATCTGCTCATTTTCTCACCTGTGATCTGTGTTTATTTCATTATTTTCCTCTGCACACATTACTTCTGCCTGGAATTCCATTCTTAGCCTCTTTGGATTGTGTAAATCCTACCTATTACTTAAGAATGCAGTCCTCTGGGCCTACTCCTGGGTGGAGTGGTACTTTAGGCATCTTTACACAGGGAGTTTCACGCAGTTTACCATGTAATTGTTCTCCGATTACTTCCGTGTGTCGGTTCTGTCTCCAGCACAAGACAGCAAGCCTGACTGATGAAGGTGGCGCCAGATGGGGGGCCCTCTTGTATTTAGCAGACACTTGGAACGTCATACAGAGTCTGTCAATGCCTCTGAAAGGAGCCTCTGGTCTCCCGAGAGACCAAGAACAGTGACTGAGTCCCAAGAGAGGCTATCAGAGTGGGACTCTCATGTGTGTTGGTGGCCTGGGGCGGGTAGTGTCTCTAAAGACATGTCATATCCCATCATGTCTTCTCTTTAACATTCTTCTGAGCCTGCTGATTTTGACAGGTATTTTTGCCCTTCATTAAGGCTCATCACCGCAGACCCACACTGGGGAAAAGTCTCACCATTGTCTTGGCAGTAACTCCCCGTCCACAGCCAAGCCAGGAGTTACATCAGAAACTCTAGAACGGCGTGACTCATTCGTCGCTGGTGTGTGGTACAGGACAGCCTGCTCTCAGGGCGAGCAGAGGAAGCTGCCTCAGGACATCTGCCCGGTCTAAGGCGCTCCTTGCACCTCATACGAATGTCGCCTGGGGAAGAGAGAGCTTTGCAGTCCTGGTAAATTGGCCCTGACGTTAAAAAACAGGTATCCTTGTGTGTTTCCTGTCTGTACAGATCACACCTGGTAGACACTGTTATTCTCAGGAAAAGATTAGAAACATCAGTGGTGGATAAGAATGGATGTTAGTGCACATTCGGTTTTCACGGGTAGCGTGGCGTCAGTCCCAGGCGTTTTGGCTCCCAGACCAAATTTGGCTTCCTGTTACATGCACTTAACTGTAGTATACACAAAAGAAGTCAGTGTTGATAGGGTTTATAAACTTAAAGATGTCTTAATTTTGTGTTTGATAAAGAATGTGTAATAGCTCTCTGCTCTTAAAGTACATCTTTTAATCTAATAAAATTGCATGATTTATTTAGGGTAAATTGAGTGTTATGGAAAAAAAGAACTATACAGGCTTTTAAAAACTTGAATAATGTCAATTCTACAAAAGAAAAGTTAAAAACAATGGCATTTATTTCAGAAGTGGGTTACTGAGGTGGTTTCCTACATTGCTTCCAAGACCGGTCCCTTAGCGTTGACTTCTGGAACAAGAGGAGTCAGTTTCTGTGGCCTTTTCACGTGGTCTCTCAAAGTCAAATTTCCTGGTGATTTCTTCTGTCTTGTACTTGGTGTCAATATCAAATCTTCAGTGTTCGCTGGACAAGACGGAGGATGTGGGAGAAGGGGGCCAGCTCCGCTTTCGGCTGCCAAAGCCACGAGCTAATCTCCTTGCGTGGGAAACAAGGGAAGCCGAGGCCACAGCAGCCGCAGGATTCATTCGAGGGCTCTCGTCACAGGGCAGCGTCTTCAGCTGGAAGCGCCCTTTAGGTCTCCATGGTTAATGAGTCTTATTTACAGAAGTAATTTAAGTGCCGACAGGGCCCCCACTTCTTGCAGAACTGTGCCCTGACCTACACAGGTAATAAATACGAATTATCCAGATCGATGATGGAAACAAGGGCGACAATACATCTTGTGAGCTCAATGAAGAGGCTGGTGGATGAGTAATTATTTGGTCCCCGGAGAACAAGAGGATGTCAGCCAGGGAAACCCACTCAGAAAAATAATGTTCCCAAGAGCCTGGCCACTAGTCCCAGACGGCGCGCTAGCCAAGCAGCAAATACTGTATGTGAATATGACTCCTGAACAGCTGTTTGAAAAGTGAAAAATTCATGGCCTGGCCCAGCGTTTTCCTGGTAAGGAATCAGGCGATGGACTTGGAGGCCCCTTAGAGCACTCCCCGCTTTGGGGCGCAGCTCAGCCGGGGTGCCTGCTGGCCACTGAGCTCCCCGGGAAAGAGGAGAATGAAAAACAGGTAAGGCCTCAAGGAACCACCAGGACCTGGCTTTTAACCTCTATGTAGGCACGATGTACACACTCCTGCCAATGTTTGGGAACTTGAGATCCCACTGGTGACAGGGAGGGGACACGGCCAAGGCATTTACCTTGTGTCATCGGTGCTGACAGCATGCAGGTAAGTCCCATAGATTATGGGGACATAGGTAAATATTTATCAGAGAAGTTAGTGAAGGCTCTGACCTCAGAAATTGACTAGTGGTCACTTAGGAGTGACTGCAAACATTTTTCATAAATTAGACCTTTTAGCAATTAAGCTGAATTCCTTGTTTGGCATGCAATAAAACCTAGACTAGTCACGTTCAACCAGAGCACCACAAGAATTTTTAAAACATGCAATACCTGACTATTTCGTCAGGGGCACCGACTTCTTTTCCCCTTAGATTGTCAGATTAATCAATTATGACATCCAACACAACAATGGCCATCTGGTGTGAATGAATCAAAATTATACCTCTTTTTTGTCATACTGGCAAAAAATACATATTTTGGGTGGGCTGCAGAATTTTAAGAATTCGCTTATATGGGCCATGAAATGGCAAATGTTGAAAATCACTGACATAGACTGTGTCCTCATGTCTCTAACGAGTAACTTGCTCCCTGTTAAACTCTCAAAACTGTTCAACCCTCCCCTTGGCACAAGCTCGCCGCCCTCGCACCGCCGCCCCCGGCACGTTGCCCCGGGGTGTGACGTGCGGCAGGTACTCTGTAAGTATTGATTACCAGGTGTGCCGGGGCTGCAGCGGAAGACCACCACGGCGGAATGTTGCATTCCAAAGCCGGGGTGAGGCTGAGCCCCCCCCGCCCCGCCCCCGCGCCGCACACCAGCTTCCCAGGGAGCGGCCCCGGAGACGGAGAAAACAGAGTCTCCGGTTTTCGACTCCCAGGTTCCCAGCGCCTGCGTCTGTAAGAGCAGAGCCTGGAAGCGGCATCTATTCAATAATTTCCCATCTACTTCATTTAATTACATTCTGCTATATGACTTGCGGTTTATGAAAAATACATTTAGTTTTATAATTTAATTAGCATAGTACTTTAATTATCCCCCTTCCAATTTGCAATGCCCTTGAGTATCTTTTGTACGAATTTTGGAAGCAACGTTGAGGTGCGTTATACGAAACGATTAAAAACAAAAACCTGCGCACAGTGAAGCGCTCACGTTGAATGGTTTGGTAACAGCTGGGGAAGCAGTTGCGGCGAGGAGAGAAAGTGACAGTTGATTAGAAAGAGGTGTTGAAAGAAAACAGAAGTAACAGAAGTCTGGGCTTACAAGGAATGATTAGGAGAAGTAGGTCATTGTGAGTGTGCGGATCGAAGACACCATTTCTATGGCCTAAGGCAAAATATTTTGCTAAAGGAGGGAGAAGACAAATCTTGAAAGTGACGAAAATCTGCAGATTAAGTAAACCCTTGTAAATTCCTCCCCAGATAGTTGAGATTGCATTGCATTTTACTTAAATATTTGAAACTCTGTGATCCAATTCTTGTCGTGTATATATATACACATAGGCTGATTCTATTAAGTAATTATTTAACATTGTCTGTAGGGGCCTGTGCTTTCAATGAGTTTGGAGTGAAACAACAGATAACATACTGTTTTAGTCCTAAAGTAACTTACAAACTCATGAGAGAGATAAGAAATGGCAAAATCCTTTTGAAGATGGTCAGCAATAAATACTGAGGACAAACTGTAGTGAAAAGTGGGGGCAATGAGGTAGAAAATAAATAGACGAAATGAAGGTTGATGAGGCCACGCCCGGGTGTTTGGAATCTACAACAGCGAGGTGTCATTGAAGACCCGGGGACAGGGTGCCGGGGACAGGACTGTGTTCAGGAAAGTCTCAGTAATGAAGGTGTCAACGGTGGGCAGGGAGAGAAGCCACACAGGGGTTGGTGTGACTCTCCAGAGGTTTGGAGATGCCACAAGAGCTGGAATTGGTTGAAAGGCACTCAGTGTGGACATTGAAGGAGAGACTCACAGGAAGGCCGACAGGACAAGGGGCAGGCAAGCGTCTATGATTTAAACTTCCTCACAACTGTGGATCATTGCCTTAGGGCCACTAGGACACAGGTGTGGGAGACAGAAGGCTAAATTCCCAGCGGAGCATTTCTGCTTCTAATACTCACAAGGGGTTCTCATGAAGGTACACAGCAAACAGCTTTGCTGGTTGGAAGCTCAAGAGAGAAATAGATTAGAAATAGAAACTTGGATATGATATTTATTAACATGTCAGATGACACAATGGAGGGTAAATGAGATAAGAGATTGGGATGAAGCTCAAGAAAGAAACTTGGGGTAAAAATGAGCAAGAAGACGTTGAGGCAGAGAAGTTCGTCAGAGTGTGCTTTCGTATGCACAAAACAGGACGGTAATAGTGAAAAGTGCAATGAAAATTTTTAATGGAATGAAGACTAAGAAGCCATGGACGTGGTAATTAGAAGGTAAATGAAGAACTCACCCCCACCCCAGCTTTATTAAGCTGTAACTGACAAGAAACACGTGCAAGCTTAAGATGGCTAGTGTGCTGACTTCATGCTATCGACTGCACTATAACACGGTCCAACGGCGAACCAGTCTGGGGGGAAATTTAAAACTTGGAAGAAATGACATCTAAGGTAAGATGTAGAGGACGTATTGAAGGAAGGGATCTGGGGGAAAAAAAGTTCCTTCAAGATAAAAGAAAGGAAACTCAGGAAGACCACTCTGGGGAAATTAGAACAAACCTGTATAAAGTAACAATGTATAATTGAAATAGAGAAATAAAAAAGAATCTGTTTTTCTAAGTATAGCAAGTTTATATGAAAAGACTAAATGATTTAAGAAACATATTATGATCAGGTTTAACAACTGTTAAACTGGAAAGTTAATCTTACTAGAAAATGTTAAATCAAATTTTTCAATGTTGTGAAGTAAGTTATGATTCCCCTGCAAGGAAATGTCATTTAATATTAAGTAAAGTAATTCCTTACTAGAGACAGTTTCTAGAATCAGACTAAGACCATCAGCAAAGCTATAGATTCTTAACTGATCAATTAGATGTTCCGTGTTTTCGTGTTAATCTGATCCAAAGAAAGACTCAGTATCAGCAGATGTTTTGGACTGAATTGAAAAGTAAGGGTGAATATTCTCGGCTGTACAGATAACAGGTCACCGGGCAGAAGTACAAGCAGAAGATTATACTGTAGCCCGGCCCAATGCATTAAAACAGAACAGCAATAACAACCCTACCACAACAGCCATCACTAAGGGGACCCAAAGCAAGTGTCCTTGCGTAAGGACATAGTGCGCACTGTGTGACGAGGCAATAGTCTTGCATCACGTCTCCCGTTCCTGTGTAACTTGCCTGGGACCACTTTTCTCTGACAGAGGGGGTCCTTCACAGCGGGGGCTGTGGATCTCTGCCTGGCCCTAGCAGACTGCTTTTGCTTCCATGATTGTTCGATTCATAAGGGCACTTTCAGAAGATTAAAAAAAAATGTTTCCTTAAATTGGGAAGCTTGTGCTTCTCCTGGATCAAACCCACGCTAAGTCCTTTTGTTTTCTCAGACTCTTCGGTACATATAAAGCTGGGCCGAATCACGTGCCAGAATCTCGGAGAACCACCCTAGATGGATCACAACCTCCTGTTGTTAGAAATGAAACATCTTGATGAGATTGATGGAACCACAAAGCAGGAAGTCAAACGATTCGATTCTCTAAATTGATGTGCCAACACCCAAGCAATCCCTTTCTTGTGTTCCTCATATTTTTCATATAAGTATCAACACTAGCACACACACACATACAACGTCCTCTGAAATGAAATAAAATGTGTGTTCAGAGAGTGTCTGTCTCTCCTTTGGAAATCTTTTATAAATGCCAAGTCCCTGGGTGACAGCTGGCAGGACACCGTATTTAAATCAGCTTCCCAACCCATCTTGACAAGGGTAACTACCTTTTCAGCTGTCGACAGAGATATATTGCAATTGCTATTTTAATGTCCAAAAAAACGGAAGCTCTGCTTGAGCGGCAGCAGCTAGGTAAAGCAGAAGTGATCCACGTCTTTTCCTCTCCTTTTCTTCTAATATCTTTCAAGAACTTTCTCAGGGGAGCTACCTCAGTTTCTCCCATTCCACACATTGAGACAGGTGTGCAATCTCAAATTGCATGTGATCGCAGGGTCCGTTTGTACACAGACAGGATCCCCTCAATCTACACACGACGCGGTCAGGCAGCCGCGTTTCCTTCCTACGGGGAAGGGGCAGGGGTGTCAGGAGCAGCGGCCGCTCTCGTCGGGGAAGGCGATGAAAGAGACAGCAGAGGGCCTCTGCATCTCATTACCCGCCTTCCACTGACGTCGTTCTTCATGATGGAAGAAAAGGGGTCTTTCTCCTGCGACAGTCTGAAGCGCCACGCTGTTCATTAGAAGGGCTGCACAGAGCGGGGCTCACATCTTTATTCAAAGCCAATATCAGACAAGTCTTTTAAAAAATTATTAGAGCCTCTTTGTTACCAGGCCGCCTCGTCCCCTCGCCCCAGCCTCCGGCCGTGCGCAGATCCCCCCGAAGGAGGCGCAGGCAGGCCCCTTCGGCGCAAATGAAGATGGACTCGGGCTGCGCGCCCTGAATATTAACCAGCCAGTGGGCGCCAGCCATCTGGGCGTGTGGGCTGAGTTTCCTTCTTTTCATTTCTAAAAGAAGCAAATCCATTCAAACATACTTGACAGAGGCATCTGGGCCCAGAGACGCACGCGATGAGAGCTGTACAGGGAGCATTAACATGCGCTGTTGAAACTAGAGATACTCTCACCTTGTCTGGCTGTGATGAGAACACGCGCCAGGTTACAGGCGGGGTCGGGCCAGACTCATTGCTCAGAACAAAGCACTGCTGCTCTTTTCGAGTTCCGAAAATGAGACATGTTCATAATCAACGGTTGGCATGGACACTGAATTTTCAGGTTCACCAGAGGATGAAGAGTCAAGTTCCTCTTCATCCAGGTGAACCCGTCTCCTGGGCAGGAGTTCAGGGAGGCCGACCAGTGTCCATGAACGTAGAAGCAGCTGAAGATGCTGTATTTTATATAATGACCATTCAAACGACTGAATACCCCACCTGGGAAAGAGCCTCAACCCACCAGAGGACAGCCAAGTGTTCGCATGTAGCTGGCAGCCACGGTCTGAAGTCCTGTTAAATTTAAAGAACTCCAGGGCACAGGGTCCGTGTGGAATGAGAGGAGAAATTCTGACGCAGAGCTGGTTGGTTTGTGGGACTCCGTGTGAAGGTGGACACGCATGGGCTTGTCCTCCGGGCTTGTCCTCCAAATTCCGCCGGTGTGCAGGCTGTGCGAGGGGTGAGCAGCGCGGGCTCCGGCAACAGCCTGCCAAGGGGCCGAGCCTGGCCGCCCCCAACTAACGAACAAACAGCCCACTTTCCGTGAAGCCCTTTCTTCCCTGTCCGACGGGCAGGGAAACAGCTGCGTCCCGTAGGGCCGCGGAGGGGAGGGGTTCGAGCCCTGCAGCACCCCAGATGGTGCCTGGACACGTGTGTGTGGCCTGTGCTGGCGCGTCGGCTCTGACTCCTGGTGACCCACGAAGGAGTGGCGTCCGCAGAGTCCTGTCCTCGCAGCCTTGCGCGGCTCCGGCAGACACAGGCCCGTGGCTTTGTTTAGGGAACCCATCCATCTCGTACTTTGTCTCCTTTTCTTGCCGCCTTCAGTTTTTTCCAGGCTTATTTTTCCCAGAGTCCTGCCTCTCGTGATGGGCCCCGATTAGGTCAGCTTCAGTTTCTCGTTTTTTGCCTCCAGTGATGTTTTGGGATTAACTTCCCTAAAAGACCCCCTGGTTCACCCTCCTGGCGGCCCAGGGTCTCCGCAGAGCTCTCCCCCGGCACCGCATTCCACACGACTTGAGTTTTCCCTGTCAGCCTTCGCTGGCGGCATCTGCATCCAGGCGTCGCGACTAGCACTGGGAGGGCGCGGACGACCTTGGCTTTGCCCTGAGCCTGGGAACACTCCCGCACTCCATGCAGTGTGGCTGTTGTTGTTTCTGCCGCCTTGATTCTTCAACGATACAATACCTTGTACATCTTGATGATTTTGTAAGATTTGTATCTCCATTTGGTATGGTATTTTTGAATCCTGTTTTTCAAATTGTGCTGCGTACTCTGGACTCCGATGTGAAGCCTGGATTCATTAGTCATGTTTGAGAGTGCTGCTGAACCCCCTGAAAAATTAGGGGTGCACCTAGCCATCAGCGAATACCCCCCAACCACGTGCAACTGAGATTCTGACAGTCCGTGGGCGTCTGTGCTCACAGCTCGCCGAACGTCTGGTCCCCATGGAAAAGCAACGGAGCATCACATGGAGCCCACTCCGCCGTTTGCACACCACACTGACCCCAATGCTGGAGTGCTCCCAAAATAGGGTGACAAACCACTGGTTGCTGGGGGAGAAACTGGGAACCTGAACGTTCAAGAAACTTATGTTTTTAAAATAAATATGGCTCACTGCCTGCCTTTGGAGGCATGTGGGTCTGAGTCACAGCTCTACCTCTTTTTTGCTCGATTACTCTGCTAATGCCTTGTCTGTAGAAGGGGAGCCTGGCAGCCTGCCTGATGGGTCACCTAGTGACGTCTCTGAGGGCATCAAGCGCGTCCAAAGAAGGGCGGAGTTTCTGGAGGAACGAGTGTGCGGCTGCCTTTCCGATGAGCTTCAGGGACCTCGCAGAGCCTTTCCCTCTGGTCTCGCTGTCGGGACTCTGAGTCCCGATCCGTCCCGCCGGGGCACGGACAGGGGCCTTCCCCAGGAGCATGTTTAGCTTCTCTGTCTTTCCTCGCCCGGAGTTTCTACTTTCATTTCATTTGTAACACGTTCACAGTCACGCGCATGAGCTTTGCTCTAGATTCCCTGCAATCCATTCTGGAGAACGGCATGACGGAGATAGAGTCAATAAACAAAATAAAACGCTACAGTTTCGGTTAACTCCATGAAGAGTGTAGTGTAAGGAGGACAACAACAACAACGAAACTCGGACCGAGTCGTTGGCAGGAAGCGGCAAGGTAAAGGAAATGATGAAAAACCCTCCCACAATTCCATTAAAAATGTGGAATTGCCCTAACGCACAGCAAACACACTGTCTCGGGGTCAGAACTGAAGAGGAAGCTGATAAAGAAAAATGAAGGTGGATGAATTAGGCCTGTGTGCTGAGGAGTCCAGGTGTGTGGGCATGCGCGTGAGTTCATTCTCGACACTCGAGTGGCGATTTTTAACATCCACAATGACATGAGAAGAAGTTTTGAGGCCACACATGGTCAGGAGTAGAAATAAAGCAGTCAAAGACTTTTGGAAAACCAGTCAGTGCAGGGAGGGGTCACGCATGTGGTAAGAAAGCTTGATGTCAGCCACATGCATATTCGAGGCTTAAACTATTGATATTTAAACTATTAAATGTAATGAATGTTCTAGCCCATGAAGTCTGAATTTTTTTTTAATTTGCTATTTTTAAATTTTATTACCAATGGAATCAAGGAAAACCAATGAAAAATTAACACAAAAAGTCAAGCTCATATTGATTAACTGTCCTGAAGTAACTTGATGAAACCCACTTGCAGGTGTGTGGTTTCTATCCAGGCTGCCACGTGCTTCAGGGATGAACCTGCTGAGGATCAACCACACCCCCTATGACCACCCCCTCACTGTGACCTGTGACCACCCCTCAGTGTGACCACCCCCCGCTGTGACCACCACCGAGGCCGGGCCCAATGACACGAGCAACGGGCCGTGAAAGGGTGGAACTAAACAAAAGAGCTTCAGGTAATAGAACCTTTCACATGGAGATACCCAGAAGTTATTATCCAAGTGATTAAAACTGAAAAGAATAATCCTGTAAGAAATGTAAAAGACCTATCCAATTAGAATCAATGGGATCAGAATACAAGACACATGCTATTATGCAGAAGAAATTTAGTGTGAAATAAAAATTCCACCAGTTTCATAAATACTGATAAGAAGATTATAAACACATAACACATATGACATACAGCTTTCATAGCCATATTTCCGCCCCAGACTTCCTTGTGTAGGGTCTTCTGGTCCTTTTCTTTCTGGAGCCCTGATGAGCCATCACGGATGAAATAAAAAGCCAGTTTAGAGATGGGGGAGAAATGTGAAACAGCACAGGAGTGAAGGAACGTAAATATCTGATGACATTAGGAAATACAGTGAATAGATACGTATGCAGAACGACTATTTGTTGTAATCATAGAACAGAGCACAAAGCAGACAGACTTCTTTTTCCCATCTAGGGAAAAACAGAAATGTGTTAGACTTCACAGGCCGTAATGCCTCTGTCACCTCCGCTCAGCTCTGCTGTGACGCAGGCACCCCACCACGAACACAGATGTGTGGACGTGGGTGGCGGGGGGCCACGGGCCACAAAACGGGGTGGCAGTGGAACCTGGACCTCGGGCCACACTGGTAGGCAGACACACTCAATTCTCAAGATGATCTTACGTTACATTTATTTAAAGTTTAAAATGCAAAACAAAACATATTTAAATATATTAAAACTATGTATTAAATGCAAGGAAAAAAGCAGTGATTTCACTCCTAAGTATTTAAATAAAAATTGAAAACATAGTTCCACAAGACTTGTAGGAGAAAATGTGGGGCATATGAGCTCGTAGTGGCTCAAGAGTCTGTCTAGAGCAGAGTAAAGAGACAAAATGCAATCTATTCAAACTAGAAAATTGCTCTACACAGTGACAAGAAATAAATGACTACATGGATGAACGTTAGAAACATCGTGGGGAGTAATAGGCGCCTATAAAAGTAGAGTCTGTGCACCACATGCTTCTGTTATGTTGGGTTAGCGGTGGCACTGGGGGGGGAACATCAACTAAAAGGTGTCATCAGGGGGCTCTGTGTGGTGACAGGGAGGTTGAATGTCTGCACAGGGGTTTGAATCACGCGTATTATCAAACTCATCAAAAGATTAAACTGAACTGTGTTCGTTTTATTGCATATGAATTTCACTTTAGAAGGGAAAACTGGGAGGTCTGCATGGCGTGCTGGTGACACACTGGCTGGGTCGTCTGGGGTGTCCCGGTAGCATCAGAAAACATGAGTTAACGAATGAAGAGGGGAATGGATAGATGGATACATGCACAATAAAGTAAACTTTAGAAAAATAGCCATTGTAAAATCTAGGTGGTTGGCACATAAGCATTCACTGTAAAATCATTTTAATGTCTATGTATGTTTGAAAATGCTATAATAAAAATATTAGAAGAAAAATAAGTAGAAATGATAAATGTCATATTCAAGATAATAATGTTTGCCATAATGTTCTGGCTTCCTAAGTTATGTTTTTGAGGAAATATTAAAGTGTCATAAAATATAAAATTGATATAAAACTGTAATTTTTCATTTGGTCAAATTTCCATTAATATATTCCAATAAAACCTTTGACTATCAATCTCTTCTTCATGGGTTATTCATGGATTCCAGCAAGAGTCTGTTAATTTATGTTTATTTTAAAGCAATTTTTCCTAGATAAATCAGTGCATTTTATATTTTCTTATAATCCTATGTACCAGCTTTGTTCCTGTCCTAAACTCTAGTATAATTTGTTCTTTCACTATAATTTTGTTCACATTTTTCATGTGAACTAGGTTATATATTCTACAGTGGTCTTTCATAAGTGCAGGTATTTGAATATGAATTACTAAAATATGTACATACCTTTAGCAATTAAAGTAATGATATAAACATTTCTGGCAATGCAGTTGATATATGTTTAAAACAATTACAATATTGATTTATAATTTTGGTAAACTATTCTCTTATTTTCTTCTGTTTTTCTTGATATTAAATTTTCATTATTAGAGGCTTTAAAATTTAAAACTTCAGATTTTCTAAATTTAAATATAACTAGATCACTTTAAAATAGAGAGGTATCTTATAGCAATAACTTTAAGGTTGTCATTCCTTTGTAACTTCAAATTAACACTGTCTATTTTAATAGTATTCATTAGTTCATATCCTTGTAGATAAACTATTTCATATAATATATGTATGTGATAATTTTATAATAATTACCATATGTTATGGGCTGCATTGTGTTCGCTTTCCAAATTCACATGTTGAAGTCCTCACCTCAAGTACTTCAGGGTGCGACTGTATTTGCCGACAGGGTCTTTATAGAAGCAAGGACATATGAGGTCATTAGAATGGGCTCTAAGATGAGTCATATCAATATAACGGGTGTCCTTATGAGAAGAGGAGACTAGGGCACAGACACACACAGACAGATGACCATGTCAGGACACAGAAAGTAGGCACTATCTGCGAGCCGAGAAGAGAGGCATCAAACAAAACAGAACCAACCAGCGGCCGCGCCAGTATCTGGATCTTGGGCTTCTGGTCCCCAGAGCTGTTAAAATATATGCCTGTGGGGTAAGCCTCCCAGGCCACGGCACGTTTCACGACAGCCCCGGAAAACTAGCATAGTGACTATCCCCTCTCCAATGACGCCACCAAATGAAAACTTCTCAAAATGCTTTCAGTTTTTCTCAGATTTGAATGAATAATCTTCCCATATAACATTTGTTTTGGAAAAGACCAAAGCAGCGCGTGGAGAACACAGAACTGGAAGTGGCATCAGCCGTGGCCCTACCCCCGGGGACTCCCAAGGGGACGGGTTCGAAAGGAGACAGACTCCATCTCAACTCATTTAGTTTTTATTCTTCGTGCCACGTGTCTATCACAAAATTTTAAAGGTGAGTTTCAACAATAGAACAGCAGTTGCTATGACTGTGTAAACTCCCAGTCCTAACGGGGACTGTGTCTGGGTGTTCAACTATCCTAGGACAACATCACAGACGAATTCAAAAGGTGCTGTAAATCAAACTTGGATGCAATGGAAGAAAATGTACTCCGAAAATAATGTTTGATTACTCACACTGATGCCTCAGATGCATGTAGATACCTTGAATACAACTATCTTTTGTAAGGATGGACATATGTCATACATGTATGTTAATATGCCACCTATATAAGGTGTTCATTACATACATATGACAAAATAAATGAACCTTAAAATTAGATGTTTAACTATTCCACTGATACCCTTACAATTTACATATCCAAGTTCACTGAAAACCTGCATATTAATGTGTACATAGTTTAAGGACTTGAAATATACATGCAAAACATATATTATATCCAGGCATCTGTCGTTCTAAATACCTGATGCATTCTTTTTGCCTTTGTAACCAAGGAAATCGTCCTGGTTAGTTTTTCAAAGAGAAGTTGAAGAAACGTTTCAGCAAAAGATTAAAAAGCAGTGGAAAACAGCTTAGCTCGTACTACAGGAACGCCTTGTCCTTCCGTCATGTTTGCAGTAGCCATGAGTTTTGCCATGCAACAAGCAGTTCCAGCTCTTTTTCCTGTGCTCCAGGCTAGACAGCAGCTGACTTCGCTTTTGCTCTTCACCTGCTAGTGGAGCACAAGGTAATGGGAAGAATCCAAAGACGCAGGCTCCGCTGTTTCTGCTGTCTGCTCACTGTGCTCATCACACTTTCCCCTTCCACGGTTCGGGAGAGGGAGGCTGTGGCAGAAATGGGAAGGGGAGCAAAGGAAGCTGGTGGCAAATGCCCCGGAGAAGGACGGGGCTCAAACCACCGCGCGGAGAGAAGCTTCTTCACCATCCCTGTGGCCCCTTCCAACCCACAGGGACAAGGGATCGAACACTGTCTTTGGAGCTGGAGGGGGAGAAAATGCGGAATAACTATCTAAGAAGCCAAGGAGCTTGATCTTGACCATCTAGAAGGAACCTCACATGCTCTGTGCTATGAGCCAAGACACGCCGAGAGGGAATGGTACACTGTCAGAGAAATTGAAATCTAAATCCACTGAGGACCTGCTGCCATGTTTCTTGACTGAGGTTTGGGAGCAGAAGCAGCTGAGGGACGCCAGCATCTTACAGCTGCAGTGGAGTTCAAGAGGCACCATTGTCACCATCCTCCACAGCCAGAGGGGACTCATTAGGGCCGTGGGGATGTTCGGGGCATGAGGCACAGCCCACGGGCCTCGCAGGGGGAGACAGACTCCAGGGATGGATGAGCAAACCATTATGGGATGTGACAGGGCTGCCAGCTGAGTGGAGGAGGGAATTCCTATCGCAACACAAAGGAAGACGAAGGACAAATCCCTTTTTGAAAAAGAAAGAAAATACACACACACACACACACACACACACACAGAGTTAAACCATAAAACTGACCCAAACAAAGATAACGTTGAAGCCATCCGCACCAAGAACTACAGAACTGCGTACCAGCCCTCATACACCATGTCCGTGAACCCCCTTCTGTTGACTAACTCATCCGTAGTCAGCCCACTGTGCTGGGTCAAGGGTCCCCAGGACGTGCCATCCTGGAGCTGCCACAAACCGGGACCCGTCTCTCCTGAGACCCTCCTAGTTTCTCACTGGTTAAGAGTGAAGCAGCTCCTGCTCACGTGGGAGACCGGAATCACCCATTGCTTTTAGAGCAATGCTGTGTGCGTTCATTTGGACGGAGGAGTTGTTTGAGTCCTTATATTTGGTCTTAATTATTTCAAAGCCAGGTCACAGACAAAGGCAATGCTATTTATAAACTTGCAGCTATTAAGTAGCACATCTATTTTTATAGACGCAAATCTGGCCCAGCTAAACCCACATCAGTCAGGCAGTTTAGTAAAACAGCTACTTGGCAGACAAAAAAACAAAAAAAAGATATTTGTTAAGGAGGCAAAATGTTGCGCCTGTGTTATGGAGACAGTGAGAATTGGATTCTATCCTTCAAATGCACCTTTGCTTCTTAAAACTTATGTTTACACTACTATGGAATAGAAACCCACATATGTTACTTACAAGAGTCATAAAATATCATTTTCTTTTTCTTTTATCACTACTGTACAGACTCCGGAGGTAGTAAAAATTTCAGGAGAAACATCTGAACAATGCTTCTTCCGAACCGCAACCCCCGTCCCTCAGGGGAGCGGTGTGCCCGAGTGACTTAGGCAACAAATGAGGGCTGCGGAACACAGCTCCTAAGCTCCACGCCCTCCCTGGGCCCTTCCTCGGCCTTGTCCCGGACCAGCTGCTCCCAGTTCCCACTCTTCCCCCAAACACAGGCCTCTCTTCCCCTCCAAGTGCTTCCTTGCTTCCCTGCAAGGTTTTGCACGTGCTGTTCCATCTGCCAGAATCACTGAGCCCTGGCTACCTTCACAGGTGACTGCTTTTCCTTTTGTAAGTTCTTGAAAAACATCCCCGTGAAGGTCTTTGCCTCCCCACTCCCTGCCCGGGTGCCTCCTGCCACACAGGGTCCGTGGAGGGGACGGGAGGCCTTTCCCGCACCGGCTGCCTTTGGGTATTGAGTATGACAGCGACCCTCCTTCTCACCACAGAAACACCCGAGTCCCACGAAAAGGCTCTGAGTCCTACCCTGAGATGACAACAACAACAACAACAACAACAACAACACCACATACGGAACATTCTCAAAATATTATTTGGGTTTTAAGCAGATATTAAGTAACTGGCCGCGGGTCATCAGAGAAAAGAACTCCATTTTTAAAAATTTAAATCTAGGAACTCATCCTGTTCTCTAATTTTGCCAAATGCTCTTAAAAATAAGAACCATCCTGTTTTTCTTATTTCCTGATAACCTGGCCTGTGTCCAAGCATTCTGTTCGCGCTTAAGTGATTTTTCCTGCTTGTGGTCCGCGCTCAATTACTCCCAGTTTTGGTCCATCAAATTAGCTCTAGAGCCACAGATAAGTTGCAAGGGTAGTTTCAAAATTATACAGCTCCTACAACCTAAAAAAGGAAAACACTGAAGATGAGAATCAAGATTTCCTATTAAGCTACAAATGTTGATTTGCATTTCACCTTTTTTTTTCTTACTTGCACCTTGTTCACCTCATTGAAGTTGCAAATGAGGGGCTGCCCCAAATATGAGCAGGAAAAAATTGGAAGAAACAAGTTTATGGGTTTAAAACCAACATAGATGCGAAATAGGGACACTGCCGTTTTCTGCAATTATAGTTTGTATTCCGCTTTGCTTCTCCTTTGTGTTTTTAACATTATTGCCTCTCATTTAGAAATATTTCCTCTCGTCGTGACGACTGTCACCACCCTCTGCCCAGAGTCTCCTCTGACGGCAGGCCCTGTGGTCTAAGCTCCTTAGTGCCCCATCGGAGTATTAGTTCCCAAAACCCAGCCCAGCTCTCAAAGTGTCATTGTTGTAACCAGGCGACAGGTCGCTCAGTGAAGGGCGTGCTGTCCCAGGAGCCAACGTGCTGTGCTCTGGGGGAAGCCAAGCGCCCGTAGCAGGAGCAGCACAGGGTTCCAATCAGGGCCCCCCGCTGCCCCCACCCCCCTGCTCCCCATGGGGGGGTCCACTGCAGCCACAGGGCTTCTGCAAAGAAGGCATCTTCTGCACCATCACCATCGTCATTTACGTCATTTACAAAAACCTACTCTGACGAGGTTGAGGCAGTTGCCTCAGAGGGTGGCACAGAAAATGTAGCAGTAGGATACATGTTAAAAAATTGTCAAAACACTTAAAAGAGGTATGGAAATATAAAATACGCTTGCAAAGCCGTTTTTATTATGATATGCGTGATATAAAGGTAAGCACGCAAGAGGGAGTAGTGCCGCAGGCGAGGAAAACCACAAGGCAAGAACAGGCAAGAGTGTCTGTGCGAAGGACCAATGGAAAGGCCCCAACATCCAACCCCCAAGTAGACACAAGGCCGCCACAAAGAGGGACAAAAGTGGCAGGGACCAGGAAGGGGGGTTAGGAGGACGGTGAAAATTTTTTAGGGTCACTCAAGCTAAAACCAGGGATGCTGGGAGACTGTGGACACAGCCTTGTGTGTGTGAGGGTCAGCGTGGAAGGTTTTATAGAAGGACGTGTGTATTCAGATGCTTGGTTTTATTGCTTAATTTAACTTGGAGCAACGCAAGCCCGTGGCTTTGACCTTCCTCTGGCCAAGAGGAAGGTCGCCTCAGGACCCCGTGTGGAGCGGCCCGGGTGTCTATTGCCGAGGCAGGGGGACCACAGGCGCCCCCACCTCACGAGGAAGAAGGACACAAAAGGGTTTTGACTTTTTTCCACATAAGATCTGGCAGGGATGTTATTTTTCACACTTGGACTCCAAGCTCTTAGGCAAAATTCCACCTTTCTTATTTTTTCAGCAGCCAAACATACAACAGAACTTAGCAAATAATAACTGAAAATAAAACAAAAACACTTCTGTTTGTGTTACGCAGAGATAACAAAACAGGCACCAAAGATGAAAGGTGTTCAGTGCCGCATGAAGGAGAAATTTTTGGGTAAACCTCAAATTGACTCTTTTGTGTCTCATTCCAAGATCGGGGAAGGAAAACGCTGTGATTAAGGACTCAGCGCTGGGCAGTGGATACATAACATCCGGAAGGCTCTCCTAATGATGGTGTCTTCAAATAAGGAAAGGCAATTATTTGTTGGCCAGAAGCCATGCCCTAGAATGTATTACTTTCTTTCCAAAGGCTGTGTGCCGTGTTCATTAAGAACATTGAGGATGGGCTGTAACATCTGAAAGTACACGTGCCAGACATGAAAAACGAAGCTAATTATTTGATAGAAGAATCACGCACGTCATGCCCAAATTACTTCTATTTGAAGTCACTACCCAAATCCAAGGCAGGGCTTTTGTCACTGTTGGTTCTTAAATGGGATAAGGGGACACATTGAAAATGAACTCTGGAAAATGTTCTGTCCAAATGAGGATTAGAACAGACAGAGCTCCTGGCCACGTTAACTGGTAGGTGTTCTACTTGTCCGCAAACTTATATGCTTAAGTGTTTCTCCACGTCTGTTGACTCTAAAGCTTTCTTGGTGTTATACTGAGTTTTCAGAAGGACTCTAGGAGAAGAAGAAAATATGTATAAGGGGATTTGTCTCCACTTGCACCTGATGGAGCACCCCAATGTCATTGCTTGATGTCAACGTGGCTTTTAGTGTAGACACTCTTTCAGTTTGTAATAGCGCCAAACGCATGCATAGACTGTGTACTCAGCACCCATGTTCAAAATAAAAGAGACTCCATATATAAGTGGCTAAGAACATTATATACGGTTAATGCTATAATGAGGACTATTAGTAAATAAAAAATTATTATCATGTAGTGATACGAATTTTAAATATTATTTCAGGGTAAGCCAAACAAAGGTGTGCATTTTCCTCTTGTCCTGCCTTCTGACCAGCCCTCTCTAGGAATCAGTGGAGGGTGCTCCTGAACTTCTGGCCTATAGAAGTCTTTTCTCCTTTGTGGAATTCTTTCTGGCAATAGTAATACCTGAAGCCTTTTATAGATTGGGAATTCCTGGAAAACAGAGTTAGCTTTAGATTTGTCATCTTAAAGATAAACTACAGTTTTTTAGCCCTGCTAATTCTGTGACTTTAATCTTACAAAATTATCTATTTAAATACATGGCGTATAGAGGAGGCAATGGTAAGAGCCAATGTAATATTAAGATGTGATCATATTGAATGTAATCTGTCAACTAAGGTACAGGGGACAGCTGAGGGTGGGGAAGTTAAGAGTCTTTTGGGGTACCAGAGGTTGGTTGTCCCTGAAATCTGCATTCATTCAATATTTATTGGGAACCCAGGTTGTTTCATGCATCATGACGTTGTGCAATGGACTCAGGCACAGACAAGAACTCATGGGATCCATACAGTTTCCTAGGTGGTTGGGGAAGAAAATTTCAATGCTTCCTGACATAAGGGTAAAAATATCAGACATTAAGGAAATTCTGAACATCTTAGTTGCAAAGTGGCAAAGATTCTCTACTTCACTAAAGTTTGGCAGTCTTTTTAAAGAAGTACTATCTTGAATGAGGTAACGTCAGTAAGCAAAGAAAGAAAACAAAGCTTTGTACAATTCAATACTTAACTATATTTAGCTACAATGATATGCTATAATAATTTTGAAGAAATTGAATTATTTTTAACAGATCTTTCTTTATGTGGTTCCTATACTTGGGCATGCAGAAAAAATCAGCCTAAAAATTTTCAGCTACCAAAAATATCTTGATTCTTTGTTAAATGCCTACTTAAAATATAACAGACTATTTACAAATACATTAAAGAAAGAAATTATATGTTCTGGGTAACATTTCTCCTGTTGTTAAATTTTCTGCTATTTTCTGGGAAGCACAAAGTCCTATTTAAAGAAATTAATTGCAGCTTGAAAGAAAAAAAAGCACTAATGGAATGTTACAACTTTTACTTTAAGATTTCAGAAAAATGCTCAGAAAGTCAAAGTGGCCTAGAAAACTCACATATTAAATAACTTTAATGATAAAAACACCAAATCATTCACTCATGGTTGTTTCACCCAAATTAGGAGCCCAAACAAAATATAAAGGGAATGGGTTAACAGGTAAAAATTTTCCACTTTAGCAGTCAGATGTAGGTGAAATCCGCACACTCACAGCACAGTATCCCCAGCCTCCTACCCTGAGGTGATTTCACGCTTCAGCTTCAGTTGGGCCGTTGTATTTTCTCTCTGTCTCTCTCTGTCGGGTGCCATTGTTTAGTACGTAAGCACCCGTGGCAGATTCTCCTAGAAAAAGAGACCCCTTCTTTCTCCCTTGATCGCTGAGGAAATGGACCCCTGGAAATGAGAGTCAAATTAATTTTCTTTTTTTCACAAGTGCCAAGTTCTGCTTTTCTGGCTCCTGGGTTCCAGGGAGAACCAGAGAACTGGATCGCAACTGGGGGCCAGCTCAGCCTTTGATTTTTATCAGAATAAGGTGCTCACATTGACTGGGACTGGTTCAATCTACTGCATCTTGATGGGCCCATTTAACTGAAAATCAGAATTTCTAACTGTCCACTAAGAGTTATAGTTCAGCATTTCATACGTATACATGCACAAATATAAACACATGTATATATTTATGGTGCATATACACACTATATATATTTGTATAAACATATATATATATATGATTTATTACTTGTGTAATTGGTTATCCTGAAAGTTTACATTTATGTAAATGTGCTTTTATAAAAGAAGGAAAAATTCTGTTTCTATCTTCTCCAGTCATTCTGTATAAGTATACTTTTAATTATTCCAAACAGGAAATGTAATGTTTTTAAAGATGTCTAAAGAAATGCTTTTAAAATCCCATCTACTGTTTAATGAAGTCCATTTTCTGCAAAGTCTTTATAGTGTGATATAAGCTCATTTTCTCTTATTCTCTCAAATACTATCAATAGCGTTAAAACTATCATATGCAAGTATGAAATTGTATTTAATAACTTAAAATTGTACTTCTTCCATTTCTTATCTGAGCTGACCAGCTCTATTTTTTTATTACTCTTCAAAAGTGTGATTCCGAGATAAGGCTTCCTTTAGGCTCTTTTTGGACTTCTCCCCCTGCCTTAGTCTATCTTTGGCTACAAAGCTTACAATTGCAATGTTGGTATCTGCTGAGCCCGATGAAATTGTATTTCTCCTTCAGCAATAGGGTTTCTTTGCAATGTAATTTTCTGCTCATTGTAATTCTCGGGGAATTTTGTAAGTTAGAACATTTAAAGATGTCCTTTTGAAAATGTGCAAGATTAGCACTACTGGAAAAGTTTCATCATTAGAGAAAAAAAAATTTATCCTGAAGCACAGCTCATGAGTCTCCAGGCGGTGCTTTTCTGAACAGCTGACTTTCCATCACTAGCCTAGACTAGAGCAAGGAGGTGTTTTTGTTCTTAAAACTGAGTGTGCAGGTGCATGTACTAAACTGTGAATGCGATACCTGACCCTGAAATCCTAGGAGAAGACAGGGAAAAGTCTCTTGACATGAGCCTTGGCAATGACCTCTTAGATATGAGGCCAAAAGCCACAAGAGCAAAACATGGATGGATGGAACTCGATCAAACTAAATGCTCTTCACGGCAAAGGCGACAATAAACAAAGTCAAAGACAACCTACAGAATGAGAGGGAAGTGTTTGCAAATCATACATCAGATGAGGGGTTCCTATCCAAATTGTTGATGTATAAAGACAACCTACAACTCAATAGCCAAAAAAAAGCACATAACCCAATTAAAAAGGAGCAAAGAACTTGAAAAAAGTTCTCCAAAGAAGAAGTACAGATGGCCAACAGGTACATGAACAGACAACATCACTAACCATCAGAGAAATGCAACTCTAAACCACAGTAATATGTCGCCTCACACCGGTTAGAATGGCTGTTATCAAAATGACAAGAGATAAATTTTGGGGAGGAGATGGAGAAACTGGCTTCCTTCTACACTGTTGGTAAGAATGTAAAATGGTGCTGCCACTGTGGAAAACAGTATGGAGGATCCTGAAAACACTAAAAGTACAACTACAATATGATTGAGCAAATCCGCTCTGGGTATACACCCCGAAAGAACTGAAATGTGAATCCTGGAGAGTTACCAGCACTCCCATGTTTATTGCGGCATTATTCACAATAGCCAGGTGATAGCATTAGCCCAACGGATGAATCGATAATGAAAATAGGGCATAGACAGACAATGGAATATTATCCAGCCTTTAAGAAGAAGAAGATTGCATCATTTGTGACAACATGAATGAAACTAAAGGGCATTTCACTATCTGAAATAAGCCAACCTTTGAAAGACAAATACTGCATGATTTCATTTATACGAAGTATCTAAAATTTGACCAACTCATAGAAGCTGAGAATAGAATGGTGGTTATTGTCAGAGGGGGAGGGGGAGGAGAAATTCAAGTTGTTATTCAGTGGGTATAAAGGTTCATTTACACAGAATGAATTACGTAGTTCTAGAGATCGAGCCTAGTTACTGTGTAACATACCCTTTTCTGTCCTGATAACAGTATGCTGGCTTGAATGACCCACAGAGTTGACGGGTGAAAAGACAACTTGCTTCAAGGGTTAAATCCATAAAGGGTTTTAGAGAATTTAGAGTTCTTTTAATGTTCCTCCATTCCAATGCTCTTTTCACAACACCATCATATAACCAGTTAATCTAACATTTCTGCATGAAGAATGGATTCTACTGTGAAGTCAGTTGGTCTTGTAATAGGTGCCAGATTCTCCCAATATTGTGAACTCATCCAAAGACAAAAAAATAAAAAACTTTATTATTCAAACTTTTAAATGCAATTTAGGCAACGAAGATGTCAAACTATGCTCCTGAATGAGAACGCACGTAGCTCTTTTGCACTGTAATCTTCCTGCAACTGTTTCAACAAAAGCCACATCAGATGCACAGAAGTGACTGCGACTCGCCGGGGGCACCCCCGGCGCACCTGCCGGAATCGGAGCGCTGGGTCGTGAATCTGTTCTGATCTATTCCCACTGCGTTTTATATCACATTTTGAATCTTGAAACCCTTGTAGAAAAGGGTCTGGTAGGCGGTTGGGTGCCGTGCCCTGGTCGTCACCCCTACTGACGACCGGTATTCCATTTCTGGTTTTTCCCCAAGGTTCGCATTGTTCTGGACCCCTTGCTGTTAGGTAGGAAGAAACTAATCCTTCAGTGCGCCAAGCACTGGGGGAAATAAATCCTTATTCTTCGCTTTGTTGAGTTATTTTTTCATTTTTTGTTAATTAAGAAAACCAAAACAAAGAGTGGAGTCCTTTATTGGAATGTTCAGACTAATTATTTGATTCAATGACTAAGTGCATGCACAGCAGCCAGTGAGCCTTCCAGAGATTGAAGCAGCTGTGAAAGATCTCAGAAAACTCCAAACCGGAAAGGCAACTGGAGTGAGCTCTGCCTTCGGGGGCTTCGGGACCCACAGGCCCAGACAGGAAGGCTGAGTGCAGGGGAGGTGGACACCGCCCGTTGGTCCTTCACGGGCCGGAGCCCGGCCCTGGCCAAGCATCAGTTGAACCGAGTCAGAGCTCAGACGACGCCCAGGTTCTCACGGAGCCGCTAGTGAACAAGAGCTCCTATTTGGAGACATTGCGTTGCTTGAGTAAAATGTAAAATATCAAGCCTCCTGCAGCCTAACCCAGCTGTCGTTTCAATTAAAAATATGTAAATTTTCAATAAAGATAGATAGGTTCTTAAAATATTGTTCTGGTCACTTAAAATGCCTTTCTGCTAAATGTGGCCTGCGTAGAGCACACAGCCTCTTATCCAGAGCACGCCAAGCCTTTCTTCACCCTCTTGGCTTTTTCCTTGGAGAGATGTGCCCAGACCTGTATGATACAATACTCAGTCGGTGGTGGCCAGGGCAATGACAAACATGGATGGTCCACCCAAAGCTTCATGGCAATGAAGACTGAGGTGCGTGTCTTGCCCATGTGTTTATTAGTGAAAGGGGCTAATGCTGAATGCTAAGATGACTTGGCGGCCCCCTGAAGCCGGCACGTCCCCCATCCAGCCCAGCACCGAAGCTGCAGATGGGCGCTGCTCTGGCTTCTGAGCTCCCCATCCCATCTCATCTCACTTGCTCAGCGACTCTGCCTGCGTCCTTCATCTCCTCCTCTGGGAACTTTACGCGGCGCATCGAGAACGTGCCCCAGCACCTATTGTATTAAAACGACCCTCGGTCCCGCATCTCTCTTAACTACCAACTCAGCAATCTGTTCACATGGTCTGTACCCATTTCCCACTTTCCACCCTCCTTCAGCCATTTCTGGTGGCTCCTGACCTCTGCACTTCACGGCGACCCTGTCCTCCAGGCCCCGCTGCTGTCCCTTCTGCGCACACCAGGGCCTTAGCTAATCCCGCCGTCTCCGCCTGGTCCCGCCCCCGTCTTGAGTTGCTGGTGCAGCTGAGAAATGGCTCTCTGCTGTATTCCTTTGCCTTTGGAATTGCCCCTTATACACCCCTTTAGTTTCTTTGGAGACTTTCATAAAAACCTGTCTCATCAAACTCTAAATATTAGAGTGTCACTGCACGTTTTGCCTGTTTCCCAGTTACATTTTTATGCAAGTGATAGCGTGGCTCAAGGACCGTGAGACTCTTTTCCCAAAATATTCCCACTGCAGTGTTCACGAGGAGTTTCACGCTTCACCCAGCCAGAGCAGAGCGCCAGCTGTGAGCGCCCCCTGCTCTCTGTCCCCTGCCTGCCTGGCCACTGTCACTTCAGTAAGTGCCGGGCCATGGGCTCCAGCCTGACGCCGTGAGTTCCTCTCCGATGTCCCGCGCCCTCAAAGCTGCGGGAGCAACGCGTGGCATTTCACTCCCCTCCGTGGGCTCTGCACCCCTCCTAGCAAGACTGCCACGCTCTTTCCCAAGGACTGGTTCCGCACCTTGGAAAGTTCAATTCTCAAAGCTACCATTCCAATTTATTAAAAATACATAGGAAGGGAGTGCGTAAAACGGTGAATCTACTAATGCCTAGTATGTAGAGATCCCTGGTTATTTCATGTGTCATTTCTGTGGGTTTCCTTTTTTCTGAGAGTCCCCTGGTAATCCTTTTCTAAGCAGTGTTATTGCGAGCTCAGGGGCATCGCAGCGCCCATTTAAAATTTACAGCTCGATAAGCTTCGACTCATGAAAGAATCTGGGAAGCCGTTACTGCCACCAAGACAGTGAACATTGACGTCAGCGGCAGAAGTTCCCCCCTTTTCAAAATGTCACGTCCTATAACGCTAAAACAGCTCATGATTCAAAAAATTGTCATATAATGTAAGGCAACAAAAATGAAAGGTGTCGTCATGTGAAACGAACGTGCTGGAAACGGACCTCGCTGACCCCGGGCGCGGCCGGCCCGAGGGAGCGAGCCCCGGAGGGCCAGCGGCTGCTGGACCCCTTCCTTCGCTGCACTTGAATCTGCTCCTTTTCCTGCTTTCCAGCTCTGCCCTGTGCGGGGACAGGAAGGACAGCTCCCCATGGAGTCCCCCGCCTCCTGGGGAAAATTACAGGCTGCGCTGTCCCCGCAGAACACGACCCTCCCTACTTGGGCTCGGTCTTCTGGATTTAGCCTTCATAAAATGCCTTTCTTGTTCTTCTTCGAGGCATGTCCGACACATGTAATTCTTCCGCCTGGCATTTCATTAGCATGGTTCTCCCGCAGAGCAAACCCTGAGACAGGCTCGTCGCTAGGAAGCGGGGACAGGGGCCCTGGGACGGAGGGGGCCCCACAGACCGCGCGCTGAGCAGCGGGGGAGGGGGCGGGGGGCAGGACTCAGGGCTCGTGGGGCCTGCTCCGCCACCCGCGCCCCGGAGGTAACAGCTCCACGCCTGGGTGTGCGCCCGGGGCCCCATGGCCAGTGCCGCCCGAACCCGGGGGCGGGGGGTCGGGAGACCGCGGAGCAGGGGGCCGACCCTCAGCTGCCGCGGGGCTGGCCAGGACCGACGGTGGCCGAGGGGTAGGCGCTGTCCAGCTGAAGAACTAGCTCCCTTGAGAATGCGATACTTTATTTATTCCATAAATAAATACAGATTGGACACTTACTAAACAACTATGTTCGATTTCTCGTCACTTTCTAGGGCCTGCTGTGTTACTTTGCCTAAAAGGCACTCATTTTCGAAGAATTCTAACTAAAACCATTCCTTCTCACATGGAAATTATCAAGGCTAATTTAATCCTTCCTGATATATAGTAAGATATCCATTTAGTAAAATATTTATCAATTAGATAGTTTTATTCATTATAATTAATTATATTAATTAAACTATGAGGTGATTAGATTTTAATTAGAGGAAACATTTTGCAATAATTATTCGCCATCAATAAGGAATCATATGAGCAAAAAGTAAATAGATAAATAAGTGAATTGATTCTTCAAGAGACAATAGTAATTACAATAATACTAGCAAACAGCAACACAACACTTCATTTGTACTGTTCTCAATAAGACCTTCCCATGGATGAGCTCATTTAACGCTATGAAGTAACTGTGAGTTAAGTAGTGTTGTTAAAATCACTAGTCTCAGGATAAGTAAACTTGAAACACAGAAGGATTAGTAACTAACACTTCAGAAAAAAATAAAATAATAAAATGAACTAAAATAAAGTGCAATGGAGTACCTTATGAACCATTGCTCCACCTCTCTTTTGTCTCTTTTAAGGCACCGGAGCCTGGTGGTTGGAGGGTGGGCACAGGGGCCTGTCTGTCTGGTGGTTGAGTCACATTCTGACTCTGCCCTGCTATTTTAGGCAATTTGTTACTCCATTAAAAGTAGGATTTAAAAGTTAAGTGTAAATATAAATAACACTTTATGAAAAATAGCTCCATTTTCCAAAACAAAGACATTAGCAAGAAATTCACATGGTTTTAGTTTTTGCAAATATGCTTACTGTCTTCTGGATAGAAGACAGTTGTGATCTTAGGCCAGCTTCTGCACTCACTTTGTTGTGACATTATGTCACTAGCCTCTAGGAAACGCCACCCACACACCTGAGGGAGTAAGTGAAACGGCAACGAAGGCCCTACAGTTATAAAAGTAACTTTGACTCACGAACCCCTGAGAGCATCTTGGGGGCCCCCAAAGGGCCCCGGCCCGCACTCTTAAAGCTGCCGCAAAAACACCAGCAGATACAGTCACTTCAGACAATTCACTCAAAAGTCAAGTCCACGGGGGAGACTACCGCACAATCCATAAGATGTAGTCTAAACAACTCCCGTGACTCATTGGTTTCATTTTTCAATTTTCCAGCGACGCACGCTTGTTCACACCCGTGTCTTTAAATCGTTTATGAAGACGCAACATGGCCATCTGATTTTCAAAAGTTAATCTAGATCCATAATGTTTCTAGAAGAAAACAATCTTCCGTGTGGAATATCCAGATGCAACAGCAAAAAAGCTTCCAAATGTTTTCAGAACTCCACAATACTTAGTTTATTGATTTAAAAAAATGACTTAGATATTTCTTTTGGCTGTGGAGCAGAAGGAAGGTGGGTGTCAGAATTCCATGTCTCATAATGCTTGTGTAATAGTTTCTCAGATTGTATCTCTGAGAACCAATTAAATACTTATTATTAAAGGTCAACAGCCGGGTATGAGTCTCTTTCCTGCTCCTCAGAGAGAACAGGTGTTCTCCACCATTGTTAATTGAAAAAGGTTAAACTCATTTTCACATTTAATTCAATACATTGATTATTAAATTGTATTAATTAGCTGATTTAATTATTATTGCTGGGTTCATTTTAGCTCTGAAGCATTTCAGCAGAGAAACTGCTCTGGGTGCTGCTTCGCCTGCATTCTAGAATGAGGGACGTCTTCAGAGCCCTGTCCGCTTTCCACCCCAAAACACCCCCGGGGGCCCCCTGCACATCACACCGCATTGTCACTGCTTGAGGGGATCTCTATGTCCCCCAGTCTCAGCTCCACGGCATACTGTCACTCTCGTTTTCAACCGAAAATCCTCCCACTCCTCGTTCTCTTGCATAGTCATGCACCGTGTCACTTCTTCCTTCATTCCCAGAGACTCCCAACATTCTCCTTAAGCCGCCCGCGGGGTCTCGATTTTCAGCCACGCGCTCCTCTGGAGTCTAGATTTCCTTGCACCTTCCTCTCCTACTGCCTCCACTTTTCCAAAAGTTTGCTCCTTACTGACACTTGGTTTTACTAAAACCTCTTGCATAGGATGCATCCGTTCCTGCCCCGCGGCCGTCTTTGCATAGCCCTCCCATTTCCTTCACTCACATGTAAGCTCGGCGGCAGGAGACTGCGTTTTACTTTTTTGTTTCCTGATTCATGCATTTTTTTTTTTTTCAGGCACTCAAAAATGACCCAGTCAATCTTTGCTGACTTCACTCTCTCTCCCAAATACGGATGTTAAAACTAGGCTGCAATCTAAGTTTTGTTTTGATGCAGAGCAAAATTTGAAACCAAATAGATTTTATTAGATCCGTTAGTGCCAAAATGATTCTGAAAGTATAGTGCTCTCAGTAACCTGCCATAAGGAGTGTGCTCGTTCCATGAGGACGGTGGGGACCACGTCAGAGCTGGCGGAATGCGTGTTCCGGCGTGAAGCCCCTGGTAGCTGCTGTATAGGCCACGCCGCACCCCTGCTGGTCCTTCTTCTTTATAGTCGTGCTTCCTAGTTGCCAACAGTTTTCCAAAAGTATCCCATTTTTAAACTACAACTTAAAAGACCATAAAAGTCAGAAAAGATTATAAATATGCATTTTTATAAACTATGAGACAGTTTTGTTCACCTTTGATTTCTCTAGGAACTGGAATCAAAATTGAAATAAGAAGAGTTAGAAAATCCAAATAAAACAATACATTTAGGGAAAATTAAAAATACTGTCAAATAATGACTACCAATTAAGACAAAGAGAAGTCTATAGACAAGTTCTTTTCAACCTATAATACTAAAATATTTAAATTGTCCTTGAGCATAGAAAATACCAAGTTTCAAAATTTGCTGTCAGTATAATCTTCATAGGAAAACCTTAAAATCTCAGTAAAATTAATAGGTTTCAAATTTATGTCTGAAAGGAGATACAAAGTCCTCAAAATAATACTATCAAATCAAAGACAGCACTACTTTGTGGAAGAAGTAAAGTAGAAGGCACTTTGAATGTTTGAGATTTATTATAGAAATGCAACGATAGAATTTTAAGGACTCTTTAAAGAAGAAAAACTCTATCTTGATTCTGAATTTAATAAAGTGCAATAAATATTACTGATTGAAATAAATATTTTATTTCATAGGCGATACGTAGGAGAGACAGAGACTCCCTTAAATTACGGGCCCTACCCATCTGAAAGAAGCTGCCTGCATTATGCTTGGTAATAAAAAGCTGACAGCCTTCTACTCCCATTAAAAAGGGTATTTTTATCTGAGTTATTATTTATAAATAATAAAAAATGACAATAGATATTGTTCTCCATCTTGCAATTTCCACTCTGCAGTTAAGATGCGAAAGGCTTCCTTGGATCCTTTCAACACATGTTCGCGCAGCCGCACTACTGCCAGCACTGGGCGTTCAAGGGTGAAAGAGAAACTAGAGCGAGAGCCAGGGGAGGCGAGAGCCGGCCCGTCGGGGAGTCGCCCCGCAGCGGCCACGGTGCGCAGGCGCAGGGACAGGCTCCGGCGCCTGATTGACGTGCTCCAAGGTACATGGCCGGAGGCAGGACGGAGTCCAATCTCTTATTAATTCCCTTTATTTTGTTGCCTCCATTCCTTGTAAGTTTCTAGGACATTCTGCAAGTTAGAAAAGAATGACAGGGGTAAATCTTATCAAGCCGTCCATGCAAGTAAAGCTGTGTCCTTTCATACGGGAGAAAGACTAAAAATTAACCCCAAAGGTGCCCGAAGGGCTGGCTCCAAAACGGGACAGACAGAACAAAAGGTATGCGGGGGGCGTCTCTCAAGGGAAGGTCTCCACTCCGACCACAGCGGTCACTTCATTCCTAAGGACGTCCTACATGGGCCCCATTTGACACTGGTTTTTGGTCATAATGACAGGATTCCATATTCCATTGTTGGGAAAAAGGATTTGGGGCCCAGCTCTCTGCTCTTGTCTTCACCTTGTTAGAATCAGTTCTTTTGATGCTGATGTTATATGATAGTTGACATTGAAAAGTACAAATTGGACAGAAGAATGTTTCTTACAGATACCCAGAAATCCTACCACATTTTAACCAAGGACGATTTATGGCGCTTCTCTCGGTATTTCAGGAAAAGAAGATTTCTCTTTATTTAAGTGACCCAGGTACACACAGAAAACTCATCTTTGAAAAACCGAAGTGAATGATCTTTTAGATGAGATATCAAAAAAAATAAAAATAAATGTCACTCGTCCAGAAGGTGACTGAATTTAAAAGTTTGGGATGCCAAGCAGAAGGCGCTATTTTTACAGAAATTTCACCAAGCGTGTCCGTCCGGATGCAAGCCACTAATTAGGCATCTGCGAGCCCCTTATGGTGGGTGAACGAAGGAAAAACAACTTCTCTTTCTTACAGAAAATACAACCACAGCTTCCAAGGAAAAATTAGCCACGTCTGAAGGTTTCAACACTGTCACAGTAATAAATTTTACTTCTTATATTTAAATTGCTAAATAATATTAATATTTTTGTTAATTATTAACATCTGTTCTAATAAGTAAGCATACCTAACATTTACTTAATGCCTGGTTTGTTCTCTTCAAACTATCAGACAGATGGAGTTACTATTTTTACAAGATCCCAAAGCTGGTATACAACAGAATTGGGTTTTGAACCCGGATAATCTTTTTACAGATTCTGTGCCCTTAACCACTGTATTTTATATTCAGTATAAAAAGACTACTCATTCAATAGAAAATGGACAGCAGAGTGAGACATCACAGACCTTAAAACTAGATCACTATGGGCAAGTTAAAGAAAACATAACCTTAAAACCCATAGGGCCTGAGAGCTGAAAATGCACTGAGTAGCTGACTAACAAAATCATTTTGTTTTACATGGGAAGTACAAAATTTTGTGAAAGAGAATGGTGAAATATATTTGGAGTTCTTAAAAGCTTGGAATTTAAGATAACTACGAGGATTAAAACATGAATATCACATTCCGTTGGGTATTTACATAGAACACTGAGCTGAGTGTTTCATAGACTATTATCCCTTCTCTTTCCCAAACCTTGAGATGGTCATTATATTAAAGCCTTATTTTATGCACATTTCAAGATTTAAAAACCTTTCATTGAGTTATAACACACAGCAGTACAATCCATAATGTACCGCTCAGAGAATTTTGACTGAAGGAAAATACCCAAGTCACCAGCAGCCATATGAAAAAATGAAACATAAACCACCTGTTATTAGACACCGCATGGCCCCGCTTCCTAAGCACCTTCCTTTAAATGTAGATACTCTCCTGTCTTTCAGCATCACAGGTGAGCTATACTGTTTTCAAAGTTTGTATCAATGGAATCAACTTTTATACTCATGCATTTTGCTGAATATAAAGTTTATGGAATTCACCCATATTTTTATGAAGAGCAGCAGTTCACTGTTTCTCATCAAAGAATATGCTAGTCTATGGATTTACTATACCTGATCTAGTCATTCTAATAACGATGACTCATTCAGCTGTTTTTCATTTGGGGCTATTTTGAATAATGCTGCTGGGGAGACTAGTGCACATGTCTCTTGGTGCACATATGTGAGCACGTGTGTGGGGGGGGAGCCTAGCAGGAGAATGTCTGGCTTATGCGGTATATTTATGTTCATTTTAGATTTTTTTTATCATCACCCAAGTACCTATTTTCATTGCTTTGAAAGAGAGAGAGAGAAACATCGATGTGAAAGAGAAACATCAACTGGTTGCCTTTTCCCATGCTCCCCAACCAGGGATCAAACCCACCACCTGGGTATGTGTCTTGACTATGAATGGAACCTGCAACCTTGCGGTCTATGGGACAACGCTCCGCGCTGGCCAGGGCCAGTTCAGTGGATTTTGGCAACTGGCCCCCGAGGTGGGTATAGTATCAGTGTTCCCCTGTATGGCAGCAGCTTACTGCTTTCCATCTTGTTTTCAAGTCTCTGACATGCACACATCTCCCTTGCTTTAGTGAGCGGTAAGTTTTGGTTTTTGATTCAGATGTTAGGTGCCAGATTCTTTGAAGAGTGGAGCTCCCACTGAGAGCTTTTGCAGACTCTCCCGTGGCAGCGCTGGGTGGTACACGCAGACCAGCGGGTGCAGCCTTCAGGGCCTCTCTTCCCACGGGTCAAACGTCCTGCCTCTGTGTTGCCAGCAAAGTCTCGCACCGAAGTGTGAGTTCTGTCTCCTTTTGGTGAATTCCGGTTGCTGCATTTATTTTGTTATCTGGGAATTAGTTAATTACTCTCTTTGATCTGAAGGGGCCCCACTTGGTAGACATTCTTACCATTATCCCATTGAGTTTTCCGCCACTCGCTTTGTTCTCACTATATGTCTGTCTTTCTATTTTATTGTCTTGTCTCAAGTGTTTTGTTCTTCCTCCGAAGGTCTTGAGCCTACTGAGTCTATGAAGAAATGCTCCATAGGGAATAAATGGCATCATAGGCCCCATAAATCCCCTACCCAAGCCAAATACAAGAACTACTAACGATGAGCCCATTACATAGACAAATTATACAAAGATGATTGGTCTCAGGTTGGGTTGGGTCTCTCATAAAAATCTATAAATCTAGGGGTATTATTTTTTTGCTCTGGTTGCCTCTAAGATTTCCTCTTTATCATTGCTTTTCTGTATGTTAAATATATTGTATGTCAAAGCAATGTGAATTTCTCTGGGCTTCTTTTAAGTGTGATTTGCTGTTTTTCATTACACTTGAAAATAAATTATCAGCAATTCTGTGTTCAAATATTTTTTTCTTACCCATTCTTTTTCTCTTCTTCTAGGATTTCAATTTACATGTATGTTAGATCATTTCCTATTCTCCCATAGCTCATTAATATTCTGCCTTTATCAGCTTGTATTCCCTTTTTAGGTTATTTTCTAGTTTGGGTAATTGCTATATCTTTACATTCACTCATCCTTTCCTCAGCTGTGTCTGGTCTAATGAGGTTAGACACATTATTATTTATATCTGGTGAGTAGTTCAAAAATATTTTTCATTTCTATTACCATTTTTTAACTTCTAGATTATCCATATGACTCTTATAGTTTCAATTCTTCTGCTGAAATCTGTTCATGCGCATTGTCCAATCTTCCACTACAGCGTTTAACAGCTATTCACAGTTATTTTAAATCTCTGCCTCCTTCCTAGGCCTGAGTCATCATTTAGTCTAGTTTTATTGATTGCTTTGTCTTGTTATAGTGGATTGTTTTTGTTTCATTTTCCCCTCTAAGCTTGCATTACATAATCGACATGATTTAAGGCTGAGTGACAGTTTAGGTAATTTTAGCTTAACTTCGAATGACCTTAGTCCACCATCAAGGTTTTCAGCGCCGAGCCAGTCCTGATCGATACATTCCGTATCATTGCACAGTGGTGTGTGCTAACCTATTTCTCCTCACCACAAGTAGACTGACAAATACTTCTCTCTGTATTTCAAGGGTTTTCAGAAAAGCTTTGTAGGCTTCAGAGCTCAGTAACTGTCTTGGAAGGTAAATTGATCAGACTCTTGGGACCTTCTTTGCCATTCCAATGCCCCAGGGTTGTAAACACTCTGTGCCCCACCCCCAGCCCCCGCAGTGGGTGGTTTCTTCTTACAGGATGTCTGGAATGCAGCCACTTGCCCAGGTTCAAAGTTGTCAAGTACATACAAGGACGAGTCAGGGACACAACGCCAACTTAATCTCCCAGAGTCTCTCTTTTCTGGATTTGTAGGCCCTCTCGTTTGTGTTATTTGGGCTACTCTCAGATGTCTTTATGGAAATGATGTTTGTGTTTCATCAAAGTTGTCAATTTTTTTTAAGTGGTAACATCAGTCTGTTATAAACTAGTTAATTCTTCCTCAGAATAGAAATTAAGAGCACTGTTTTGAAATAGAGTGACATTAATGGTCTCATTTTTATGAGAAATTGTTTTAATCATAATGTCATTCCCCCAAACTTTAAAGTCTTAATGTCTTAATTTATAAGTTGGTATAGCTTCCTTGGAAGTTTTAATTTGTGCTTCTGTTTTTATCATATAATTGTGCTTCTTTAACTATTAATCATAACTTATTTTTGGACTATTTATTTGTATCAAATCTTCTGTCAGAATTTTTGATTTTATGATAGCTATTAGTATTTAAATCGTTATAATTTACATAAAGTGCCATCCAAATGTTTTCATTGTTTATAATTCTAGTGTTAACATTTGTACTAACAACTTGATAACATTGGAACAGAAACTGTATGTGGTGAAGTACAAAAATATGACAAATAAAACGTCCATATTTTTACTCTTGTTTCTTAAGAATGAAGTTTTAAAAAATCTATGAAATAATGCCAAGAAATTTAAAAATGACATAAAGTAAGAATATGCAGCATATTGATAGATTTATGCACTCTGTTATGTTTTTACTTACAATAATCTTACGCCTCCTAAAAGACCAGTAGGAAGTTATATGAATTTTGAATTATTAGTTACATTATTTTGAATTAAGAATATTTCCAGAAATGTGTACTGTGAAGAGAAAGGCAAGTTAGATGTTTTTCTTATAGGTAAGAAGAACAAAATTTATTACAATTAAACACCTAGCACATAACAGTTATGAATGATTTGAACACCCAAGCTTTTGATCATCATGATCGGCACAAGGTGTCTAGAGATTTTCATGGCCATACTCCTGGCAGATGCAAGAGGAATTCCCTGAGCACCTACCAAGTTCCAGCAGCGATGGTCTTTCTGGTGGCGCAAAGATGGCTAGGACACATTTCCTGACCCCATTGAGCCAGGAGCTCACAGAGAACATCAGAGTCTACTCAGATGTCACGGTTTGATACTGCTCAAGGGACCATTAAATAAAGAGGGTTAATAATTGGAATTTTTGTTCCAGAAATTATATTTGGGGAGCATGGAAATCAACCGATCCTGCTCTACAAGTGAAAGTGGATGCATTTAATAATGATTAAAACTATTTAAGGTTTAAACACATGATGGCTCAATTTTATCACTAAAACTGAATTGTTTTCCGGAATATTTACAAGCAAAAATATTTTCACTTCCATTTCATTTTTCATCATTTTACCAAATCCAGGCCCCTTAAACTGAATTCATGTCAAACCACATGGACATGAATCCCCTCGGGAAGCTGTGTTAATTTGCATGTCTGTCACTGGCTTCTCCTGCCTCTCCCGGGAATGTCCTGTCTATCTGGAGAGTAGCTGCTCATCTTTCAGGGCTTGTTCCAAAGGTCATGTCCCGGAAGACTTTGACTCAGTCCCACATGATTGTCCATGCAATAGAATCGACTCTTTGCTATGTTAGCATGTATACCACTTGATACTACTATGTGTTTTCAAGTTTTCCTGTATGAGTGAGAAATCTCCATGAGAATTGTAAAATGTGCTAAGGAATAAAAAAGGACATTTTTCTTTGTTTTAGCAACTAATTCATTGAATATTAATAGAGCCACTTCATTTCTTTTGATTAATATTTGCACAACATATTTTTCCATCATTTTTACTTTCAGCATACCTATACCATTGTATTTAAAGGCCTATATTGTATGTACTATATAGTTAGGTTATTTTCTTTATCCTAATCTGCTGATCTCTGTCATTTAATCAGTGCATTTAGACCATTTACATTTAATGTAATTATTGATATGTTCATGAAGTCTGCCATTTCCTTTTCTTTTCATTCTACCTGTTTTTGTTTGCTTAAACAAAATAGCTGTTTAAGCAAACAAAAACTGTTGGCTTGCCTTCCTGAGGGTAACTCGAACCACCTTAAAATTTTCATTTTGATTTTCCTATAGTACTTGTGAGTGTATCTCCTAAAACAACTTATTTTGCAGTTCCAGTTATTACATAATATATGCACAACTTATTACAATCTACTGATATCCTTGTTTTATAACAGAAGTTCCAGAAAAAAAAAACTGTGGAGACTGTGAAGAGTAGAAATTCTTTTAAAAATTCGTGTCTGAGAATTTAATAAAATTATAAAAAGAAAGAGTTAACAGATTTTAAAAATCTATTAAATTTACAGCTGTAAGAAAAAAACTAAAACTACTCTTAGACACATCTTGGTAAAAATTCAGAGCCTACAGAACAAAGACTGAAAGGCTCCCAAGAGGAAGGACAAATGACCTATGAGAAAGCAACATTTTGCTTGTTGGACATTTCATTAGCAGTGCAATAAGAGGATGGGATACATATTTAAAATGCTGAAGAAACATAACTGTCAACTGAGAAATCAATACCCAGCCAAGTTATAATTAAAGAGAGCGGGCAAGATAAGGACACCGAAAAACACAAAGGTGAAGAAAACACGGAGTGCCCAGTTCGAAGTGACTAAAGTTTACATTACTGATAGGATGAAAGGAGTGAAGTACAGGGAGTTAGAGCACACCTTAGTTATTCCGGTGATGTCAGATCTTTATCTTGTTTATGGACACATGCAAATAATTTTGAAAAATATGGATCCCTCACAATAAATACGTAAAGCAAACAAAGACCCAGGAATTTGTTTTCTTTCCATTTTGCTTTACATCCTATGCTATCTAGCAGAATATTGATGCTGTTCTTCTCAAGGTATTTTAAAGGTATATCATTAGCTTTTGTAATTTCTCTGATGAGTCGAACTGTAGATATGGTGGCTATTAAGCTAGGTTTCAATAAAACTTGTAGAAATTCACTAGCAGTGTTATCTCCAAGCAGTAAAATAGGCCTTTCGATTTTAATTTGTCAAGACTTTGATAAAGTCGTTAAAAATCCTTTGTTCCAAAGTGGTGTGTTTTAATCCTCATGGGTGCAGGTCAGGCGCCAGCTGAAGCGAAGGGTGATGGAGGTGGCACAGCCCCCCACGGCCTCTACAGCACACCCCCTTTGTCTTCTTTTTTAAGCATCCATGGCTCACGAGATAGAGCATTAAAGCTGGTCACAAAGTGTCAGGCAGCCTTGCTGGGGTGCACGTGTGGATGGGTCCAATCCAGAGAAATGGCGTCTAAGGGCACAGGTCCCAGCCCCGGAGCTTGGGCCAGCAATACCACTTATCTGCAGGCTGACCTTGTAAAACTTACTTTAAGTTGTTTTCTGTGACTCAGTATTTTCTGTAATTAAATGGGAAATAAAGTAGTATTTTTTCTTAAACCTATACATATGCATGTATACTAGAATCATACCCAGTTATACAAAATAAATACTAGAAATATTAGCATCATTAAAACATACAATGTCTACACGTGTTTCAAGAAGAAAAGCAGAGAAACCCCAAATGAATGTTTCTGTACATTTCTCCCCCAGCGTTCTGCTCTTCCTGGAACACTCTCTCAGCCCCGGGCTCTGTCGCGTGACCTTGGCGGGGGGCTCAGGTGGTGGAAGTGACTCACAGCCGGCCTCTTCCCTTTGTTTTAAGCAGCCTACGCAGCCTGCACAGAAGGAGGATCCGGCGGAGAACTGTGAAGAGAAGCCCGCATCAAATCACGTTGTAGAACAAAGACCACATAAGCGTCGGATGACCAGCCCACCTGCACTCCGACATCACTCTCCGGTGGGTGGCATCTCCCGCTTGTTTGGAAAGGCTTCCCAGTGCTGTTTGCTCTCCATCAGGAGACCCTCCATGTCTGCATTCGTCAGGCGGTGGGTCTTCAAGACTCCCGCTCAGCAGAGTCCACTTTCGGTGTGGCCGAGCCCCGTGGGGATTTGATTCTGGTGACTGCCCGTTGGCTCTTGTCCTTCCTTTGGCACTCAGGTGGCCCTCAGTGCCTGGTGGGGATCCGGTCTCAGAAGGGTTCCGCTTCTCATCTCTCATTCACTGCCGACGTGATTCAGAGTCCTAACAATTTTCCTCTTCAGGCTGAGGTGCCGTTGGGTAGGGTAGCTGTATGGCACATTCTATGTGGCGTATATTTCAGGCTCCCATGAAACAAAGTGGCCACTGAACAGAACTTGAATTAGCATACTCAGGAAATCCAGAGCGACCCATGTCATTAGCATTCAGCTGCTAATTATCAAGTGAAATGCAGCATTGAAGAGGGAAGGGAATTTACTGTTGATTTGGGTGTTAACATGAGGAGATAATTATTTCAAGCCACTTTACTTCAACATTTCGGTTTTTGAACATATGTTTCTAATTTCCCAGGATGCAGAATGTTATTGGAAAGATATACAAGGCAACTATTTCTTAAAGCACATCTTAGTATTGTTCAATAAGTTCATTTGAATTTTGTATCATGTTATATACCTTTGCAGACATCAGTGTGCAAAAACAGTGTTCTTTCAGAAAATTAAAGATAACTATTAAGATGCTTTGTAAGTTACAAAGCACCTTGCTGGGTATAGTACACACATACATAAATAACTCTCAAAACTATCTTTTTAATGTAACCAGCTTCTCCAAATAGTGACCTGGCATCTATTTTATTTTTTCCAATTTCTCTTTCTACTGAGCATCACCTTCACTCTTGGAACTTAAGTATTTTACTTTCCAGTGTCCCTGGCTAGCTCTTCCAAACAGCAAATGTTGCCCAACGATCCCTAGGGCTTGTTCTATTAAAAAATAAGAGCCTTATTTTCAAAATGTGTTTTTAGAATAAAAAAATTGAAGTCTGATCAGCGGAGAGCTGCCTGTGCTTATTCTGCCCCACAGGTTGCTGCTGACCGTCTTCCATAATGAGACAGAAAACTCTCTGCTCTGCAGCTATGCCTCTGATGGGGCCCATCCTGCATGGCCCATGCGGTGCTCATGTGTGGTTTCCAAGCAACAGTTGTCTTTGTCATAGTCACATGGTCAGGCATTGTTCACAAAAACATGGGTCGCCAGGAGGCGTGAGTGGAAATAGGAAAGATATGGATGGAAGAAATAATCATTCATGTTATGTATGGCTGCAATATAAACCTCATATGGGTAATACATATATAAATAAAAATACAGTTTATATGTGAACACATACTGAATGAAAATAACAGATAAAAGGAGGAAAAGGGCCACCAAAGAAGAAGAGTAGCCAAGGAGTATTGAGAAATCCAAAAAAGTAGCACAAGTAACAATGAATGGAGAACGTTCCCGGCCGGGAGCGTAGGTATTCACCGCATCAGATGCCAGGACAGTGATACACGTTCACTGGGCACATGGAACACACCTTTGTGTCAGAAAGAAGGTGGTATTTTACTGGGCCCAGGCTTACACACACATTAAACTACACCCTGAGATTTTCCCCACTGAAAATCATCTCAGCTCTGAATACTATTTTGAGACAAATGAAGATATCCTTGACTTTTAAATGTTTTATAATGATTGGGAAAACAAAAGAATCACCGAATTTAGAAAACTTAAAGTCAGCAGACGTTGTGTTCTCTGAGCACATGAAATAGCTTCACATCATCTTTACCTACTGCAAATAAAACTATTATAGGTATTAACTTAATTGCTCCCTTTAAATCACTCATCTAATTGCCGTATTTTTAGAATGAAGACCTTTGAGAACACATTTTTTTCCTTCTAGTTCTTCCAACATCATGACCAAATATCAATTATTGTCATCAGCTAGTTGAGCTGATCCAGTCCTAGGTGGCCTACCTGCACTGAGCTGGCATTAGTGGCCGCCCCAAGGCTGGGCTGAGGATTTCTGTGAGCACCATCTAGTTCAAAAGAAAACATCACAATGATTGATGAGCGGCATGAGCCACAGTAGAGGGAAGGAAGGGTGGAAATATGTGGGCAATGCACGTACCATTTAAAGATTGTGCATCCAGCCCACACTCGCATATTGAAGTGCGAATGTCCAATGCAATGCTTATTGGGCCCTGGGCTTTTGGGAGGTGATCTGGCTAGTTGGTGACGTCATGGGGGTAGAGTGTCAGGATGGGATTAGTGCTTTTACAAAAAGAGGAAGAGACACAAGCTCTCCCTCTTCCTCTGTGTGCTCAAGGCAAGGGAAGCTCCATGTGAGCATAGGAGGAAGGCCAAGACCACCTACAAACCAGGAAGTCGGCCTTCAACCAACACAAAATCGGCTGGCACCTTGATCTTGGACTTCCAGCCTCCAGGACGGGGAGAAATAAATATTTGTTGGGAAGGGAGGCAAGGAAGGTGAACAAAGTGCTAAGTCAGTTTAAGCGGAACCTTGCTTTCCAATGAGATTCATGTCAGTTCTCAAGGGATCTTATATGGCAAAGTGCTCTCTGGGCAGCGACCATAGGAGCAGGTTCTGAATATGGCACCATCTGAGACTGACGAGAGAATGAAGAAACATCTCATCTTTAATAATTGACAATAATTGTAATTTTCATCTTTCTCAAAATGCTTTGTTTTTTATTTCTATTGCAACATGGTATCTAAGAACCAAAAGCTGAAATGCATATTTAGTTTCATTTAAAAACCTTATCTTTGCTTTTGGAAAAGGTCTTGTGAGGGTAGGTAAAATCCACAAAGGGAGAAATAAAATACTGTGAAGAAAGTAAACTTGACGTTGTTCTGGCTCAGGTTCTTAGTAGGTCAGAGCCAGCACCTGGCTGGTCTGCAGTGGGTATACAAGCTGCCCACGCCTTCTAGAGTCTTAATTCGGTGACGGTTTTTCTCAGCCCAGCCCATACCTCTGTAAAAATCTCCTTTAAAAATTATTTTTATTTCAACCCTTTTAAATGTGTCAACTATTTCTTAATTGAACTGTATTACTGTATTGAATGACCAATACAGTAATAAAATTCAATAGAACCCAAACATTTCAAGCACCAAATACGTGCAAGACTGAGTGTTAAATTCTAGGGTCATTTTAAAGAGTGTCACAATATATTTTCTAAGACAACATAATATTTTTTTACTTTGCCTCCTGATAAAGTTGTTCCTTTAAATCCTCTTTGCTTTAAATATAATGTATGCAAACAAGAATTCATTTCTCCTTAAGAAATTGCTACAGATTTTAAAAATAAGCACACCAAAACAAAAAGATGGTAACATGGATTGCTCTACTTACTATTGAGATTAATATTTTTCATTAGTATTTTGAAAGAAATATTTATAAATGTGGGAAGTACCAATTATAAATGTTATTCTAATTTTCTCAAGTATTTTTACTTTTGAGATAGAATATTTGGATAATATATATTGTTTTATTTTCCTTAATTGAAGACTATTTATATAACAGAAATATTGTGTTTAGGAATTTAATTTAGAAGAAATGAATTATTTTCTAAGATAAGGAGATTTCCATGTAAACAAACATGAAAGGCTCCTTAATTGCTCCACTGTATAGAAATGCTATTATGTAATGGATGACTGGTTCTACAGGTGCAGGAGAGATGCACAGTACTTAAAATACCATTTTAATGAAATAAATTTTGTCATTTTATAATAATTAAAAATAATAGCATGAATTTGTGAAACAATATATGGCTTTTCAACAGGTGACCTTGATTCGGTCATGCACTTCACGGTGCCTCAGTCTTTCATCTGAAAAGACCATAAGTCGTATCATATTTCCCATCCTAAATTATGGTATCAATTTTTTATCTATTTTGAAATAATTATATACTTTGGAGTTTTAAAACAGTACTCATGAATAAAGAAGTCTATATTCAATGATTATTTTTCAGAAGTGTAACGGAGAATTACATTCTCAAAATTTGTAAGAGTTTACAAAACATAGGACATATATTTTCTTGCTTAAAAAATTATTAGTGACATTTCAGAAAACTCAAAGTTAATTTAAGAGAGCAAGTAAAATAAAAGCTTGTATATAAATTAAATGTTTAGTTAAATCTAAATGATTTTCCACATTGAAGTATAAAAATGATATCAAAATTTGAATGTTATTATCTCAGAAAATAATCTCAGACTAAACAAAGGTAACGAACTATTGAGGAACAATTGGATTCAAGTAAGCCTATGTTAAATTTCTAGGTTATTATAAGGAGAGTAAACCTATTTGTGTAATTGAATTAAAAAAGAAAAACGCACATGTATTTGAAGGAAAAAGCAAAATTACTGTAATTAATTTTGTGTATCTGGAACTCATAAACCAAAACTACGACACATTTAAATTCATTTTCATAGGTGCTCAAGGAACATTCAACAAATAAACCACACACTGAGCCAAAAATAGGTCTCAGTAAATCTCAAAAGATTCAAGTCATACAAGCCATAATCCTTTTTCACAATAGATTTCAACTCTAAATCAGTGACCAATTGAAACTGAAACACTCACCCATATTTGGATATTTGACAATGTACTTCTAAATAATTCATGTGTGAAAGATGAAATGATGAAGATAATAAAGTTAGAACAAAGTAGAATGTAAGTACAGCTTAACTGTGAAATGTAAATAAACATATTTAGTAGAAATATATACATTTAAAAGTAAATATCATAAGAAAATTAAAATAAAATATTTAAATTTGTATCTCAAGGAGCTCCAAAAAGAAGAGCAATAAATTGAGACAGCAGCCAAACAATAAAAAAAGAAAAAGAGAAAGACAAATTAAAGGCATGTTTGTTTTTTGTTTTATCTTGTTTTGTTTTATGAATCCCAAATCAGATCAACCGAAGGAGAGAGAGGAAACAAGCAGGCCAGGCCCACCCTAATGACAACATTTAAACTTCATTATCTCCTCATAGTTCCTACCTCCAAATACAGTCACTTTGGGGTTTCGGTTTCAAAATATGAATTTGGGGCTTACACAATTCAGTTAATATCGAAGACTAATATAAAAATAAACATAGCAGTTTTATCCATAATAGCCTAAAAGTTAAATAATCGAAATGCTCATTGTAAGAATCGATAAATAACACAGATGTTTACGGGTCAGTTCGGGAAAGGGAATACTACACAGCAATAAAAAGAATAAACTATTGACACATGTAATAGTATGGACAACATGCAATATGATGAGTAAAAGTGGCCATAGATCAAATATTACATACTGTGTGTATCCATATATGTGAAGTTCAAGAACAGGCAATGAATAAGCAAAAACACCCAAGGATTTTAGAAGTCAGAATTGTGGTGATTATGGAATGGAGGTAGAAATGAGAAAAGAAAATGAAAAGACGTAAGAGTTGATAAAAGGAAAAGTACTATTTTCAGATGACCACTGTTAGGGGGTGAACATGCATTCAACACAAAATGCATGTGTTGAATACCTTATACTCGGTACCTACGAATGTGACTGCTTTTCGAGGAAGCACCTGGTAAAGGGTAAAAGGAGGTCATATGAGTGGGTCCTAATCCAATATGACTGGGGTCCTTTTAAGAAGGGGAGATCAGAACACACACGTGCGCACACACACATACTCAGGGAGACCAGATGAAGGCACACAGAAAAAACGGCTGTCTACACACCGAGGAGACAGGCCTCAAGAGAGGCTGTCCCTGTGGACACAACATGATCTCAGACTTCTGGTCCCCACAACTGTGAGCCTCTCTCGTCTGAGCCTCCTAAACTGCAGTACTTTGTCGTGGGAGCTCTGGGGAACTTATATGACTACACACAACTAATAATTTTATTTATTTGTTATTCATAATTATATAAACTTAGTAATTGAGAGAGTAGTAATAGTGTAGAGATAAGATAAATTCATTAATAGAAGGAAAAATGAATGCATGAGAGGTATCACTCACATTCAATGACATTGAACAAATATGACATTGCATATCAATGACGGAAAAACATAGACATTGAGTGAAATGGCCTATATTAATACAATATCCATGTGGAAAAACTGTTGAACCTCTATCTTAAACCACAGACAAAACTCATTTCCAGGTTTATTAAATATATAATTGTAAATGTCAAAAATATAAAATATTTAAAAGACAATATGGAAAAGGACCTATTAGTTTGGGCATGAAAACATTTCCAAAACAAGGTTCAACAAGTATAAACCACAAAGAATGATAAACTGGAGAATATTAATGTTAAGAAAACCTGCTAATTAAACTAGACTGTAGATCAAGTGGAAATAGAAGCCACACACTCATAAATTTCCATCCAATATGTCTGACAAAAATTTAGTGCTTTTAACCTATAAATAATGACAGTCTATAATAGTAATGAAAAAATCCACACAATCCAAGGGGAAAATGGGCAAAGACTTGAATTTTACAGGACAGGAAATAAGAATGGTCAATAAGCATATGAAAAGAATGACCCCCTCATTAGTAATCAGAGGAATGCAAATTAAAATCACAGGAGACACCTGGCAGGCCACAGACTGGCAAGGAGGAAGCCTCTGACCGCTGGCTGCAGGAAAGGATGTGGAACAATCGGGATCCCTACATATGATCGCTATGCATCTAAATCACACAAACAATTTGGAAAACAATTTGTCATTATCTAGTAAAGGTGAAAAGGAACAAGTCCTGTGGGATCACAATTCCACCGAGTGACACGGCAGGAGAATGCTCGCAACTGTACAATCTGTCAGAAATATTGACAACAATGGGAATAGATAACCATAAAAACTGGTAAAAATAGAGTAAATATAATAAATTTTACATGTTCCTAAAGCTGTAATATAACCATGAATATGGATCATCTGGGGCTCCACATAGCGACGTTTTCTAGGTACATTTTGACTGAACAAAGGAAGCTACTGAAGAATATTTTTATTATGATTCAAATTATTTTACGTTCCAGCCAGCAAAGAAAAACAAGCTGAGATTATCTGCACGCACCGAAGTTAATATTTCTATAGGCGACCCCACATAGATATGTAATCACTGAGCCAATTTTTATAAATACAACCAAATTACTCTTCCAAAAGATCTTTGCAATGTTCATTCCCAAAATAATTTTGGAATATAGCCTTTTCCCACATTTTTGCCAACATTATATATTATAAATTGAACAGGTGGAGGGAACACGAGAGATTTTGTTGTTTAGTGTTCCTGGTCACGAGTGAGGGCTCACATTGGTTCCCAGGTCCATCAGTCAGCAGGGCACTTCATGAACTGCCTTCTCCTTTGCTTTATCCACTTTTGCTCTAGTTGGCTTTCTTTGTCTGTGTTTGTTTGTGGCAACTATCTGTAACTATTTTCTGTGTCTGAAAAATATTTTCCCAATCCCGTGTTTTTTTAAATTTAGAATTCAAATTTGCAATTTCAATACTCTTAAAACTTACGTAGCTCCCTCTTTGCCTACCGCTCCTCCTCATTTCCTGATGTTATTTTTCAGTCTGCTGGGTTGGGCATGAAAGGAACTGAGCATGTTAATTCGGAGCACGTGTGTGCTCAGGACAGCGAGCGATGCCCGGAGCCGGTGTGGGTTGTCCTGGCCCAGGCTGGGCCACTTCGCCAGCGCCGCCCAGGTGGAATTTCTCTCTGTGGCCACAGCTGGTTGACGCTGAAGAATCGTCTTTCTTAATATTACGTAAAGTTAAGTATCAGTGTGACAGTGTGGTACTTCACCTATATTATAAAAATATTTTTGTTGCTATGTGAACTAAGTAATTTTCCACAATAGTATAAGAACTTGAATTCTAAATTCTAAGTAAACTCATAATAAATGTACATTTCTCAAGTTTACCTTAATTGTTAGTTTATATTTGGAGAAATGAGTGCATATTAAATGCAATTTTTAATTCAAAAAATAGTTTCATTGGCCATCCAATTTTATTTAGGGTTTTTGTCTTCATAGGGATTCAGATAACTGTAAAACCTCCCAAATTTCAACTTGACCTATTATATCTTTTTGAAGATGACTTTGTTTGATGTGTATTAGCACTTACTCATTTATATTTTCTCATTTTTCAACAATGTTATTGACTATTTATTTATTATGTCCTGGGAACTCTTCTGGGTATTGGAAAAATCAAAGGTAAGCAAAAATTTCCTGGTATAAAAGAACTCCAAGTGTAGCTGGGGACACAGGCCATTTCATCCACTATTAGTTTTCAGTAGAATATGAGGATGTGCTTTGAAAAAAACAAAGCAATGCTACAAGTTCCCTTTGTTCTTTTTCTTGGTTTAAAACCCCAGGGAAATAAGTCAATACATTTTGAATAAATGAGTAAATCATCATATAGCAAAGGAATAATTAATAATGCTTCATGATTTCAGCATATTTCAGGAATCACTGATGTTTGGATTATAATTGAAATATTACTTGTGTATCATTTGTGGTTGTTATTAAAAACTGTCATATATAAGTTCCGTAAACATGGACTTGATATTCATCTCACAGACTGCATGGTGATGAGGCAAGCATTTTAAATTTCTAAAACTAACATGTTAGCAGAAAAAGTTATAACTTAGTACGGGAATATTTTTAGGAGTAATGAGAAACCTTAGAAGCGGTTTATAAATAACAACGAGAAAAACCGCATGAGTCAAGTTGTCACCCTTATTGTATATCAAGATATTTGATCCAATCTGGACAAGACTTAATTACGTGGCTGGTCTGACCGAGACGTGGGAATACTTCCTACTCAGCCAGCATCGAAGGGACAAGACTGATGGGCCCTGTCCCCGTTGGGCCTGGAGAGTGGCCAAAAAGACACAGTGCATCTCAGATGCAAAGCAGAGTTTATCACGTAATGAAACTTTGTCCCCACGTGTCCTTGCCATCTTTGCCCTTTGCTTCAGTAGGTCACCTACGCGGGGCCTCAGGGCAGGCTCTCAGGACAAGGCAGAGGAGGACACAAGACACAGATGCTGCGTGCTGTCCTCAGGCATTGTTTTTAATTTTAAAAGCTAAGACAGCTGTCGAGGGAGAGCGGTTGAGGGGCTGGGGGAAAGAGGTGAAGGAATGAGGCGAAACAAGAACAAAAACTCCGAGGCACAGACGACGGGAGGGCGATGACCAGAGGGAAATGCGGGCGGGGCAGGTCGAAGAGGGTAAAGGGTAGGCGGTGATGGAGGAGGTGAATACAACACAATATACGGATGACGCAATGATTATAGAATTGTACACTGAAAACCTATATCATTTTATTGACCGGTCACCTCAATAAATTCAATTAAAAAAATAAATCTTAGAATTCTCAAGACTTTGAGACGTGCTGGGTACCCTCTCTGCCTATTTGCCAAGTCCTGAAGGCAGGGCTAGGGCCCGGGTCTCAGCGAGGTTTGGGGATGTAAGAGTCCAGGTGCCAGAATGGGACCAGAGAGTGACAATAAAAAATAAGAAAATAGAACTAGGATAATATACTGTAATCGAAAGTTACGTGTGTGTGATTTCTCTCCCTTTCCCCCACTTTCCCCTCTCTCCCTTCTCTCTCTCTCTCTCTCTGTCGAGCCGATGGCAGAGGGGCTACTAAGTGACGTCAGGACAGGGAGCCCGTACAGGGTGGACCCACTGGACAAAGGGACGGCTTGTGTCGCAGGCAGGATGGGGCGGGAAGCCCAAGACTTCATTACATGCTTGGAACAGCGCGCGATGTAAACCTAATAAATTATTTATTTCTGGAATTTCCCAAGTGATATGTTCAGACTAAAAAAAGTGAGACCACGGGAAAGAGGGAACCACAGTGCCAGTTAAGGGCAGTCGGTGACTCACCGCGTGTCAGCGCCCTGACGTCGGGTGACGGAGCGTATTCAGGCTGCCCTAACAAACGCCACGGACAGGGTAGCTTTATAAAAAAAAAAGACATTTATTTCTCACAGCTCTGGAGACCAGAAGTCCGAGATTGGGGTGCCAGCGTGCCGGGGGGGGGGGGCCCGACCTGTCCCTGTCCTCACATGGCGATGGGACGTGGAAGGCTTCCCTCTGGAGCCTCGTTTCTCAGGGCCCGATCCCACCCTCATAACCTATGACCTCCCAAAGGCCCCACCTCCCAAAAGCATCACCTTGGAGGTTAGGACTTCAACACAGGGATTCTGGGGACACAAACTTTCCAGCCATAGTCTTTGTGCAACTGAACTGGATTCTCTCTCTTATCATTGAATATTTACCAATGCACATCGTTCTACAAATACCTGAGGAAAAAACAAAGCAGAAGGGCTTGCAGAGAGGCCTCCCTGCTCACGGTTCTGCAACCCTATCCCATATAAATAAAGAGCCGAAATGCATAGCCCTAATTATAGTTCCTGTTATTAAAACATTTACCTTTGGTTTGCCTGTGTGATATTGCCGTCCCCGGTCAAACATTTTTACTGATTTCAGCTCTCAAACAGCACTTCATTTGTTCCTCACAAAGTAGTTATCCATAATAATGTTAGGGGTTTTGTTTAGTTTTATTATCTGTGCAATATGGAACCAGAATCATTAATTTTGCTAATGCGAGGCAGGCGTTTGCATGCATAATCCTGAGAACCTAGCTTATTATGACCATTCATTTCAACACTACGGGAGCGAGAGAAATAAAGTGCCAGATGGATAAATAGGCAGTTACAAATTAAATTTATAATAACATGACAATGAGGGAAGAAAAATACATTTCAATGTATACCTCAAAAAGTTATTCAGTTTTTATGTATATTATACCATTGTTCACAACCAGTGAAATTTAAATTTATCCTCTGTAACAAAATACATTTGTCCTAACAACAAAACTTTTACCAAAATACAGTACTTCAAGGACAAATAAGAAGAAGAATGCTAAAATCCATGTCTAAACGCGATTGAACGGCTAATCTGTACCAGGCACAAGGCTAAGTGTCTTACATGCATTATCTCATTTGATTTTGATGAGAGCTCTGAGGTCAAGTATTACTGCCAGTCTCGTTTAAAAGGTGAGGACGAAGCCCAGGGCTCAGGGAACAGCCACCATGCGGTGGGATCAGGACTCTGACCACCTCTGCGTGACTAGAGAGTCCCAGCTTTCTAACTGCCTTTTGAAATTTGATGGAACATTTTGTTTCTTAAAAAAATATATATTTCTTAACTGTAAAAGACCACAGAAGCTTTACAAAAATCATAAAACATTAATGTTCAAATGTAAAAATATTGAAGACATGGAAGACACAAACCTTTCATTGATTGGTATGTGACTTTGATGACCTTGACCTCTGGTTCTTGTACTGATGAGCATTTATTCTTCCCAGTAATCAATCATTCACCATATTCAGTGTTTGCTAGGAAGCCAGCATTTGTCCTTAACCAATGTATTAAAATCACCTTTGAATAACCCTTGAAAATTCAGAAGCGTCCCTTGACAGACCTAAACACTAGTGATTTCGTTGTGTTATCAAGCAAAATATGTCCTTGATAAACAATTAGGGTTGGTATTTAATTATGGTTTCAAAAAATGGCTTCATGTGAGCTACTCTAAAACTGAAGTTATTATTTCTGGCTGAAAATTAATGAAATGTAATTGGTTTCTATGAGAGGATTCCATACAGCAAGATAATGTGGCTAGCGATCTGTGGGGTACACTTTGGTCCCGATGCATTCTGGCAGGTTCAGCAGGAAACCATGTGGATCCATATTAGATGTTTCCTGGGAAAATCACTGAGGATTTTGACATCTGCTATGATCATTTTCTGGGCTCAAGATCATTCTGACGGGGTCTATTGTTTTAAAAAAAAAACAGTCAGAAGCTCAAGTCATCAGCTGTTGTCATAATGAAACAACTCAAACTTATTTCTAAGCACAATTCCAGCTTTTCCCTCAAGCATCATTCATGGAAATAGCGAATTTTTCTGCCTGATGTTATCCATGAGACAAAAATGAAGAAAAATAAATAAACACACCTCTGTTATTTACTTTAGTTTTAAATTTCCTTTGTGGTTTTCTTTATGTAAAGACTCTGAAGCCACAAGAAGAAAGGAGGCAGGAAACGATCACAGAACGAATTTCCTCACATGTTCAGGGGCTACCCCACCCCACTGGCAGGCAGTGCGTACAGAGTCACGTAGCAAAACACTTTAAACATCTTTTAAGGCATTTATTATATTTGCATATTTAAAAATAAAACCAGACTTTGGAGTCTTGGAAGCGCAGAATCAAAAGACTGTCAACTCCAGCTTGCATATCTTACCAGAAGTGGATGATCTAATTTTATTTTCGGGGGGGGGGAGCTCCTTTTTGGAGAAAACTAGTTGAAAGTCTTCTTTAACTAAATTCATGGGAATCCAGAGCACAACCTTTTTTTTCTTGCGGAAGCAGAAAAACTTAAGTCACTGTTAACCTAACTGAGGACAACGGGGCCCACGCTGCTCAGCATTGTAAGTATTTAGGATGATGTCGTGTTATGAGGCTGGATTCAGACCTAGATTTTTCTGAGGGACAGTAATGTTCTCTCTCTGCACACAACTACACATAGCAGCTTTATTCATTACTGTCAAAACTTGTAATCAACCAAGATGCTGTTCAGCAGGTGAGTCGAAAAGGAAAACGTGGCACCTCCAGACAATGGAATTTTATTCAGTGCCAAAAAGAAATGAACTATAAGCCATGAAAACACATGGAAGAACTTTAAATGCATATCACTAAGTGAAAGATGACCTGCTTTGTAAAATGTAGGAACTCACATTTCTAAAAAATACAATGAGACATTTCTGCTGTTATATGTAGAGGCTGGAAATTTTTACTCCTACCCTCATAACAAGAAAAAAAAAAAGGAAACTGAAAAGTAATGACTTTTCTTACATCGGTCAGAGTGTAAAAGTCACGGGACCAAATATCACCCCAAAACATGGAGGGCAAGGAGAAGCCAAAGATTGCAGAGCAGCCTATCTGAAATGGAAGCCGCAGGAACCAGTAACTAGGGGAGCGGGGGGGGGGGGGGGACGGGCAGGGGGTGGTGCTTTTAAATGGCGACTTCGGCAAATTGCCGGGGGCTGAGTGTGGGCGGGTTTGAGAGTTAGGGCATCTGGGGACTGTGGAACCTTCCTCACCCCATTTTTAGAGAGATCTGAGTGAGATTCTCACTGCTCATGGAGATAACTCTTCTTATAACCAGCTTTTATTGTAAAAGGTCACAAAACCTGCCTAAATGCCAGCACGTTAACTGAGTTGATTCAATAGGAATTTAGTCATTTAGATGGTGGAGCTTTAAGATGATAGGATCCTTTATTTTAAAAGGTATCTAATTAGTAATAACCAAGGATTTTTAATACAAGTTACAGGTGAGATTCTGGGATAAGCATTGTCTGTTTTAGCCTCGCAAACTCTCGGTAGAGGAATTCTGAGCCCTCTTGCTACCTGTCACTACAGAGTCAATTTAGGATTGTTGCCAAACCCATCTATGGACACACCAGGAGGAAGGAGTTGAGCTGGGATGTAAGCCCTGGGCGGCCTGGGTAAGCCCAGGATGAAAACGCCTGACCACTCGGTGAGTCTGTCCGGGACACTCACCAAGTCGCTGTTCCAGCACCGGGGCCGTATTCGGGAAAGCCTGCCAGGCTGTGACTTGCCCTCGGTAGCCAGGGTGGTACTGCCCACAGAGAACACCTGTCAGAGAGATCACCCCCGTCTCCATCAGGACGAGACACATTTGTCAGGGAAGTCTTACAAAGCCTCCGGGAACGCAGCACTTTTACAAGGATAACTGTAAAATGTGAAGGAGGAACATGGTCCTGATTAGACATCTTGTCCATCCTAAGGCAATGATCCAAAATGTTTAGCAACCAGGGGATGAAAAATTTTTTAAAATATATCATTAAAAATAATTGGTAGCGGAGAGGGTTTCTGTGCATTTTAGAGATGCAGTTACTCAGCCCCCTTTACGGGACAGTCGTCTCATCTCAGCCACCCCCTCAGCACCCGTCAGTACCAGAAATGTCTTGCATTTATCTCCACAGAAATATAATTTTTAAAATAATGTAACACAAACCACAATGCTGTATCCCTGAAACCAATCCTGGTACCTCTGCTATTGGCTGTGGGAGTCCCGTGCATATTTTAGATGCTGCCTGCTTGTCAGGTGCGTGGCTCGCTGGCGGGATTGTGCAGAGATGCCGCGACCCAGCGTTCCCCGCAGCACCATCCACAACAGTCAAGACGTGGAAACTCTGCAATACTGTGGGTGACCCTGGAGGACGACATGCGGCGACATCCGCTGACCCAGAGGGACAGATACTGCATGATTCCACTTACGCGAGGAACCTAAACGAGTCCAACTCATAGAAACAGACAGTAGAACGGTGGTTCCCAGGGGCTGGGAGAGGGAAAAATGGGGGTTGTTGTTCCATGCGCATGAAGTTTCACTTCTAAAAGATGATTACGTTCTAGAGACCTGCGGCACGACATTGAGCCTATAGTTAATAATACTGTATCATGTGCTTCAAATGGGTTAAAAGGTTAGGTCTCAAGTTCAGTGTTCCTTCCCAAACCAACCAGCCAGCATACACGCACACTCACACACGCACTGCACACGCACGTGTACACGCACAGGCAGGAGGAAGCTCTAGGAGGTGATGGGTATTGTGGCCGTGGTCTCACGGGTGCATGTATATCCCCAAACTCATTAAATTACATACATAGTAAATATTTTCAGCTTCTCATTTTCCAACTGCACCTCAGCAAAGCTGGCTTTTGAGCTGCAGTAATCAGGAAGGCATGGCAATGGTGAAAGGAACCGGGTACGAATCCACAGAGCAAAGCACGGCGTCCAGAAATAGATCCGCACAAATAGAGCAGACGAGTTCCTGACCAAGGCCACCATATGCAACATTTTAAAGTGGAGAAAGAATCGAGTTCCTCCATAAATAATCCTGAAATAGACAACCATATGCAAAAGAATAAAAATAAAAAAAAAATTAAAGACCTTGAGCCAGACCTCATACCAGTATACAAAAATTAACCCTAACTGGAGAGCCTCTCTGAATATAACATGTGAAACTAACATTGTTGAGGAGAGCGCAGCGGGAGACTTTGTGTCCTGGGGCTTGGCAAAGAGTATTAAGAGGAGGCACGGGAGGCACAATCCATAAAAGGAAAATGACAAATTAAGTTTCAAATTTAATCGCTGCTTCTTTTTTTTTCTGTGAAAGACACTGTGAAGAGAAAAGATGCTATAGATTGAGAGAAAATATTTGTAAATTAAATATCTGACAATGGATATGGATTTTTTAAGTAGAAGTATAAAAAGCCAATGATTTTAATCCTATCAGCAAGTATTACTTAAGGGAAAGCTTATACTATAATCCGTGTGTGTGTGTTACCTTGAACTGTGGTTCCTTGGCGTTATGAAAAACAGGAAACTGAAAGAGACTATCCTGCTAAGTCTGAAAGTACCCAGATAAGGCTACCATGAACAAACTGGGATGGTTGGCAAATCATCCAGCTTTAACTTGATCTTGTTTAACGACTATTGATTGTGCATGGAACGAGCCAAAAGTGCTCATCCCTCGCCCAGGTGAGCAGCCTCGGAACCACGGATGACATTACAGCACTAGGGCACCTTCGCACGCCCTTGATCCTGACTTCTCTCTCAGGTCCTCATCAAGTAGCTCAACATCCTTGAGATGCAAGTCTGAAGCACCCCCAATGCTCGAGAAAAGGCAATTAATGTGCACTCATCTGAGAGCCATGTGAAGTAGCAGTACGAAGCATTAACGTTTATATATACTTACCAGAAAATTATGTTGACGTATTTTGGCTTATTATTGACATGCCCTCTAGAAAACAATTTTATCATGAATTTTTGGCTATGGGGGACTTTTGAAGGACTCTGTGTGAGGGAGCCAAAGACATATTAACTGCTGAGCTCCTGAAATAACCCTCCTTTATCCAGCCCTCCTCACACTGAGCCTACGTCTGAGCCTGGAGCTCCGCTGGGAATGGAGCTGGGGAAGTGGGGCAAGCAGAGCTTCTGCCATTAGGACACACAGTCTAGTTAGGGGGGGGGGGCAGGGGGAGCTTCGTAAAAATAATCAAGATGCAATTCACTTGACAAAGACGTAGGTTCTGTTACTTTGCAGGCATCTTTCGGTTGTGGGTGCGCAGGACCAAATGTGAAAGACCGTTTCTCTCCCTTCATGAAACTTACCTCCTAGAGGAAGGGGACATAAAATAAGAAAGCAAGCATATGAAAGACACGCATAACTCCGGCAGCGATTGCGTGCTCTAAGTAAATCAAAACAGGATCATGGAGTGACGAGGAGAGGGTCGCATTTCTACTACTACCAGTGGAAATACCCCTAACCAATGACACTCCTGGATCCCTCACTGATTAATGTTGCAAGATCAAGGGCGCCTGAAAATCTAGACTATTGATGCTTTGTTTGATGTTGGACACCATCACCTCTTCCTATATGAACAAACACTGTTTCTCTTTGCCACTGTGATTCCTCCAAATCATTGCATGTAATTGACACACATTAATTCCCAAATTGTATTATTTTTAATTTATTTATAGAATCTTCTGCCCAAGAGTTAATAAGCTTACTTTATAATAGGTCTCCTTCTACACTCTATTGATTATACATAGATACAAAGAAAGTTAGAAATAGCTTACACTTCAGTAAAATAACCTTCATTGGGTGCTTGCCAGATTTCTTGTGTTTCATGTAAATTATGTTTATGAAAAGAAAAACACAATAAGCTTTCATTGTCCCCATTTCTCAAATAAGGAAACTGAGGTCCAAGATTCTAAGACATACAACCTAGTTAAGAAATGGGCCAAGGACCTGAATAGACATTTTCCCAAAGAGGACATAGAGATAGATGACCCATAGACACATGAAAAGATGCTCAACGTCACTAGTCATCAGAGAGATGAGAGTTGAAACTACAATGACGTATCACTTCATACCTCGGCCATCATTAATAAAGCTACCCGCAACAAGTGCTGGTGAGGATGTGGAGAAAAGGGAACCCTAGTGCACTGTTGGTGGGAATACAGACTGGTGTAGCTCTGTACAAAAACTATGAAGGATCCTCAAAAAATTAAAAATGGAACCCCCTTTTGACCCAGTGATTCCACTTCTTGGAATATATTCTAAGGATTCTGAAATACCAATACAAAATATATATGCACCTCTGTGTTCGTAGCAGCACTATTTACAATACAACAGCCAAGATCTGGAAACAGCCTAAGTTCCCACAAGCAGATGAGTGGATAAAAAAGCAGTGGTACATTTATACCATGGAACACTACACAGCAGTAAAAAAAAAAAAAAAAAAAAAAAAAAAGAGAGAGAGGAAAATTTTACTTTTTACAACAGCATGGAGGGGCCTGGAGAATATTATGCTAAGTGAAATAAGCCAGTAAAGTAAGCCAGGAAGACAAATACCACGTGATCTCACATATATGTGGAATCTAATGAACCAAATAACAAAGAAAATAGAAACAGAAGCACATGGAACAGACTAACAGTGTCCACAGGGGAGGGGTGGGCTGGAGGAAGGATGGGGAAGGGATTAACCAAAGAGCATTTATGTGTGACCCAGCGACAGGGACAACAATGTGGGACTGATTTAGGGAGGCGGGAGCATGGGGCTGGGTCGAGGTGGGGAAAGGGAGGAAAAGCAGAAACAACTGTAATAATATAAACAATACAAATTTTAAAAAAAAAGATTCTAAGTAAATCTGCTCAGAATTTTAACTTAGGTATCTTCAAAAAAGATGTCATGATATTCAACGCAAATCCTTGTTTATGAGGCGCAAGATAAGAACTGTAGTAGGAGGGAGAAATTAGTACATGCTACAAGAAAAAAACACCACGTGCTATACAAATTCAAAAATGAGAAAGATCTGGTCCCAAAGAACAACTCATAACTTCTAACTATTTTCCAATTGATTTTCCTCCTTGAAATAGTTCCATTTCTCACACACGAAGCACTTTTACTGATTTTGGTCTTGCGGTAAAATCAATTTTACTGTAAAATTTCTTTCGGGAAAACATTTTTAGTGTTCAAGAATGACTGATATTGGTTCTCATTCTTGATGCTTCCAATGTATCAGAGGTCGACGTCTAGAAATATGGATAAAATATACATGATACATTTATCAATTAATTGTCAGTATACTACAAAATTACATTGCTTCTTACGAGGCTATCTAAATTTTATTAAATCAGGACATCCTCTGCATAATTAATAAAGCGAGATGGAGTGGTTTGTAGTCGAGTCATTTCCTATTCTCTTTCTAAAGAAAGAACATTTATCATTGTCCCTTAAGAATGGAGTTGTTGTCCAGGTAGGCACGCAAGTGACTTTCCTATTAGCTGTGGCATGTGATACATTTACTTGACTATAGAAAATGAAAAACAACAGTTTTTCATTTATGTCGTGCTTAACGGCACTAGCTCTACCCCCCAACATAGTAAATTATTTATTGTTTTGGAGTTTCAGTAACTCTTTTGTGACAACTTAGAATAGGGAAGATCTCTTCCTAAGTGTACTGACCCCCAAATAGTTACTATGACTTTGACACTTTTGGAAACACTGCAACCTGTGAAATGTGTTTCTTCCTCAATTCCCTTCCTTCTTTTAGAAGAGATCCATGTTTGTTTCCTTGACTCATTTGGGAATGCTAATTTAAATTTACAGCTTCAATTCCCAAATGAAGAGAAAATGCTTTACTCATAGTAAATATGTTGACTCTCTCATGGTACTAAAATTGATATTTTCCTTGACAACCACTGTCAAAGAAAAATATTTATAAAGTCCATCTCAGAAGCAGCAGCTAGGAGCTACATAACCAGAGAACTGGTAGAATGACCGCTTGAATCAGAAAGTGCAGATTATTCAAGAACATGAGCTGCACCCAAAAGTCACCACTATTAACATTTTTAACACATGTTCTCACCATCCAACTTTAATGGGCATTTAGAGTGTTTATATTACATTAGTTGTTTAAAATGGCCAATTCCATCTGTGGCCACTGTGCAGCCAGTAATGAAAATGTTGTTATTCTTTATTGCCAAGTGAGGTTTGTACACGAAAACTGTCCGCACGACGCAGATGCCAGCGTCAGCTACCACCCATAGCCCCAGGGACAGTCGGCATAAATTCTGGATCTGTATCGTCTGTTGGTCCAAAGTTTCCTCGAACGACTTCAGCTTCCCACACAGTGTTAACATAGTTTAAATAATAGCCATTTAAACCATTTTAAATTCTTACACTTTTGATATTAAATCATACTTATTATACTTTGGTATTTGAGCTGAATACAACCATCAACTTTTAAATATTTTATGGGAACTTGAACTTGTATATGTTGTATTCTTCTGCAATTATTGACTGATTAAATGTAGTCTGTAGCTCTTTAACAGCTCAAAGCATTTTTTTGCCTGATTTGTATTTTCTTTGTTTTATCTGATATACATTGAGCCACGGTATGTAAAATTTCCATATTATAATATGCATCTTTAAATATTATAATTTAATGTTCTATAATTTGGTCTACGAACACTCATATTTTAACACTTCTAATCACTTTAAGTTTTATCAATGTAATAATAATATTTTAAATAATTCTTTCTTGAATTATATGTAGTTTGAAATTAATAGTGTTATTTCTATTTTTGTTTGCTCTACGTTTGCCTGTCAATTAAGAAACTTGGTATATAGCTGAGAAAGAACAGCTTGACGAAAAGAAAGTGACTTTATAAGACTGTTATCTGGCAGCTACTGGGTCAAGCAAATAAAGGGAAGGTATAGGTGGGAGGGGAAGGAACTTAAGAGTAAAGACTTTCACAGAGTCCTGCTCGGTGCAACGGTGAAGTGGACTTAAAAACAAGGGAGGGCCACGGATGTCAGTGGGCAAAAGGGAGAGAAGCTGGAAGTGCAGCAGGAAGGGAGGTTGGAAGGCTCAGGGCATGGGAGCTGGAAAAACCAGGACCGGGAGGGTGTTTTCTTGTTGACACCAAGGGTGGGCCTGTCTACGCGACTTAGACGAGAGCTAGACCACAGAGTCAGCAAGACTTCATTGCTTGTTACAAGGAAGCTTCGCCTGGGAAAGATAAGGCTGGAAATCAATAACTGACTCTGCTTTAGGAAATTCCTCCTGATCTATTTGTCAAAGACAGTCCAGTCTGCTGACCTGGTCCCACAGTTCTCTTACCAAGACCAGCGCCAGGACCCTCACGTGGTCGTTTCCACCCGTCCCAAACTCTGCACCAGGAATCTGCCAAACCGCCGCCAGTGTCTCGCCTTGACAGGAACGCCTTAGGCCACTCACTCTTTTTTCCCCACCAGCAACGGCTAAAGCTGTCACAGCGGAGTTCCCTCTAAGAAACAGTGAGTTCTAATAAATTGAGCATCGATGAGCTAGTGATGTTTTGAGGAGTTCAACAATCTGCTGGTTTCACCAAAGTCCACTCAAGACCCCCTAGCTACCGCTCTCTAAGACCCCAAACATGAAACAGCATGTCCCACTGAAGCCCTTGGGAAAGATCCTGAAATTTCAAATATTCAATGTCCTACAAAGCCAAAATCCTATAAAATCTAGACTCTTTGATAAAATTGAATCCTCTTTAGAACATGACATGATGCTTCACTTTGGTTCGAAGTTCTGGTCCCATTCTGGGATGAGAACCATTTTCAAATAACTTACAAATCCTATATAAGATAGGCTAAGATTTATAGAATAATTTAAAATGATTCTAGAACCACATAAATCAGGGCTTACAAATATACACCAGTTTATTCATATGTTAACAGAAACCTTCAATGCAACAAAAAGAAAAACTGAATAGAAAAGGCAAAATGGAAACTTCTATAGGAAGGTGATCGTGGTTTCTTAAGAGATGAGAAATGTGGATGTGAATTATGTATATGGCTGTTTGTTTATATAATTTAATTTTTTTAATTTTTTTCTCAAGAAAGTCAGTCAAAGCATCAGTTTCCTCATCTGTGAAATGCATGTGCCTCACAATGGTATTGTGAATAATAGGCACTGATGAATGTAAATTCCATGAGCAGTGCTTATATTAGAAGTAAAATTTTCAATAGATATTCATTCACTACACCTTCTACAACTACTATATCCTCTATAAAACCTGAAATCTTCATTAAAGATTACATTTCTTCATGATGGTTTTAGGGAGTAGATTATTTTTCCATAAATCCAAAGAAGGTATATGTTTTTGTGTTTGTGGGTACAGGGTAAAACTAGTGATAACCTGTGAATTTTTTTGTTTTGGTTCTCGTTGTTATTTTGTAGTATGAGTCCGTTTCTATGAACTGTCTGGATTAGGCAAAGCCAGAGAGACAGAAAGTGGCCTAGAGCTGTCTGGGGCCAGGAGCTGCGACGTGAGAGCCGGAAGGCCCAGCACTCCTGTTTGGAGGGATAAAATGTTCTGGAACTGACCGTGGTGATGGCTGTGGATATGCTAAAGAACGCTGCGGCCCATGCCTCAAATCAGCGAATTGCGTGGTGTGCAAATTACAGTTCAACAAGCATGTTATCCCCCCAAAAAGCAATTTGAAAATGCTTGGAATAAAAAAATACATAAATTGATACTGTTAAAATAACAAAGGCAGAGTTAAATATCCTGGAGGAGAATAGGAAAACAAATCCACCAATCACCTCAGTAAGTAGAACTATCGGGACCTAAGAGTAAATTCAGCTCTGACCTTTCAGAAAACCATGAGACCAGCGTGTGGTGTGCAGCTCGGCCACGTCGTGCCTCCTGTGTCTTTCTGCTTCACCTTCCTTCCGCCCTTTGTCCATGGACTGTGCTCGCCCAGCTCGCTTCTCCCCGCCGGACAAACAGTCCACTCCTGCTCCTCCCACCAGCTCGCCCATCTCTGCTCCTTCTCCACTGCCATTTGGTATCAGTTTCCCCTGAAATGACCACCGCCGTGGTCTCCCAGACCTTGAGGAATCTGAGGGGCTGTGAGTCCCTCACCTGGAGCCTGGAGCCTTTGCTAAGGCCCTGGCAGGTATACCCTTGGTGCCCTCGCCTTTAGAAAAGGCACTGATAACCCACCCCCAGGCAGATCTACAGGAGAGCTCACCGGGGTGTGCACAAATTATTTACATGAATAATTTTGTATATTTAATTATATCAAAAATTTTTTTAAAATTCCCCAATCCACAATGGTAGCTAGAAGTTAAAGATATATTAAATTCTTTATACTAGTATACTTTTATACTAGTATAAAAAAAAGCCATGAAAAGGCAAGGGGGAGGGTCTGAGCAAGTGTGGGCCAGGGTTTGTTCAATTTGTTTTAGGCCACTTTCTTCTCTTTGGAGATTCCATAGAACAGCAGGGGTAAGCACTCAGGGATGAGTGGAACAATTGAGTTGGAAAAATAAATTGAAGGCAAACACGGCAGAGGAAGTATAGATGGAGAAGACAGTCGGATTCTCGAAATGCTGTCGGTGGGGCTGGCTGGTTCTTCCGGAGTCGCTGAGGCCGCCCCAGACCTGTAAACAGTTTCTGTCACCACAGAATTCTGTGTTCTTTTTAAACGAGCACTTCCAAGTGAACCACAGAGAGGCAAAGGACGGGGTGGATTTTCGCTGCCCGTTGAATCGTAATTATAGATGAAATGATTGAATTTTTTGATGGAGAAGGGCTATCACCCTATTTTTATGTATGTTCCAACAATAAACGTTTCAGGGCAACCAGATATCCTGAGCTTTCCTAGATACCTGAATAAATGAGAAAGACCCACAGTCCAGTGTTACTGTTTTTAGCACCAAATATCATGACCTGTGCCAAGGAAAATATTTTTTCCTGTCATCTTACCCCCTTGTCACTCTGTATACAGGAGACAAGTGGTTGTGATCATGTTGCATTTATACCCAATGTCCACTCTTCTTTCTCAGACTTACAATCTGTGGACTACAGCATATTTTGAAAGGATAGAAGGCTTCACAACCACCATCTGGCTATGAGTTTTCCAGCAACGATATTTTGGGCAATGAATTATTTTACTGGTGCGATTGTCCCAGTTCATGAATAAATATCATCAAGGGCTTTGTCTGTGAGAAGAGTGACCTGTATCTATTATATTAAGTCAATGAGAGCATTTGATCTTCCTAAATCCTTGACTCAAAATACAATATGAATGCAAATGAGTTCTGGATTTCCAAAATAAGTTTTTCCTATGACACCCTCTATCTATTACATTTTCAAAATCCAGCCAAAGAGACACAATTCAAAGCTCTCCATATAATGAATTGGATTCCATTCTGTTTCCAGCTGCTCACACATGCTGAGGAGAAACACAATCTTTTAGAAAGTACAGATCAGAGAGAGAGAGAGAGAGAGAGACAAACTGTAATGTAATTGAGGAAAGGGACGTGTAGAGGTAGCCAAAACATGAAGTAAGATAGTTATCACCATCCACGAGAAAGTCTGTTTTCTTGTGCAGGAGAAATAAGAATTTTATGAAAAGCATTTTGCCCTTGTTTTCTGGGGACATTGAGGACCAGCTCAAACAGGGGGCCTAGAACACTTGGAAAACAGCGAGTCATGCAGAGAGCCTGGGCTCATGGGAAGCATGGCAGTGTTGAGATAAAATAGCACAATATCAAGAGAAAATGCATAGTGTTTGCATGAATAATCGCATGAAATGATATTAAGAAAAGTTTTCAGAGGTATGCAATGATGGTACACCAGCAATCAGGAACAGGGAAAGGTAAGGCCATTTTGAGGAAAGAGGGTAATAGATCAATGGGATAAATGTATATAAAGAAGGTGATCCATTTTTTAAGTCCTTCCCTATGTTGCCTTTAAAAAATAAATCCCTAAAAATGCAGTGATAAATCCTTAAAAATGCAGATATTTAAGCAATCAGTGTGGTTTATCTATTCATTGATACATTGTATTTGTGTGATATACAAAAATCACAACTTCACCATAGCCTAAGGGTGTTGGCAGTAAGCTACACCATACCAGCATGACTCTTTCCTAATGCACATTTTTAAAATAAATGTATTTGTACCGTGAGTTTCTTTATCGCTTTAAAGACATGATATTTTATTATTTTGTTTCTAACCTCTTTGCAGTTTAGTTTGGTTTCCTTGAAAACCTTTTACTTTCCACTTAATATGGAGTACGATTAAATATCTTGACATTAACTCAAAGACACATAAGGAAAACGTTTCCTATTGTAAGCAAAGAAAATAAAAAGATATGTATTACCGTTCATTATACTCGTCTCTTGTCATCAGAATGCACCAAAGAATATGAGCACATGGACAGTCAGCACCTCCCCTGCCGTACTTCAAAACTGTGGGCTGATTTTCCTAAATCAACTCAACTAATGACAGAAATCAGCCCATTGTCGGTGTCAGGGACTCTCTTTCCTTTCTTTTCTCTCCCAAAGAATCAGTTATTAAATATTTACAAGCAAAGGGAAACTACAAAGATGCTGATCGAAGTGGTGCCTTTTCAGGAAAAATTACACATAGCAAGCCATTATTTTGAACATGAAGAGATAAATGTATGTTATTAATAATGCATTTTTCACTGATCCACCTAAGCAGGCATTGAATAAATACAGTATGTTTATTTTTATAACCACCAAATTACGACCTTGGCTTCCTTTGCTCATTCATTACTCATTGCTTCGTGGTAAAATGAGGGTCACATAGCACAGGCGTCTGTTGTGGAGAATAAGTTCCTTACCACATGCAGCGCACAGAGCTAAAAGTCCCTGGCACATCCTAAACCCTTGGTCAACGGTGGCCTTGACAATTAATGTTATTTTCAATGTTCAATACACTGGCTAGCATGTCATGCCAAACTCCTCACTCCAAATCCAAAATACTCTTGTGTTTCCTTCCTTCGAATATCTACCTGGTCTTCTCTTAGATGAAACCCCCTCTCCTGTCTGCCTGGAAAAGTTCTGTCCACACATCAATCCTCGGCTCAAATCTCACACTTTCTTTCCTCCTTTCCCCCATTCCTCTGTCCCCTCTCATAGCACCTCGCTTATCATCACCATCCTTACAGTGGCAGGACCGAGGCTGCGACTGACTGTCGTATTTACATCGTATTACCACTCAGTCGGTTCAGTTCTGGAGAGAAGTAAGCATGTTCTATTTATCCTTACAGCCCCAAGTGAGTGGAAATTCTTGGTACATGGTGAGTGGTTAATAAATGGTTTAAAGTCATAAACAATGCATTATAAATTAACGCAATCCATATTACATCACTAGCACATAGGAGAAAGATTTGCCAGGAAACAGAGGATCATCCAAAGATGTCTTTAAGGAGAAATTATTTAAAATTAGCCAGGAAGGACAGTCCAGTGTGTATGACTTTGCAGCTTAAAAGATAGATTTCAGAGCACAACTGGATCCCTTCCCGTAACAGGGGACGCCAAGCTTGTGGGGTGAGACAGAACACTCTCCACCCAGAGCTTCGAGGGGCCAGGACGCCGGCACCTCCAGGAGCGTCCCTCTGGGATGAAGCTGAGCTGCCGGCCCTGCTCCGGTCTCATCTGAGTGCCACGGTCCTCTGACCCCCCAGGCCACGGCCGAACACAGCGCCCGCAGCCCCTGCAGCCGGCCTTCCATTCCCAGACATGCCGCTCCCTCCCTGACAGGACGCGCGCCCCTTCCCAGCGGGCAGAGGGGCATCTCTGGCTTCGCATCCCATTGCAGGGAGGGCCCGGCCCTTCTCCGCCCTTTCATGTCAAAGTCCACCGATCGGCAGCCTGGACATGGAGCAAAATTCCCTCCTAGTCACACATCCCACAGAAAGTCCACGGTTGGGGGCACGGGGGGTGGGGTGCTGCCAGAGGCGTGGATCTGACAGGTGACTTTAGCACTTTGTCTACCTGACACCCTCGGCTCCCCATAGTTCACATCATTCTCAAACACTCTTCTCTTGGCAAGGCCCCAGCACAGCCCTCCCCCTTACGGCACCATTCCCAGTCCGAACCGCACAGAACCCAAAATCTAATCATCTCATGAACTGCGGGTCCTAAATGTCATGCAAATCGCATCAGGCCAAGGTCTGGGACCTAAACAAGGTCAGGTGGGGATGAGGCTCCTGCGCACGTGCACGCAGAGGCCTGTCCTCTCCAACGGCAGAGCCCTGGGCCTCGAAATCAGCTACCTGCTCCTAACAGGTCCACGGCACAGCTACGGCACAGCGACAGGGCAGCCCTGGGCGGGGCGGCAGCACTGGGTGTCTGTTCTAGACTGGGCGGGGAGGGGGGGCGCAGGAGGCTAACGAGGCCACCGCCCGCCCACCTCGCTCCTGGAAAGATACCACGGCCTCCAGAAGACAACAGCAGCTCTTGTGCTGCCGTGTACTTTCTAAATCCATTATTTGTGGCAAAAACTTTCTGTAGTAAACCTTTCCAAGCTCAAATTCCATGGCTGCTTTTCATCGCTACCTTGTTTGTCCCCTGTGTTTGATAACCTGCATCCAAACCTAAAATGAATGAATGGACTTTGGCATTTTAACTATCATCCATCCCTTCCCCGAGGTGTTAAGTCCAGAGATCCATGGCTGCCGTTTCAACAGAGTAAGGGATAATAAAGAATTAGGAAGAATCAAAAACACTTCAACATTGATCAAATAATGTGTGATCAAACATTTTGTGTTCCTTTATCTCCACTCCTTTTTTTCTGTCAGATTGATTTCCCTAATTATTTTATTTTTTTCCTTCCATTGGGATCCCTTTTATTTTTAATTTACTTCAGGGTTTTATAACATTTGTTGCATTGCCTGGTATAGCCAAATATAAAAATACGGTGTAATATTGTTATCAGATTATTAAAATGCTACTTAATATCTATCAAACATATGTTGCTTTCCACTTCTCTGGTGCTGTATAGAAACACTCTAAAAACTCTTTGCTTGCATATTTGACATGTATACACCAACTTCATTGCTTCATAACTTTCTGATGTACTCTGCGACCTATACACACGTGCATATCCGATTCTGTCAGTCATCAAGTTAATCTATATTGTATATCCTACTTCACCCAGCACTGCTGTATCCTTGATTTACCACAAAATGCATCCCTAAACTGTTTGAAGACTGAATAATCAGACATTTCTTACATGACACTTAACCATATGCTAAGCAATATAAATTATCATTTGAAGGCTTACAAACCTTTTCTGAATCATTCGATGCATAAAATTACACTTGACATTAATCATAAAAATATCATTGCCACTTTGCAATTTTGTACAGAAAATGCATTTACTTCCCCAATTTTAGGGAATACAAATGCATCTCAACACAGAAAACTAGTCATGATTTTTAACAGCAACAACAAAAACAAAGCTCTAAAAATAAAATTTAAATTGAAATAAAATAAGATCATCTCTCACTTCTTTTAGTGGTCTTATTGATTTTCACTGCATTCATCACTTTATTTCACTTACATCCATAATGACTTATTTTTAATTTATTTCACTTAAAGCCATAATGATTTCTTTCCGAATTTTAGAAAACTTCAAGTGTTGAAAGGCACTGGCACTGAAGTTTATTTTTTTTTTCAGCAATGCACTACCACACAGCTGTTGAAAACAGTGATCAAGGACATGCTTTCTACGCTGATACATTATTCCTCTAAAACATGTCTGTTGTTCTCTAGGTTGTCTCATTCCCTCACCCTCCACACCGTGACTCGCAGGCAGCTTCTCAGACTAAAGAGGTCGATGGGTATGCATTCAGCCCTGTAGATATAGATAACCGTAAGTCTCTGAAAATTATTTATCAGTTTGTTAAAGAAATTAACTTAAGAAGTATATGTCACGTGGTATTTTTAATATTCCTTAGATCCTCCTTTATTTAGACTCAAACCAGTAAGCCAAACAATAGAATTTATTCATATATTCTTCTTTCACTATTTATTAAGATTATAACTGATGCCTATTTGAAAGTCTATTCATTTCTGAAATGTATAGATTTTAACCACGTTGCTGGAGCTGTGTAGACTGAAGTTATAGGTACTGCATGTGTGTGCATATATTGTGCACTTGTCTATTTACACCTACCTATATACACAAAATATTACACTTACTAATGTCTCCATAAGGAAACTTTTACTGATATATAGCTACTAATTAGGCATTTTGTCCAATGCATGGATTGTAATAGTGAACAAAAAACTGTCTTGAGATAAAACAATATTTTTCTAGACCATGTCTGAAGGCAAGACGACAGAGGTCTTATTAGGGACACAGTACCTGGGGGAGAGAAAAACGGGCACTGTTCCTGGGTGGGGGGGCGGCATCTCCCCTGTGAGCAGAAGGCATTTGGGGAGACACGGGGAGGGGGTCCTCAAGGGGAATATTAAGGGGTGGTGCGTTCACAGAGGAACAAAGAGACTCCTTTGAGGCCCCAAGATGTTACTGCGTGATTCAAGCTCAGCAGCATCTCGTTTCTCATTCTTATTAGACCAAGTGCTGCAAGGAAACATAGTCACAGAAAAGTCTTTATAAAGAATGTTCTTCCCAGAGATTTGAGAGATCACTGTGGCATCAGAAACAGTTTTTCTCAAAGCTGTCACTGTGGGAAATGAGGACAAATGCCCCGGGAATGTGGGGTTCCTGCGGAGATAGGCTCCCAGCCTCCGTTCCTCTCAGCATCAGCGATTACCCCGCTGTCGTAAACATGAGATTAAATTTAAACGCTTATTTATATTGAGAGATGGCAAAGCTGCCCTTTAAATTGTATAAGCCACTGAGACACTCAGACTGCTTGTTCAAGGTTCTTTCAGATTCTCTGCTCTGTTCTTCAGAAAGGAGCGTAGAATGTTATTCATATTCTTATTTCATTTGTCTTATTATCCTGGTTTCATCTATAACAAGAAGGAAAGCTAAATGAACAATCTAAGAAAATGTAAGTTATCAATTGAAAAAATCAGGCCCTTTACTTGGATACATAAGGAAGAATAATAATAATGAAACAAAGCAAATCTTCACTAGCTGGAATGTAAAGATCATTGAAAAAATTAAACTAGAACTGTGACCGCAAAGTCTATGAAAATAAGTGTTCCTATCCCTGGGGAACCAGAGTGAGCCTATCACTAATTACATCATTAGGAGTAAGAAAGACTGATGTGTATGCTCCAAATAGTAAAAGACTGTTTAATACACAATATTTAAAGATTAAGCTAACGCTCCCTAAGTCTCAGCCTAAATTATCTGTGTTTTATCTTAAATCGACAAAAATGCTGCCCAAAGGGCACGTCGTTATTGATTTGTTCCTTTCCTGTCTAACCCCAAATTAATCAAGGCACTTAAGTTTTTCTCCCACTAACCATGAACTGTGGACAACTGAAAAAACCTAAAGAAAAAATAAAATATACAATGCTTGAACGCACTGGAGGGCTGACTATAGCAAGAGAGCCACTGGGCGGAAACCCAGAAGGGCCGGGACTCCAGAGAGCAGAACCTGGCTTTGGGGCCACTTCTCTCCTGGGGTTCATTCCACTACAGAGAGGGGACTGAGGATCTCTCACGGCTGGGAAGGCACAGGTGGAGCCCGGGCCTGTGACCGCCCTTCCTCACTCCCTCAGCTGTAGGCAGGGAGCAGAGGCGGGCAGATCCCACCTTCCCTGCCTCCCTCCGGGGCCTGAGCTCCTTGCACCATCTGCCCGCTCGGCCCCTTAGCTCTGCCCTGTCTCCCAAGGGCCCGTTGGGCAGAGCTGCTTCGGCTGACAGAGACCCTCAGCGTCTGAATCCGGAACTGCCCGTCACAAACAGCCGGGCTCCCGGGAGCACTTCTGCGGGCTGTTCCCCCTTGGGAGACTTCGTTGGTCGGCGCCCTTCCCAGGCAACCTCTCTGTGGATTGATGGGGGCTCTCTGTTCCCCCTGGAACCCCGGTGGCTCTCATTTCTCGCTTCCTGTGAGCCACGGCTTCTCCCTTATTTTTTTTCTCCTGCGAGTGCTGCTTTCCTTCCGTGCTGCTTTGTCGTTGCTGCCTCCCCTCCCACGCCCTGCGGGACCGGCCCTGACACCGGGCCATCGTGAGGCATAGAGGCTCACCGGTCGTGAGGTGGACAGGATCTTCCACAGGACAAGCCAGGAAAGGGAAGAAGTTAAAATGGAAAGTTACATTGCTGGTGGGTATGAAAATAGTACCACATTGGAAGCTACTAGAGAAGACAGTTTGGCAGTTTCTTACAATCTAAACATACTCTTACCATATGATCCAAAAATCACGTTCCTTGGTATTTACCCAAAAGAGTTGTAAATTTATGTCCGTATGAAAACTACACATGGGTGTTTATAGCAGCTTCATTCAGAATTGCCCAAACTTGGAAGCCACCAGGATGTCCCTTGGCAGGGGATGGATAAATAAACTGTGGTCCATCCAGGAAGTGGAGTATTATCCAGGGCTGAACAGAAATAAGCGGTCCAGCCCTGAAAGGCCAGTTGGGAACTTAAGTGCCTATGACTAAGTGAAATAAGACAACCTGAAAAGGCTACACATGACTCCTACTATACCTAGGACATTCTGGGAAAGAGCCCAGTGGTTTCCAAGGACTCAGGGAGGGAGGGTGAATAGGTAGAGAACGGTGGATTTCTAGGGCAGCGAGAATACTCTGTATGATGTGATAACAGTGGATAGATTTTCCCAAACCCATAGAACGCACAACTCCACGGGTGAACCTTAACGTACACTGTGGACTCTGAGTGACGACGATGTGCCGACGTGGGTTCACCCCTTGTAGCGCGTGTAGCCCTCGGCGGGGGGATGCGGACGGGGGTGGGGGTGCGCATGTGTGGGGGTAGAGTCTATCCGAAATCTTTCTGCTTTCCACGCAACGTAGCTGCGAGCCTAGAACTGCTCTAAAACATCAATGGTCGTGTAAAAAAATTAATGCTACACATGAGATTTCCTAGAGTTGCTTGGTCATCGTCAACCTGAAATTCTCTTCGCCTCGACCGTCTGCCCTGAGGGTACCTCGCTGCCACGCGGACGGACAAAGCCTCCCAGCAATACCACACCTTCTTCTTCCGTTTCAGTCTCTCATCTCCTCCTTGTAGGACAACACCTTGAAATCCAGATATACACCCACAGACTTACGTTACATGACAGGGACATTTAAAACACAAAACTAAACCGTACCCAAGAAGGGTTTCATCCTCCCAAATTCTCAAATAAATAAAAAATTTTAAAAACACACTAGTTAGGCATCTTCTTTAGATCAATTTCCCAGCTCTTCCTTAAGAAGCAATCTTATTTTCCTTCGAAATAGCACTTTTTTCTGCCTGGCCAGGTTAGCTCAGTTGGTTAGAGTATAGTTCCAATACACAGAAGTTGCAGATTAGAAACCTGGGTCAGGGCACACAGGTACATACATAAATACCTTTCTCTCTCTCTCTCCCCTCCCATCCTTTCTGTCCCTCTCTCTAAAATTAACACATTTGAAAAGCAGCATATTTCCTCCCAATTACCTCGGCATCTATGTAGACCACAAAAAACTTCATTAGCTGCTTTTTCATACATTTTTATACCCACCATGTACTGAGTACACTAAAGGCGGATGCAATACCCTATTTTGCTAGAGTCTGAATCTCACATACTTTCAGCCACACAAAGATGACAGTCCCTCCAAATCAATACCCACGGGACCTACATGTATTCTCTTAGAGATCTGAAGGAAATTTCTCTCTTTCCCCTTAGGATAAAAGTGTGCCCTTGAATTTCAGGTTATCATTGCAAGAAACTTAAGAGAATTAAAAAGCATATCCCTTAAAATGGGTTAAAATGATTCTGGAGGCAGCCCCACGCTGGCACGTCATGTAAACACGATGCTATTTAGTTCTTGTGACAAGCATCACAGAAATGCTTACAGTTAGGAGATACAGACCAAGGCATGTTTCCAATGGTTTCAGTTTGTGCAACCCTTTCTGAAATATCTTTTCCTAGATGCTAAAAAAATAGAAAAGTAAAGTTAAGGACAAAAAAATGCTGCTGAAGCAATTTTACGTGAAGTAGAGCAGGTCTCACTAAACACAGTTGTGCATAACAGTGACTTACAGTCATTTAAACCCCTGCGGAGAAAGCCCAGGACTTATTTTAATACAAAGCATTTTGGTTGCTACCAGGTTGCTGCAGGCTTCCTCCCCACTTCATATGCTTTGGAACCTTTCAGCAAAGTGCCCTTGTGGCGTAGGCTCTCGAATGCTGAAGGACTGTCCCCATCCGAGATGGTCCCCGCTGACAAGCTATCATTAGCATTGGTGGGTGTGGAAAATGCCCACCCACAGCCCAGCCCATGTGCCCTCTATGACTCACGGGGATAAAGGATCCTGCAGAGTAAATTACCCCTGGTCCTTTCACGCGCCCCCAATCACGCGTCAGTGCGAAAGTGTGAGCATGTTCAGACACACACACACACACACACACACACACACAATTTTATTATGATGTTTTTCATTTTAGGAGGACTGATGCAAGACTTCAGCCTTGACTGCGAGTCATTCGTAACCAAAAACATATTTGATCAAACCAATAGGACATAAAGATACAAAAGCCACATGGTAATTTCTCTGGTGTCGATTTGGAGGATAAATATTTTATAGTTATATAAATGCATATAGACATACCAGCTGTACTGGTCAGATTTGCCTGGGGAATGTTGGTAGGCAAATGTTGGAAAGTTTTGGTTTTGTTTTTGTTTCGTTTATTTTTTTTTTGCTCTAAAGCCCATGAGACTGACTCGAACATGTCCTTCCTGGAAGAACATGAGTGTATAAAACCCTCGCTCCTGCGTCCCAGGGAGACGGCGCACGGAGTCGGGCTTCACGCCTCTCGCTGCTCCACCACTCACGGCCACGCCGTCACCTCGCGCTGCCAGCTGCCCCTCAGAGCACGTCCAAGCGCCACCGCCGCACTCGCCCCGCACCGCCGCCGCCCCGGCGAGGCCACCGCCATCTCCCCCCACGCCCGGCGCTGTCTTCTCAGGACGGCTCTCCGCCACCCACGGTGGACCGCTCGATGGTTCACAAAGTGGCCACGAAGACCCCTCTCCGGAGACCGCGCGCAGCTTCCGGGCCTCTCACCAGGCGGACAACCCTGGCTCCCTCCCTCGGCCCACGCGTGTCCTCTAGTCACTCTCGGGTTGTCCCATTCTCCCCAGGGCGAGTGAGTACCCGCAGATTTTGGTATCCATAGGCGGGAGGGAGGTTCTGGGACCAATTCCTCATGGGTACGGAGAGACAACTAAATGTAGGGGGGACCAAAAGTAGTAAGCAGGTTTCTGACGACACAGAATCAGCATCTTACCGCTGTTCAAGGGTCAACTGTATACAGGACATTAGATGTTAAAAGGTGTTGAGCAGGGACATGGAGCAGGAGAGATGTTAGGGTTAGAAACGGAAAGGGCTGCACCCTTGGGAGGCCCAGAGAGGTGGGCCCAGCCTCGCCATGGACTCCGGCGGTTACGGGTGTCATTTGGAGCAACTAACCTTGCGTTTACTTGTTATGCAGCAACAGCAGACTAATACGCATCTTCACAGGCAAATGCCTGTTTAAGACTTACATTTTCCGATTTTGTTTTCCCACTGGAAGCACATGTGGTTTCCATTTTCAGGCCAGCTTGTTCTCCGACTACCGCATTTTGGGGGACTACAAGAAACAACAGGTTCTCTCAAACGCACGGTTTCATCCACAGGTATGGGCAAAAGTAGGTTCACAGGCGTCAGCATGCGAGACACAGACTTTATTCCTGTATTATTATTATTTATTAACTATTGTGTTATATTCCATATGAACAACTGTAAACCTTCTTTGTCCACCTGGCATGTGTGTGCTCTTTATAAATACAGTCACCCATCCAGGTGTTCCTCTTCTAAATTAAAAACATATGAATTTGGGCTTCTTTCAGTAGCAGCGCTCGTTTCCCCGCAGGACCAGTGCGTGGAGGTTCCCGGCAGCGTCTGCCCTCCGTGCACAGCCCCGAGCGCGGTGTGCGCTCCGAGCACCCGGCGAAATACACCCATTTCTCGCTGCAGTAGCGGAGAGCTCTAAGTTCGTTAATAATCGACCGTGGGGACGCGTTGTCATTTATTCTGCAATAGACTGAACATTATCTCACTTGGTGCTTATACTGTTCCTTCTCCACTATCTTTACTGTCCTCGGTTCCTTTGCCTTACCAAACTTTACACATGTTTAAGTACCATCGTTGCTTTGGTGATGGCCGTGGGGCAGGACACTTCGCCTTTGTGTGGCGATGACATAACGCCCGCCCGTTGCCTCCCTTCTCCCAGGAAGTCAGCTCTGCGGCCCTTTATCCTGAGCCCCGAACTCTTCTTTTACTAATGTTGCCAATAACACAGAATTTCATGAAAGCCTAAAGCCGAAAGGCAGGCTCTCTTTCTCGCTCATTCTGTATTTTTCCCTCTGGGGCAGTGCCTATTTTTAATGTTTTGTTTCGTAGCAAATAGATCAATCCAGAGTGGGATTCCTATAAATCTCTCTAATCACTGAGTAACCAGGTTTGACACCAAATGACACTCATCCCTGGCAGTGACACCGGAGCCACTTCATCATCGTTAGCATTTGGGTCTTTCCCAGTTTTGTTTTCATTTGCAGTTAATGCTTCTCCTAGATTAATGCTTCCACCTGGACTTTTTCTATTTCCCTCTCAGAACAAGTGGTTTGAAAAGAAATCATATGATGATTTTAATAACATAGATATCAAAAATAACCCCCAGAATATATGAATCTTGTTTTGCGGCTTGCAGAGCACCGGATGCCAGACACCGCACGCGCTCTTTGAAGCAGGTCCGCGCCTGCTCCCTCCCTGTGCCCCCGCCCGCCCCCCCCCCGCCGGGGGCCAGTGCAGCACATTTTCCCCCACAGTCGAAGGCGGTCTCTGGGCACGGCAGGTACCATTAGGACTGAGAAAACCTCTAAAACCCAAAGGCCTATCACTAAACAAGGCTGTGTTGCAGGGGCGCTGAGCAGCAGCTGAAAGCTCATTGAAAGCAGGCGCTTGAGTTGCACTGGTTCTGAGACCAGGTGTGGAATAAGGCGGAGAACAGGAGACCTGGCCACACAGGCAGCAGAAGCCTCCGTGGGCTGTGCGAGGCTTGTGGACATGTGGCCGAGACAAGCATCGTCTGTGAGGCTCAGCTCCTCCACCTGCGTGTGACTCTGGGATGAGTCTATGTGACTGTTAGGGATGCGAAGTGGTTTTCTTAAAAGTTGATTACCTGGCGACTTCCAAAAATTGACGTTTGCTTATAATACACACATAAAGCTGACCAGACAAAAGTAAAAACAATAAGGTAGAAATATATAAAACTAATCAAAGGAAGAGGAAATGGCATAAGGAGACTCAGGGAAAAAAATAATCCAGTTTAATTTTGCTTTCCCAATAAGATAAACATGGTTTTATATGGCTTTCATTCAAAAACAAACATGCACACAAAACATGTTAAGTTGATTCATACTGCATTAAATGTTAAAAAAAATATTGTGTAAGTTCTTAAAAGACATTAACTAGCATAATGGGTCATGTCTCTGCAATTTTGCTGGCAATAGTGCAATTTTCTTCATGTGGCTGTTTCTTATAATGACCTTTGATAAAGGACAAAGGCACAGCCTTCCACTGCAGTCCAATTAAGGCGCTTCCGTGGGGACATGAGCCAGGGTGGCCCCCACGTGGGGCTTTGAGGACGAAGTTCGGTGGGTGGGCCGCCTTAGAGCTAATATGCTCAGGGGCGGCCTGGGTCTCCGCCTCCGCCCCGTGGTATTGCTTCACCTCCTTCTCAGTTCCTGTCTCGGCCACTTGGGCAGAAAGTATAGCTCGCGCTGTGTGCTAACTTCTAAGTAAATGATTCATGGACATCACTTGCTCCCTCCATTTCTGCAAAAACTCATTTTCGTCTTTGTTTCCTTACAAATGTTTGAGCAATCAACTCATTAAGATGATTGAATTCTACATTGAAGACAAATATCAATACTTGGTGACCACAGTCCTGGAAAATTTTGGAAATCAACGGTTCCTATGGATGTGCCCATTAACATGGGAATGTGGGCAGAAACATGAAACTGACATGAGCCTGCAGGCGGGGGAGGGGGTCGGTGATCCCGTCTGTTGGGGAGGGGGAGCCAGTCTGGGTAAGAACCTTCTGGACCTTGCAAGTTAACTGCCATATTAGTGACCCCCTTCCCTAACACCCCTGCCAAATTATAGACCGCTTTTGAAATCATCATACAAAGGCCATGTTTTTGATCCCAGACATTTCGAGGAGTGGCGAGAATTGGACAGGAAAAAAGGTACACCCTTCTTCCCAGAGGAAATGGAGAAAGACGTCTGTCCTTTGGTCTCTCACAGGCTCAATGAGGCACGTTTCAATTGTGATCTCTCACTCAAAGAAGCAACTCTGTGTAGACAGAAGTCACCTGGACAAGGCTCCTTGGGGGCTGCGGGACACCGCGTTCCAGTGGCGACACTTTCTGACCTCGGTGTTTCTCTTCCCCGTTTCAGGACCACTGGGCAGGCTGCCAGGACGCAGCGTAACGTGGGCGATAAATGCTCTCATTCTGTCACCCGCACGTGCGGCACGCGCATCGCGGAGCGGCCTGGCCTCCAGCTCAGTCTGCTCAAGCAGCAGCGCAGAAATTCTTATATTCACAGCTAAGCTGTCTGTCCACAACACAGAAGTCGCCTTTTATTTTTAAAAGGATACCTTCAAGAAGAATCCTAACCTTAATTTTTTAAGTATATTATAAACGGATTCTCTCAAAGAGAGATACTTCTCTCAACTTTCAATGTATGGTATACTGAAAATATTATAAAGATATTATGGAGGTTAAAATCAGATGAGGCTTAAATTTCAAAACACTATTATCTTTTAGAAAATTCTAATTAATATCTTCCATAAGTATCATTTAACCGTTCAGCCACAGGAGAATCTGGCTGAAGCACATTCTGAGACCCTCCATTTGTACTGTTCACGTGTGCGCACAGTGACCTGCACACACCGATGTCCAGAGAGAGGGACATCATTCACGATCGCATCCATGTGAATAGAATCACTCTCCTTACGGAACCTCCATTAACAAGAAAAATAAGCAGAACTATAAACTGGAGGAATACGAGATACGTCTTTTTGGAAAACCTGCACATCGCTCCTGAGTCCGAAACTCATCTCTCCAACCTCCTGCTTCAGGTCGCTCTCACACCCGGCTGCCCCACCACCATCTAAAAAGTCCTAGGTGGAATCCTAGAACCTCCACGCTCCCAACCCAAAGGTCAAGGAAGCTTTCTCGTCACTGCCTCTCAGAAGGCAGCGTGCCTCCTGCTCAGATCAGGCACCGCCTCCCTGTGGAGACCAAGCCGGGGCCACACTCTCTCTCCCTGATAATTTCATCTCAAAGAGATGGCATCTGGGTCACGGTCACAGGCAGCAGGACCAGGTCCTGGGTCTTAAAACCAGCAAAAAAATTTAAAATAGATATTTACGTCTCCAAGGGACATGAAAAGAATGTACAATTACAATTTCTCTAAAGTAAGTGTTTTCAGAAAAGAGAGGTCAGGGGTGTAGAGTGAGCAAGAAACCTGTCTGAAGCTCGGTCAGGCTGGGGGGAGGGCTGGGGGTCAGAGGAAGGATGGGAACGTAAATGGGGACAAAGACAGTACTTCCACTTGGCACAGAGCAAACGAGGCTCACGCTGAGGTCCTTCTCAAGTTTCGTCTGTGTGCAGGTGGTGGAATGTCGCAGGGTGTTAGGGGAATAACTTGCTATGGCACCAGTGACAACAATTCCCTTGATTTCGTATTTTATCTTAACTGGTAGTCACGCTCCTTGGATTTATCTTCAAGGACTGTTCTATAACATTGTATCCAGAGGTAATGCAGTTAAAGATTCCATTTCTTAGCATTACTAGATAAGGCTGCATACAATTTATGAGGTAGTGTGTTAAAAACACCTTTTAAAAAGCATTTGTAGGAAAAAAAAACACTTTAAGTGATCTAATAAATATATACAAATTAAATGATCTTCGATGGATAATAAGGCATTTTGATATTAGCGCTGACCTTATTGGGTCCAACACCCTAAAGGGTGTGAGGTTTGCCAATATTTCCATAGTAAACCTCCAAAGAAAATCCTGGAAATCAAGATTCAGGTGGCATCATTAGTTGCCAAATCAAACACATACAAAGCTTTTGGACTGGTTTTATTACCTATACATACAGACCCTTATAAAAGTTACTCATAGTCCAATTACAATCTCTATAAAACTGCATGTGAAAATAATATAATTATTACACGTCCTGCTAAAAAATGTAAAAATAACATGGAAACATATAAAGTGTATGTATGCACCTAACATTTGCTTCAGTGTACTACTGTGCAATTTCATTTAATCTTCATGAAAAACTCTGACAGACGTCTTTGTTACTCCCATTTCATAGGTGGTAAATGGCAGCCAGTAAGAAGCTCTAACCAGTACAAACTCATGCCTTTCCAGTGATGAGACCAGTAATTACAACCACTCATATAACATTCAGAAATATGAGTCATACAAACCCATGTTTACAAATTGCATTTGTCTTGTGAACACATATATTATGTAATTTCTTTATGCTATTTTCAGAGAAAACATATTATTAACAAGAGACTAAGCAAGATACTAAAAAGTTCCTCCATACGGAACAAAAACATCCATCCCCTATATCAATAAATGATTTTATATGATTTCTCAATCAAATTCTCAATCAAATTTATTAGAAAACTATGAAATGAAAAGCATTAATGAATTACTGTAGGTTACTGTATTTTGTTATAAGATGCAGAACTTTTTTGACTGTGAATTGATTAGTGAAGTAGCTTTATTAATTTTATGTAAAGATCCTTAATAGAGTTATAAAAATAATTTCTAATGTTTCTATTCTATGTAATAGCTATTATTTCACAAAATGCCACTTAATTATAGGAATATCTATAAGATATTTTCTCTAAAATGTGATAATACTCCTTTCATGAAATAATGAAATGAAATGAAACCAACATAAAAATGAAACCCACTAAAAGCTAAAGAAAAAAATAAGTGATTCACTTTTTGCCTCAAGTTAGGAAATAAAAGACAATCTTTCAAAATCAAAGTTTACAAAAAGATTCATTCACATATTTATTTTTCATTTTGAAAATTGAACACCTTCTTTAGTATAGTTAAAATATGGAGAAAAATTATAAAATAGATATGGAAATATATTGTAATGATCAAAATTGTACAATACATTGAAAACAAATTTTAGGATTCAATAGTGTATTAGAGTCAATCTGATGAAAATGTTATTATTAATATTTATACTTTAAAAGTAAAGGTAATAGTTTTGTAATAATTAAATAATTCAATGAAGTAACCTAAATAAGAGTCTAAAATTATGCCTGTCATATTAAACATTTTATAACAATCATTTATTTTTCTTACCATCATCATTGTCTTCACTAACAGTTATACACTGACTATAGTTTATAGAAGTGAGTAAATTGTTTTAAATTATGTTTGTTTGACTCTAGATAGGCCTAAAAAAACAAAACCATCAGATCAGCTAGGCAAAACCTAAAGTCAACCACACTATTTCCTCCAGGTAAACTGCCCTGCAGCAACGGAGTTTCCATTTGGCTAAGAAACATGACAGATGGAAGACATTTCCCTCCTGTTTCCCACTAACTTCTGAACTGCAACCCATTGTGTCAGGTTCTCGCTTCTGTGGACATCCCGGCAAAAACTCTCACAAGGATCCAAACCGCTTTAACTGCCATCATCCGCTCTCCCCGATCATGTGCTCGGCTAGGTTAGAAGCATCGTCTGCCGACTATACTAACATGAGGACCCCTCCACCGACCACATGGTCCCAAAGGGACGGCAATGACGATGTATTCCTTTTCATCCTCCCCGGCCTTTGTTTTCACTATGTATTTAATTTGGAATACATGTGCAAATTAATTAACAAAATAATTGACTGAGGAAGTGCAAGAGTTATAAATACAGTAGAATCTGTTCCAAGAGGCACTCAATTTTTATCGGAAGGGGTAGAATACTGTGGCATTGGACTATCGGAGCCAATCAGCAGTTTAAGTTGATATCGACTGCAGGTAGGAAAAGGATGGACAGGTAAGTGAGCCCTGCAGGCAAAGGCGGATGGAGAGGCCGAGATAAACGCTGTAATCAATCCTGTGCTTAATGGAAAACCGCTCTCCATATCCTGATGTTTGGATTCAGAGGATTTTACGTACAAGGTGTAGCTGAATCTTCGTTCTGCTGCTGAGAAAGAAACCAAGTTACTCTCAAATAAAAACATTTCAAAAGACTGACAAAATTAAAAGCCATTCCATGGGGCAGATCCCCCAGTAGACATGTCCTCGTTAGGTCACTCTTTAAGGAACGCCACCCACCGGCCCCAGTGCCCTCGCTGTCTACCACAGCCACCCAGGCCGCTTCCCTGGCCGCCGGGGCGGCAACCGCTTCTCCCTGATTCTGAATCCCCGCTCACAGGGGGCGACCGCACCCCCGCGGGCCGCCGCGGGGCCCAGTCCCCGCGCCATTGAATCAGCGGTTGGCAAGTGACGCAGCCTCACGGATTACGGAGACTTTCATCAGAAGACTATACAACTACTGCTTAGAAAGCGATGCTTTATTGATCGATCTTCCATTGCTAAGTGAGAAGGAGATAGGACAGGGCATGCCTGCGGCCGTTTCCACATCACTCGGAAGGAGCCTGAGAATGAAACCAGTCCTGGAGGGGCCGAGGCGAAGGGAGGGGCCGAGGCGAAGGGAGGGGCCGAGGCGAGGGGAGGGGAGGGGGGAAGAAACAAAGAGAAAGGCAGAGAGCGATCAGGAAGAGGGAAGACGAGAGGTGGGGCAGAAAGAGAATAGATAGAGGACAGAGATGATGGCTGGCTGGCTGGATGGATGATAAAGATACATTGACATATGATAGATGGATAGATAGATAGATAGATAGATAGATAGATAGATAGATAGATAGATAGATAGATAGATGTAGAAAGATATTAAATTTCTGATCACATTGTGCATTGCTTTGACCTGTGGGCAAAGATCTTACCAGAGCCAACCTTATCCCTGTACTTCTTGGTTTCATGAGTCAGAGATTCCATGGTATTGTTTGAGGAAGATTTTCTATTATTTGCAGTTGAAAAGTCTTTTTTTTTTCAAGCAAGGATTATATATAAATATATGTGGCACTTCTATTAATATACATGGATCAAAATTAATTTCCCAAGAAGTCACAAATAGAAACACTTAAATGAAAAAGCATTTATTTTCCTCTGGCCGGGTGGCTCAGTAGGTTGGGGCATGGTCCCGTGCACCAGGGCACCAAAAGCTTGGGGGATCAGGGCGCATACAAGAGGTGGCCAATCGATGTTTCTCTCTCATGCCTCTCCCTCTCAAAATAATAATAACAATAATAAATAGGTGACGATTTTAAAAAGCATTCTATCTTTTTCAGATTATTGAAAATGTTTTTACGCTAATGGTTAAATATGCCTGAATCATACAGCTATACCATCTGCCCCCTACAGAACTGATATCTACAAAATAATACCTTTAAGATGTTTTGTATTGATCATTTCATCAAATACCTTTAAGAAGCTACTGTGTGCTGGGCTCATGCAATACACTGACAGCCAAGTATTGATATGTCTCTTCCCCTTATAGATTTTATAGTTTAGTGGATGGTAGAAATACAATAAAATAATCACATATATAAATGAGAAACCGCAACTTTGATTAGGATGGGAGGATTTTATCGAATCACGGCAGTCAGGAGAACTTGACATGTCCTGAGAGGTGCGCTTACACACTAATGTAATTGTAACTGATCTAGAGAATGGAGCAGAGCGACATTCTTTGGAAATGCAAATATTCTACATAACAACCGGAGCTTGAGAGCCAGAAAAACTCTTCAAACACTCCAGCCACCAATTTATAAATACGCTCTACAGCAAAATCTGCATTATTTCAAAACATCCGTATTTATTTTCTTTTACTTTTTTCATCCTCATGGACTGTGGTTGACAAACATAACTGAATCTTGTTTATAGTAAGTCCTTTTCTCTAAGAAGCCAGAACTTTTCCCATCAATGTTTCAAATAGTACTGAGATAATTTGCTCAGAAATCCACTACAGATTCTGGAGGAAAGGAAACTAAATGTCCATACTACTTCCTCTCATCTTGGAGTCTACGGGAAGCGCACATACCTCGTGCTTGTGAGCACATCCCAGTAAGAGCCACGGCCTGAGTTTGTCAAGGAGGACTGCATGTTTTAAAAATTTGCCAAGAGAATGGAAAGAGTGAAGCCAGTTGAGAGGGCCAGGAAAGGCCTGTTGATAGTTAGAAAGGGCCACCTGCTTTGGGAGAGAGAAAGAGGATATTTTTTTAATACGGAGAAGGGTTATTTTTAAAGCTTGTGAATGAAGAAAAAATGTACCAGCAGCCCCAGAAGGAAGAAGACGGAGAAGACCACAGGCCTCCCACGGACCCAAGGCATGAGCAAGAAGACCTGGCCACCAGGCTGGGCCGCTGGCACCCTGCTAAGCACACTGCGACAAAGCCCGCTGTCTTGCCCTGCATCCGGGGCTGACATCATCCCAGCTCGGCTTTCAGAGGCCTGGGCACGTCTGAGACTGGTAGGATTAAAGGTCATGTGGAAAATATGAAAAAACGTCATGGAAAGATTGTCAGTGTTTTGAAGCATCAAATAGTACACTACACAGAATGGGAATGTTTGCAAAGCACCAAGAATGTGAAGCCCAAAGGCACAGAGATTTCTTACAAAGCTTATAGGAGACGGGAAATGTGAACAAGGACCACTTGGATTTTTGCCCTAAGAATTGTGGGTCATGAATATAAAAAAACAAAAGAAACTTAAAAGAGCAAAAAGGCAAAAAAGAAAAAGTGAGAAAAAAGAAAAGAGCAATACAACAAAAAACAAAGGACAAATAAAAAAAGAAAACAGTTGAAAAATAAAATTCAAAAAAACAACAAATGATTCAGTGTCCGAGGAGCATGCAGGCGCTGTTTGCTGGCCAATCGGAACTAGAGCAAAGGCGAGCTATCAGTCTCGTGATAATGTGGATTCTCTAACTGCCTGGGAAGGGACCATCACTGAAGAAGGGACGAGGGAAGCACTAGGACAAAAAGGGGTGCTAACTAGAGCGGGAAACTCTGAGAACAGCAGAGGAGTCGGTGAGGGACCGAGCAAGGCTCCTGCGCTGCTTCATGGTCGAGCTGCACGCAGTGAGAATACGATCCAGCCACCAGGAGCAGGTCTGTGCAGCCGACAAGTGAATGAAACAAGACAATTAGCTTTTCACGGCGGCCGCTCTCGTTTAACATGGGAGGGAGATGAAATCCAACAGCCATCTGCGTTTCAGGATACAAGCCACAGAGCGTGACACAGCCACTGACCCCTGCAGAAACTGTTAGCATGGCAGTTCTGGCATGGGAAGCATCAGAGCCACACCGCGTTTTTAAAAGCATGATTCACCTGCGAGTCCGGAGCCAGCTCACAAGGCAACTGTCTGGAGACGTTTCCCACGCAACAGCATTGTGATGCAGTAATCAATCGCAAATGCCTAACTGTTCAGAGCCCAAGAGCTGGGTTTCACTGCTGGCGTTCAGGACCAGTGGCATGCTGTCCACAGGAATATCTCAAGTGGCTCACTCTTAACCCACGTGTCATTTATTCTATGTGATGCCCATGTAACCAGTCGTGGCACAGGGATGGAAGTGCTCGTAAGCTGCAGTATGGCTGATGAGAATAGAGGCTGGAGAACAAATGTTCAAACCTGCCATTTAAAAATCTTAGAATCTTATACGAATGGAGCTTGAAATGTCTCATGAAATTATATGACCATGAATTTTTAGAAGTGAATAACTTGCATTGCCTTGTGACATGGAAATATGTTAATAAACATAAGATGGCAATTAGAAGAAGGTGCATAGGGTCATTGTAAGTTACAAATCAAGGGTAACTGCCTTTTTATAGAAAAAGGAATTCAGATTGTCAAAATACAGAAACAATACTAGAATGAAATAAAACAACCAAGATGCTCCACCACTCACCAGCCATAATCAGGAAATAAAAAACCCCAAAACATAAATGCTGTAGTTAAGGTAATTAATAGATGACTTTCCATGGGTAATAATGTTTCTAAATTGCAATCAAATTTAATTTTGTGCATTTTCTAATCTCAGCTATAGATATCTCCATGAAGCAGAGAGAAATGGGGTGACTTAATAGAATTAAATATGAGATAGCCTGGTTTCTGATAGAATTAAAATTTATATAGTTGCTCCAGGAAACAACAAATACTTCTGAACATTAGCAATATTGACCTAGATCTTTCCGTTACAGTGAGCAATCACTGTGCTTAAGTGAAACATTCCTGTAAACATCGTGTTCCCCATTAACAAGCCCTTTATGCTCAGAGAGAGAGAGAGAGAGGGATGGCTGGACTCCAAGAGGAGCTGAAGTCCACAGATTCATCCCACTACAGGGAACCTAAAAGAGCTTGTTTTCCCGTGTTTGATCTTCCCCGAGGTTCTAGTCACCACCTGGGTCCGACTACGCTAAAAACAGTACCCTTTGCAACAGAATGGATGGACCTGGAGAACATTATGCTACGCGAAATAAGCCACTCAGAGAAAGTCAAATACCACACGATTTCTCTAATATGTGAAATCTAATGAACAAACTGAACTAACAAGAAAAACAGACAGACTCATAGATGGAGAGCAGATGACAGTTAAGGGGGTGGGGAAAGTAGGGGGGCGGAGGGATTGAGTAAAAAGGGAAAAGGACTCATGGACGTGGGCCACGGTGTGGTGATCGCTGGGGGGAGGGGTTATAAGGGGACTAAATGGTAATGGGAAAAAACACAATAAGGATTAAACCAAAAATATATATAATGAAAAGGATTTTCATCTTGAATTCCATCCAGAAACCAACTTGACTAAGTGATAAAGATACTGGTAATACTACTCCTAGTGATAACAATAGTTATCAGTGATCTCTACTTCTGTGGACTATTCTCTGCTCTTTACATGTATTCATCTATTTGATCTTCTCCACAGACCATGAGGTAGGTATTGCTTTATTTCCCACATTATGGGTAGATGAGGAAACTGAAGTCCAGAGTATGTGATTACTTACTCCACTCACACAGCCAGTGGGAATCAAATCAGGGCCTGTGATATATTATTCAGAACTACACGAAATTATTTTCTCATCTGCATCCCGGCTATGTTCACAGGTTAGAGATGAACGGATTTACCGTGGAGAGCAGCCACTCCTGGGTTAAGCAGGTTCCCAGCATTATTAACAATGTCTCAAAAAAAGAAAAAAAATTGGGGGGAACATCCATAAAAATTCGATTTAAAAAGAAACGAGCAAGTCTAAGTGGAGAGTTAGACTGAGGATGCTTCTGTTTAAAACGCAGTCAAACCGTGCACAGGTGGGCGGGGGCAGCCGTGTGGGACCGAGCAGTGAGCCGCTGCGCAGGGAAAGGTCCACGGATGGAGGGGGCGCTTCGGGAGCAGGTAGGCATGGCCACTGGCCACGCGGCCTCAAGGGCCCGCCTCGCTTCGGCAAAGGATAGCTAGTCCCTCCTTTCAGGATCTTACTCCACATCCTTGATCATAGAAATGTCTTTAATCAGAGTTAATGTAGAACAAAAACACACGTGCTTTCTTCATTTCACTATGGAAATTTACTCATTTTCAACAAACCATTATGTGGTCTCCAGAAAATGTGTATCTACAGATTAGTGCATCAGGAACACAGAACACATTCGCCACAGCGCTCAGCATGTGATTACACTCCCAACAATGCCAACAGCATTAGAATTATAATCAAGACTCTGATGTCCAGGAAAGCTAAAATAACCGTGCCTCACATTACAAAACAAATCAGCTGTCAAATTTTTCCAAGCAAAGGATTCCAGTGATACCATCTCCAGAGGTCGGCATACAGTGTCATAGAGTGAGGCACAGAGGACTGGAAACCAAATCTAGGCCAGGGAAGGGGAAAGCAGAGGGTGACTCACAGTGATTATTTTCTGTTATCCAATTTTCTATATTATGTACACAATGTTTTAATCCATAAAGAGATCAGCCATAGAGCTTTTATATTCAGAGATATAGTCGGAAAAACAAGTCCTGGGATTCACATATCTACCTACTATCTATCCATCCATCCATCCATAGATATATAAATATATGTACTTATCTAGATATCTATATCTACCTATCTATATGGCAATATCTATATATAGAGAGAGATGGTGATATATATATACATGTTATGTTCAAATGTATCATTATATTTACTAAGAAAAATATATAGACTCAAACAACATAGGAATGTGTGTGTGTGTGTAAGTCAACACAGTGCATGATGATTTGGAAGTCAGCTGTAGACAGGCCTCCTTATCGTAAGGACCTTCTCTACATAACTTCAGCACAATGAACAATATCTGACAATTACCAACGATATTCAAGTGTCATCTACAAGAAATCCATGTTCAAGTTTTCTCTATAGCCCAATATACTTGTATAACTCTTTTGATTTGATCCAAGGTGCAATTTCGGTTTGCATGGTATATGTAATTTTTATGCCCATGTGGTGAGTTTTAGTCTTTACAAGAGTCCCCCAGTCTTTACAAGAGTCCCCCAATCTTTGTTTCAAAAAAATGACAGATTTTTTGAAAGTCAAAGCCATATTATTTCGTAGACTTTGGTCCCATATTTTGGGTTTGTCTGTTTCCTTCAAGGTTGGGCTTCGGATAAATAATGCTTCTTCTCCAATACCAGGTGATAATTTGCTCTTTTTGTTACATCCCTTTAGGATGAACGTGATCTTGAAAAATCAGCCATGCTAAGATTGCTGGCTGGGTTCACATGTGACCCCTGGTTCTTTCCATTGTCCGTAAATGTTTCCCTTCGATATTTTTAGTGAGTGAACTATGGGGGTGATATTTGGGTCCTGCCTGAATAGCTTCCAGCATCTCCCTCCTATTGTTTAGTGCCTGTTGATGACCTTCCTCTGTATCAGCTATTCTATTGGCAGTTCCAAAATGATTTTTCTAATTCTATCATTACTTTTATATTTAATAGGTGAAATTATTTTTGATAAAGAATGGCTTTCTTTTTCTCCCTTTCTCTGTTTTTATGTCACATTAATTTCATAAATAACCGAAGCTATATTCCACTCTAAATAAACATGCTTTTTTTTTTTCAGACTAAAGAGCAAGGTTCTCCAGTACTTAACTGGTTTGACTTGAAATGGCCTCCCTGAAGGGCCCATGTGGCACTTGACAGTATGACAAGAGAGCCAGTAAAAAAGATCCCAAATTACTGGTTGTATACAGTAATTTAAGGGAGCTTTTAAACAAATTTACGTAGAGGAACGGACCTTTTAAAATGGTTGTGAATCATGGGCTTTGTTAAAATAAGAACAAACATTCCTTAGACAATTCGAAATGTTAATTGAACTGCTCATTCTTTTTGGAAATGCATGTAGGGAAATCTTACCCACTGAATTACTTCAGTTCTTGCCAGTAATGAACTTTCTGAATTTGAGTTTTCCAAATTAATGGTTCACAGGCCCTGCAAGTTTCTCGAATGTATGAAGTAGAACAAATTAAGGTGCTAAAGTGACTCCTACACAGTTAGCACAAAATAAAATGAAAAACTCATTAATTACAGCTGTCTTAATTCATATTTTTGCTTTTGCAATAATTTTAAAAGAAATGTTAATTATTTTTTGATAAAACCACATATTCCAATGATAGAAAATTTGAAAGGAAACTTTCTTCTCAACTCCTTCCATAGCCCTTGGCCACTCGGTTATTTTTCCAGTGTCAACCTCTCTTGGGAATCTTGAGTAGTCTCTGTGGACTCGAACCTCGATATTTGTATGAATATGTATAAATTCACATGCACACACATGCACACACATAGCTCTGTTATTTCACAAGTTATGGTAAGTGCTGCATAATTTTCTGCATCTTACCTTTTCTAATGACCCATATATCTTAGAGATTCTATGAGAGTGTATATGCCTAAAGCGCCCTAATAATTTTTAACAGCTCTTGGCATTTTATGATATCAAATGGCATTGTTCATTCACCCACTTTATACAAGGTATTTAGATATTTATGTGACTCCCGGTTTTTTAATATTTTACAGAGTGCTGCCATAAACGTCCTAAAAATAAATTCTTAAAAATGGGAGTCCCAGGTGAAGGCATTGCCATCTGTCCGAATTACCTGCCCACAGAAGCTCTGTTAGGCCATCCTCTACCATTAAAATATGAGTCTCCTTGATAATAGTTTTATCTATTACACTTTCCTCCTTTAAGTAAGTATTAAATTGCTGTATATTTCATTAGCTTACAATAAAGGTTATACAAATTTCACCAGAAATTCCGGGATGACTGACTTGGTGTTGGGCACGCGGCGGGGACCTGCAAACACACACTGGTGCTCTATGAGGAGGAGAGGGGTGTGCTCCCGTGAGGAATGGCCCCAGTTAGAACGCACGGTCAGAATGACAGCAGTCGCGCTGGGCAACAAAAGTGGGTGCAGAGGAAAGGGACTCAGAAACAATTCGGTCCTAAAGCAAGGGCTTGTGTCCCCGAGCAAAAGGGTGCAGCTCCAGTTCCCTGATATCCACTCCCTTCCCTTCCAGCGTGACCAGAAGGGCCCGGTTCATGCCTCCCTTTCTTCTCTGAACCTCTTGGGAAATCATACGGAACTTCCTGAGAAGTCTGAAATGAATCTCTGTCGCTACCAAGCGATTTTCCTGTGCACACAAAAACCCTTGGCTCCCTAGAGACACCCCTACCATGTAACAGAAAAGCGGCAATACCTCTGTTTTCATTTCTGTGGCAGAGTGACCGCCAGCGGATGCCACAGCAGGGCAACAAGCGCTTCAAGTCCTCGGCAGGTCGTGTTCCCTCGTGGCCTGAGGGTGAGCAAACACCCTGCTTTTTAATTATTGAACATCATGTCTATATGTTAACTGTATCATGTTAAACTGTACCTTTTTGCCTATGATCTACATTCACAGTTAATGAAAAATAATCATAGAAAATAAGTATATCAAGTCATACCCAGAGCCGATATTACCTGAAAAACTTGGTGACATTATACAGTGAGCACTGCAGTCCTGCTTAGGCGTTGACGGCTTGAAAGGTGGCAGGGAGGGGAGCGGGGAGAGACTATGCCGAAGACAACAGCAGGCCACTCTCCAAATGAGGGGTGTCCAGGACAAACCGATTATGCCGAGGCGCAGAGTGATTCATCACACACTTGTAGAATATAATGTGCAAAGACAGGATATTTAGTGCTTCTCAGCCTTAAAAGTGCATCAGAATCTCCCAGGGAGGTATGGCCTTACCTCTAATCAATTAAATCAATCTTTGCGTGTCAAGCTCAGCAACTGACAGATTTTTTTTTTAAAGCCCCCAAATTGACCGTAATTTGTTGAAAGGTCTGAGAACTGTTTTAGTAGGATGGCTTAAAAAAAAAGTACCATTAAAAAAATAAAATGATACAACACCCAAATGGAGAGTTTCAAAGGAATTCAATGAGAAAGAGCAGCATGTTTTCAACATCACATTCCAGAACTGCCTTTACCTGACCTAATCTGGTCTTAACAAACAATTACAGTCCCAACATGGAGATAGGCGGGGACAGAGGAGAAATTTCAAGGTAATGACATTGCTGTGGCTTTCTTGGCCCCTCAGGGAGTGTAGCTGAATCTATAGGGCTGTGTTTTAGTGTAAAAAATTCCCATCGCTTCCTCTGAAAACGCATCAGTTCCATGAAGAAAAACACCAGCTCTACGCAGACGACTGTGGCTGCACCGTTCTCCTGCGCGAGGCCAGCCGGGTCACAGCAGCGAGCAGCACAGGAGGATGGGACTGGCCTCCCCACCCCCCACCTGAAGTGGGTGTTTCATGGGCTTGAGAACAACCGTGTGTCTACATGCTTTAGGTTTTGATCAACAGGCGGTAAAATGTTCCTCTAAATTACACTGATTGTGCATAAGTCATTAGGCTTTTTACTCGAAGAGCTCTATAGCTTAAGCTTTACCCACGTACACATGGGTGTCTTGAAAAAGACAGTTGTGGGGGTGGACCCCGTGTGGGGCTTGGGACCCCGGTTTTTGGCGAGCTGTGGAGTGACCCCGGTCTGTGCCATCCCGGCGCCTGGAAGGAAAGCGAAGCTTGTGCGGGGTAGCATCTTAGCTCGGTCTGCCCTTAGTAAACAATTTGCTGGTTGAGTTGCGCTCAGAAAATCACGGCCCTATTACCCATGCGCCGTCCAGCAGCAGGAAGATAAAATACGTTGCTGGGACTCAGAGGTGTCAGTCAACAAGTTCACAGGCCTGTGGACTAGCTCATTTTCTGCTACAGTGACGGGAGGCTACTAATCAGGAAGCGGGGGTGTACGTTGTGTTCAAATGTAAAAAAGTAGCCCAAAATCTTTTTTTCCTTAAAATTAGTAAACGTTATAGGGTTCCTAATTTGAAATAAAATGTTATTTTGCACAGGATCCTTTGGAAAAACTCAACGAACAAATAGCAGGAGGAATAGACGCCACCTCTCAATGGGGGGGCGGGGGAAGGGACCCGTCAGTGAACCTCGAAGACAAGCCATTACAAATATTTCCTGGCGGGGGGCGGGGGGAAGAAAAAAGAAAAAGGAAGCAAAGCTACCCGATCGCATTCTGGAAGAGTGAAAAATAAGCTCCGAGGTTCATCTATAAAATCCCTAGGAGAAATGTTTCCTGCCGTGGAACATGACTTTTAATAATCTCTTTAAGGCGAGGATGGATGCTGAGTAAATGTTAAAGAGGGCTGCTGCCCGGGACGTGCGCGCCGCGCGAGCCTTGGCGGTCAATCACTTTGCCGAGCCCGGAGCGTCCAGCCGCTGAGGCCGCGGCCACTCGCTGGGCCTCGGTGACCCGGAACAACGGGACTTCAGGAGGAAAAGGGACACCAACATGCAATAACTGGAGACGGGCAAGCTTGTGTTTCGGTCAAGCCCTGGCATTTATTAGCTACGGAATCGTGGCATCGCCATCTCTCTCAGCTCCTTCTTTCCCAAAGTAAGAACAAGAACACTCTCTCGGCGGGATGAGTCATGTATATAAGTCACTCGGGACACATTACACAGGCTCCATAAATAGTATTTAGTGCTTTGGGGTAGAAATTTTTCAATCTGTCACACTTTTGAAGTGTGTTTCTCAGCTCTCCTGAAATGCTTGGTAAGGCTTTGACTTTTCCAAGCCTGCAAATATTTGTTGGAATAATAAATAAATAAATAAACCAAAGACTTTCCTCCGCCATGTGTTCTATAATTTATTTTATGTTAGAAGTTGAGGCTTATAAACGTATAAAAGTCAGGTAATATAAACTTCCTTATCCACATCACACCCGATCTGGACCCCTTTTTTGGGTAGGAATCACGGCCTTTCAGCACGCCGGGCCTTCGTCGGTATCAGCCTCCACCCTCCACCCCTCTGCACAGTCTTGCTGCGGGACTCGGAGACCAACCCCGCGGGCCCCTGGACAGCGGGCTCCTGGCTGGATTTGACCGATGCAGCGCAGAGGTGGGACCCCCGGGGCAGCAGAAGAGCAGGGAAGGTGCCTCTCCCCGGCCCCTGTTGCTTTGTCCGTGTCTGTGGCGGGAGCACACGTCTTCCCCTGAGAAGGGACCTCCCCCTTCTGCTCCCCTAGGACTGGGTTCAGTTCACACAACCCCCTCTCCTTGTCTTCTTGGAATTTCATATGATTGTCATGTGTCGTGAGGTAGTATTTTTTTTGTATATTTTCAACCATTAATAAAAACCCAACAACATTTTTTTGCTCATAGTCCAGACAAAAGAGTTGGTGTGCTGTTCCTAGCTGTGGGTTGTACGAAATCCACGGTCGCCAATAATATGATAAAGAGAGCAAGAGCAAAAAAATAAAAGAGAACAAAAAACTCTCCTGTATCGAAGAATGCACCTATTAATAGAAAAACAAATTGCCAGAATTGAAAATAATGCCCACACCAAAATCCATGGCTGAGTTCATTAGGAATCACCACTGCATCGCTACAAGCCATTGCTGTAGCCTGTTCACCTCACCTCGAAGCATCACACAAGTTTACCTTGAAAACAGAGAGGACTGGTGGTCGTCGAATAACCAAGGGACCAGCTTAGCGTAAGCAATAACAGGACAACCTGATGTTATTTACTTTGTAATGGAAATAAGCATTGTTGTCTATAAAGCACTCTTGCAAAAACAAAAATGTTTAACTAACTGAAATAATTATGTTGAAACAATTAGAAAGTCATTCAATAGAAAAAACTGTCTTAGACTATTCAGCGATATCAGTGCCATGAAAAACCATAATAAGATAGGGGAGCTCCTTCAGATTAAAGGGAAACGAAGAGGCATAACAGTTAAATGCAATTCATGAACACTGGTTGGATCTGGTTTGGAGATTAGCAGCCTTAATTTTGTAGGAAAAAATGTATAAATTTAAACATGGACAATCTATTAGATAATATCATTGAACTCATATAACGTATCTTGCATGTGATAAAGGCATTGTGGTTATGTAGGAAAATGTCCTTATTCTTAGGCTATCCTTGGTGAACTATTTAGGCGTTCAATGCCAAATGTCTGCAAATTACTTTTAGATGGCTCAAGAACCAAACAGGTAGAGATGGGAAAACATACAACTATGTCATTTATTCAAAAATTAAATTAGAAATATATGACAAGCCTCAAATTATATGAATTGTATAACAGAAAGAAGGTGTTTTGGCCTCATTTCATTTATACATTCTACTTGCTATATGATGTGAAGAATATGACAATAATATCATATGCTTTCACTGAAAAATGGCAGTGCTATTTCATTTTCTTATCTAATTGAATGTTTAATATTGTCCACTGATACATATCTCATAATTATTGAAATGTCAATCCATGACAAATTTCTAATTAAAAAAAGCAACCCACTTTTACCTTCTTATTATTTAGTAATGAAATCTGCAGTAACACGGTGGGAATACCAGAACACACAGTAGCACACTCAGTTTTCCTGATTGAATCCTCATTGTGAATCTGAGTACATGTCCAGTTAGGGTTGAATTATGTCCACTAAAGAGATACGTTGAAGTCCTAAGGCTGGGAACCTACTTGGAAATAGGATCTGTGTGTTTGAAAATCAGGTTAAGATGAAGTGATACTCTGTTAGGGTGGGCGTTAATCCTAGAAGACTGGTGTCCTTATGAGAAGAGGGTCCCAGATAAGGACAAAGAGACACTCAGAAGAAGTCATCCACAGGCCTTCAGAGGCAGAGACTGGAGCCATGTCTCTCCACGCTAAAGAAGGCCGAGGACGGCTGACCACCATCAGCAGCTGGAAGAGGCAAGGAGGGATGGTCCCTACGTGTTTTAGAGGAAGCATGGTCCTGCCAAACCTTGACTTTGGACCTCTAGCCTCAACAACGGTGAGACAGTAAATGTCTATTGTTTAAAGCCACCCAGCAAGCGGCACCTCACCGCAGCGGCTCTAAGGAGCTAACACAGACACGAGCTACCTGGCTCTACGGGGCCCTGGTGGAAGCTGTGGGCGCCCCGTCCGGGCATCCTTCCGCCCCTTCTCCTCTCCTGCCGCCCCCTCACCTCTCGCATGGGCCGTCACCCCCGATGAGCACACTTGCCACTGTCTGGGGAGGCTCCCCTGGGACCACTTTGCCTGCAGGCGGGGAGCAGGGGGCCCTGGCATGGCGGGTCCCCTTCGAATGATTGTAGACGGTGAGTGAGGGATCTGGTAGCATGAAAGCTACTCCTGAGCTCCCCGCAGGGTGTCAGCCTGGGGCCGCCCTCTGCAGCTTGTTTCCAAAAAGCATAGCATCGTGTGACTCCCCCACCCCTTGTCTTGCCCCCTGACCCAGTTCCTTACAAGCTTCTCCTTGGAGCCCATCCTGAACAAAGCATTTAATCACGAACATAAGCTGGCTGTCTGCTTCTGGAGAAAGCATCCCAGGGCAGCCCTAGAACGAACGCTTCCGCTTTCTCCCCGGGGACACCTGTGACTGTGTCCACAAGGACCGCTGAGCTGCCAGAACAAACATTTACTGAGCAGAAAGAGAAGATCGTGACTGCCATAAAGATTAGCGTACAAAGTAATTATATAAAGATAACAAAATGGAGAGTAATGGGCCATCATTCGCCGTCTCTAACTTTTGAAGTCATTATCATTTGCTTTGGAAGATAAAGATTTTTTTAAGATGTGAAGAAAGCATAAAAACAACTCAATTCTTCACATTTTTTAATATATTTAACAAAAGCGTTTGCTAGTTGTTAAAGCTCCATCTAAGACGCAAGTGACTGTGTCAGAGGGCAGCCCCGCATGACCCTCACAGCGCTCACAGCGAGCTCGGCGCGGCAGCCAACCAGAAAGCCGACTTCGCAGCAGCTAGTGCCAACGCCCTGCAGCCCACGCCCTGCAGCCCAGGGCGGCATGCCATCTGCAGCAGAGCCACGGGACTCCACCTAAATGCGCCAGGACGGCAACAGTGAGAAAACCGACCAGGGGACCAGAAGGACCAGTGGAGGCGCGACAGTGACCTGAATATGGAAGGAATGTGGGCTCCTGGAGAAGAGACCGCATATGCAAAATCACGAAAGGCCAGGCTTATTTGAATAATTAAAAAGTTCATAAAAACTGGAGCCCTGCGGTATGGTTGGCGAACCAATATTGAGCACAAAGGTAGAGTTTCAGCCTCTTAGTGCTAAATTAGAATATTCAACCTCCACTACAGTGAACAGAGCGAGGGTAATAGATAGAAAGAAAAATGTAACAGTTACAATAAAAACAAAGAGCATTCCTGCCTAAAGAGATGTCAGTCATATCATTATGATTTTGATAAGATAATACAGCAATATTGAGTTGATGATGAAAAATAGACTGCCACTCTCTCTTACCTAACCATAATCTTCCCTAAACCAAGCTGTCCTATCAAATTTTTCATTATATTTCTCTTTCTTATTACATGCAAACTTCCTTAAGAGTAGTGATTTTGTTACATTATATTTACATCAATATCTCAAGAGACAGACAGATGCGTTCACATAGTTACCGATAGGTGAATGGATGGCTTCACTTTAAATAGTAATAATGATAGAGGTCCATAAGCTTTAGTTTTTGAAGATGTAAATTTGATAGGTCTTGCGACTGATATGAAGTGAGAGGAAAGAGAAGGAGGGAAAGATTAATTCATGTGCATGTGCATGCGTGTGTGTGTGTGTGTGTGTGTGTGTGTAGTTAGACACTGGCAGCCAGCTTTTTTCATGGATTTCACTGTGTGATTAACTTCTAAGCATGTTGGCCCTTCATGTTTTTAACCCAAGTCTTAGAACTCCCTATATCTATCAAAGTAACTTTGGACCAGAAATACTGAGTATTTCTTTATCAGTACTGAAATAAGGGAAACAACCAGCTCAAGACACTTTTTATTCAAGATTTTTAAATAAAATGATTTTTTTTTATTTTGAAAACTACAGTCTTTAACATTATATAGAACGTTTTTCTCAAATCATGTTCACATTTTTAAAAATTTAGTCCTTGACATGATCTTTTGAGGAAAGCATTATTACTGTCACTTTATAAGTGAGGAAACCTACTTTCTAAAATTTCTATAACTTTTCCCCCAAATTAATCAGCTAATAAGCAGAGGGCCAGACTGGTAATTCAATCTATGCACTTTGATCATAAATTTTATTCTCTTTCTCTTCTACACTTAAGCAAACCTTTAAAGTATTTGCTAGGACTTTGGATGCAAGGCACTCTCTTCCTAAAACTCCAGGAAAATTACAGCAAGAAACTAAAAAGGGAAAGAAACTCATAATAGCAAAGAAAAGGAGAAAGCAGCCACATGAAGTAGAGAGATATCCATACATTTATGAAAAAACTCTACACAGGAATGTTGAGTTAATGAATCACAGCAGAGAAAGCCCCGCATAGACGCTGTCCTCAAAAAGCATGAATGACAATGGCTGCCTGTGTCCATGCTGGGAGCCCGGGACATTCCTGGTTCCTGAGTCTCCAGCTTCAGAGGAAATGACACAAGTCTGCCTGAGAACAGGGGGGCTAAGTGAAGTTCCCCCCATAAAAGTGTTATTCGCCTATTTTGTATCATCATCACTGCAAGACATTCAGAACAAATGGGGAGACGATATGCAGAAGCCAAAACATGGCTGATTTGGTTGACAGGTCACCATTGAAGTGTTCTCGATCTTGAATACGTGAAAGTAGCTTCACAGTGAGCTGGAGACGGACAGTTGAAAAGGACAGAGACACAGACACAAAAAGCACAGCGCAGGTACCTCTGATGTGACTAGAGGAAAATCAAGAGATGCTTTCTAATGTCAAGCCACCAATCAAGAGGATTAACTAAAAGTTTAAGTTAAAAGGAAAGGAATAGAGTGAAAAATAATACTACTAGCCAAAACAAAAAGGAAGAGGGGAGGAAGCTGGAGGAAGATAATGTACCGAAGCAAAACTTTCATGTTTTGAAATTAGGAAGCAATAGGTATGTCAAGAGCTATTTAAAAATTGATGCATATGTACATTATTTAATGTTGATGAAGTAACAACCAGAGAATTCAAACAGGGCAAAATGAAGAGGTATAACCTGGGGGTGAAACCAGAGCGGGGAGAAGACAGGAGACAATAGCTTCTTATACAAATATACATTTCATGTAAGAATATTCATAGTGTTCTATACTTTTTCCCACATGCATGCATTACTTTGATAAAAATAGAGTTACCTTCTGAAAAGAACAAAGCATATTGTCCTCTACAAATGTTTCTCCATTTTTTTGATATGACAATATCTATTGCTTTCCAACTTTAAGATAGAAAGGTTTCATAAAAAGCATAATGCAGTTTTAAAATATTAAAGAGCTTTAACCTATTTGAGTCAGGACACAAATCCAGCTTTTTCGACTGATGCTCTTTGGTTGGTGATCTTCATGCAGTCAGGCGGTCTGGACCTCATTGCATTGAACAATGGCCTTTCCGTTGTCCTTCTCATATTCTTCTACTCGTAGAATACAGAAGATGTTGGAGGAATTAAAACGAACAGAAATGGAGAAACAAACAAAAGCAGCAGCTGAGACTAAGGTGCCCAGAGGGGGTTGGAAGGATATTTATGCCAAGGCTGGACAGGGTCCAGCGTCCGCAATCAGACCTCAAATACTAGTAGGTTTGCATACCTAATATGAACAACCAGAAAAATACTCTAAGTAAATGCGCTCAGAGGATGGTTGGTTTTAGAATTTGTTATTTGACTCCTCGATATTGAATCGGAAGTTCCTTTGGAAAAATAGAACAATCCAAACATTCTTTCAGTGGACGTTGCTTTAGGATTACCACACCCCAGGCACCTCCTAAGCACCTGGAATGCCTCGATAAATGAGACAGGTAAACAGTCTGGCTTTGTAATAAATCAGACAGAACCAGGGCTGTTCTGAGATTATGGAAAAACAGAGTCTAACTGTTCAAGTCAATTTGGAATGGCTTTTGGGTTTATCACAATTACTCACTTACAATGACTAAAATATGCAGATATAATAGAGAACAAAGAATTAACACTGCTTAAAAAGCATAAACTACAATTTATAAAACAGCACTATAAAGCTGGAATAAGACTCTCAAAAGGTTAGGAAAGGAACCAAGACCTGCTGTTCATGAGTCAGAACAGCTGTTCCATTTACTGGGAAAGGACTTGGGTTAAAAAAACAAAAAACAAAAACCAGTGTTCTATCAATATAGCTAATGTCTCAACCTCCTAGTTATTCAGGAAATACATATTTTCCAAAGCAATTAGATGGCAACACGTGTACATTTATATTTTTAGATTTATGTAACAAGCACAGATCTGAGACAATTTACCGATATTATGACATTACCCTCATCACAGTCTGAGGACGAGGTGCTGCGGCCACCCCCAGCTCACAGATAAGGCCACTTAGACACAGAACTAAAGAGCTTGGCCAACCTCCGGCCGTTGTGGCTCAGCTGGATGGGGCGCCATCCAGGGACCAACAGGCTGTGGGTTTGGTTCCCAGTCAGGGCACAAGCCTCGGTTGCCAGTTCGATCTCCCATCTGGGCACATACGGGAGGCAACTGATTGATGTTTTTTCCCACGGTTCTCTCTCTCCCTTCCTCTCTCTGAAAAATCAGTGAAAAATGTCCTTGGCTGAGGATAAAAAAAAAAAAATTGAAAGCTTGACGGAAGCACCTCTAGGAAGCAGCGGGGCCGAGTGCTGGCCACAGGGGGTTAGCGCCACGTGCCCTCCGCCCCGCCCAGTGCAGGGAGGAGCAGCCTGCTGACGCCCTGCCCTCGGGAGAACCTTTGATAAGCATTTCGTCATGCATGTTGACATTTAAAACTCACACACGTCTGTTAGGCCAGAAATAATACTATTAATGAGAATTTGTTTCTACAGAAATAATAAAGCAACTATGAGGATGTTTATGCAACACTGAGTTTAAGGGGGAAAAAAATAAAACAAACTAAACACATGCACGTGCATATCCCACCTTAGAAATAAGCCAAATGATTAAGCACAGGTAAAGTCTGAATAAATGAGAGCACAACCCTTTCAGACAACTATGCATCCCTTAAAATAAAGCAGTCTGATACAAATGTGTCCCCAAAAGATTAATAAGAAAGCAGTAAACAGGACACTGATATAAACATGTCCCCAAGGGACTAATAAGAAAACAGCAGACAAGGAACTGAGATAAATGTGTTCCCAAGGGATTAATAAGAAAAAGTAAATAAGACACTACAAAGTAATGTTCAATATGTTCCCAGTTTTTTGTAGAAAAGGGAATGCTATTCATGGGTGCTTATGCTTGTGTGTGTGTGTGTGTGTGTGTGTACGTGTGCGCGGGCGCCCGCAGCATATGACAGCACACACCAAGCTGTCGGCACTGACTCCTTGGAACGTCTGAGGCTGAAGGATGGGAGACTGGCCAATAGCAGTAACTAATGTTAGTGATGTGCATTGATTCCTTGCCACGTGCTCAGCACTGTTCTAAGAGACCAGGATGAATAATAAAGATAAGGGCAGTAATGCATGAATTTCAGAAAAGCAACAATGAACACAATAGGCAAGTAACAACACAAAAGTAGTTTCTTTGCAAAAGCCAATCAACAAAGCAATAATCTATGTCAAAACTAATTTGTAAAAGACAAATTACAAATAAGCAAATGAGAGAATGGATTAGAGGAAATACATTCAGATATAATGGCAATTAAGAAAATTATTAAAAATACTGTATAAATAATCTGTGTATCCACAACTATTAATGAATTCTAGTACCTGATTCAAAAATAGGCAAAGGACATGACCAGATGGTTCCCCAAAGACATATAGGCAGCCAACGGGCCTGTGACGAGCTGGTCACCATCACTAATGGGCAGGAAGATGCGGCTCCAAACCACGTGACCGTCCCTTGCACCTGCCAAGGGGGCTTGGTCAAGAAAACAAAAGACAGCAAGCGTTGGAGAGGGAGAAACTAGAACCCCCCACTGCTGGTGGGGCTATAACAATGTGGAAATTAAGAAGAGCACTCCCGCATCACAAGGAGCATTGGAAAGGCCTCTGGTGTGTCTCCGCCCCCCCCCCCCCCCCCCGCCACACTGCCGCAGCACTGCTTCCCCCTCCCCCAACACCGGATGTGCTGGGAAGGCCGCGCAGCCAGCAGTTCCGCAACCCCGAGGGGCGTCCTGCAATTCAATTCCGTTCGTTCAACTATTCACTGAGAGCTGGTGTAGGCCCCAGGGGACAGGGACTCATTCGCACGGGGCGCCCCCCGCCCGCCCCCACCGCCTGCCCACTCCAGGTGCCCTTCACAAGTCCGGGCGCCCGCGGGGCTTCCCGCCCACTGGCTCTAAATCAGAGGTTCCCGCACCTCCTCCTGGGGTCTGATGGATTTGCTACGACACCTCTGAGAACCCGGGAAAACAGTTTACTTCCTTGCTGTGTATTATTAATCTGTTAGGATTCCCAATCCACTTGTTTCCGGCTTCAGTTGCTTTGGTCTAGGGGTGACTTTGTTTCCGTGGAGGAAGCGGTGCAGGATGCTGTCACCGACATCATCGGTGGCTGTCGATAAGCACTCAGTAGCTTATCTGTGGACAGGGCGATGAGGAGATTCGGAAGAACAGCGATGATGTAAGGGCCGCGGAAACTTTCCACGCCGAGCGTCTCGGAGGGCTCGCTGAGCGTGCCGGGCCTGGGCACGTCTGCCCTCCGCTGACCTGAACAGCTCCTGAAGATCGAGGGTCCCTTGCCCCGCGCTGTGGCCAGGCTGCGCTTGGTGGGCAGCGACGTTAACCGCGCAGACCCCGGGCCGGGAAGGGACATCCGTCCCTACCTCGGCAAGGCTGCCCCTCAATGGCACAGCTGCGGGATACCCTTCAGCGCAGCGGGCCCTGCCTGCCAGCGCAGGTGCCATCACCCACGGGCCCCACGCCCCTCGGCCGGCGCCCAGCACCCGGCTCTGCGCCGGAAGGACTGCCTCTACTGAGAACCAGCCTGTAGCAGGTGCACCTCAGCTAACAGGGCCTTCCTTTCTGTCCTCTCCGCGCGCCTGGGACCACAGTGTAATTAACCTACCACTGGTTTGGAGAATGGTGTTTCTTTATTGGCTTATGAAGAGACATTATCTTGTGCTATTAGCTTATGAAATAGTATTAATAAATTACAGTTCCTGCAGTGAACTCGCATTACATCAATTATTGACAAAGGCAATCTCAGTCTCTGGGCCTAATCTGCCCTGGATGAAGCAGGATCCCCAGTTTCTCACAAAGGGTGCAAGGGAACAACCCGAGTGCGAAGACTGGCCGGCGAGGACCAGCAGGGTGCTGCTGGGAGGGCCTCTGTCCCCGGGAGGCCGGGGCGAGTCGCCCTCTGGCACACAGGCGCATTTTGTTCGCTGGCCTAGGACCTCGGCAAACCCCAAAGCTCATGGATTTTATAGGGTTTTCATTAATTCTGAAATATCTTCCTACGGTTTGTTGTTTTTTTAATATCTTATTGGCCTTGTTACCGGCTTCGGTAAAATGACTTGAAAACTCTAAGATGACATGGGTTTGAAGAGTCCTCAAGGGGTGACATACCTCCCAGCTCATTATACTTGTCAACAGAAAGATCAGCGAGGATGTTTGTTAAACTGTTGAAGAAACTAGCTAGAGGCGCAGAGAAAACACAAGGCTACCAGCAGTCTGTTCGGGATTCCTTACACAGCAGATTTGAGGTTCATATAATGAAGAGGCAAAGGGCATTTTACAGAGTTATTAGCCTTGTTTGATGTTTCCACGTCGTGAACGTGGATCCCAGCCTGTCCCTAGCCTGCGTGACATTTTTCCTCCAAGCGTGCTGCCTTCTGAAGCCACGTGGAGTGAAATAATTCCAGGTGTGCGAGGCGACCCGCACCCGGCCAGGGGCGGCCGAGCCATCCCACCAGAAGACCGGGCCTCCCCCGGGGCGCGGGGAGGGGTGGGGGGCCGGCGGCTCCAGGCTTCCATGGCCGCCCAAGGCCACGCGTCCTCTGTGGAAACCGGGCACATCGCTGCGAGGTGGGGAGGGCCGGCAGGAGGGGTGCCCGCCTGGTATGAGGGCGGGCTCTGGGGAAGCCCAGCTTCACCACTTGTTGATACAATAGTAGTGCCAAGGTCACTTTACAGTGTTGTATTCGCTTCTGTAAAGTAATAGCACCCACCTCCTGGGGTTGCAGGGAGGACCAATGAGGTTGGTGTCTGCAGAAGTCGGCGCAGATGAGCTAAATAAGTACACGCCCCTCCCCTGCCCCTCTGCCGGCTGCCTTCCCTCCTCCCCCTCCCATCCCTCCCCTTTCTCTTCTCCTCTCATTCCTGTCCTTCCGCACCCCTCACCCCCCTACCCACTGCCATCACAGTTGCAATCTTTGTGACAATTCTCTCCCAGAGGAAGAAGTCATTTTTGTGAGCACACAAGTGACTCGGAGGCTGTCATCTCTTCCAGTCTGTCCTAAGATAACGCCCAATACAGAACGCTCGGGAGTGACAACCCCTCCCCGGGGGAAGCGGGGCCCGGGACCGAGGGGCTGTGGCTGCTTCGTGAGGGAGGCAGTCTGAGGCCTCGCCTTCCCCGACTGCTAACCGAACCCTCGACCCCCGTCCCTCACTCAGCTTTAGAATGTGAGACACAATGGCCCACATTTGTTTGTTTTGTTCTCAGACATTTTGTAGGGGAAAGAGTCGGCTTTTCTTTGAATTTTGAGAAGCATGCGGCAGTTGTCCTTATGAAGGACATCCAAGAGCACAGCGACTGAGGCTGGGCAGGCCCTCTGGAGGGGTCACCCCATAAACAAAGCAGCCTCCTGCCTGAAAAGAGTTGTAGGGACAGGAAAAGAGATAGCTTCAAAAAAGCAAACAGAAAACTGTGACCTTCTTTACCAAACCAAGAGGCTGTGCCACACAGATGTGAGAGGCACCACACAGCAGTTTGTTTTAATCCTTGCTGTGCTGGGTGGATGCCGAAGTCTGCACGCAGGACACCCCTAAAATCAAATTATCTTCTTGAGGGCAGGTCCCTCGTAGCATAGGCTTCCCCCTCTAGGATACTGTTCTAGGAACCCATCTGCATCAGTGCACCAGCTGGCGTTGTTGTGAGAGGCTGTGTTCGGCTTCAGTGAATTTCTTCTGAAGACTCAACCCATCTATCTGCCCGTTTCACAATGGGAGGTTTATGAGCGCACCTGCCCACACCACGCTGAGTGTTCAGCAGGTTTTGACAAAAAGGGCATGACCCCCGTGCCCACCTGCCCCATTCACCCAATCTCACCCTGGGCGACATTTTTTTGTTTCCCCAGAGGAAAAAAGTCCTCAAAGGGAAACATTTTGCTGATATGGAAGAGGGGAAACAAACAAACAAACAAACAAACAAAAGAGCAGAAGCACTAAAAGGTATCTAAATCAATGAGTTCAAAAACCATTTTGAACAGTGGAATAAAACATCTCAACAGGTGTACTACATCAAATGGAGACTATTTGGAAGGTGACTGAAGTTTAAACAGGTAAGAAGAAATGCACAACTCTTAACCCTGGCTGGTGTGGCTCAGTGGATTGAGTACCAATGCCTGCAAACCAATAAGTCACTGGTTTGAGTCCCAGTCAGGGCACAGGCCTGGGTTGCAGGCCAGGTCCCCAGTAAGGGGTGTATGAGAGGCAACCACACATTGGTGTTTCTCTCCTTCTCTCCTTCCCTTCCCCTCTCTCTAAAAATAAATAAATTTTTTATAAATAAATTCCATTTTGGGGGGACTCCCCTTTAACATGTACTACAATTCTGTTATCTCTTCTTGTAGAAATGTTTGCCCAAATATCTTCACACTAAGCATCAGTTAAATAGGATATATGTCAATAACTCTGTAATATATATTGATATATGTTCATATGTGTGTATTTGTTTCTATCACTAAAATAGATTTTATTTAATCATAATGAACTCTACGAGGATTTTGAAAACAGGTTTTTATTCCTTTGAAATTTTCATTATATTTAAATATCATTCATTATACAGAACTTCATATTTTAGATAAGATACTGATCTAACACTAATTGATTCTATCTTTGATTATTTCACTCATGTAATAAATCAGTGTCAATAACTAGGTGATTTAAAATAAATGTTAATAATAACTATACCGACATTATGTAGGTAGTCATTTTTCTACATTATAGCACGAAAATTGAGTAGGTGGGGACAGATTTCAATGAACAAGACATCAAGACTTAATCGACTCTGATGCAGAAATATAAGGTAATCAATCAGTTGTTTTCTTTTGACTAGTAATTTTTTTTATTCTCAGTTTCTCTCTCTCACAATCATCTCATTCTTAATTTCCATGAAGAAACCCCACAAATATTGTCAGGCCTCAAAGAATATTTATGAAGGGTCGTTAGTATGTAATTTAAGTTTTCTAAACCAGTCACAATGGTAACATGAACATTTTTTAAAATAGGAAACATAAGAGAAAAAAAGGTAAAATTATATTCCCTTTATAAGATTTTTTTCTTCTTTGCCAAGAAGAAAAATTGCAATGTGAAAATCATGGGGGTATTTAAGAATATAATTCCATTTGAATAATATAAAACCTGCTTTTCTAAATACAAAATCTCTGCTCAAAACAAACACTGATTTTATGCAAAGCTGGGTAATTTCTACCTCCAAGATTTTGCATATGCAATTATTCCCTAATGAAATGCCTTTCCTTTCATCCAATTTCTGTTTCCTTTGTTTGTAACCTCACTCAAACCCCCCACTAAAAAAGAAAAAAAATCTTTCCACTATTTACTCTGAATTTTGTTACTCATCTGCTCACTTTTCTCTCAATATAATTAATGCCCCTGTTGGCTATTTCCATGTGTTCTAGCTTGGAATTTCAGCATTCAATAAATACTTCTTGAAAGAATGAATGAAAGAACACAGGATGTTTTGTGTGTACATAGCTACGTTCTACCTTATGTTTTTCATTCAGAGGGTTATCATCTTACACTGTTACTTTCTAAACTGACTGTGATGAATTCAGGAGCCACATGGCTTTGTGTAACACCAAATGGTATACCTCCGTCCCCCCCGACCCCCCAAACGCCCGCAGCCAGCTGCCTCCTGGAGCCGCCGCCCCAGCCGCAGGCACACAGGCCCCTGATCTGTCACGCTGTGAACTCTGGGAGAGCTCTCTCAATTTATGACCCCATAGCAGAGTTCAGTAAAACTGATCTAAGGTCTGGCTTCAAAATAAGTGCCCTCCCAAGGAAAGCAATTTAGTCAAGGTTTTGTAATTATAACAAAATCTTTTTTTTTATCCTCACCTGAGGACATTTTTTGTTTTGTTTTAAGAGAGAGAGAAAGAAACGTCAATCAGTTGCCTCTAGTATGCACCCCAGCCTCGGACAGAAGCCTCAACCTGGTATCTGTCCTGACCAGGAATCGAACCCACAACCTTTCTATCTACAGGACGATGCTGCCCACAAAATGAGCCACATTGGCCACACCAAGATCTCTTAAATGGAGGTATTCAGGACTGAATAATTCTTAGGCCTTTTTATTTAACTTCTCCTGACATCCAACTACAATTTCTGAAATTCCGCAAAGGATGTGAAGTGTGACCCTAAGACCGTGGACGCTGCTGCAGACATTTGTTCATTTTCTTTGTGGAAACTGAAGATATTTCTGAAGGTTGTCCTTAATGACCTCACAAAACGGCCAGCTGGCGTCCCACGCCCTGCTAACGGCGTGGTCACAGTGCCTCCAACAAGCCACGTCTGCACGGGAACTTTCATTTCCCACGGCCTCTCCTAACTTAAAACGGCAGGATTCCGCCTCCTTAAAGCCCGGGGCTGGCGCTCGTGAGCGGAGTCTCCTCATCCTGCGTGGTGCGTTGCCCACCAGGCGCGTTGTCACGGCGATACCGGTGACTAACACCCCGAAGGCCGAAGAGAACGTTCCCGGGATGAATTGGATCAAGACACTGACTCCGAAGGCCCTCGCAGCCAGAAGTGATTTTTCTCATGCTGACTAATGAAAAAGAAAGGCAAAGACGGATTAACCGTGCCAAAGTCGTTGATTTTTATCTCATCGCTGACCCCAGAGAGGGACATCGCTGGGCCAGGGAAGCAGCCTTTCAGGGAGAACAGCAACAGAATGAGGTTCTCCGCGGGCCTGGCTGGGGGATTGCCCCACGTTACCTCCTTAGGCGCCAACCTGCGCGAGTGTCGGAGTGAGCGTTCCAGGAAGCTCAGACGCGAGTTCGGAATGAACTATGGATAGGGACTTGGTACCCGAAAGTCTAGGGTGACTGGTCACTCAGGTGCAGCGCGTCCCCTCAGCCTCCTCCCTTGGCGTCACCAGCCCCCGCCTTAGACGGCCGGCGAGCTCCCCGTCCGCGTCCGCTTCCGTATCCACCCGCTCGCCTTGAAATCTGCTCTTGCCCTTCTCCCTGCTTCGTGGCTCGCTCTCCAGGGCCTTTGACATCTCAACATTAGCACATCCCTCGACCTCTTCTCACAATACGTATCAATTGGCCGCGTTCACTCAGGGCCCTTCATTCATTCAAACTGAAATACTGAATTTGAAATCAGCGGTAATAGGTTGCCCAAACTAAGGGAATTACAATCCTACCCTCCCCGCCAGGACTACACGGAGATGCGTCCGGGCTGGTGGAGGAGACCTTCGAGGCGCGCGCAGGAGCTGGCAAGGCTGCAGGGAGGGCCGGGGCTCGGCGAGGCGGGTCCGGGGCGCTGGGCACCGGCGTGCGCACCTGTGCCAAGGCGCGGGCGCGCGAGGGTATGCGCACCTGGTGGCTGCCAGGATGCCTGTCCTCATCCCTGCACGGGAGGGCCGGAGGGGGAACGAGCCTGCAGAGGTCCTCAGGAGCCCCCGCTGCCGACGGAGCGGTGTCAGCTCTGCTGGGGACAGTGGGAGAAGCACTGCCCAGCATGCCCTCTGCAGCCCACGTGCGCCCGCACCTGCTCACATCGACGTCCCGATGCGCAGCTATGGTGACTGCGCTCCTCCACGTGCCAATCTTCAAGCTTGCTTAATTACACCCATAATGCTTAATTACACCCACAAAGCATTCGTCCTTTTCTAGGTTCCAGCTTCTTCTGCCTCGTTCCCCCAGATGTCTCCATGGGACCCTTTCCTTGCCTCAGCCTCCTAAAATCTCCCTCCTCCGGCCGTGCTCCCACCTCATGACAAATCCTGGAGCCTTGCTCGTCTTTTTCATCATTGTCATCATCACATAATATCAATTAGCATAAAATCATATCTAAATGGGCATAACACTTCTTTCATGCCCCTTAACTATTCCCCAAAAGGTGTTACAATGTTCTTCTTTGAATTCACTTTTAAATTGACTAAACCTTTTATGACTTTGTTGTATTTTACTTCATATTTAGTCACTTGTTATACTTTAAAATCTGAGACTGTGGCTCAGATTTCAAAAAACTCTTTAAGTCTTCCATTGTAAGTCACCATATATAACATATGTTCACTGTATATTTACTGAATGCATTTGAATTGATACCCAATCAATATGCAAAAGCCTATGGATATATGCTTTCTGGTAGAACCATTTCCCACATTTTTTGTATTATAGTTGAAATTCCTCTAGGATTTAGACCAGGCGATCTCTAAGAAAAAATAACTTTTAAGAAAATTGGAGACAAAGATAATACCAGCATGTACTTTTAAACATATTAAGTAACAAGTTTACAAGTCTGCATGCATGCCCCTAATATAATTTAGAAATGCCATTTTACACACGTGTGTGTAGATATATGCATATATTTTTTTTTAGAAAGTAAAAACAAAATTCGATCCAACTGCCATAAATTTGCTGGATCAAATGTGATTTAAATGAGCAGATAATTGTTCCATCAAACTCTGAAAACCCTATAATAGTTTGTCAGCTAAGTTCACGTTATATTATGCCCATGGAATGCAGAAGCCCTCGGAAGAACCAGCTGCACCCTATCAGTGCAAATCCACCGGGGTGGTCAGCGCTGAAGCGTGTCCTGTCTACCCATTTACTGCGATCCCCACGTGGACTTCATCAGGGTTAGAAGGGGGCACACTCTCCAAGTTTAAAGTACAAGAGGTGATTTTAGGGACCTAGGAAAGAATAGTTTATTTATGCTGTGAGAATCATTAATCTTTCTGAGAAGCCAGAGAGAACCTTCAGCTTCCCTCTCGAACACATTTGAGAATTCCATTTCCCCATAAACTTTCAGCTGCACCAATGTCTAAAGCCATTTTGGCAAGTTATCATTCAGCTAAGAAAACAACGGGATGGAGAAAGTGAGAAAAGAGGAGACTTCAATAATGAAAAAACGTGGTGAGAGTAATTTGGCAAGAAGCTTTGCCCTCAGAAGCCTTTGCAAAACCCTCAGTAAAAAGTTTTACATGATGAACAGAGGAAAACGCAAAAATTTGATCATCACCACTATCTGTCCTATCAGCACAAATAAGTACACACTCTTCCTTCAGTCTTCTTAACATTCAGAGAGCGAAGGCGCACACATCACCTGGACTCAGGCAAGTGTATCATGTTGTAACCTACCTGCTTTCCATGCTGTTTCATTAATGGCTAATAAGAAATCTTTGCAGGTAGGCTAATTATGTTAACTGTTCGTACAAATGCATAGATTTGATCTTTATACAACTGGCGACTCTAGGTATATTAAACATGTAAAAATTAGGATGAATGAATGGTCTCAGCAGAAATAGTTTCTATAATTTACATTTAAAATGATATACTATTTTATACTTTTAAACTTTGCCTAAAGAGAAAATAAGAGAATGGGAAAATGCACAGTAAGTATAATAAATTATAAAATACTAGTCAAAATATATGAAATCAGGCATAACTGTGAAAAAAGAAATATCTTTAGCACATTTTACTGTCAGAAATTAAAAAAAAAAGACCAACGCATGGATTTATAACTGAACAGAATCCTTCTATGAACCGTGGTAGCTATGATCGTATCACAAGTGTTTGAGGTGAAGTGACTGAGCATTTTCTAATTTCCCACCAAAATGGCTCAAACAGTATAAGCAGAATTGTTATTTTTTTTATTGAAGTAAATAGAGGTCTCACCCACGAATACAAAACCTCAGCAATTTTCATGAAATGGTCAGGATGAGGAAAAAACAAGGAACATCTTTGACCCATTCATCAGCAAGTAGCACTGGATAAAACTTGGCAGAAAGGTAAGGCTTGTTTAGTACACATCGTGGGGCAGAAGTAGGTATTATGGTTGTTTGTATAGAAAATAATGCAATAATTAATAAGTAACACAAGAATAAACTCTGTGTTTCACATACAACTGTACACCTACTTTTGTCCCCCTACTCCGCATTTGGGGAGGAGGGCAAGGGGGTACCAGGATTGTCACAAGCTCTGATACTGTGATGTTTTGACATAGATTATTGAGGAAAAATATAAAAAGACCTCTACAAATTTGACAGCCTGTATTTATCAGCTGCATAGACTGATCAAAAAGTATTTACATGGCCAACATCCACATGTAGGAGTTTGGAAGAGATGCCGTCTGCCGGCAGCCACGGGCTGCCTGACCGAACTGCAGGATGAAGGGCTTCGGTAGAAATGCGCAGGAAGCTCTGGGCCTTCCTGCTCCTTGCCTTACGCAGAGCTTCATGCTCAGCTCCTGTGCATTCGGCGGGTCTGGGACCGGCCAGGGAGAACCACCCTTAGTATACATGAACTCGTGAAATACGTGCTCAGTCAAATGAACGAGTGGCCTTTCTTTCTCTCCGCAGTTTGAGACTAGTATTCTATTTCTCCCGATTTCTGTTTTTAATTACAGAGAACTCAAAAACCATTTAATTATCTTTCCTTTAAGGGCATTTACTGTATTTTTCCAGGTATAATATGTGCTCATGTTTTTGTGGGCATTATACATGGGGTTATTATATCCATGGCATGTAATGATTATATCCACGTATAATGTGCATTGTTATTTTTTTCTCAAAAATTTGGGCAAAAATTGTGCATTATGCATGGCAAAATATGGTATTTTCTATTTATTCAAAGATTTTACCTTTGTCTTTATTATCCTGTCATTTGAATACGATCTATTTAGAAATGGGGTTTTTTAACCTTGTGGTGTTATTTATCCAGCTTATCAAATAACTTTCATCCATTCTAGATCAGAGTCAACTGTTTCTTTTAATATTGCCTGTCACCCATCTTCTCTATTCTTTCTCCGAAACTGCTGCCAGATGAATATTAAATCTTGTCCTTCTTTTCTCTGTGACACTTCCCTGAATAATGCTTTAGGAGCCATTTTTTCAGCTATCAATTTACCGCTGCCCTGGGCTTCACTTACAGAGTCATTCCAGCTGTTGTGCTGAACATACGTTGCAGGAGCGGAAGACTTACTGAAGGAGCCCCGTGAGCGGCGCTCACAGGGGACCCGGGCAGAAGTGACGGTGAGCGGAGGAAGGGTCACACTCTGGGGCTATTTTGAATGCCGAGCAGCGTAATTCCCTAACTGATGGGATGTGATATAAGGGAAAAGAAAGAATCAAGAGCAACATTGAGGTTTGATCTGAGCACCTAGAAGGATGGAATCACCCTCAACTGAGATGGGAAAAGGCATGATTACAGGAAAGGGCATTGGACATCAAAGTCAGGCGTGTTGAGTTTGAAAATCTTTTAGGCATCCATTTGGAGATGTTGAGTAGGCAAGAGAGACAGGAAAAATGAAAGGCAGCCAGCAGGATGGTATATTTTTAAACCAACTGTGTACCGAACACAGAAACCCACAAGATACCATCTCTTAAGGACACAGATTGGCTAAAAATAAAAGGATGGAGAGAAGCAAGTCATACACACACACACACGGTGCTGTGGTAGTTATATTAATATCAAAAAAATAGACTTTGGAATAAAAAGCTATACTGCATAATGATAAAATAATTATTCAAGAAGACATACAAATCTTAAATGGAATACATCCAAAAGCAGAGAGGCAAAGCACAAGAGGCATGCACTGACAGGTCTGAGGAAGAACTAAACAGTTCTTGGGAGCGTCTTCCCCTCCTCTCGCAGTAGCTTGAGAGAAAAATTAAGCCAGATATCATTACCCTAATAAAGGATATCTACAAAACACTCAACAGGTCACATTGACCTACGGATGAGAGACTGAATGATGTCTCTCGTGATTGGACACAGCCCAGAAGTTCAAGGTCACGGTGGAAGACTGTGAAGGTTAATTTTACGTCAACTCAACGGGGCTAAAAGGTGCCCAGACAGCTGATAAATCGTTACTTCTGGGTGTGTCTGTGAGGAGGTCCTCAGCAGAGGCAGGGAGCCGAATCAGCAGACGGGGCAAAGATGGTCACCCTCAGCAGTGACAGTAGCCATCACCCAGGCCTTTGAGGCCATGAACAGACAAAAAGACAGGGAAAGAGCAAGTTTGCTCTCTCTGCTGGAGCTGAGGGACAGTGACCAACGACACCTCCTAGTTCTCAGACTTTGTACTCACACCAGGACATTGGGCCTCTGATTCTCAAGCCTTCAGACTCAGGCGAAATTTACATCATTGGATTTCTGGGTTCTCCAGCTTGCAGAAGGTAGATTAGGTGACTTCTTAATAACCACATGAGCAAATTCCTATAATAAATCTCATCTATATCTATATCTATATCTATATCTATATCTATATCTATATCATCTATCCATATCCTATTGGTTCTCCTTCTCTGGAGAACTCTGCATATACAAAGATCTAGACAGTGGAATAGGACAAGAAAAAGAACTAAAGCAGATAGCGCTTGTCAAGGAAGCACACAAAAACGTCTGACGTGGTTATCTATGTAGCAAATCCCCGAGTCCGTTATGAACTCCTAGGACTAGTAAGTGAGCTTAGAAAGCACACAGTTACCAGGTCAATACACAAAAGTCAATCATATTCCTATAGACCAGGCCAGAAACAACTGAAGTTTGATGTTTAAATATCTATGTACATATTAACAACAGAGAGAGAGGGAAAGAACTAGAAATAGTGAAGTTTTAAGTGTAACAAAAATATGCCCAGGATCTCTCTGCTACAAACTACAAAATACTGATGGGAGAAATAAATGTATACCTAAATAACTAGAGAAATATGTCATGTTTATGGCTAGAAAGACTCAATATTTGTTCAAAAATTTACTCAGTTTGATCTTATCACTATCCCAGTAAAAATCCAACAAGTATTTTTGGTAGATATTTATGTGCTGATCCGCAAATGAACAAAAACAACAAAAAAACATTAGCAGACTCATAATGTCATAGGCCTACAAAAATATCCTCAACTGACATCAACAAATGTGCAAAGGCAATTTCTTACCAAAAAATGGACAGTCTTTTCAACAAGTAATCCTGGAAAAATTGGACATATATTTGCAAACAAAAAAAAAAATAGACACATACCTCACACTATATACAAAAATAAAATAGATGATATACCCAAATATAAGGTATAAAAACATAAAACTTCTGGTAATATGGAAGAAAATACGTGTGATCTTGAGTCTGGCAGTGAATTTTTATATGTAAGCCCAACATTAAGAACAATAGAAAAGTAAAGTGATAGTTTGGGCTTCACCAAATTGTAAAACTTTGTTCTTCAAAAAACATTGGTTAAAATTTAGAAATAGAAACTTTTACTGGGAGATAACCTTTGAAAACTGCATACCTGCTAACGGACTTGAATCCAAAATACACAAAGAAATCTCAATATGAAACAAACAGCCCAATTAATAAATGAGCGAATCCTTTCATCAAAGAAGATACACCAATGGCAAATAAGTACAAGAAGAGGCCCTGCACATAATTTTCTATTTTGGAAATTATATGCCCTCAAGAGTACTGAAGAATTTTTATACCGGGTATATTTAAATTAATATTTATTTCTGGTTACTTGATGTACAATCGCTAATAAAAAGCCAGGTGAGGGACACGTGTCCTTCAAAACCCAAACAGCATCACAGGCATCGAACTTTGTTTTTTGTCATAACCACGGATTTAACTGAGTAGCCTGGCCCTGTATTTTGTCCGACCAAACGAACCACGCTGCCCTAGTAAAGTGCGCTCCAGCGGTTCTGTCACGCCTTGGGCCTTCCTCACAATGGCGTCACTACTCTAATACAATAAGTTGCTTTGATGATGAATCATAACTAAGTCTTATCTCACCAGGTGATTGGAGTGCACTGAAGAATTTCAATATTCCCAACGAAGACCGTGAACTTATTTTGTAGTCTTGCCTATGAAAAACAAATCGTGCCTGTCTTCTTTCCACGTTCACAGTGGCAAAGGAGGAACCTGCCAAACTTCGCAAAGTACCCAAGTCCTTCTGCCCTGCTGGAGTTCTGCGGACTGCAAGCTACGCCTGCCTTGGGCAGAGCCATGTGGGCAGAGCCATCCTGAACCTGCAGCGTTCAAGCCGCCAGAGTCCTTATTTAGTCTCTAGGCTCCACCCCTTTCTCTCAAAGCAAGCAGGTGCAGACACGTACTTTCACTTCCATTGTTTCCTTCAAAAGAGTCTGCATTTCCTATTGATCTTCAGTAGTTTAGTACAGCTTAATACTCACTTTTAGAGTTTGGCCAACTCTAAAGAGTTTCCATTGAAGGGACCCATTAAAATTGGATACAGGATCTGTTTGCCTGACATTTGGGTACTTTTCATGTGATCCATTCATTTCTATTATGGATTCAGATATAGTTGTTGAATCTATACAGCATTTTAAAATACTTCCTTGCTTTCTAATCCGGTTCTTGTCAACCCTAATACCTCCTCCTGCAGCATCGCTCTGCCTCTCAAGATTTATTCCAGCCCTGTGATACTTCCTTCCTGTCCTGAAGCACATGCTGTATATAGTTCATTCAGCATCAAAATCAAATATTTGCTAAACGACTTCTCTATCGGTGGGTCCTTCACCTGGAATCATTGCATTTGACACTGAATTTCTTCTGGGGAAGAGAACAATACTTGTAGTTTCAGTGGGGGGTTTTTCTTCTTCTTCTAAATAGCTTTCCTGACAGGTGTGAGGTGGTACCACATTTTAGTTTTCATTTGTATTTCTCAATGACTAGTGACTGCCTTTCCCCCTATTGAATGGCCTCGGCAACCTTGTCAGAAATAGCTTGACCGTATGTAGGGGCTGTATTGCTGGGCTCTCTCCTACTCCACAGTCTACATGTCTGTGTGTGTGCTGGCACCGCACGGTTTTGCACATTGTAAGTCTTGAAACTAGGAACTGTGAGAACCTCTGGGGAAGCTACGCGGGTGCTTCAGAAGGCCACAGCTCTGGGCAACTCGTGATTGGCAGTTTCATCAGGACAATGTGCCCACTCAGGCATCACGTCTTGGGCAGAGTTTTCTGGTGAAATATCAAATCACCCAGGTGACTCAGCCCCGCTATGGCCCAGATTTGGCGCCCTGTGACATCTGGCTCTTCACAAAACTAATATCACCTTTGAAAAGGGAGAGATTTCGGACCATTGATGAGACTTGGGAAAATATGATTGGGAAGCTGACAGAGAGTGGGAGAACTGTGTGAGGTCCCAAGGTGCCCACTTTGAAGGAGACTGAGGTGCCATTGTCCTGTGTACAATGTTCCTTGTATCTTTTATCTTCTTCAATAAATTCTCTACTTTTCATAGTACAAGACTGGATACCTTCTGGACAGACCTCATGGATAAAATTTTTGAAGATAGATATTACCATTAATTTTTAAAGAGCTTTTTCTTACATGCAAATCAATCATTTCTCATAACGTTCCTTTATTTTTTATAGTAGGTACACTTGAGTCTCTATTAAAACGTTAGTTAGATTTATCTAGAACTTGTCCGGGCGCTCTGCGGGGTCCATGCCCAGCGTTACCTCCGCTGTCTTATTACGCTATTTCCTTCCAGTGCCTGGTGAACTTGGATTGTTCTTACCAAAGAACGACACAAGACAAACTTTGACTGGAACTTGTGTAGCTGAGACAAAAGAGAGAAGTCCCCTCAGCACTAGATGTAAAGTGGTGTCGTAAAGGTAAGTCCATGGAAGTATGGTGACTTTGGCAAAATACTTGTCAACCTAATATCGTGTGTGATAATTTCCATTCAACAAAAATGCCATAAGAATAAAATATACAGTAGGTATTAAAACTACTAGCTATCTATGAGGCAAAAAGAAATTATCTAGACCCCTAGCACTTTTTAAAGAAATAAAGCACAGGTAAACCAAAACTTGAATGAATGTGCAAAATATTAGGATATAATTTTATACAACTGGGTGATGGATGACCCTCCTAAAGGAAGTAAAATACTCATAAACTCAAAGTCTTCTACATGAAGAAGATCATTAAGAAAATAAAGAAACAGACTGCAAAATTGTTGACTATTTGATATACAAAAGGTTAATATAAAAGTGTTATAATAAGCCCTATAAAATTTTAAATAGTAGTACATATATATGTGTGTGTTACGTATATAATGGATAAGAAAAATATAAATAGGCAAAGCATATTTATATGTTTTCTCAGAAGAAATATAAATGCCTACTAAAAATATTAAAAGAGGTGCATCCTTAGTACTAATTTGTAAAATGGAAAAAAAAATAAAAATGTGAAGGTTAATAATATTAAATCATGGCAACAATGTGGGAAGATGGACACTCTGCAGACCTGTTTAAGGTTGTTCTTTACAGCATAATGTTAGCTAATTATTTAAGAAAACAGGATATTGGTCATTGAGCAAAGGCTAAATAAATGACAACATACCATGATATAAATACAAAGCAACTATAAGATGAATAAGTTAAAATATATTAGTGATATGCATGTGAAAAAAATCTAAGTCTAATTGCTAAACTAAAGCACAGTAATAGGTGGTATCCGAATCATGAAATGAGGACGCACAAATGGGTGTGTGCGTGCGCACGTGCGGGCGCATGTGCAAACGCTGAAGGGCTCGGAGTTCTGTGACTTTCCTCCTCCCACTGGGGAGCCAGAGGGCAGGACCGGGGGTCTTGGACTTGAGAAGAGTAAACAAGAGAGATTTCTACTCTTTGTTTTGTCTTCTCTTACTACAGAAAGAAATTAAAGTGCCATTTGTTTAATAAAGCCCTTTTGATGATTATTTGAATAAATTGTGTCAGAGTATATATATTTCAAAATGTTAACACACGCGCTGTTCTTTTCTTCCATCTGTTCCAGAATTACATTAATCAGTGAAAGGCGTTGCTCCGCAAAGCATTTTAAATTCATATGCTCTTTGTAAATGAGGTGAAAAAATAACAAGGTACCAGTTTCTGAATTACACATCTTATTTATAAGTCTAGATGGTCTCCATAGTAATATTTATTCAAAATTCAGGCACAGTGAATATTAATCATTCAGACTTCTGTCTCAGGTTTTATGACTGTTTCACCTACACGGAATGAATATCATTACCGCATATGAAGGAATGGCTTAACTATATAATAAATTATCTCTCTCTACAAAACTACAAGATAATGCCCTCACCACCAGGATAGCTACACTTTCTATGACACAATACTTGACACATAAAGCCTCCATTTTTAGGAGACAGTATTATTGCTAACTTTCCTACCAAAGAACTGGAAGCACGGAGGTTTTACTCAGTTAATCTGCGAGCTTTTGTTCCGTGTTTGCACTGCCACGGGCCCTTCTACCTCAGCACGTGGGCCACGGCTCTGAGGTGGCGAACAGGACTCCAGCCACAGCGTCTCCTGCCTGGCGGCTGGTGGCCAGATAATAGAAAATAAGGAGCCCCAGAGAATCGTAGTTTTGATATGTCTACGGTGTGTGATGGTCAAGAGAAGAAGAGTGGATGTGCAGTGCTGGCTAAGCTCCCGGAAGGCCTGGTGAGGGGCAGGACGTACAGACTAGAAAGGGAAAATGAGTGGAGCCCCTTCTGCTGAGGACAGGGAACAGAGTTGGAACGAGAGGGAAGCGCGCTCCCAGCAGCCCTGAGGACGCGAAGAGCGTGGTGTACCCTCCGAAGGAATGGCTGTCCGATGCGTCGGGAGCGCAGAGACCGAGGGAAAGGGCTGTAGGGGTGGCCTGGGCGAGCAGTCCAAGGCCAGAGGCACCAGAGCCTGGAGAGACGGGTGTGACCGGGTGTCCTCGGAGGTGTAGGGAGCACGCCACCCAAGAACCTTACATCCAGGAGGCAGGGGCTCAGTGGGTGCTTTGTGGGGAAGGAGCTGCAGGGGGAGCAACCCGGCGGCGGAGGCAGGCCTGGGAGCGGGCGTGGAAGGGAGAGCGCAGGGCGGGAAGGGCCCTTCGCACGTGTCCATCCCTAACGGGAGGGTCGCAGGAAGCAGGAGTCGCAGCGGGAGCTGCCCTGGCCAGGCCGGGAAGAGGGGCTGTGACAGGCACGTCCCTGAGGACGGCACTTACACAACTAGGAAGAGCGGCATCTCCTCAAAAACACAACTGCAAGTCGCATCTTAGTTTTAAAATCCCTTTATGTTTGACTTCCTTTAACTATTCTGAATTAGAAAACTTGAACATCGCTTCATTTCAAAATAATCGGGAGGTAGCAAGTAGCATTAGTTTCATATTATCATGGTTTTAATAATTACTGATATCAGTTGAACTTTAAATAGTCAATAGACGTCTCATATAAAAAAAATCTTCATTTAAACACTAAACTTGCAATTCTAAAAAATGGTATTACAATTAGGTTCCTGGAAAATAAAATAAAAAACAAAATATCTTCTTACCACTAGCACTTTAAGCAAAGCCTCACTGGAGGAAAATGATTGGTCTATGTTACCCTCACACTATAAGGCTTGTTTTTCTGTGAAATCTTATAAAAATATTTATGCTTTAATAAATATGATACAAAACATTGCTATTAAAATATTTAGATATGTAAATAAATTTATATCTTCAACTCTGAAATATACAGGTACACTTAGAAGACAGATTTAAACAGAAGCCATATGTGCACAAATGATACCTTTAAACTTCTGTCACTCACTAGGTAGGTGTTACCTCACCCTTCCTAGCAGACGTACCACCATATGCTTCAATGATGCAACTGACATAAAATAGAGACATTTGCAAATACTGATATTTAGGATAACGTCTCAAGGTTTAGTGAACAGCATTTAACTGGGCGCTATATTTTTGACTCTGAGTGTTTTGGTGCATAGCCAAACTTAAAATGAGTCAATGTTTGTCAAAATATATCATGCATTTTAATATTTACACACTTGATATTCAATAAGTAATCTAAGTTTAAAACACATTCTACACTATTTGCATTTAGTATGAAACACGTGGTATCCTTTTAGTAAATTTGAGTGAATATGTCCCTACTGTGAACCTCACACCCACAATCCCTTGACACATTTGCCATATTTCAGAAAATACTGAGTTGACCAAAAAGTTCATTTGGTCTCTAGTAGTGTTTAGTTGTCTTTAACTTCATTCAAAACAATTTTGTTAGATTGTATTGTGACAGCGGTCATACCAGTGTTGCACTTAATAAAAAAATTACCACAGTTGGTGACTTTTTGTGGAGCCACTTTTTAATATTGAAGATGGAAGGAAATGACAGTGTGAATTAGTGGGTCAGACCCTGATAATTACCCACCGAATATCTATTCCAATATCTATTCTCTCTTTTTCTTTCTTAAGAGATTCCTGGTCAATTTCCTAGTCACCCATATAGCGAGGCGGGGCCGTGGGACAGAGTTCTGGCCAATGAGAGAGAAGAGCGGGCGCAGCCCCTGGGATGGTGGAGAAGCAGCCGGTGTGCAATTTTGCCTTTCTCCCTTCTGTGCCGGTTACTGTTCTGAATCACCTTGCGTGGGCCACAGGGCGCCCAGACGTGTGGTCACTTTACTCCGGGTGCGTCTGAGAGGGAGTTTTGGATGAGCTGCACATTTTTTTCAATGGAGTACAGCAGGCTGTCTCCCCGGCAGGTGGGCCTCACCCGATCAGCGGAAGGTCTGAAGAGGACAAGGTTCACCCTCCCCCAAGCAAGAGGGAATTCTCCATCACATTGCGCTCAGGCTTCGCTGGGAAATACGTGCTTCTGTCGGGGATCACGGTCTCTGGTGGTCTCGGGGACTAAGGGTTCCAGAGGGAAATTCTCTCCCTCTCTCCACACACACACATATACACATATATACATATATATTAAGTTGAGTTAATATCAAGACAATACTTGGCTAAAGAATTTTGTACCAGATTCCCATTATTTTTGACATTTATCAAGTGGGGCTTTAGCACTTTTTTGACTTACAAAGAGGGAATCTAAGAAAAAAATTCTAGAGCACTCATTACTTTTCTTCAAATTAAGATGAAAGGTGTTATTGACAATATTGTTTTCAAGTCACCAAGCCTCTTCTCGATAGGATCTTGTGGGGCATTTCTCCCAGATTTCAGAGGCAGAACCAGCTGGGCTCCTCCCAACAAACCTCCTCTGGGGACGTTCCGAGCCCACAAGGAATCAGGGAACCGACGTATTCACTCTGCCAGGGGCTCCTGAGAAACAAAGTGTAAAGTTCTCTAAGCCACTCAGATGCTAAACTGCCAAATGATTTCATCCTGTTTTTAAGCTTAATATTTTTGCCAAGTTTGCATACCACTCCCTGTAACCTCGTTGTCATTTACTGTTACACAGGAACGTATGTGTTTCCATTAAAGGCCCTTTGAAATAAGACTGTTTTAAAAAGGTGAATGATAAAGAGAAGATAGTAACTGGCTTGAAGGCATAGTGGCTGCAGTCACAGTGTAGTTCCTGACTCGAGGAGCTCAGGGAAGGACGGTCCCCACAGCCACTAAAGGCACATACCACGCACCAGTGTGGGGACGGCCACGTCCTCTACTGTCAGCCCAGCCTGACCTCCGACAGCACACACGGCACCTGGTGGCCCGAGGGAAGCCCAGGGACGTGGGCCTCCCTCAGGCACCTACAGAACCTGAGCTGTGTGTCACCTGCTGCACAGACAGCCCCCATGCACCCAAATCACAGAGTCCGGAGCTTGGAAGAGGCCGCCCTGATGTTTTTCCAGTGCTTCCCATAACACGATACACACTGCCACTAAGGAATAAAACGTGGTCCGTGCTACCAACCCGCTGACGCGTGCAGCCACGTGACAGAGGTCGGACAGAGGGGCGAAGCGTACCAAACACGCAAAATAGGGCGTGGGGAAAACAGAACACGCTTTAAACCGCTAATAACCCATTGTTTACAGTGGATAAGTGCTGTTTTGTGTGTTTCGCGGGCTTCATTTCATTGACTGTTTCCACGCACCGGGTTCCATAAATACCCTCCAGCTTTACGAAAGCATGGAGGATGATGAAGTGCCCTGTCTCGAGATAACAGCGTGTGCAGGCCTGACTCAGACGCGCCGAGCCCCTCGCCAGGACGGTGGCAGACAGGCACCTCTTCTTAACTGACGGGGATAATTGGATTTTTATCATTTATAAATGCTATACTCAGCTTATTCTGAAATGGAATCTTATTAATAAGCACAATGTTAGTTTTTTAAAAGGGTGCATATTTCAGGCTTTGAAAGTGTAGCCCTTTACCTATTTTGAGGTCAAGAAACACAAAATTTCTGGAGCTACTTACATTACAAATTTGCTCCGCATTTTGGGCTACGCCATTACCTTTTTGTGGACTTCTGCTCACTACCTTTCTTCAGTTGTTGAAATAGGAAGAGGTACCTGCGACTCATTCCTCTCCAAATATCCGGATCTCTGGAGAGTGCTCTCCTAATCAAAGCTTTATACTGCGATTATTCAGCTTTATCTCCAGTCCTGTCAGTAGTTAATTTCTTCTTATGGGATGGCTGGAAACAAAGATTTTCTTATAAATCAAAACTAAATTTCATTTTGGGGATGGGGTCACTAAAGTTATTCAAATATAATAAAATGCACCCAGAAATGTATTCAGGTCTTTTTGAGAAATGTCTCTAAAGCTAGCCTTCTAAAAGGCACGTGAATTTCAATACATGTCAGCATAAACCAAATATATTGAGTAACAACTGTGTGTAAACAGTCCTTTTTATTTTCATTTCATATATTATGTGGTTTCAAAGCATTTTATTGCCTACATATACCATAACTTTTTTCCTTTTTGTTTGTCATTTACATTGAACTGTCATTATGATAAATATTCTTGATGTTAAAATTTGTTTCACTTTCTTCTTTATATCCTTGGGTTTGGTTTCTTAAAATGGAATTGCTATGTAAATAGTATGTACTTTTCCAAGCCTTTAAATACCTAGCAAAATCACCCATCATATATATTGCATGAAATGTCACTTCTACTTAATAGTGTATCTGAATGACAACTATCGCTGTTTTTTTTACATTTTTGACAATTTAATGAAAAAAAAAAAAAACCGCGTCATTTGAACTTACATTTCTTTGGTTTCTGATGAGGCCATCCTGGTAAACATATTTCTGGACCTATTTATATGTCTTTTCTTTAAACAACAACAACAACAGAACATGGAATGCACCGTGAATTTGCATGTCATCCTAGCTCGTGGGCCACGCTAAGCTTCTCTCTCTCTCCTTCCAGTTTTAGAATGTGTGTTGCCAAAGCGAGCACTGTGTCCTTTCCTTAATTGTTGGAGATCTCACCACATATGATTTTAATTATTTCCCTTTCTAAAATCAAAACTCGGAGATCTAGTCCTTCATTTCCAAATGGCTGTGGCTAGACCTCCATTATGCCTTCTGCCTCCCCGGCGCCCGAGGTCCGGGAAGGGATTAGCTTCAAGACACCATACACAAGTAAATTATAAATGACTATGCAATGGAGACCATGGATCCAAACACGCCATTGTCCTTTTTGACAAGGGATACATCAATGTTCATCATCACATCCAGTTTGCCAAGCACATAGACCAAAATACGTTGACTATAATCATACATTTATGAATCAGATAACAGCATAGCAGTCCCTTCTAGACTGGTGGAGGTAAATGTGGCCAGTGCCTGCTTACCTCTGCCAGTGTTGATTTATTTGTTGGTTGATTCCCTGGCAGTCATTAATTAATTGGCATAAAATAAGGAAAAAGAGATAGATATTCCAAAACCTGCGTCTCTTGCTCGGAATTAGGGAACTGTGAAAGCTGGCAGATACCTGAACTTCAGCTTTACAGTGACTGCGTTGTCTCCAATGCAGTGTCATGCTCTTAAATGGTAGATTCTGGGAAACAGCGTCAAAGTCCCCTCTAACTACGTTGTGAAGGCACTGGAGTAAATTGGGATAAATGGGAAAACAGGCAGCCTATGCATCATCATCTGAAATATAAACAGTGCCTCTCCTTCTCCGCTCATCTGTCTTCTGAGGTCACTTTCAATTGCCAAACAGAAAAAAACTCATTCATTAAAGCAACCAATGAAACCACCATGCAAAGGAATAATTTAACATGCATTTTAAATTCTCTTGGTACAGTCAGAGAATTCACAAAAACATGAAACAACCTTCCACTTGGAATAATACGTAATAAATGATATTTGGTCAAAGATGTCTGGATGTTGCTGTGAAGACGTTTTTTAGATGAGACGAATGTTTAAATCAGGAGCATTTGAGTAAAGCAGATTACCCTCCATAATGTCTCTGGGCTCACCTATTCTACTGAAGGTCTTGAGAAAAAGAGACTTCCCTCGTCCCAAGGGGGAGAGGTTCTGTCAGAGGACCCCTTCGGGCTCCGCCTGTGGCATCAGCTCTTCCCCGGGGTTTCTGGCCTGTTCTCTCTCTCTCTAACACACACACACACACACATACACGTTTTATTTCTCTGGCAAACCCTGACTACTACTACATATACAAATCTCATTTCTAACCCAACTGATCTATTGACTTAATGTAATTTCAAGAAAAATACTGCCAAGGTGCATATATGTGTGTGCATAATTTTACATAAATTGAAAAGCATATATTAAAATTTATGGGAAGGTTCAAAGGACTCAGAATAAGAGAACAAGGTGAAGGAATTTTTCTTAATCTATATCAAGAATTGATGTGTCATTTTTATGAATTAGGATAATGTGATATTAGGACAAGGATAAGCAAGTGGATGGAAAAATAAAGAGCTCCAAAAGGGACAAATACCAAATTGAAATTTGATTAATGACAAAGATATGTTTGCAAGTGAGCAGGGAAATATGGTGTGTATATTGAATGATAGGGGGTCAGTTTGGAATCCACATGGAAAACCAAAACTGGACTTAAGCCTATGCCAAAATAAACGCTTATAGCTTAAAATTTCCATTACAAAAACAATGTTTTTAAAGAAAATACAGAAACACATCTTTGTGATGTATGATAGGAAGGGACTTCTTAAGTAAGAAACAATAAATACAATTCATATGAAAACATTTCCATGCATTAAAATCAAGGGCTTTAGCTTCTGAGGAACCCACAGAAACATCTTTTAATAGAGCCATTGTCATCATTAGCCAACAAAATGTATAACGCACCTGACAAATAAAACAGTATTTTGTCTTTTTTATTTTGAAGTCTGTCCCTTCCTCTTGCCAAGTTCTTGAAGAGCAGTTATTCAAGGAAGAGGACTGGCGAGCAAGAAGGTGAGGACGTGGTCGAGCAGCGGGCCGGTGACACCCCTTCGCACCCATGCGGGGCCTCAAGGCACCTCCCAGACCTCTGCCCGGCGAAGGGAGACAACTTTTGAGAAATTATAAAATACACTGAACTGGGTTTTCTAAATCCTGGAATTGAAAGGAAAGTGTTACTTCTGCCAAAACTATAGTTAACTGGTAGATTAACTGAAAATGATTATAGGAAAATAGAGAAATGCCCTGCTGGTACTTGGAGTTCTGCTCCATCTAATAATTACTTGCTTATATTGGCAACTTGATTTCCATGGACAGAACCTTCTGTGAGTTAGGAGAGGGGGCACTATACTCACAAATGAAGTAACACAGAATATTTGCTCAGTTGTCCACAGTACAACCATAGGTATATCAGTGAATCAGCACAAATATCTATTTTTCCTAAAAGCACATGCAGAAGTAGTCACTAAAGGACTCAGACAATTCAATATCAGAAAAAAAACAAACAACCTAATTAAAAAGTGGGCAGAGGACCTGAATAGACACTTCTCCAAAAAGGACACGCAGATGGCCAATAGATGTATGAAAAGATGCTCAACGTCACTAACCATCAGAGAAATTCAAATTAAAACCACAATGAGGTATCACCTCATACCTGCCAGAATGGCTATCATCAATAAATCAACAAACAAGTGCTGGCCAGGATGTGGAGAAATGGAACCCTCATACTCTGTTGGTGGGAATTCAGACTGGTGCAGCCACTACAGAAAGCAGTAGGGAGTTACCTCAAAAAATTAAAAATGCAGCTGCCTTATGACCCAGCGATTCCACTTCTGGGATTATGCTCTAAGAAACCCCCAAACACTAATTTGAAAGAATATATGCACCCCCATGTCCATTGCAGCATTATTTACAATGGCCAATATATAGAAGCAACCCAAATGCCCATCAGTAGACTCGTGGATAAAAAAGCTGTGGTACATTTACACAATGCAATACTACTTGGCCATAAAAAAATCCTTTTGTTACCTTTTGTGACAGCGTGGATGGACCTAGAGAGTTGTATGTTAAGTGAAATAAACCAGACAGAGAAAAGCAAGTACATACGATTTCACTTATATGTTAAATCTAAAAACCAAAATAAATAACATAGAAACAGACTCATTGATGTAGAAAACAGACTGATAGATACCAGAAGGGTGAGGGGTGAGGAGGCTGGGTGAAAAAGGAAGAGGGATTAAGAAGTACAAATTGGTAGTCACAGAATACTTAGGAGGATGTAAATTACAGCACATAATATAGTCAATAACACTGTAATAACCATGTATGGTGTCAGGCAGACACTAGGAACATCGGGGGAACCACTGTGTGAAGTACTTGACTATCTAACCACTATGCTACACACTGCAACCAATATAATATAATATTGAATGTCCACTGTAATTTAAAAAGAAAAAAAGAAATTGAAAGATAAAAGCACATGCTGAGTATCCCTTTTGTGCAATCTCCCAGAAGCATCACTGGTCCAAGGAGAGACTCCTGACTACTGAGCTGAGAAAATGGACGGACGCATGTGTAGACTCCGCCCATGCTAGTTCGTTCAACTGCAAATCTTCACACAGAGAATTTAGCAAAAGTCAACTGAGCGTTGGCCGAAAGGGCAGGTACAGGTGGACGGTGCATGAAAGAGAATCCTGTAAATACATACACTTATGGGGTTGCAAATCTTGTTGCTATATACATTTTTTATTTTTTCATTTAATTATAAGAAATTAACTGGTAACTATAAGTAATTGTTATTAGGAACAACATGTTTTCTTTACTAGCCCTAACAGCTTTCAGTGACTGTCCCACATACTCAAGCACCAGGAAAAAAAGACACCAAACACCATTTCTCTCTCTCACACTTGAATATTATGCAGATCTCTGTTAATTAAAGAGGAAAGTACATACCTCAGATATCCCAGAGGACTTCATTCATGTCTCCTTCTCCGGTTTGAGAAGCTGACCTAAAAAACAGGAAGTTGTCATTAAAAATACTTTTCAACTTATAAAATACCTTTTTTGAAAACCAAAATTTCATACATTCTCAAAGATTTCATGGCCCATTTATAAATCTCCATGAACCACAGCTTAAGAAAGCTAGTTTGTCCTACTCCGTAGAGCAGTTCTCAGCAAACAAACAGGGTTAGGTATCTTGTCTCCTCTCAGGGGGCCGGGACTCAAGTGAAACCCCAGGCAGTTCGGACCAACTTGCCGTCCATTGCCCAGGTGAGTATTCCAGCCCATAACTGGTTCATTATGAAGTAAAGGGTATATTTTTGGTAGCTAATGAAAGGTTCAATTTTAAATCATCTAATAGTCTCCTTAATGATATCTAATTAGGACATCTGTTAAGAGTTCATGATATTACATTCTTCATTTGGTTTTTCCCATTAAATTAGCATTAAGGTACTCTTTTATTAAAAGTTAATTACTAATGTGGCTATATATATATATATATATATATCACATATATAACTTTTATGTTGCTAGAATATGCTGCCTAAGTAGGCTAAATGAACCTGTTCTCTTCTTTTTAGTTAATAATTGGATTGATCTTATTAAGGATTTAGGATCCCCTTTTCCCCTTCCTCAGAAAATCTCTAAATGAGAATACCTCCACAGAAGCTCTGTCATTAAGTGAACGTATCAGGTGGCAATGACTTGATGATCAAAATGATGATGTAATGAGATGTCTGATGTCTTTTTTTTTCTTTTAAGAATTCCTTTCTGCATTAGTATTACAGTCCTGTGGCTTTGAAATATCCTCTTGAAGAAAAAGAAACCATTTTTATCTCCAGCTTGTAAAATTTATAGGACCTGAAGTCTCATTATTAATTATACTTGATGGATTTTTAAAACATCAGTGAAAAACTATCTCTCTAAGGAAATGCATATATTTCAGTTCATGCAGTGATTTTCTGAAGTCTTACAAATGACAAAATGAAAGGACCAAATGAAGTTCTGATTTTTTCACATGAAACTACCATATTAATGTTTTCAGTTTCTAAGATAGACCTAAGTTCAATGTATACCTAGTTTTACCATAGAACATTGATTATAAGTTTAGTCATAATCCATTGTACATATGTACTTAATTCTCCCAATTAATTTAACAGGCTTTCAGAATTATTACATTCTATGACGTATCCCCTAGAATAAGTGAAGTTCACTAGGAAGCTATGAACTCATTCTGGTCACTGGTTAATCATGTTATTGGAATTAATATTATTAAGTAAATATCACATAATCCCATATTACCAATTTCTACACAAGTCTATACAAAAAAAAACCCCACAAAATCTCAACGAGAATGATGAGAGAAATGGTATTTGTTAAAATAACTGTGAAATATCTTCTTGTCTAAAATATAACAAATAACTCAAGGAAATGTTATAAAATCTCAAAGAACCAAAACACAGAGACCTAACAAACATAATATCCAATATATGGCAGATTTTATTTATAGTTATGTGAAAATTTCCATATATACCAGCAATCTATGCTATTTCTGTCAATGGCTGATCTTTGCAAAAGCAATTTTTTTTTCTTCTGAACATAATAACTGAGTAAAATTTTTTGGAGAACTGAAAAGATTTCTTCTACTAAAAATGTATTTTAAAAATATGGTTATGAATCTGAAGAAACTGATTACAAAGGAATAAATCTACAGCAGGTAAAAGTACTACACAGAGGAACGAAAAATATATGTACAGCTTAACCATAGAAGGTAATCTATTGTACATGAAATAAGATTCCACGATAAATGAAACTCTTTCAAAAAATTAATTATCTTAACCATTGTCTAACACGTGATTGTCCACAGCGAAGCTTCTGTGTGGGTACCAGAGACGACGCCAAGACAGTACCATTAATTCCAGGTTGAAGCCACATGTGCAAGTGACCACACACAGTCCCTGCAGCTACGAAGAGGGGAGGGAAGCCATTATGACAGCAACAGCTGTTGACATCCAGTCAACAGAAACAAAGTGTTTTGAAGGATAGAAAACTACGGGAGGTTCATGCAGTGTTTCCAAGCATCTTCATAGGAACTTAAGCCAATCGCCTCCCGATGCCTCGGGCCCCCATTCCTCAGGAAGCTGGGCTGCCTTCCCTACGAGCATCACACAGGTACTTCCTGATGCACAGGTAGGCCTCAGGTGACAACGGTGATTACACCATATGTCCACTCACTGAAAGGATTGCCAAGCCAAACCTCAATACATCTGTGATTATATTCTTCACCCCAGAATCTCCAAGCTTTTTGATTAGATTAATAATGAGAGCAGGCAGGTTTGCCAAAGAAATCTCATGACTTGTGGGTATGAATTAAATCACCATCCAGAGCACCTTAGATTCTCAAGAGGATGATAAAGGCCACTCTGGAATGATTTTTAAGATGCTCAAGCAAACTTTTACTCATCTTTTTCATGTTCTCCATAGATTTCACTATTCTTTTGCTGTCTAGAAATGGGAGGGAAACCATTTTTCTCCTTCAGGTTCTGCTTTTTTCAGAACAATTTATTATTCTAGCATTGATTTTATAAACACATTTGGAGGGATTCTCTGCACCAGGCCTGGCTCAACTAAAGCTGTCAGGAGGGTCTGGACCCCACTGGGCATCATTTGTCAGGCATCTCAGGAGTCTGCCTTCCTCACTGGGAGCAGCAGCCACGCAAGACAGATCACAGACACGGAGGCAAAGGGTTCCGTGGTCACAGAGACAAGGGCCGGGGATGGAGAAGTCAAGGGGTCGGGGGAGAGAGTGGAAGACGGCGGCAGACCTGGGACTTGTCAATACACAGTTTCTGACGGAGTTGCAGGTAAGTCCCGCTCCCTGGAGGTCATTCTGGGAGCTGGTTCCCTGCTCAGCTCCAGAGAGGGTTTAATGACCCAGGATACAGACCTTGAAAAATAGTCGCCCCAAGGCAGGCAGCTACCTCTGAGCAGTGACCTGAGCAAGAAACAATGGCCCTGATTCACCAAAATACAGGGCCTGGCACAAGGAACGCCCCTCGTTATTACAAAATCTTTTTATTATAAAATCATAGCCTGCAATTCTGGAACATAACAATATCACACTCCAGCGCACCCTATGGCATTTTAGGTGAAATGTTCAAATTAAAACTATAAATTATTACTCCCTTACTATTCCCTACCACCATGCTCATGCAGGCCTTACCTCTGCCAGGCCCTGTATTCCTGGTACAATCCAGAGAGGAGCCCGTTTCTCAGTTTTGATACCAGTTCTTTGGTTGCATGTGGGAGAAATCTCGAGAGGTTTTCATGGAGCTGGAGCGGGGCCTCCCCCAGGCCGGTCCCTCTGATGCCCAGGGTGAGGGATGAGCAGCCAGGCTGAGAAGCGGATTTCTCCGCGGGGGCTTGGCTAGTGGAAAGAGCGTAGCTATGTATTTCTTTTATTTTGAGAAATTAAAATATTACCTTCCCCCAAAAAATAAAGAAAAAAGGGAGAAATTCCTAAGTAATTTTGACACAATGCTTGAAACAAAAGCTTGGAAACAAAAGTATGATGGACAAAGTAGAGAAGCAATACGTTACGTAACACTGCCTCATAGATGGTCAGAAACCTGAGATAGAGATAATTTTAAAAAATGTTCCAAACCTGCTTGTCATAACATGGTTTAAAATAGGGAAAAAATGGAAATCATCTCAATGTCAAACTAAAGTACATATAGTTCTGCCACACAATCAAATACAACGTGGACATTAAGTGATCATACAGATCCAAACACCGACAAGAAAATATTCTGCAGTAAGTCATTCTACGCAAAACCAAATGCAAGGTAACAGCGTGCACAGTAGCAGCCTATTCTGTAACAAAAAAGAAGAACACACTCATTTAAGTCTTCATATGAAATTTAAGTCTTGGAATGCACACCACACTAATAATGTGGTTTTTCTCTGGGTGGTGGGATTATGGAAAATCTTCACTTTGCTTTTCACAATTTTACTTATTTTTGGATTTTTTAGTGGCTCCTCTTTACTTATTGAATATTTCATTTGCAAACCCAGGACCCATTAGAAATTAGAACTGATACCACAGAAAATGGTTGGGGAGTTAGAGAGCGCCTGCTGTCAGACGGCAGCAGGGTAACAAATGGCCCAGGGCCCTGAAGAAGCCACTAACGAGGGCCTGGCTCGCTCCGGAGAGCCACGTGTGGACGAGCGGCACCGGAAGTGTTTCAGCAGAGCCCTTTGTTGTTCCTGCTCCCTGATGCAAAGACCATATCCCGCCTCAATCCATACACTGCACCTCTGGGTTTGCCACAACCTTGAGCACCAGCCGACAGAAGATCACATGGAATCATTAACGACTCAGCTCCATGACCTCTCCTGCATGGGAAAGCTACGAAAAATCATCACTGAGCAATACATTTCCCCTCCAAGTAACTTAGGAGTAGCCAATTAATACAAGCCTTCCATGTTTACTGTGTGCTTATAATGGCCTTTTCAGCAAACACAGCATTTGTAATGTCTAGCTTAAATGTCTAGTTACATGTGTAGAGGTTCTTCATTTTTGTCAAGGAAGTGGCCTGGCCCCTTATTTGCTTAAAACAGATCGAGTTTCTCTCTTAACTCCAAACCAATGGTCACCAGCAAGGAAATGAGCAGCTGAAACCAAGCGTTGTTTGTGCATGAGGCGGGTCCCCATGGGTAGAAACTATGAGCAAAGCTGGGGGGCACAAAAGCACAGATTTAGTGGAAGAAGAGACAAAATTGCCTTCAGTTTACCTAGAAAATAAAAGCTGGTCCTACACTCTGAAAGGTCTGGATGACTAGCCCAACTTCTAGGTGAAGACTCCACTTCATACAGACAAAGCCATTTTATTGGGAAAATAATATGACCAGAGCCGGGCTTTGAGATGAATCTGGTGTGGGTGTAGAATGAAGGAAACAGGCATCAAAGAGCTAATTAATGGGGCATTAGCAGAAGTGCAATCATATAAAAATGTTCAAATATCAAAAATAATGAACTAGGTAACTGGTGTAAATCAGTTCTTGGCAATATTGTTTATGGGAATGATAAAAGAACAAGACTGGGGCAAAAATGACCCTAAATCAGTGGTATATTTCTCTCTGAGTTAATCTTCATGACAAAGGAACATAGGGGGCAGACCATGAGATGGCTGAGCCTTTGTTTGATTTTTGATGTTTCTGAAGAAGAAAATTGTATTTCTTCTCCTTGTAAAAACTAATAGATATATTAAAGACCTCTTTGTTATTTCATGGACTAACTGATTTCTGTCAAAACATTAAATACTATGAATGAGGCTTTACCTTTGTTACCCTTTCTGCATATTACACTTCTCATCATGAAATGCGAAAGGAAGGCAGTTCATACTAACAATGTTAAGAAAGAGACTAAATAATTAATCCTAAGAGAATTCTAAAAGATGTACTATTAGTTTCATTCCATTTATTTATTGTACAGTTGGTATTATTGTTCTCTTTGAAGTCAAATTTAATAATATGTCCCCAAATTCTTAAGGGTTGATAAATGGCCATATAAAAATGTTTTTGAGTTTTTTTTAAATCAAAATAAAACTTATGTTTTGATTATTTCTTTTATTCTAATAAGATAACTCTTTCAGAATGCAACCACAGAGGGAAAATTAAGTTTATTCCTTAGAAGAAGTGATAAACCGTCACAGGCAACATGATCCAAGGGAAAGTCACATTTGTGCATTTGTCAGAGCCCAAAAAAGAGTAAGACTCGATGATGTGACTCAGTGGAGGTGACATTTCACATATACTTCCTGGTAAAATGATCTCTTTCAACTCCTTCTTTTCCCTGTCTCTGGGAAATTCTGATTTTGATGTTAACTGTCCTGTCACTTCCATGTTTTTATTGTGCAATAATTTGTATTTATTTCAAAGAGCACTAGTCTATTAGTCAAGAGACCTCAGAGAATGAGAATGGACATGAAGCATTTTAAATGTCATGTAAAGCTAATCACGACCATTAGAGTGAGGGAGAGAGATGACTGGAAGGAACGCTTTGAACTACCTTGATGGAGGTAGCAAACGCATAAAGCAATTGTATGTGGAAATTGGAGTAATACATTCAGTAGGTAAACTACTTCAGGAAGGTCATGTGGCCCCCACCTCATTGTCCCTTCTCTATCCCATATGGTTTGATGCACCTATTAGTCCAACAGCACGTTACCAGTTCAAGCCTCTTATCTGTTCTTGTTCGGCTGTTCACACTATTAAACATCTTGATTATCATCCCCGTGCATTAGCATTTTCAGATGGATATCTTCTATAAGACATTTTTGTTGCATGAAATGAATGACATGAAAATATTTTATCCCCAAAGACCTTATTCATTTGTTTGCGCAACTGGATACATACTCAAACATTCAATTAATCTCTATTGAAAATTCTGTGTCCTAGATACAAGTATTACAAGGTAAATAAAACATATTCTCGCCTCTCCAAAATGATTGTATAATCTAGCAGAGGGCTTCCCAGGGCAGCACTGCTGACATTTTTTGCCATAGGGGACGGCTCTATTTGTGGTAGGACTTCTAGCACATTCCAAGGCTTCGGCCCACAAGATGCCAGAAACATCCCCACCCCCGGCTGTGATAACTGAAAATGTCTCCAGACATTGTCACAAGTTCCTGAGGCTGGGGATGGGGCAAGAGGGGGCAAAATAGCCTACCATGCAGAACCTCTAGTCTCTCAAGCCAGATAGGGAAGAAACAAAGTACTAAAACACAAACACCATAAATGTTCAGTAGAGAAATTTACAAGTGCACCAGGACCTGCAGAGTGGACCTGAGAAGACGGTTGGACTCCGGACCTGCAGGAAGCGGGTGGGAAGGGTGCTAAGGCTGCCTTACAAACTTCTATAAGGGAGACATCCGTCTATGCCCATCCTGGTCATGCAGAGTCTTAACGAAAATACATTTAAAGGTGTTATCCTACGTCTCAATTTCCTGTGCTGTCATTTCCATCTTTCACTTACCACTTGCACTTCTCAGATCCAACTCTAATATTGTTATTTATAATGTAATAACAATATTTACTATGCATCTATCATGGTCCTAAGTACTTCATACAATCAAATGCTTACAATAGCTATTTGGGAAGTATTAAGATTATATTTCTCTGTTCTACTGATTAGGAGGATGAATCACAAAAGGTTTCATTCAAATTCTCCACATAGCTAATAAATACAGAGCTGGGATTTGAACTCAGGCCACCTGGCTCCATCACTGGCGTCCTGAATCACTGTAGACACCCAGACAAACCAATGCTCCTAGTTCCTCTGCAGTCATCACTGATCAACACACGGCTTGATCCAGCCGGATAACACTCACAGGGGTGGCTTCACATCTGTGACTTGAATATCCTGTTCAATCACTTTGCGAAGGCAAACTTATTTCCAACAATATTATTTAAAATTGTTAAGACTAACCTATTAGTCAAAAATTGCCTGTGCACTATTTTACTAACCTTTATAACAGCTTGCGCACCAGCGCAGGCCAAGCAAACCTTGCCCCATTTTGCAAGCTGTCAAGCTGAAGAACGGGGCATTTGAACTATTGTCTACATTTCCAGAGACCATGTGGGGAGGAGGATTAGGACACAAATCTTCCAAATGACATCTCCATGATTAGCTTGAAAGCCCCGGCCGTCTCCTAGGCTTACCAGGCATATTTCTATCGTCTTAAGACTTTAGCATCTAGCATAGACTTTATTGATCGGTCCTTTCTCATTTTACCCTGCAATCATTTGCTCTTTTGCTGTATTTTTTTTTTTCAGCTCTTTGGCTTAGTTTCATTTCTGGTTTCAGAGCCTTACAAAATCCCTGCCTTAGCAAAAAGCCCGCTTTCGACCTCTTCCCACCTCCTCAACGAGGCTGGTCTGTCCAGATTTCACCGCTGTTTCTTTGAAGGGCACTACCCTTGATGAGTTTGTTCCACTGTATCTTTGAAAGTTCATTTCTCTAAGATTTTAAAATCCTACAGACTTTATTTTCATTTTTGTTGACAATATATTATGTAATTATCATACTTTATCTCAAGTGGGAAAAAATGCTGAATTTTTTTTGCTGAATACTCAACTTCCTGAGTAGGTCATACTTGAGGTTCCATTTCTTACATTTCTACCTCCATTTTTTCCCTCACAGACACTTGAGGTAGGAGTAGAACAAGCCTTCGCCAATGTGCCCACAATTTCATCCAAAAATCAAGATGTATTTTCACTGAATGGTGTGAAAACACACATATTATAAGTATTTGTGACTAATGTCTAAATGTATCTAATGGTACCTTTCATTTTAAATATGAAGTTATTTTCATAAAATTGTTTAATCTGCATGCTCTGAACTATTTTTTAATTTATAGATAAAATAATAATATGTGAGGGTTTTTTTTTTTAAAGATTTTATGTATTTATTTTTAGAGAGAGGAGAAGAGAGGGAAAGAGAGGGAGAGAAATGTCAATGTGTGGTTGCATCTGGAGCACCCCCTGCTGGGACCTGGCCTGCAACACAGGCATGTGCCCTGACTGGGAATTGAACCACCAACCCTTTGGTTTGCAGGCCTGCACTCAATATACTGAGCCACACCAGACAGGGCTGATTTGTGAGGATTTCTCTGTTCAGAATTATAATAGACAAAATACCCTGAAAAACTCTCAGGAACAAACCTCTAAAACACTGAAGCCTGCATATGCGTGCATATGTGTGCATGTATATGTATAGCTGGCTGGTAAAAAAAAATTCTAAGATTCTAGACAGGCACTTTCCTGAAAAAAAACTTAAAGCATGACTCCTCAGACATACGGAAGCACAGACGCTGACGTCAGTTGTAAGTGCCTCTGCTGCTCTGTGATTCTTTTTTTTCTCCTGCAAAGGGAGAAGCAAAGTCTAGGGACCCTGGATTGAAGTCGTGAAGACTGTAAAAATAGGATCTGGAAAAACAGCAAACAAACAAGCAAACGGACAAACCTCAAATGCCTCCAAGATGCACAGCGCCGAACCTGCTCTCTGAAACGTAGCTCTCGGCATGTGGGGCTGAGGGGGCCTCTCAAGACCCCCAGCCTTGTTTTCAGGTATGTTTTTCATCTGTATTAACACGCCCACATAGATAAAAGCGAGCAAGCAAGGAAACGAAGCTGCAGTGTGTCTAAGTCTGGGGCGTAGGCCTGGTCCTGCTTGTGCAATGACTTGTACGTGATGGTAAAGACCACTTACATCTGTATGGGCAGGTGTGTACACGGGAGTTTAACGTGATCTCATTCGAGTTCAGGAGAATAATTCGGGGGCAGCATGAAGAGTAGATCAGAGCGAAACACGCGTGACAGCTTTGCAGCCGTTAATGAGGCCCTTCGTCGTGTGGCGCTGAATATTGAACAGCAGAGACTGGGTGACAGTTCTAATTAGCGGGAAAAGGGAGAGACACGTGAGCAAAAACATTGGAGGCATAAATGACATTAGTTGCTCACAGACGAAATTCACACACCGAGAGAAAGGACTAAAACCACATTGCTGGGTTGACCAGGCAGATGCAGATTAAAATAACCAAAATTATCTAAAACGTTCCAAAATACAGGTGCAAGCTCACTCCTTACTAACCCCAACAATGAGAGTCACAAGAAAAGGATACTAATCCTGAAATTCAGAAGAGTGTGGTCTTCCTGAGCCATTGGAAATGTCCAGTGGCCATCAAAGTGCCGAGCTGGAGGCGCACAGCCACGCCTGTCCGCCGGGGAGGGAAGACAGCGCGACCAATGGGACGGCATCATCTGTGACCGATGTGCAAGAGCCGGGTCCAGGTCGCGTAACTGCTTCTCCCCACAACAGCAGCCGGGCTGGGGCCGACACTGACACCAGGCAGCGGTCACGCTCGTCCTAGAAGAAAGCACCCAGTCCAAGGCAGCCCTTGAACCTCCATCCATTCGTTTTTTAAGAAAAAAGACACATTTATAAGGTAGAAAGGGCCCTCGGCCTGTAGGAGAAAGGAATTGAACTTGAGCATCTTCTGACCGGGGCTTCCATGACAGGTCAGCCCCTCACTGATGGGTCACCTAACCTCTCGGACCCTCCGTTTACTCCCCTGCCACCCAGGTTAGTTGTTGTGAAGAACAGATTCCATCATTATGAAGGCCATCAGTAACTGTCCGTTTTAGGGAAAAGCGAACAGGAGATGGAATACTAGTAAATGCCCTGTTCGACCCCCAGTGTCGTGTTGCCGTTGCTTTGCTGAGACTGTCCCGGTTTTTTGCGTGCCGTGAACACAGAGCTTTCAGGGTCAACTCACTGATTCTTAGGAGGTGCCCACGCTCCATTTGTGACCTTGGGTGCATTCGCCTCTTGGGTAGGCGTGCTGCGTCTCCACAAATATTCTACATTAATACAGGGACTCTGCACAGGGGGCAGAAGAAGAAAAACTATCCTATGGAGTTTTAAATAACTGGATGCTTACTTGAAGCTTCTATAATAATAGACAACATTTCTGAGCATTTAACATAGGCTCAGCACATTTTAAGTGTTTTATATAACTCGTATTTCCTCCTTTTAGATCAGAGCCATAACCTTACAAGGCTGTTATTGCATCATTCTCATTTAACAGATGAGAAAGCTGCGACACAGAGAAGCAAACAATGGGTCCAAGGATGCAGAATCAGGATGGAGTTTGGTTGTGATTTCCAACGTGTGTTCTCATCACACACCTTGTGTTAAAGGAAGACAAAGTCCACGTGAGATGAACAGAGGCAAAGCTCAGTCTTCACGGAATACTTGTTGCATTTGGATATAATGTTGGTAGACTTGTGAAATTATATTTTTTATTGATAATTCCCCTTTTGATTTTGATTTTCTCTTGATTTTAGCGCCTAAATTATTCTGCGCCCATTACCTTAGGGAAGGACCATATTAAGGACGGAGGTGAGGTGGGGGTTGGGGGCACATGGGTCTCGGGTTCTATGCTGTGAAGGGGGATGTTGTCTCAGACGACATCAGAACACGACGTCCTATATTTCCCTGCCAAGGGCTGCTGCAGAGCCTAGCACGGCAGAGATACCGCAGCTATTAAAAAAAAAAAAGCAATTTCTATAAACTGCTATAGAGTAATTTCTAGGATATATTGTGGAAAGAAACAAAGTGGAAAGTAGTACCTACATTATATTACCTTTTATGTAAAAAGTAAAAACAAAAGAGGGAGTGAGAAAATACAAAATGCGCTTTGAGAGAGTAAGAGAAGGTTCAGATTTTGCTAAGCTCATTTTCTGAATATATCAAGGAATTGATGTCTTAGGAGTCTGGTATTAAGAAAAATGGGTCTGTTCACTTCCTGGTCAGGAGTTTGAATTCAGCTCAGCTGACCGTGAGCTCTAAAGATGAAAGATGTGTTGTCTAGGTTGGCTCCGGGGTAAAAATAGACCAGCGGCCCTGCCCGGAGCTGGGAGCTGTTCACATGCACCCGCTCAGCAGCCCTCTGGCCACGACAAATGAGACTAAACACAATCGGATGCAGCGAGGTCCTTCATGGAGCGCCTCACTCAGGAAATAGGTAAATATCTTCCAAATCTCTCCAAGACTATTTTTATTCAAAATAGGAATTAAACATCCCATCTTGGCCACACATCAATGGTGGAATATATCTGTTGATGTTGAAGTAAGACTGTAGAATTTTGGGCAAGACTTTATTTAGGCCACTAAATAGGAGGCTTCCATTGGGATGGAGAATGTACCCTAACATCCCACATATATTTCTTCATTTAATTCCTATCATTATATCTACTATGGCATCGTAAAGCCTTCCTCCAATGTAGATGCTCCTAAACCTTTCTTCATGGATAGTTGGGGTAGTAGATAAAGATTATGAGCTGAAAATAGAAACAGAATCCATCGTATATCCAGTTACGTTCATATAGTTTGAAAACTTACGGGGACAACTGTACTTGAACAACAATAAAAAACAAATGAATTAAAAGGGACCCGGTCATCTTGGGCTCGCACGGCCTAGAAAGGAAAGCAGAAACAGAGGAAGACAGCAGCATGCCCTTTGCCTGTCTCCTTCCCCTGACAGAGCCATGCTCCCTTTCCTACGTCCTGTGTGTAAACGAGAAGCAATGCCTTTCACCCCATATAGATTCCGCCTCTCCGCCCTTCTTGCCTCATATTCCTTCACAGAGTATTTAAGTCCGACCGCTCCTGAGTCAGGAGGCACTGAGAGGCAGAAATGTCATCTGGGCACTTGATAAATTCCTGCTGGAATGGGCTGAGTGAGTTGGTGCTGGGTGCTATTCATGCATCCCCAAATGGCTTCCGAGTCTAAGGAGCACTAACCACTGTTCTAGATGCTACACAGCAATGAATGAAGCCGACAAAAATCCCAACCTGGGTGGTAGAGTGGGCAGAAAATCCCCAATGTGAACAAGTCTTGGACAGAGCCAGGAAGAGTTTGTGTTGGGCAGGGGATAGGGAGGAGACCACTGCAATTTTAGATGAAAAAGATCAGAGAATGCCTCGTTGATAATGTGACATTTGAATCAAGACCAGAAAGTGGTGAGGAGGCTGATGCCAGGCTGCCTGGCTGAGAATCCAGGCCAGTCTCAAGGCCCAGAGATGGGGACATGCTAGTCGGTGCACGTGAGGGCGGCAGGGCCGCGGCGGCTGGGAGGGTCTACGAGGAGGGCACAGTGTCCCTGCACGTAACAGGGTCTCGTACATCAGGAAAACTGGCTTGTCCCTAGAGTGAGACAGGAGGCCACTGAAAGCTGTTGAACAGAGACACCTCATGACCTCAGATTTTTGCAGGATGCTTAGTTGCATTGAGAGGAAACTCAATGAGGTCATTGCAGGACAGGAACACAACGCAAGTACCACTGTCCTGATGCAGAGGACATCCTCCCTGGCCCAGATCGGGGGGAGCAAAACAGGGTCAGCAGCAGAGCTGGCAAAGCGATCAGAGTCTGAATCTATGTGCAAGTAGGCTCAACATTGATTTTCTCACTGTATCAATCAGTGATTAGTCAGGCATTTCAAAGAGAAGGAAGAATGATACAGGCAAGAACATACTTAATAAAACCATGGGCGCATCTGAAGACTGAAGCTCAGAGGAGGCCGCTGCTACCTGTCGAGCTTGTGTTCAGAGAATCAGGAAGTGGTTCATTCCTTCCTCTCGGGACTGACCAGGAACCTCACTGACCTCAAAGTTGCCCCACCACCAGGGGGCAAGAAGCATGCACCTCTGTCTCATAAGGAAGAACATAGGTCTTTGCCCCTCTTCCACCTTCCTAAAAGAGCCCGGGTGTGCTCATTCACAAATCGTTTGTGGAATAAATCTGACAGCATGGGTTTGTGTTTGCCGAGTTACACTGGATACAAAGGCCGGGCCAGCCCCTGACCGCTTTTACTTTGTGAGGCGGGGCCCTCTGACGCCCCGTAGGAAAATCTGGCTGGAACCTGTGTCTCACTCGCTGCTCTTCCCAAACATCTGCACACGTGCTAAAACCCTCTGAAGGAGGCCTCTTGCACGCTGGCCGTGCATTTGTTCTCAGTGCTCCCGAGAGGCAGGATCTGGTAGCTCCAGCTCTCAGGCGTGACACTTCCCAGGTGCACTGATCCTTAGGTGATGAACACCCCTCGGGGGTGGGGGTGGGGTGGGGTGGGGTGGGGGTGGGGCGCCACGACTGAGGCATTCAGACTCATCAGAGAGCACACTAACTACCGCTCCGAAAGAAATTAGGAAAATATTTTAAACCACGGGTTTATGCAATCATCTCTACCCCATTTTAAAATGCACTTACTCAACGTTTTACGTTTCAGTGAAGAGCAGAGTCTTCACTGAAACACTCCGTAGCAGATGATCAATACAATCATTCTTCTATTACCTTGTATTTCATAGAGAGTGCAATATTTGACACTATAGATCTACAAAAGAAATCTCACAAGTGTATTTTGATGATTAAAAAACAATAAGCTATTTATTTATTTATAACTGTTTAGTTTTACCGTATTTTTCCCATTACCATTTATCCCCCTTAGACCCCCTCCCACTTCACCCACTTCTAAGGAGCTATTTAAAGAACTGAGAACAGAGTAATTATTCAATAGTCATTAAGCAATAAATCCATAGTGCAGGTAATCGTCAAAACATATGGTAGTTTTGAAATATGCGAATCTTTGTCTTTTTGTATATAAAAGAGATGGAATCTGCAAGCTGTTTCGTGGTTATTTTTATTTCATTCAGTGGCAAAAAAAAAGAAAACCCTCAATTTCAGAACTATGAGGCAATAAAAAGAACAAGTTTTTTTCACATCTGAAGTCCAAAAAACGGGCCAACACCAGAAACACGGAGGGTAGCTGACCTATTAGCATTAAAATGAGAGTTTGAGAAAATGGTCATCTCTGTCCCATTTCAGAAATCTACCTGTGAAAACTTCCACGGAGATTACCCTGGTCACACCCCTGGAGGGGACAGTCACAGCCGCTAAGAAAGGACGCATTTTCTGCTTGCTGTGAGCACAAAGGTCAAGGACAACATTGGAAAGTCTTGTAAGTAGTAAACGAGGCTAAACCCCCTCCTCAGGCTTTCTGCGATGACTCCTTTGCTATCCGCTTTTAAGTGCAACAGCCTTGAGAGCCTCTGGTTAAAATAAAACCCCCCTGAAGCCGCTAATGGCCACCGAAATGCTGGGACGAGGGCCCCGCCGCCGCGGACTGGAGCCCTGTCGCTACGACACACAGGCCTGGGACTGTGAAGAGGACCCACACGCCCTGTAAGGAAAGGCCTGCTGGCTCGCGGGGTCCCTGGCTGCCACTGACGAAGGCGGGACCCCAGGCCCGGCCTCTCCAGTCACACCCCACCTTCCGGGCGAGAGTCGGGTAGGGGTCCTGACTGTTTTTCCAAATTGAGTAAGTAGCAGGTGGAAGGTAAAGGGGGCGTGGCGCCAGGAAAAAGAGGACGGCTGTTCGCAGGGATAAACTGGGGAGGGAGACTTTTCTGAGCAACACCCGGGGCCGCAGGGGGAGCAGGGAGAGGCCCAGGTCGGTCAAACACACCTGAGAGCTTGAAGCCACGACCGTGAACGAGCCGGCTCCAAACCGCACACGCGACGGCCTTGCAGTTCCGCGAGTCGGAGGTCTGCGCGGGCGCTCCCGGCTGCCTGCCTCCTCTCCGGTCACGACCAGGGACCAGGAGGGTCCCGGTCACACGGCGAGGCCGCGAGGGAGAACCCGGGCCTCCAGCTCCCACTTCAGGCAGCTCTGATTGCTCAGCCCCGCCCGGATGGGCCTCTCGTGGGCGCGGCGCCTCCGCAGGCTTAGCGCCCTTTGCCAGGTGCAGCCTTGGCCCCGGTTCCGAGAGCATCAGCACGGGGCGTTTGGGGCCGTCCCTTGCCCTGGGCCGTCCCTGCCCCACACCGCCTCTGTCACCAGAGGGATGATAGCAAACTCTCTGTATCTTCCATTTTCAAGCTCTTGTCCCTTAGCCACATTTTTCTATGTAACATTTACGTTTTCCTTTTAATACTGCTTGCTGGACCGCGGCAAGGTTATCTCAGAAACAAATGAGGAATGAAAGAAAAATCTGAGTCAAGACGGGCTCCTACCCAACACCTGTTGTCAATTAAGGTGAAGGGGTGGCTTTAAAAACAAATTAAGAGAATTATTTTGTTCATGTGTACTTGCTACAAAAATGTAGACTATTTTCCATCAATAGCTTTTGCTCGGCAAGTCCCATTTAAATAATGTCCCCCAAAAATTGTATTTAAGATTCCATGGATACTGATGAAATTATTTATAAAATATTAGTATTCTTGATAAACTTAATACTTTGATAATAGTCGAATTATCAAGTATTGAGAGTTTACTGCTGTGAAATTAGTTTTAGATAAATGTGTTTAGTAAAACACAAAAAATATTTTTAAGTAATGTATGTAGTTTTTACATTACACTGGACCTTAATTTACGTTAAATTTATGTCTATTTTAAAAAGATTTATTATTCTGCAAAAACCATTCATGTGGAAATCAGAGTAAATCGGTCCCATTTCTCACTCTGTGGGCACACAGCTCTATCTACATCAAGTCACTTAATTATAGAGACATCGGTTTAATAAATCATAAAATAAAGACATTGGACTGGAATCCTGAGTTGCATTCTAACTATAATTCTATGGTATTGAACACAATATTTCCAACTGTGACCATGAGACCGTAACAGGCCAGTTTCAGTAAAAGTGTTAGGAAACCCGGGAGAGCCGCCTCAGAGCCAAGACAACCATTTGCCGGGCTGCGGCCTCGCAAAGCCCCCACGGAAGCCACCGTTGGACACTGCTTCACCCAGACACCTCTGCTGTGACCCTCGGAATAAACATTGGAAAATGCTAATTTAGAATATGGTAGTAAAATGATTAAGTAATTGCATGCTTCATCCTTGTTCTTACGACAGCACTATTATTATGGCCTTTCACGTAGGCTATTGTTATTCTGCGGGCCGACCCCCGCCCCACGCCCGGGCCCCTTCCAAGCTCCCTCGGCTTAGTCACCAGAGCGCCCCTCACACCCCGAGCTGTTCCTGGGCACCTGGCTACCCAGCTGGAGACCGTAGCGGCCGCTCGCCTGCGCCCCCAGCTGCGGACGTCCGAGGCCGCGCCCGGCTTACAGGGGACAGGCTGGCCTGATCCACGGGAGGGAGGAGAAGGAGACTCCTGGGTGAGTTCAAGGACTGCAGCTCACACGCGCGCAGCCGCATCCACATGGGTTACGTTTCTAGGGCTGCCGTCATAAAGGAGGCCCGACGGCGAGGCTGAAATGACAGACGTGGACTTTCTTACGGCCTCCCCTGGGGGTTCCTTGGACTATGAACGTCCTTGTCTCCCTTGCCCCCCTGCTCTCCCCCCGGGGCGAGCGCCGACGTTGGGGAGCGGCCTCTGAGGACAGCGGAGACAGAGACGGACACCACGGCGGAGGGGGGCCCGTGCTGTCATGGGAGGGGGCTGCTGCATGTTCACACAGAGACCCCCCGGGCCCCAGTGAGACAGAAAACGAAGCTTCTGTATTCTGTGGTTTGTGTGTGTTCACAGCGTGGCCTTGAGCCTTCCTGATACAAGCATAGCCCTTGTTCAAGGTCTAACATCCAGTGGGTATGTTGGAAGAAAAATATCTATTTTTGAAACAATATGGACTAGGCAGTTTAACACACTGTGAGAGAAATTTGGATTCCTCGAATACTCATTAAAGAGACAATGGAGTTTTATTTTTCCTACTCTATGTTCAATGTATTTCAAGAATATATGGAATATATAATTTCAAGAGGCAGAATGCACTTACTTATCCAACATCTATCTTAAAATCAGAAATGTCAGGTTTTCTTATGGAATTCACAGGGATCGAGAGGTTTGTATGTCCGTTACTATAGAACTGTTTTATGTCAGTTAGGTTTGTGGGAAATAGCCAAAACAAGATGGGATGATAGCAACAAAGTGCCACATTGTATGAACAAGAAAATGCATCTGAAATGTGTGATAGGATCTTGAAAAAAATCTAATCTGGAGAGATTTGAGCATAATCCACAAAAATGTGATAGTTTAAACTTCAAAAATAGAAGACTAAAACAAAATCAATTTCAGAGAGATATTTTAGGTGCAAATGAAGAAGAATTAATAATTAGGTTAAGCTTCCTAAGGAAATAACCCAGGAATATGCGTAAATAGAAAGACAAATGATTCGAAAAGTGAATGTGTTCTTAATTCTAACAGTTGTATGAGGCAGGAGATTTTTAAATTCTTAGGCAGCACTTGTCAAAGGGCGGGCCCCGGCCATCGGCACTGGCCTCCTGGAGCTCGCGCGTGCAAGTCTCGGGCCCCCTGAGGCCGAAGCTCCTGAAGAGGGGAAGAGTCTGCAGCCCGATTTCCTGAGCCCTCCTGTGATTCCGACTCGGGTTAATTTCAGAACAACTGGTCTAAGGTGTTTCTGTGACACATAAAAGGAAATACATGACATTTATTTCTCTTCTCTGATCAATAATGTGGTGTGTATGCAACTTTGTGGATCAACTGGTCCTAACGCCCTTTTCAAAATAATGAAAAGAGCCAAAGTTACCAATACTGTCACATTAGAAAACATTGATTCCAACTCAACTCTAACTTTGTAGAACTATCAGTGACTAAGGTGTACATTTACACTGTATACTCTCAAAAGCTTACTTTTCAATCATGATATTTTTCTCCTTGAAGAAAATTTGAAATTCAATAAATAAATAAGTAAATAACAAAGTATTAACATTGATTTTTAGATAAAAAAATTCCTCTCCCTATATATTATTTTCTGTAGATATATTGAGTAGCTATAATGGATTAACACAAGCTGGTTTTCCTGTCTAATATATGCTTTTACATATCCAATTTCTCAGAAACTATAAAAAATAATCAATGTTTTTTTTCCAATTATATTCACAGCTGGTGATTCTGATTTTGACCTTTTTAATGACTCTATAATTTCATATATTTGATTGTGTTATATTTATTGCAAACATTTGGCTTTCACTCTTGTCTTTAGCAAATTAACTTTTCAGAAGTTAATCTCAAACACAGTTGCTAGCAAGAGTCCTTCCTTGGTTCAGTAGTTTGCTAGTACAAAATATTAACAATAAGCCTAGGGAATTCTTCTTAATCTAAAACAAAACAAACAAACAAACAAAGTGGTCTCAGAAAAAGACTGTTCTTCTATGATAGTTGCTATGGATACTAAGCTCCTTCACTGATTGGAGCTGTGTCTAGGAGCAGAAAATATTAGCCATTTGATTAACTTGTGATTTTATTCAGAAATGTGTAACACATGTGTTTTCTATGTTCTACCATAGATTAATGTGTTTCCACTCACAGATAAGACAACTTTGAGAAGAATACTCTTCCTCTTGATTTCTGATGTCTTTGGAAGAATAACTAGAAACACAACGATAATGTATGAAACTTTTTAGTCCCTGCCCCAACATTTGCAAGCTTTTTATTCTTCTTTATCCTTTTAGTATTTCACCCATTTTATGTCATTTTAGGTCAAAACACATTACCTACACAACTTAGCAAATTATGATTTCTCTTGCTCATTTTTATGTTTAAAAAGTACTGAAGAAAAAAAACATGTTTCTATCACCTTGTTACTAAATTATCCTTTAGAAATAATTTTTAATGTTAAAAAGCAGAATCCTTGCCAAAAGCTTTCAGAAGCTGGAATTAAAAAATAATTACCTTGGAAGAAAAATGAATTCTTTAGATAACTCTTCTTTTTTGTATGTTAAATAATTTTGTATATTGTAATTATATTAAATATTTTGAAAGAAGTTCTGTTATTTTCACATCTATTTATTAGCAAATACATAAGAAAGTAGTATATTGGGCCTGGTATAAAGTTGAAATTTAAAAATAATTTAGATACAACTTTATCTACAAAACTGTTAGTTACATGATAATTATGCAAATCCTGTGCCTACATGTAATGGTCATGAATATAAAATTGAGCGGAAGATGTTTTCTGGTCTCCCTATATTTAATAACTCCTCATGAATAAAATCTTGAAAAAGAAAATATGTACGGTGAAATTCTCAGTTTGTCTTTTGCTGTTTTAATGAAGCAGGTCATTTTAAGTCATAAAGTCTGATTTTTGACCTGTATTATGGAGCCTCTATTGCAAACAAGCCTCACCCACACCCAGGTAATAATAAAAAGATAAAGCAACCATAACACTTGACAAGAAAAACACATACAGTGTGCAAGGATCTCCCGGGAACCATTAAAATGGGAGCCCAGCCCATGGCCCACGGCCTGCATGCGGAGCCGGGCGTCTATGAACTCGGCCAACAGAAACGTGTGAACTCACTTAAAACCTTTTTTGGCTCATCAGTTTTCGTTAGTGTGTGTATATTTAATGTGTGGCCCAAGACAACGCGTCTTCCTCCAGCGTGGTCCAGAGATGCCAAAAGGCTGGGCACCCCTGAAGGATAAGAGCCAAGAATTTTTGCATTTCCGAGGTTCTTGGTCCAATTTTTACAAAACAAACAAGAAAATATGCTGAAAACTAGATATATTTTCCAAAGGTGAATACATAATATTGACACTTTACCACTTCAACAGAGCAGATAATTAAACAATTGCATTAATTATAAGTTGACGAAGCACAAGCAAACCTGATATATTATTACTGTAGGTTACAAATGCAGCAAAAAGAAACTCAGTAAAAGTTATTTTTTAGGACAGCAATACTACCATGGAATTTCTTTCAAATCCTAGGTAAATAATAAAACTTACATTTAATGTATCTCATCCAACTGAAAGATGCAAAAATATCTTTTTTCAGGAAATTATAAATCTATGAAATGGGAGGTATTTTGAGACTAAACTACTAAGAAATAAAATTTCTGAGTCTCTTGAAGTTGTTTTCATATCATTAATCACTCAGCCCATAAATAGAGAGCACACAGGGATTGAACTCAAACGCAATGGGATATAGTAAAGATTTCAGAGAGAGTGGCTGCATGAACAAATGAATATTTAACAAGAATCACTTAAATGTTTGTGAGCACAGATCTGTGGTGTCGCAGGCTTCCCCTCCACCCGCCGCCCTCCCCCGCCCCCCGCAACCGAGAGAAAAGCCTGGTGGGAGAAGACCTGGCCGTGCGCAAGGGCAGGGAGGCCGGAGAGGCAGGAGCGGCGCCCAGGAGCACGCGGAACACAGACGTGGCAGAGCTGAACAATCACTGACTCCAGGGAGGCAGTGCAAAGGCAGGTCTGCGATGGTGTCAGGCTCTCCACGTATGTGACGGGCTGGAAGCAGGCGCCACCGTCCGTCCTGGGAAAGGCCACGCCAGAGGGGCCTATGTGGGTCGGCCCGGGGGGACGAGGCAGAGCGAGCTCCCTTTGGAGAAGTCGGATACGCAGGGCGCGCTGAGGTGCAAGGGCCCCCTGCGAGGCCTGCCTCTGCCCTGCCCACCGGCGTCCGCGGCCCGGTCAGAAGACAAGAGTGAGCTCAAGGGGACCGAAGGGAGTGGCAGAAAGGTGCAAAGAGGGCTTGGGAGACTGCATCGCGACACCAGGGAGGGAAGAGAACTGCAGAGGCAAGTGACACTGTGGCGCCAGACTAGCTGCTCAGCCGGGCAAGGCAGGCGGGAACCTACAGGCATCTGGCCACCGCTGCTCCACACCTGGTAGACACGACCTCACATCGGCTACAAACTGACTTAGGATGACTGTTCTGTCCGTCTTCCTTGTCCAGAGCCAGTGTTTCGGGATCCTATTACCTCTTATTCCCTATTATATCCCAAGATGTGCATTCTCAGAAGGCTATGTGTCGTAGGTACAGGAAGGGACAATATTCTGAATTTTTCATGCATCGTATCAGTGAGGAGAAACCGAAACCTGTCACGAAGTGTCTTATCATGGGTGGTTGTCATCGAAATTGGATACCAGTGCTGCTATAAGGCTGAAAGGAGAGGAATTAGCTTCGCTCTGGGAAGGTTGGGAAATAAAATGGTTATGACCTTTCTAGTAATGGGTACACTTAGAAAAAAGAAGAAAACACACTGTGTATTTTCTTAATTCCTCCATCAGACATTTTTTTCTCCACCAGTCTTCTGATTTATTCGTCAAGTAAAATCTCTTTTCTACTTATGACTTAGGAAAGCTAAATTAGAGCCACACTGGTTCCGATCGGGCCATCTGCCAACGCACACGTTTCATTTGCAAAGTGGGCCGTTATTTTTCAAAGCAGAGTCATCGACACTCCTGTACTGTAACACGAAGGTAAGGATGGTAATGTTTTCTTTAGACTTTTCAGCTTCCTCTGCGGTCTAATGACGTGAAACACTAGGGCGGGGGCACAGCTTGACAGCTCACGCACATGACCCAGGTAACAAGGTGCTGTGCTTACACCCTGGGGGCTGCGAGATGAGTTTGCACAGATGCCCGAGCATATGGGCCTCCAGGCGGTGGCCCCCCCCCGGGCCACCATTTCACGGGTGTCAGGTGTACCGATTGGAAAGGTACATCATTTCCCATTGGCGATTATCCAGGCCAGCAGCGAGGGCACGCAAGTCGCCCCCCATCCCGAGGGGCTGCCCGCGCCAAGTCCTGCGTTCCCGACCATACGCCGAGCCCCGTTCACGCTGCTCCTCGGGCTTCTCCTTGACGAAGATGGAAAACACCCGGCCTTCTGGCAGGACGAAAGCAGATGATCGATGAGCTTTCCCTCTCAGCTGAAGGCAAGAGCCCTCACTCCTGCGCTGGCAGTTGGATCCGAACCCCATTTTAGGTAAATCCCTACGACCGAGCGGCCCTAGAGTGAGAATTCTGGAGCACCTGCCTCAAACAGGTTTCCAAAGGAGGGGTGGGGTGGAAGAGACTGAAAACTTTAATTAGTAAGTCTTAGTTTACAGTGATGAGAGAGATTCAGATTTGATTCCTCTTTATTAACTAGAACGAAACAAGCGAGGAGAAAAGATTAGGTGTCATATGCAGGCTTTTAAGTCCCCTTCAGGCTGTTGTTTCCAGCTATGAAAATCATGTATCCCATCTGTCCTGGCCCTTGAAAATAAATGAGCAAGACATTGGGGGGGTAACCATGGCCACCCTCAGCTGAAGGTCTTTCATCGTCTCTTCAAGAGAGGCTTTGTCTTGTTTATAATATTTTCTGATATCTAGGCCAAGACTGCTTCCCTCTTATGCCATTGGGCTTTTACATCGTAATCTCCAAAACTTTTTTTTTTAACTTTGTACTTATGTTTTAAATTTATATTCACATAGAAGGCATCTAACTGGATCCAAGCGGTTTTCTGTTTTAGGAAGAAAAGTCGATGGAAGGGCAATGGGACAAAGGGGTCAATGCTTGGGTAACAGGATGGCTCTCGGAAGGAGACCCCCAGGTGCGGGTTAGGGCACTGGAATTCCCAGGGGCCTTAGGCAGATGTAGGAGAGAGAGATGGGAAAGGGTCAAATTTTAGGGCCAGCGTGAAATACCAAGCATTACTGTAGGGCGGATGGTGAGCGCAGGCCTATTACCAGAGACCTGTGGACTCAAGCGCCCTTGGCAGCTCAATGGAGACGACGAAGCTAAAGGACAGAGGCTTTCACACTCAGCCCACCCTCAAAATCGTGCAGACCTAGGGTGCTGAATCCTCTCCTCAGTGAGTGGGAACAATAGAAGTAATAGTAAGAATGGCCAAGAAGTATGGCAATTCCACACCGCACCCCTGAGATGACGAATATTCAAACTTGCATGGCAAAAGGGGCTTTGTAGATGGGATTAAGCTTACTAATAAGTAATGACTTGAGAAATTTTCCAGGAGGCTCCAAGTAATCACAGGAGCCCTTAAAAATAGGAGAGGGAGTCCTCTGAGAGATTCAGAGCACCGGGGAGCCTACCCTGCATCTCGGGCTTCGATGGAAGGGAAGACTACGTGCCAAGGCCAGGCTTCAGGACCCGAGGGTGGCCCCCAGCAGACAAGCCGGCATGTAAATGGGAGGCTCAGAACAGCATGAGCAAGGACCTGGATTCTAGCAACACCCTGAATGATGCTGAAGAAAGAACACCCCCAAGACCCCCAGCTAAGAGGCCTGACCATGGACACCCACCCAATCGGAGTGTCATGAGATGCTAAGCAGAGGACTCAGCGGCACTTACCAGACTCCCAATACTTCTGAGCTACAGAGTACGAGGTGATAAATGGGTGTTGTGTGAAGCTGCTAAGTCTGTGGTCATTTGGTTACGGGAGCAATAAAAAAAGTAGTTCACACCTAGTTATAATATCATTACATCTTTTCCTAAGGTTGTGGTTGACTTCACTAATATGAAGTCAAAAGTGTGAGCTAAGAAGGAGATTAACTCTCAGGAACATGGGATGTAGGATACTGCACTTTTAGAAAAGTGGAGGGAATGTAATAGCTACAGGGAGAGAGAGGTTTCAGGTAGGGTGGGCTGTGGAGGGGCCTTGTCGGAAAGGATGGAGAATGTGCAGGGTGGAGAGAAACTGGCCAGTGGGACAGGTTCAGGGGCCGAGCAGGCAGTGGGAGGCTCTGTGTCGTGAGGGCGTGTCACATTCATGTCACGTGGGAAGGGCAGTGACGGTCAGCACACACCTCGAGCGCCGAAGGGTTTACGATCTCTGCGTGGAGTGAAGGACGTAAGAACGATGCGAGCTGAGGACAGGCCTGTTCACATGGGATGGAAACTCGATGTGAAAAATGTCATTTAAAAAAAGGCAAGCGTTGAGGTGGGCATTTCCAGGACCCCTGGTCTCACACCATAGTCATCTTACCCGTTTCAACGGGGGAACCTCAGCAAAGCTTCTTTCTTAGTGTTGCTCCTTCATTTTCTTGTTTGCCACCTTAACATCTTTTTAAAACTACTCAAAATACCAATAAATATATTACCAATTTTCAGTAAAATTATCATTCATCTTTATCTAAAAATTTAAGAGAAACCTTGATCCAGTCAAGTGAATGTGCTCCATCACATTTGGTCACTACGTTATCCTAAATAAATGAGATGTCCTCCAAATTTTGAGAAGCAAATCACACATCACAGTAGATTTTCCACGGCTGTGTCATGGCATGCTGGGCCAGGGAAAGATGCTTGTGTAAGACACGACTTTCATTTTGAGGCAGAAGTGCTACAATTTAGGTAAGAAAGGACTGTTTCTGTGGATCATGTTTGGCTACTGGAGTCCATTTAGACATTTTACTACCCATAAAAGAGTGCTAATGGTAGAATTTAGAGTTACAAAAGATTGTTTAGGGAGATTTTACTGTTCCTTTTGTAAGAGGTAGTTCAGTTGTAGAAATATGCTTATTTTTATAATATTGAACATTGACTGTTTATACCATTGAATGCTGATGGAGAAAAAGTGCTGTATCCGTTAAGAGCTTTACATGTTGTAGTGAGTGAAGACACTATAATTCAAATCATATCTTTTTAAAACGGCCTTCATTTTCGAGCTAAAACACAAATAACATTGTTTGTTTAAAACATTAGCATCTCATGAATCTTGGAAAGGAGCTTTAGGAAACGAACCGTGTTCAGTCTGTGTCCCTAAATTAATGCAGCAGGACCACATCCATTCGTGATCAGATTTTATCACAATCACATTTCTGCGTGGCCTTGTTAAGATGTGTCTCACAAAAAATATTTGGCATGTGCTGTTAGGAAAGTTTGTGTTCACATTACACTTTCACGTTCTCTTGCCGTACGTCGCATACTCTGGTGCTCATCATGGCCCTTGGTAACTGCTGCTGATCACAGACACTTCCCCAAAGTTTAAGAAGCGGTCGCATTATGGGTGACTGCTACTAAGCTTTTTACACCTGCGTCCTTAGTCCCACCATGGGATTTATTATTTATAGATTTATTGCCTCTATAATGCAAAATATGATATAATAAGCATGTAGCTGCCCCACACAAGGTGAATGCCGCTCTCCTCTGTGCGTAAGGTCATAGCTCCCTCCCTTGGGGGAGCGTCTTTTATTTTAGATTACCCTGAGCAAACATATTCCACATCTATTACACTAGAGTTTAGAGCACAGATGGTCGTTGCAGACTGCCATTTTATAATGCAGAATCACTCCATGGAACTCTAATTTTATGAAGCCAGCTTAGACTTGGCAATGAACGGGAATGCAGATTTTCCATGCCAGATGTACTGTGCAGTTGAATTACCACATGGGCTTCTTGGCCAGGTGGAACGATCCACATACTTTTTCTTTGGGCCCTGCATACTTTTCTCTCTGGTTCCAGCTGTGTAGAAATTCTCTCATCAGCCTCTCATCTGTGCATCAAGACCTTTCGTAAATGGTAGGATGACTGATGACAGAGGAAAAACATAGTGGTGCCAGATATATTTGCCAACACTTCAGAAAATGTCTACAGAAATGTATCATTGAATGTGCGCACATATTAAGCCTCCTCGTTCCAGTGTTGTTCCAATAAAATAGCGGGTATTAAGCAAATATCATCCACTTGGGACAACGGTACAGCCCAGGCCTTTGATGGGGTTCCAACCCACCTGCACCAGTGAAGCGAAGTCCCATGGGCAGGAGGGAGTACAATGCAGCACACAGGTGAACTCCGAGCCGTCACCCCCGATCAGTCCCGGGAGATTTAGGAGAAACGCGTGGAAAGTGAAAGGTGGAGATGTCAGGAGAAATGCTACAAGTGGGGGAACTACAGCGCAGATAGAAATCTGCCGGACTCGGATCGCACACTCTCGGTGGTTATCCAGGCTGCAGTATTTGCAACACACGTGGCCTTGGGTAAATTCATTAAAATGGCTAAGCCTCGGGAGATTTTTTACCTCAAAATATGCAAAAGTAAAATTACTAACTCTTAGTAGGGTTTTGATAAAGTTAAACAAGATAACTGTAGTTAGCAATTACAAAACACTATAGGCCAATCCCTCTCCAAAATGGTTTACATTTATTAACTCATCAAACCCTCCCAATAACCCTATGCAATAGATACTATCATTTTCCTCTTTTATAACAGAGAAAATGGGGACACAGTAAAGGTGAATAACGAGGTTAAGGTCACACCTATTACTGGAGGGGCTGGGATTCAGACTCCAGAGCTCAGGCACTTGAACGTTGTGTTCTATTGCTCAGTCAGTGGGCTGATGGTCACTGTTACAGCCAAAGACAGAGAGCTGTGTCCTAGGCTCTGGAACATATTTTAATGTAAGAGTCAGAAGAAATGTATACACATTAATGCTTTAACGTATCTGTCTGCATAGTCAGTCTGTGAGATCTGATGCTTTAGGTACATAAAACTGTAATCACAAATTAAAATATATTTTTTAAATGTTAGTCAATTTTTACAGATCTTTTGCCCACATAAATAATTCTTCTGAGAAATTAAGATCTAGATGAGACCCATCACAATTTTTTTACCCACAAATAAATCAACCACGTTGGTTGATTTATAAACCAATTTGGTACAAAGTCTATGAGGTACATAGTCATGCTTCTTCAGTTCAGTTCACAGGTGTAGGAAGATATTTAACCAAGAAAATTATTAGTGAAGCTTACACCTCAGCAGTTGTTACTGTCAATAAAGTAATGTTTTATTGAAAAATTGCAAGAGGATGAAATGAGTTGCAAAGTCGTGACTGATGAATTTCAAAGAGCATACCTGTTTATGCATTGAGTTTTCTCTGAGAAACACAGTAATCATTGATATTTCTCAGCAAAAGATGTGAGGAAACTGACGAGCAATTCTAATACTCTCTGCATTTGTTATTCACATTATCCTGGACAAATCACTTTTCTGCTCCATTTTATAAGTAAGATGAAAGGGGAAATTTTCTACTGCTTTTGGATTTAAGTAATTTGCTGCCTAAAAGTTATTTTTATTTCAGGAGAGGGAAACAATGATTGTGTCAATCATGTAAATCTATTTAAGTGAGAAACATTAAGTTGTCCTAGTGTTTGTATTTACTCTGGGGATTGGGTCATGGCATACTGAGAAAACACATACATACATATCGTTTTCTGCATGACAGATGACTTAAAGATGTCACCCCTACTGATGTTAGAATTTCTTTCTAACATAAATCTTAGAAGGTGAATTGTTCATATATGTAGGTATTGTACTTAAAAAATCTAATTTTTGGAATGCAAACTGCATGTTCTTAAAGGCTTGGAGCTATCAGAAACACCATTGTAACAGAATGGCTGCCTTGAGAGATTTAAAATTAATAGCACACAGAAACTACTTTAACAGCGCATCACTAATAGTGCGATAAGCTCTGTGACAAAGGGAAGCAGGTGCATCTAACAACGAAGACCAAGGGAATCTGAAAGGAGAGAATGATTCCGAACTGGATACTGCAGGTCTCAGAGTGAAAAGGAGGTGAAAAAAGGCAAGAAACAGGTTGGTTGCCTTGACCACCAGAATCAAAAGCAAAGTCCCTAGATGTTTACAGTCAACACAGGTTTCCCTGCAAGTTGCCTGTTCTGTCTGCCACCCCTGACGCTGTTGCCAACCCTCTGCTCCCAGCAAACTTGGACAGGCAGGTCTGCCTCTTAAACAAGCTTTGTGCTCTCCAGCGCCCTCTGCACATTTCGTCACTTTGGGGATGGTGAGCACTTTCTTGGCTCTAAAAGGCTAAGCACCCTTCAACACCCGCCCTGTTCTCCTGACACCTGGACACTCCCCAAGCTTTCCAGTTCATCGCTTCCTACTTTCTTCAAACCCAAAGTATTTTTTAAGACCATACTCTGCATCCAATGTGATTCCATTCTCTCTCTCTTTTTTTTTTTAATAGTGCACAATAACTCTGGGGTTATTTACATTTTAACATGCTTATATATTTTTTTCATCAGTTATACCCCTCCATTCTCCAAATAATGGATTTACATTAACATTACTGTTTTAAGGGTCCTGGGTGTCATCCGTCCTCAGCTTGATAGAGGGAAAGAATGGGAACTCATCATCACGGATAGTCAACGCACCAGGAACTCCGCAAAGCACGTGAAACATGCTAACTTTTCAAATCCCCCCAAATACATATGACCTCCATTTTCTGTGAAGTAAAACTGTTGAGGGTCACTATCACTGTAAACGCCACCCGAACACCTAGCCAGCACCCTGAGTGTGGAATTCAACCAGCAACGAAGCCCAGACTATTTCTGCTCCAGCACAGCCCGTCCTCCAAGCAGGCAAAAGAATCACGACCCAGGCCAGCAAATTTACTTCTCAACATTAGAAAGCTGTTTCATGTCAGAGCCAAATGAATTCTCACTTCTGTGTAGTGCCCACGTACCTTGCGAGGAATGACCCAAAGCCACCTTCCACACACCTGTTTTCAGCGGTTTCCTCACTTTTAAAGTGGAGCTTAAAATAGCAGGGACCCCATACAGTTCTCATAAGAAATGAACAAGGTGACGGGCAGGAAACGTCGAGTTCTGTCCCCGTCATTGTCGCTTTCACTATACTTGACTTGTCACACTATTTCCTCTCTTCTCAGTCTTCTATGGCATAGAAAACACCCAAGACTTTTTTTTGTGTGTGGTTTCTGGTTTTACTTTTATGACAGTCTCTCATTTTCCAGGATATTAAAAAAAAAGGGAAATGATACTTGACGTCAGTTCAAGAGCTTGACAGTTTAGTCACACCTAAGTGCGGGAAGAACAAAAGGGGTGTAGTCAAGGCTGTCGGGAAAACAGAGGGATTGTCACACAGCCTTGGGAAGTAGCGACAGGGGTAAGGCGAGTTACATAAACTTTCTCTCCCTCCCCAAATACCTTAGTGTACTAAGATAGGGGACTTAGACATCAAGAGCACTCCGGGAAGTGACACGATTCCAAATGCATGAAAAAAAAAAATGGGTGATATATGTTAGTAATTAGCTCTCACATTTAATAGCTTCTCAAAGACTGTGAATAAGTTAAGGGTGTTTTTAATATTCCTCTGAACCATGAATCCATGTACAGTCTTGTATTACATAATTAAAAATGTCTTTGATCAGAAGGTCTTAGATTTATCCTCACAAATGAAGCATTTAACCACTGATATCTGGGTTTCATTCAGAATACAAACAAGTCAAGGCAAACCAGGCCCAACTCAGGGTGAAGGGCAACGCGAGGGGAGACTGGACCTTTGTCCATAGCAAACACCATTATGTGTGATCTGGGAACAAAAGGTGGTTGACTCCCTTAGCGTTATCTTAATTCTGTTCATATTAGAAGGGTAAACGTTTCTTTATCTGGTCATTACACCAAACACACTTGAATTCATGTCACTGGTGTTTCTCCAGAAAAACATGTAATACTCTTCAAAATAGTTTACCCTCTACTACAAGAGGGTAAAACGTGAATGGATGTATCTGCGTAGTCATTGACAATGTTGCCGATCACATGACTACGTCAACTACCTTCAGGTCCTCATGACTAATGATGCCCAAGGTCAATAGGTGTCCCTTGTGGATCACCCGGAAGTCAGTGTAGGGGTGAGTCCACTTGCTCTTCACCAAAGTTTACAGGGGCTGTGTTAAGGCCTTGCAACCTGCACATCTCTGTGGCTGGAGATCAAAGGTGTCGGGCAAAGGTAGCTCTACAGTGCCTGGCCTTAAGGAACCCACATTCGTTCCGTGGATTACACTGAAGCTGCCCCTCACGGAATTGTCTAGGTTAATCGGCCACAGCATCAAGATGTGTGATGCATATGAGACATTCCTGGCTCCATTTCCTTATGTGACTTTGCTGTGACTACTGATGGGATATTTTATGTGAGAACAATTTAGAAAAAGGAGTGTCATAAGTATATTTGTTGCATTTTTATTCTTTCAGTGGGCCACACCCATGGCGGAACAAGTAAGTTTTTAACTGACCATTGATATGGTTTTATTTCTAAAAGTAGGATATTAACAGTGACATAAATGAATTAATTTAGGAAAGGCTAGATCTTCATTTTTGGATTAATGAAAAAAGTTATGAATGGTGAAAGAAAATACCTTTATTATATCTCCAGGTTTTCACTTAGTTTATTTATTACAATAACATACTACTGTGTAGCACTAACGATACCGGCCCCACTATGAAGACACATAATATATAAAAAACCAGTCTAAAGAACATGTCCGTGTAATCAGTGAAGGAACCTGGAGATGCCAGGGTTTGAACCTGGGGCCTCATGCATGCGAAGCATATGCTCTACCACTGAGCTACATCCCCAAGATGCAAGATACAAGATGCAAGAAAAGTTTCCTATATTGATAAATCAATACAGCCATTCCTGTTAATAAGATGAGCTAGACAGTCTCTCTCTAGGGAATGAAACGGCATTGGATTCCTCTAGTTTCAATTGCCAGTCACGGAGAGTTCAGTAGTCCTCCGGGGCCTATCCATTTGGCCTGCTACCTAGTAGTTCAACAGCATGCTGGTTTCCTTATTTACAGACATGAGAAACACATTTTCCTTCAAAATTCATCTTATCCATGCAGTCTCCTCCTTGTAAGGCAGAGAAAATATTTTCATTACCTTCCACAATTTCCCCATTACTTCTGTAGAAGGAAAAACAAACAAACAAAAAAACAAACAAAAAGTTTACATCCACTCTGGCTGGGGCCCTGCCGTTTAGATTGACACATACGGACGAACACGAGGAAGACAGGATGCGCACGCGCGCTGGAGGAACCCAAAGGGGCGATTAGACCTTGGGGCCTCTGTGGCACCTTAACCAGAAAAATAAATTTATAGATAAGTGATAAGACAAGGAGAGGACGGGGTGCAGGCTTTAGGGCGGCAAACTGTGAGAAGGTAAAGATGTGGGAGAAACCCCTGGAAGGTAAGGACACCCCAGGGAGGTCTGCTGTGGGCTTCCGAGTGCCTTGCTGTGTCTGATGAAATGGTTGGTGTCCCCTCTCTGGCACAGAGGCGCGGGGACAACCTTCACAAGGGTGTTGGTAGACTGCTTTCCAGCAGATGGGGGTGGCAGAGAGTGCATCCTGTCCGCTTCTGCTCAATTGCCTTCAGCGCCAAGAAATCCCTGCGCCAGACAGGCATATGCTGGGGGCGCGTATGCCGAACTCCTTCCCTTCCACCCTGTTACTGAGGAAAGCAGATGAAGGAAAAATGACAGAAGAGCTTATTTGTTGCGATAACAGTACTGTCCGCAGGCAGGGGCATGGCGCTTTGTTCCCCGGCACATCTGGCCGCCCACCCGGGCTCCGTGGCAGGCGGGGCCCGAGACCCAGCACCGATCCACGTGTTCTTTCTGGAGACGCGCGTCCAAAACCTGCAGAACTGCCAGCGCTTGGCGTTTACTGGCTGTGAGGATAAAGACGGACCAGTTGTTTGATAACTAACATTATCACAATGCGAGGACAAAAAATTCCACAAGCAAATGGAGAAGCTATCTTTTGGTTTCATCTGCTTGATTACCACGACCCACAATGCTGAGCGCAGCACAACCTTTGATGTGATATTAGCATAGGACCCTCTAAATATTTTATGAGCTCATGGGAGCCTTACAGAAAATCTAATTTCCGGGTTATCACTAACAGCACATTCTGGCTCCGACATTGTTTCTCTTCACTAAAAAGATGCACACTTTAAAGCGCAGCTTTGCTCTGTCCTAGCAACATTCTCAGCCAAGACGCTAGGAACAACAGCAGCGTTTATGAACCAACCCAGTGATACAGGACACACATCAATGAAACTAGTAGGAGGCATGGTCCACAATGATGTAGAATAACCAGGAAAGAAAAAAAAATATTTGCTCTTTTTACCTCTGGTTCCAATACAATGATGGCTCTCGAAAACCCTTACCCTGATATTATGTTTTCTATATAATACTAGATATTTAATTTCATATGTGTGCATGCTGGTATTCCTCTTGAAAAATGGGAAAGTACAGAATGATTCACATTTTGATTAAAGTAAATCCAAATCATAGCAAATTCTTTTGAGCAAGTGGTGACTCGGTGTTCCCACCTGAAGAGAACAGAGCAACCTCATAAACAGAGCACTTGAAGCCATTACGTCAGCAAGAGGCCCCATTTTATTAATTCTTTTACTCTTTCAAACAACACAATGGAGCTAAATTTTCCTTTATCACTCAGAGTATAATGAAAATACATTGAAATTGTTCCTTCTCTCCAAAGCAGACAGTCCAGTAGAAAGAAAAGCATCTCTAAGCATGTGCCGTGGTTCCGCTGGCTGCCAGCTGATGTGGCGCATTGGACAGACACCTAAGAACAGGAACAGTGGGAGGCTGGCGAAAAATTTCTACGAAGGGAACATTTGAGCTAAAGCTGCGAGGTTATTTTTCAGTGAAAGGATTTTTATGGGGAAGATTAAGAAAACAGAGCCGGTGGGTGGAACATTGGAGAACCTCAAAACTATAGGATGGATGGTCAGATTCTAGGAAATAAGAGAGAAAGAGGTGAGAAGAGAAAGCTGTGGTTTGAGATTGTCTTATATCAGGTAACCAAAGGCCACATGATGTGAATGCTTTGGTTTTTTGAGAAAGAGAAAGCAAGTTATTTAAACATTTTAGAGCAGAAGGACGTGATTGAATATGCACTCAGAGGTAAGACCCTGAAGGCATACAGACATAGTTCGTTCCTGCAGACATAGTTCATGAGGCTGGGCTCCCATTCTCCTGTGACGGGCGTCTGCACACGAAGGGGAAATTTGGACCTAGACACACGCAGGAGAGCTCAGTGTGAACGTGACGGCAGAGGTCAGGGGAGGTGCATCTATGAGCCAGGGACAGCAAAGACGGCGGCAGGCCTCCAGGAGCCGGCAGAGGACCCTGGCACAGACTCCCTTACGGGCCTCAGAAGGAACCGGCCCTGCTGACACCTTGGCTTTGGACTCTGGCCTTCAGAACCATAAGACAATACACTTGCTGTTCAAGCCACCTTGCTTGCAGCACTTTGCTTGCAGAGCCCTAGCAAACCAATCCACCCTCCTATGCTGTGACTCAGCCATCCTCCCTCTGGGGGCTCCTCTCAGTTCTTAGGTTTGTTGCTAGAATCCATTCAGCTGTTTCCTTTCCCAGCCTCCCTACGGTTGTGTTCATGGGAGTCGCCCAGAATTGTGTTTTCTCCTCACCTCAGTGGAAACTGCCTATTTATATTTTTAGCATGGAACGACGTCCCAGAGAGTAAATACGCATTGGCTTACTAGTTCTCAGTGAGACCACAAAGCTCTTTTTAGGATTGGTTTCCTTTGTTATCAATGACGTTTTCCTCTTATACCCTTGTGCTCTTGATCATTTGTCCCCATGTTAAAAATGGTTATATCCTCTACAAAGTGATCTTCCATAGTTTTCCTTTTTGTCAATAAATGTAAAGTCGGCTAATTCTGTCTCTAACGTCAGTCTGAAAGAAGGACTCCACTGTGGTCAACACCAGTACTTGTTGCACACCCTGCCCCCATTAGAGCATGTGATTGTACAAGAGCATTCCATAGAATGACTAAAACTTTCCTCCGCACGTATTTCTAGTCTGGTGTGGCTCAGTTGGCTGGGTATCGTCCTGCCAACCGAGGGGTCACTGGTTTGATTCCTGGTCAAGGCACATGCCTGGGTTGCCGGCTTTGTCCCCAGCTGGGGCGCATGCAAGAAGCAACAGAGATTGATGTCTCTCACATCAACGTTTCTCTCACTTCCTCCCTCCCTTACCCTCTCTCTAGAATCAATAAAAGAAAAAAGAGGATACATTTTATATAGGCAAATTGGATGGCATAAAGTAATTTGTTTTTATTTCATTTTATATGTGAAAATTTTATGACTATTAATAAAAAGAATCTAAATAAGCCTCCCCAGTTTATTTTAGTGGTAGCTATTATATCATTGTGAATTACATAAATTTATTTTAGTTGGAATTAAACAGTCAAAATCAAATTAATTTTCCTCTGCTTGTGTACATTAGAGATCTTTTATAACCATGACTTTGTTTACAATATGCATGTTATGATATTTTATAATTTTTAAGTTATTAGATGTTATAAATAACTGTTTGTCTATAGTCATCACTTGTGGCTACATTTTTTTTCAAAAGTTTTATCCAGCTGATGTAAAGTCAGCTAATTCTGTATCTTACCACTTCCGCAAGGTCCATATTAGGTGCCAGTTCCTCCATAAGTACTTCTCAAACAACACTAGTGGATATTAAAAATAGTAATGGTATCTCTTTAGGTAGTTCACAAATTACTTCCTAACATATTTTATGGTTAATCTTTTTTCTTTTAAAATGTTATTTTATTGTTTGACTGGAAGATCATTGGACACAGAGAGCAGGACCTCTGTCTTGATCCCTGTTTACAAAGCCTTGAATACAGGTGGGACCAGGTGCAACTTGGACACCATTTTCAGTTAGCTTACTATGCCTCTCTCATTTTAGATACATTTTTAAAGGTGCTTCTTCGCGAAATGGAGTTCCTTTAAGAGTGTTGTTTTGTTTTCAGAAATATAAAATCCCAAAGGACACTTAAAATTCCACATCAGATTTCATGCTCAGTTGCAGAATATTCAAAAAATTTATGAGCATAAAATCTTCTATCATAGCATCAAAATTAGAGATGTTTTTGTATCATGTTCGTATATTTAGATTTCTTAAAATACAATTCTGAAAAAACACTTTGTCATAAAAACGGACATCTGTTAGTCTGTCAAGAAACATTTATTGAACATATAAAGTAGAAGCAAGAATGTTATCTATCGTTTTGGCATTTCTCACAATAATTCTCTTGACATGATGTGCTTTCTCAGGGGGATGAACAGCAATCCCCGTCTGTGACCAGACAGCCTGCCGCACGTGAGCAGCATCACGGTTTTATGGAGGTATAAACGCTGTTTTGTTTGGGTTTTTTGAGAACACCATTTTTCTCTCTTGCCCCGAAATGATATCTCCGAGTATGATTGATAGGGTGGCAGGAATAATCAGACGGTGACATTTTTAACTGTCAAAGTTAAATAGCAATTCTCTAAGTTCAGAGATAATTGCGTAGAGCTGTTTTTAATACAAACATAGTATTTTTCTGCTTATATAAGTATATAAAGGCAAAAGTGAGTTAGGGATGAAGAGCATTATTAGCAGCACATGAGTCACACATGTCATCAAAATGTCACTTAATACAATAAATACAAAGGTGTGTCAGGTGGAAGCAATTGGCACACACCAATTACCAACAGCAATTGCAGAAACATGGGAAAAGCGGAGTCTTGGCAAGAAGCTATCATTATCCCTGAAAAGAAAGTTTTTTACTTCAGTGACTACAATAGGGTTGATTGTGTTAATTTTATCACCTAACATGATGGATGACAGGTGTACAGCATTGTTGAAACATCAGCAAGCATAACAGTTCCACAGTTGTGACTGTTGACATCGTACGGAAGAGAATGAGGCAAAGCTGGGGCCAGAGACCCCCGGCTGCTGCATCGCGGCTTCCTTCTCAGGTGGAAGAGGAAGAGGCAAGATGACAGCAGATTATGTATATTTTATAGTTCAGAGAACAGATTAACAAAATGTAGTTTCACACCTTGTAATACATTTCTGGCAAACTGCTGTCATCTCAACATTTAATGTTATTGAATGTATTTAAATTCAAATTTTACCTCAAAACTCAGCACATTTTTCTTTTTTCTAGCTTTATTGAGATATAATTGACAAAGTTGTGTGTATATAAGGTGTACAAAATGATGTTTAGAAATATGTGTGCATTGTGAAATAATCACCAGCCATTTCCTCCCTTTCTTCCTTTCTCTCTTCCCCTTCCCTCCTTCCCTCCTTCCTTCCTTCCTCCTTCCTTCCTCCCTCCCTCCCTCTCTCCCTCCCTCTCTCCCTCCCTCCCTCTCTCCCTTCCTTCCTTCCTTCCTTCCTTCCTTCCTTCCTTCCTTCCTTCCTTCCTTCCTTCCCCTTTCTATATATCACGATACTATCAATAAATTATACTCCAGAGACATCTGATGTCAGGCTTTATAAAATAAGGTAAGTGCATCAAGAGTGCACCAAGTGTGCACCCAAGTGTATAGGAAGACACCAGAGGGAGCAGACAGGTGGGAAAAGCATCAGATGTACAATCTGAGAACAGGTTCTAGATTTTGCAGGGCCACCCACAATGTCGGTTTGACTCCCAAGCCAGACACTGAGTAACAGCCCCCACTGGGGTAGTCGCAATAGCTAAGATATGGAATCAACCCAAATAACCTTTGGTGGATGAACAGATACAGAATATGTGGTCTACATGTATTCGTATATATAAATATATATACACATATATATACACCATATTTTATTATATACATAAATTTATAAATAGTGTATAAAATATTTCAAAAATGAACATATCACAATACAAATATCTATACAATAATTTTTTTTCCCTCCATGTAAAGAAGAAGATCATGCCATTTGGGACAACTCGACGGACGTGGGGAAGTGAGGTAAGCCAGGTGTCACAGCAAGACAAATACCAAATGAGCTCACACATCAAATACACATAACAAAACATCGCACTGTACACCTTAAATATATACAATATCTACTTGTCGGTTACACCTCAGTACAGCCGGAAAAAACATGCACTAGTGGGTAAATTAGTTAGGTAGTCTACATGCCTTGTCTTAGGAAGGTTAGAAGAATTGGAAATATTTATAATTATTTATCTCATTATCATCACCATTCCTTTTTGCTACAGAACCACAACTTCAAAATCAGAAAGTGAGCCTATACATAGAGAATGAGCCTGTTCAATATGAATGACACCTCCTGGAGGAACCTGAGGACCAGCCGGGTGCTAGCAGTGACCGCGTGCCCAGCGGGCCCGGGACCGGCGTTCTGGAACGGAACTGAAATCCGCATCCTGGTTTTCGGGTTCTTCCCTGAAAGTCACCGGGAGCCATCATATAACCCAAGGGATTCTTGGTTTCCTCTGCTGCAAAGTGGGAATAATGACGATGAGCACTTTGCAAAGTGTTTGAAGAAAAAATAGAGGTGATTTATTAAAGCTTGAGTGCGGTAGACGACAGGGTGAATGCTCACTGAACATCAACCATCAACACTATCAGCACTCCTTATTTGGAACACGTTCCTTAGGGTTTTGTTCTGTGTAACCACTGCCCGTAAGCCTTCTGTGATTGCATGAGAGTGTCTGTCTCTACACTAGGCAATGCAGTAGCCGCAGAACACGAGACTACTGAACACTTGCTATGTGGCCAGGGTGTGACGCTTCATTATTAATTTAAAGAGTAGCAGCCTATGGTACCCACCCCTGCAGTTCTGAGGTCTTTCCTCATCCTACACTCTGCTCCTGGGCAGCCCCCTTGCACCTGCAGGCTGTGTGACCACCTGGGTCCCGGCACACCCCCCGCCCCCGCCGTCTCCACTTCAGCGTAACGCAGTGTCCATTTACGGGGCACTTTTCTAAGGCAGACATGATTCTAAGAGCCCTGCCTGCCGTAGGTCATCCCAGCCCTCCAGCGTCCCTGTGACAGTAACGCAATTATTCTATTTACATCGCAGATGAGAAAACCAAGAGCAAGCCAACTGGTATTTGCATGAGAAATTAAACAAAAGGACCTTCATGATGCATGTGATGACTTGGGCGAGGGGACCTCAGTGGAAGGCTTTGCCCAGGGACATGGTAACGTCTGACAAAGCCAGCGGGCACTCAGATTTCCTTCCTTCTGCTCTGGGGTCAGCAAACATGCAAGCAGCCTGTCCGAGGAACTACAGAGGCAGGCAAGCCTTCCTGAGGAAACGGGGCGGGCGCGGAACAAACATGCTGAAAAGTGGGTCCCTGCCTGGTCGAAAAGTACGAGTAAAGGGGCTTCTGTGTGACCATGTCTGAGTTTATAAAGGATAAAACACAAGCTCTCCCCGAATCTTCACACACACACACACACACACACACACACACACACACACACACACACACAAACATATTTTAAATGTGTAGAAGATGGGAATTTTCAACATGAACGTTAAGGAAGTCAGGTTAGGATTCAGCCTCTTCGAGCCAGTCCAAATGCAGGCCGGAACGCGGTCAGTCCGTTGGACTGGAAGGCCCCTTCCTCTCTCTTATCGTGTGGAAGGCCAGACTTTAGCTTGACTTTAATTTGAAAAGCTTAAAGAATGTGTTTGAAAAGAACTAAAACAAAATTCAAAGTGAGACACGAGAGGGAATGCAATAGATGTTTATGCTCCCTTTTGTTCAATTTTAGAGAATTAAATCTCTCCTGAAGCTGTAAAAAAGAACATTTAAAAAGGTCATTTCTCAGCCAGGATGACAAGAATATATTTAATCTTGAAAACATCAGAGAACATAGTTTCCTTTTAAGAGCAAACGCCTCTTATTCTAACTCTAGACCACTGTTAGGCTCATTGGTAAGAAGTTAAACATAAAAAAAAATAAATACGAGATTGGACATGATATCACTGTGATCTGAAATACTCAAAGAAGAGACTGCATTGGCCAGACTTATCAACAGAGAAGCACTGGCTTTCTTTTCTGGCAAATATTGTAAACCTCCAGGTAGAAATCTGACAACTTTGCCTAGAAATCCTTATTCAGAGAGAAAGAAAATAATTCATATTCTGGAAAGGAAAGCCTACCTTGAAACTACAGAAAAACAGGAGCTGTCTGGTATTTATACAAATTTACAACACACTTTTAAAGTATCACATCATATTTTATATTTTTTAAAATGTATTAGCCAAAATGAGACTTAATCTTTATTACCTTTGAAGGAGATGTGGCTGTGCTCTATAGAGTGCAAAAGCCAGTTAGCATCATTGCACAGCCTGGTCCACCCTGCGACCAGCCAGCGTGACCGAGGCACAAAGCTAGCAGGCCCCAGAACCCAGGCTTTCTGACTCGCTAACCAGAGCTCATGATTTCACAGCATGCCCGACACAACCCAGAGGGTGTACTGCTAGTGCGCTGAGAATCTGAAAGATGCAGAGTCAGATGTCCTGGTGCCACCCCCTCCCCAAATGGGGCTACGTGTGTATTTCCTACTGTTTAAAGTAAGCATGCCAACATCACCTGCAATATTTTCTTTCAGGAAGCCTGTCTGACCATGACCGTCAATGCGCGGAAGCTGACCCTCCATAAGACACGCTCTTACGATAAACTTCCCCATGTCTATCACAGCTATTACTATACAATCGTCATCATCACTCTCCTCACCGTCATCACCGTCATCACCGTCGTCATCATCCTCATCTCTGCACGTGTCCGCATCTTTCACCGAGCCTGGAAACATGTAATGGCAGGGGCTGAACGTTACTCATCTTCTAATCCCGATACCAAAAAGCTAATTGGACACTTCACAACTGCTTAATGAAATCATGCTGGAGGGGGAAAGAAAACAATAAATTGATGGAAGAGTGAATGCATGAATGCATATAAATTTGACTGGCATAACAACTAATCTAACTTCAGCTTAGTGTGGAAAAAATTAGAAACCAAAATATTTCATTATCTGCCTTTTACCAACAGTTTTCGATTCTTCTGACAGAGACAGTTTAGTAATGTTCATGCATTTATGTTTTCAACCTTGCTTTTAGGAAATCCATATTACTCCATTAAAAATGATTTTTACTCCTCAGGTTAGTTTCCATGACCCCATCAAAGAGGACAAGTGTCAGGACTTCTCAAACGACAATCAATCAAATCGTTACCGCCTCATAAAACATCTGTGCTGGAGATAAACTATGGCATCACCGGAGACAGGAACTGAACCCTGGGCATTGGAGGTGAGATGCGAGAAGACAGCGATGAGGTGGCTGATTGGACAGTGCCCGCCAAGAGCGTAAAGGATCAGAGAAGGATCACTGCTGCCTGCCCGGGGAGCAGCAAGGACAGGGAAGAAACACCTCTCCCCTTTCAGTGTCTCCTCTTCATTTTACTCACGATACATGAGAAGCAGAAGCAGGGAGGCCAAGGATGTTCCCTGGCTTTACCGTCACAGGTTTGAGCCCCTGCAGACCAATGATTGCACGGTCATGGACTAAACTCAATTTTAAGAGCACACACCACGGAATACATTTCTGCCACATCAAAGAGATGCATAATAAGGAATAATTTTTAAAAGACGAAAATTGAAGCAGACATCTTCTGTAGATGGGGAGTGAATTTCTAAGCACAAATCCATGCAAGGAGGATACGTTCACTTGACCATGTTTTAACTTTTTAATGTCAGAATGATCATAAAATTGTAACAGGAGACAAATTGGAGAATTAGGATTCATGCAAATGTAATTGATGCATTCTTACATAGAGAGATTATAAAGTCAATAGAAGAAATCCATCTCCTACTCATTCGTTTCTCCTGCATAAAATCCAGAAGTCAGTTGACTTTGCCTGCCTTCCTTCAGCCCTGCTGCAGTCAGTGCGTGAGCAGCTTCCGCCCTCCCACCCGCCAAGGTCCACACACTGGGGCTGGATGTGCCTTCCAGGTCTCCTGGCTCAGGGCCTGGGCACCGACCCAGGTCGCAGAAACCTCAGTCCTGACTTCTCACCTTGTGATCCAGATCCACCATCAGGAACCACCAAAGCGAACTTCCCCAACTAAAGCTGCTCTTCCTCCCTGGGACAGGCAGCCTGTCCCCGAGGGCTGTCCCTCTCTGTCACTCAGCCCCACACTGCAGCCTCAGCAGCTGGGAAGTGCGCGTCGCAGAGCAGCACATTCTGTTCAGACAGTGCCCTGGTCTCATCACTTACTAAGACGGGCCTCACACACCACCTAAGGTTTTTACCTCTCCATCTCTATCGAAAGGGACATGTGTTGTGTCTTTGATGGGGCATAGCCCTTCCAGGAATATCTCACATTCACTACTTGCCACCTTTGTCCACCATACTGCCATCTGCCAGATGCAGTGGTGACTTCTTCATCCCTGACCCTTCTCTGGGGCTGTCTCAGCTTCAGTGCAGAGCCAGGCTCTTGCATGGAAACCCGTAGCAGGGGACTGAGCACCATGTTGACACCGGCACCAGGCCATTTCTGCCCGGTGATTGACGCCTCCAACAACCAATCTGTGCAACCAACCTGCATCCTGCAGCTCCTCTCTGGGTTGGCCGAGACTTCCTCAGCTCTGCACCTGCACTGCAAGGTGACCCTGCTGCCCCACACACCTGTCTCCCCGATTCCCTTCCCCAGGCCCCAGGTGCCTGGGTTCTGGAGCAGGGCTGCTGTAAATAACGCTGCCATGAACACAGGAGTACATGCGTTCTTTTCAAATTACTGTTCTGGGTTTCTCCAGATAAATCCTTAGAAGTGGAATTGCTGGGTCATAAGGCAGATCCATTTTTAAATTTTTGAGGACCTCCAAACTGTTGTCCACAGCAGCTGCACCAGTCTACGTTCCCGCCAACAGGCACCAGGGTTCCCTTTCTCTGCAACCTCGCCAGCCCTTGTTGTTTGCTGATTTATTGATGGAAGCCATTCTGACTGGAGTGAGGTGATATCTCATTGTGGTTTTAATTTGCATCTCTCTGATGGCTAGTGATGTTGAGCATTTTTTCATATATCTATTGGCCATCTGTATGTCCTCTTTGGAGAAGTGTCTGCTCAGGTCCTCTGCCCATTTTTTAATTGAATCACTAGTGCTTCTAGTGTTGAGTAGAATGAGTTGTTTATAAATGTTGGGTAAGAACCCCTTCCCAGATGCATCGCTGGCGAATTCTGACAACTACTGCCCCTCCCACTGGCACCTCACGCAGGCGTCCGCCCAGACCCCCAGCAAACCCACAAGCCACTGGCCCTCCAGCCCATCTCCGTGTCCGCTCCCTGGAGAACATGACACGCAAAGCCTCACCCAGCACGGGGCACATAATAGCAATTTAATGGTATTTGTGGCTGGAATAAATCAAAACCACTACAACCACAGTAAAAAAGAAAAACATGGAAAGAAAATACACAGATGAAGAAACATGTTCAATTTCACTAGGAATCAAAATAAAATAGCTTTTAAACAACCAGTATAGCAGGACTGCAAAGAAAGTCACTGTTGTTTCCGTGGTGCAGAGGAAGGAGCTAAGCTCTCATACATTTAGCTGGTGTTCACAAAAATACAGTTGTTCTTGTCTCACCCCACAGCCTGATTTCATCGAAGATGTGACGGCAGGCTCAGGTTAGATGTGGTCACAGGCCCAGATACGGGCCCATGAAAACCTCACAAAAGCCAATGGAATAAATCCAGCTCCCTCTCTATCTGTTTGACGTCGCTGTCCCTTGCTGTGCCTTGTGTCTTTCTATGTGTATGTGCGTCACGGTCCTCTCTCTCTTCCTTGCTCTGGATCTGCCTTTCTCTCTCTCAGGTTTTTTTTTTTTTTTTCAGATACGACATAGTTAGTCCTGTAGTTTAAAAACAAACAAAGCAGAGGCCAAAAACCTCGTTGAACTGAAAAAAAAATTAACTGTGCATTTCTTTCAATGGTTATGACTAAGCCTTGGAATTCATTTAAACAATATCCTTAAAGAGTCTCATGTAGCCAGATTTTCTGTGTAAATGACTCTGAAGAAACCGTGTCCAAAGAGTTTCATCTACGTGGAAGCATCCGCTTCATTTCCCCCAGCCTCAGTGGCTGAAGAAGTGAATGAGTCTGTCTGAGAATCTTAGGAGGCTTAGTGGTTCAGAGAATCTGAGTGTAAAAGAAGGCGGATTTCATTTAGAACACTCTGGTCTATTATTTAAATAATCATCGGACTCTCTGAACCTCATGTTTCCCCATTTTAAAATAAGCCTGAAAAAACAATATTGTGAGCTCAAGTGAGACAACTTGATAGAACGTAAAGCGTGATCAAATGTCAGTAAAAGATCATAGATTTGACATTTTCCACTCAATTTAAAAGTGGCTATTTTAAAGCAATGTTGTAAGATAGGTTTTGAAGCTGCTTGCTTTTTTACTTTTCAACTATGTAAACTTTAAGTAATTCAATAATCAAATGATAAAATATGACAATAAACCCCTGCAAAGTATCAACGGAGTGACTTGATTTTTTTGTCCTTGTTTCAGGGACTATGCAGTTAGTTCCATAGTTTAAAAACAAAACAGAACGAAGACACAATACATCTTGATAATGAACTGAAAAGAAAAGAAACATTTAACTTTAAATTTCTAGAATGTTTCTGGTATAAGAAGCTATTGCTATCTTTTAAAGAAAAAAACATTATTTTAATGTTTCTTGGATATATTTTAAAACTTTCAGACAGATCAATTTTGGGGGCAAATTTATAAAGCCATCAACTCCTGTTATTTCTATGTTCCCTATCACGTTTATTACAAGTGTTTGTGTGCCGTGTATGAAAATTAGAGTACATAGCAGGCCATTTTCAAACACTTCGGTGGTTTCTGTCATTACCATGGGATATTCCCGTAAGGACACTTAAAAATAAGTTGGGCCTTTTTTATTTTAAACGATCATAAAATTCAATATGAATTTTAAATGAGCTTTTATGAACTATTGTTGATCATGATCCTAATTTAAATTAGATCAATTATTTGTCAGACATGGAAAACAGGGCGACAGCCCTGATAAAGTAAAATCGATCTAATTTAAAGTCGTATCAAATGTGAGGTGCTCTCCACGCATGCATTGTGCCGTGGGTGTGCGTGTGTGTTCATGGGTGCAGGTGGTGTGTCTTGTAAGAACGTATGTATCTTCGTCAGCCCAGGCACTAGAACAAAATACCGCCGACCAGGTGGCTTGCACAGCACCGCAACTTCTCCCAGTCCTGACGGCTGGAAAACCCACAGCCAAGGAGACGGGATGCAGGGCGCGCTGGGAGCCCTCCTCCGGCGCCTAGATGGCCGCCCTCCTCCTGAGCCCCGCCGGGCAGAGAGAGGTCGTCTCTGGTCTCTTCTTCCCAGAGTGTCAGTCACATTTTGGGTTAGTCCCATTGTGGGGGCCCCACCGGCACGACCTAAGTGTCTCCCCAAAGCTCCGTCACTAAATACAGTCGCACGGGGGTGTTGAGGCTGCCATGGATGAACTGTAGGTGACACAGTTCAGCCCGTAGTGATACATGTATTTATTATTGGAAAAAATTCCCCAGAGAAGGGAATGATCATCACTGATTTTGTCTGTCAGGGATGTCTAGCCTCCTGGCGTCTAAGGGCCGCACTGGGAGAAGCAGCGCTGTCTCGGGCCACATGTTACATACATTGCGACATGTAATCCAAAAACACTCACATTATTTTAAGTAAATTTACCACTTTGTGTTTTTTTACCATATTCATAGCCATCCAGGGCTGCATGGGGCTTCTGGGCTGCAGGTTAGGCATCACTGGATGGTTTACGGATCCAAGTGAGGGTCAGGCTGTATGAAATATTATCACAAAACATATTCCATACAAAAAAGGTTTAACTTAAAATCTGTGGAGTCATATTAATGTCTATAAAAGGTTGAGCATTGGAACTATGAATGCACCTGCCACTTAGATAGAAAATAGGTTTTTGTGCTCAGTATTTTTCAGAAGAGAAATAGGTGCCTACTCTTTTAGGCAACAATAGCCCCTTTTTCTGTTACTGATTCAAAACAGCATTTATAGAAAATGTCTATAATCATACAAAACAATATTGTAAGAAATTATATGACACTCTCCAGAATTTTATGTTTTTCTTTATTTTCTTAATAATATTCCCATTATTAAATCATTCTTGTTTTTAATATCAGTTTTTAATATCATAATAAAATTTAGAATTTTTACTTTTAATTATACATTCCTAATTAAAATCACAAATTCTAAGATTATTTTCTTAGAAGAAATGCTACTTTTTGATACTGGACTCCATTTGTTTCTTAAAATCAAAAACAAATGTATATTTATTTAAGAAATGTTGTTAATCCATAAAATTTATATTAATCTTACTTTATTTTCTTTGTTTATCTGAGAATTACAAAGCAAAGTATAAAGGCAAAATCAGCAATTTAACAATGTTTAATTAATTATTATATAAGGGATTTGAAGAATGCACTCTAAGTAAAAATATCACCCTTGAAGTTGAACAATTAAGCCTACACCTAACTCCTAAATAGTTTAAAAACAAGTTCTGCAAATGTTCAAAGAGCAGATAATTCTCATCTTATAAAAGTATTCTAGAGCAAACAGTAGAAAAATACCCACATCATTTCCTGATACCTAATAACCAAGGTGTTGTGCCAGAAATAATAGTAAACAAAAAAAAACTACAAATCTATATTAGTAATAAGCATAGATGCACAATCCAATGTAATATTTTACCAAAATGCATTCAAACATGTTAGAATAAAAGGCACTCCATTATCAACTAGGATTTAGCTCTATAATTCAATAGAGTTCCAATTAGATAACCTGTTACTGCAATTATCTACACTAATAACAGAAAAACTGTAATCATTTTAGGTGCAAAAACCAAATACATGAAACTTTTCAACATTCAATATGTATCACATCCAAGAAGAACTGTTAAAGAAAAATGACAAAGTAATAAATTTCAAAACTTAATGAAAGAATAAAATTTTATGAGAAATTGAATAAAGAACAAAGAATGAGGTTATGTCTTTCCAGATACTAAAAAATCCATATACTTAAATCTGTATGAATTAACTGTTAATTGAACTATTTTGGTGGAGTGTAAGAACAAACAATATAAATGGAACAGATAGCAGCTAGGCTAGAAACAGGGTTATAATCACTTTGGAATTTGGTTTACGTTTCTAAATAGTTAAATGCGCATTTGGTTGTGCTTAACAGAAAACCCAAACAATACAGAATTAAATAAACTGTGGCTAATAGTTCAGCACTGAAAAGAGTGGCTCAGGGGTGCCATCCGAACTCGGCCGCTGTCACACTTCTGTTCCACCGTTCTTCCTTGGACACCTTTGTCACACTTGGGTTTAAGGTGTTTGTCCCTTCAAACTCGCAGCCATATTCTGGGCAGGAAGAAACTGCAGAACCGAGGCCAAGAGGATTTGGCTGTGGGTGAACCTTCGGTGGAGACCCCCTGCAGTCACTGCCGCAGACATCCCAGAACTGAACCTCGTGACCACCTCTGGTGGCAAAGGAAAGCAGGCCAGGGAACGCAGAAGCTTTCCAGCATCTGCAGACAATGAAGCAAGGTGGGCAGGGAGCTGAGCTGCCTTGTGCAGCCAACGGTCTGACAAACCCGATGAGGCCTGGCATCAGATCAGTTGGCGCGGGGGGGCGCGCGGGGAGGACAGGTACTAAAATTGATCATGTTTATGCTATTGTGTATTCATATAAGACTATGAGGTTAGAGTCACTCATCACTCTGTTAAGACACAGTCTAGATGCATTTAAAGGATCTCAAAGCAAAAATATAAAGACATAGGGAGACAGTATTGGCATGTTTATAAAAGCTTAGGCTAACCGGAGAGATTCTAAAACAAAACACAAAACTGAAATCCACAAAGGAAAAGATTAATACAGCATCCTGCTTCAGATTTTAAAATTGCTGTACAACAAAATATATTTTAAATATATTTTAAAGTAAAAGGTCAGAGTGGGAGAAATTGTTTACACACAAAAATCAGGGAATTCATATGCAGAATATTTATAAAAATCCCTGTATATCTTTATGCAAAAACAATGCAGTAAAAGAAATAAGCAAAGGAGATGAATAATTGATTCACTGACACATCACTAAGAAAACTAGAAGATGCTCAACCTCAATAATTATCAGTAAAATGCAAAGTAAAAGCAGATAAAATTTTTCTCAACTGCCACTCTGGGAAAATTAAGAAGCTTGAAGAAAATTTCTTGTAAAGCTTGAAGAAAATTTGTTGTGATAAATGCTGATAAAATTTTTAAATGTTATATATCTTATAATGGGAAGTTTTGCTTCGCCTATTAAAAGTTTCCCAAAACAAAATGTCATTGACATATCACTCGAAGATCCAAAAATTACAAAATTTTATCAGTTTGGAAAAAAAATACTTGCACAGAGATAAGAGACATTTTTAATGATGTCTGTTGCATAATTATTTGAAGCAAAATAATTATGAATTGCCTGAGTTTCTGCCAAGAGACTGGTAGACACTTTTAAAATCTATGAGATTCTATACATAGAAATATGAAAGATCTCTACAACACAGTATTTGTTAAGTGAAAATAAGCAGGATATAATATCATTTATATTTAAAATTAAAACATGACAGATTATATAGGTGGACAGATGATTGAAAGGTACAGAAATACCTGTTATGGATATGTGAAATATTTATGTTTTATAGATGTGTATGTTTGAAAGGGTTAGGAAAAGTTATCACTCAACATGGTAACCGTGACTCTTCCCAGGGCACAACTCAATCATTGCATTTTTTTCAATGAAACTGTATCTAGCCACTTGCATAAAAGAGCAAGGTTAAAAAATGTAATAAAAGCTGGTGTGAACACAAAATAATTCTAAGACAGCGTGTCCTCTTGCACCTGACCCAGGACAGAGTGACCAGGGAGCGCCAACCTGAGGTTTACGTTCTGGTGCCTGGAGACCGCCATGGCCGCAGAGCTGAAATCCGCGGCCCAACGCGGGCGCAGGCAGACACACACAGTGCACACATCACACGGGTCTGCACACTTAAAAACAGCAGAGAGCGTAAAGTCATGTCATGTTTTTGCTGCAATTAGAAATGTAAACGGAACAAACAAAAAAAAGTATCAAGTAGTACATGCGATTTTTAGTTTATAAATAGTGGCCTAACACCACATGTGCAGGCACAAATGTGCACGCCAGTGGAGCAAGCTGGCCATGGTCAGAGACAAAGATAGAGACGGGGGACAAATAAGGGGGATGTCACAGATGAGCTTGCAGATCACTTCGGAATGCTGTGCACCTGGTTGTGAGCACGAGGAAACATATACAAGGACACTCACTGCAATAGTTTAAAAGTAGAGAATGTTGTAGAATCACTTAAACTTTCATTAATAGGAAAACAATGATCTAACGTGCAGCACGTATTTAAAAAATGAGTTCGACCTATAACACCGTAATACAGCTCACCAATGTGCAGATCAGTGAAAAAGCCGATAATCAGACAAGGTCAGTGGACAGAGCAGGAGCCCATTCGGGATCATGTGAGCGCCCACTCTCTACTCAAATTTTATCAGGTATTTTCGTTGTCCTTGATTCCACCTGTCTTTTTGAATCCTTTAGATCATCTTATAAGAAGAGAACTGCAACATGATTAATTTAAGCCAACTGAAAGTCAAATAAAGTCACAGCATGGTGTGCTGACGCCTGCTTCTCTGAAGTTCACGGGGACGTAAGTGGCAGAACTCAGTCATCCCACAGAGAACGTGGCAGGGTGCCCAGACTCCTCTTCCGAGGAGAAAAATTATTTCAGCATCTTGTACATCAAATACATCGTATTAGTTAATTTTTCAGTTTCCCTTTTTGGGGGGATTTACTGTGTTTTATTTTTGTATAAATTTACAAAGTTTCTCTCTTTATAGTAACATTTATTTAATTAAAATAACGATAACAATATGTCCGCACCGACTATCACTGAGGCCATGGCCTCTGAAACTGGGGCATAGATTATTTTGTAATTAACACTAGTAAGAAGAACAAAATTCATTAAACATTGAACTTGAAGGAGGCCACTAAATTAAGCACTTAATGATGTCATTTAAAGTGTCCCACACGCCTGTGTTTTTCCAATGGCCGAGCTGGGGCTCAGGCAGGCTGTGATGGGCAGTTCTGTTGTCAGCTTTGCTCGGCTCGAATTACATTTCCAGATTCTTGTTTCTGTATGGTTCTCAGCAATCCAATGCAAAATGTCACAAATGATGGAAATTGCAGGGAAAGTTACACATCACACAATTGTAGAGTCAGGATGCTCCGAGGGAATCAAGGGAGGCTTCTCGCCAGAAGCCCTGATTGATGTTGTCTTTAAGGATGGCGGTTGCCCAGCACTACGGGGTAGAGAAAATGGAGGATTTTAAATGGAATCACATATAGAAACTTTCCAGTATTTTATCTCACTTTGGACTCGAGACATAGCTATTGCGATCTTATCTCCTCTATATTGATTTCTTATTACGCAAATAATGCTTCTGCCTAATTATAGCACCATCCTTTATTCTCCACATAAACGCATTTCGGTACCAACTCTTAGCTGGAAAATACCGGGTGCTCAATAAATGTTTGCAAAATATTTGCAACATATCTTTTTTCCATTCAGAGGGAGGTCATTTGACACTTGAAAAGACAGTCAAGTCACTTGCAGTTGATAAAAATGGAATGTAGTCCACTTATTGTCATGTGACAGACCTCCTCAGGTAAAGAGAGTGCCCAGCGCCAGGCCGAGCATTCCTTATTTTTGCTGATGAAAACGACTCTCAGTTGTCATCCTTTGTCACCTCCTTCTGATGCCTGTATGTGCTTCCTACCAAAACTCCACCTCTCACCTCAACAGAGCAACCGAATTTCATCTTTTAAGAGAGGATCGCGGTTCCCTGACTCCAGAACCTTCCTTGCTTCGGTGTACTGCTTACTTGCAGGTGAAGTCCCTAGCACCGCTGGCTTTGATCAGGGACATTTGTAGGACGGGCAAAGGACTGAGTTAAAAGAAATTCCTTTATCACGTGTCTCAGGACTTCAAACATCAACATTTTCAGGGATACTAAACGATACGCTCAACGAAAGCCTTTGTTTGGGTTTATCCTTCTAACGAGTCAGGGCTATGAAAGTCTATGACTGGGATTTTAGGGGGGAAAATCAGCTTACACGAATAACTGAGTCTCAAAGAGGTCACGCAGAGAAGGCACACACTCATGCAGTCACGAGGCCTCCGCAGACGCCTTCTTGCAAAGGCGTTTGCTTTGGGACAACGCAGCCGAGCCTCCAGGACCCTCCGTGGCCACCTTAATTATCCAGAGGCACTTCTCTCTCATTCCCCACCGCAGGCCTTCCCGCCCTTCCGCTCCCTGCAGCCCCCGCGCCCACCATGTGCTTCCACTGCATCATTGGCTCGCTTTCAAGCAACCTTGCTTCTTATAAATAAATAAATTAATTAATTAATTAAATAGCGCTCCTCTCACCTCCCCCCTGCGCCGCTGTGACAGGCTGTAGTCATTCTTTCCTGTTGAGTCACAGACCTCCGTGAGGATGAAAATCTCTTCAGACAGAATGTGTATATAATGTTGACTCAGAAACGTTGAAGCCCACGGTCCTGGGATCCCCTTCGCCCTGCCTGCCTCCTGTGCTCCCTGAAAGAATTAAACGCTGCTCCAGAGCTCAAAGCCAAGCTCCTCTGTGCCACGGCACCTAACCCTTCGCGCTGGCAGATCCAGGTGCCCCAGGCAAATCCCCGCCCTCACCCTCGCCCCTTTCGGGTGCTGCCCTCGTCCCAATGACCGAGTGTCTGAGGCCCCGGCGAGGCTGGTTCCCGCCCCGCTCCCCACATCTCTTCGTTCAGCTACGGCGCGTCCCAGCAGGTCACCAGGCAGTGCCAACCTTCCCTCCCTCTAAACACCCCACCAATCGCCAAGGCCCTTAAACGCCGCCCGAACATCGGGCCCCCGGCCGTCCGCGCGCCGCCCTGGCCGGGGCTCCAGCCCTTCCCCCGAGCGCTCCACTCGGAGCTGGCTCTCTGCTCTCTGTGTTTCCTCCCCCAGCGGTGCCACTCCCCGGAGTGTGACGCGCTCCCAACAGTCCAGTGTGTCTCCGTCGCCGCAGGGACAACATCTCAACAGCCTGGTTATTAATCCATCTATGAAGCTACTCAGCATCTAACCCTTGCCAGTTATTCAGACCAATTTTATATATGCTTCTATCGCTTTTTAATTGTGATAGGATCGACCCAAAGCACATACATTTCATATGCATTGCTACAAGTCTTGGCAAACGATACACCCATAGAACCATGATTCCAGAGAAGAGAGAGAGCACTCCACCATTCCAGAAAGTTCCCCTGTGTCTCTTTCTAAACAATGCACATTCCAGCAGCCAGCATCACACTCCCCCACCTCAGGACAACTTTGTTTTCGTTTCTATTACTGGAGATTAGATTTATTATTTCCAGAGCTTCACAAAGCCCTTAGAACTGCACCAAACCTACAAGCAAAACCTGAATAGAGTGTCTGGCTGTTAAAACAGAAGGTTTACCTAGAGAAAGAGTCTCCTCACATCACATCCAGCACGTCCAGAATGCAACGGAAAAGCGAACGTCACGCCCAGAACCAGGAACAGCCCACCATGAATGGAAAAGGACCCTCCTCTAATACCAACATCAAAGCGGATCCAATGTTGGAGGCAGGTGACAAGGATTCTAAAGCAGCCGCCATTAAAATCCTTCAACAGGTAACGATGCTCTTGAAACAAGTGAAAAATGGATAATCTCCACAAAGAAGTGAGAACTACAAAAAGGCTCAAAGATCTGACTGAATAGCCTGCGTGGGACAAGATGTCATCTCGTCCATCTCGGGGGGAAGCTCCGTGACACAGGCCAAGAGCGTGGGCCTTCAGAATCAGGCCCCGGTTAGGACATGGGGCTACAGTGTGAGGTGAGCCACCTGGGGTGACGGCCTCATCAGTGAGCGAGCAAAGCTTCTTGCCAGGTGACAGGCAGGAAGCCACTCTCCCCCCTCCCAAGTAACAGAGTGGGAACTCCCAGTCCTACATATGTGAACAGTGAACTATTCGGGAAGGTGGCTGAGGACTTGGGCAGAAAAGGCTCGGCCTTAAGTCTTGTGTTGTTCCCTTTTCGCCACGGAAATTTCTTGGACATTTCCCATATTAGGACCTATTGCAAGATGAGAACATCAGGTCTGAGGGTCTCAGTTACCCCTGGGTAAGACGAAGTGCTTGCCCCTGGCCTGAGCAGCGTACAAAAGTTGCACTCAGAACTGAAAAAGCCTTTAGCAGTGGAGAAGCCTCGAAGTCCAAACGGCTACAGGTTAAAGACAGCGCACAGGAGTCCTTGCCGACTCCGGCTCAGTCAGGGCTCCAGCTGATCACAGCCACTGCCAGCCCCACACGGAACCCCGGGAAGACAGACGTCGCTGTGAGGTTACATGTGGCTTCATTTGTATGTTAAGCTTGGAGATACTTTTTTTCCTAATTTTTAAAATCCTCTTTGAGACTACGCATGAGAATACGCTATACGTAGGCTAACTGTTTCAAGAGGATATTTTAACTCTATGTTAATCTTGTCAAAGTCCTTATGTTACCAATTTTATAAATAAGCCATAATGTACGCCAATGTATTTCCTTAGATATCTGCCAACGTAACTATATGTATTGATTAAAATGTTCATTCTCATTAACGGTAGTTAATGAGTGCGTTTACTTTGAAATGAATGTCACTAAAATCCTTGAATTGCTGCTGCTGTCCCGGTTCCCTAACTACTGAAAATGAAGTCCCTTCACTCCCCGGGGGGACAGGGTTGTGGGGGTGCCGCAGGGACGAGAGGTTGCCCTGTGGCTGCTGGACGCTGTCACTGGCCGCCCTCGTACTTTGTTCAGAAAGTGCTCTCTCCTGCTTTCCGCTTTCCACTTTCCCCCGCCAGTCCTAACCAGGACAAATATTCCAGGAAAAAATTAACCTTTCTTGTTTTATGGTATCTCTCTTGGTTTTAGGCACGCTCAGAGTCAAAAATATGAGCGTAACAAAACTTAATTGATATTTTCAGACGTCCAACAATAAAAAGTTTTATTTTTTCATCAACTCATTCCCCGAGGTAAAAATCTGCTTGGGAAATCTTTTTATAAAAACATTGGGGGATAGTTGTTGTTTTTTTCCCCTTAAATTAGGAAAACAGATTTTATTTTGGTTATTTTAATGAGCTTCATTACTATTGAATTTCCCTCCTCTAAATAAGTTATCTTTCAAAAATTTCTTTTAACAGACATTCTAAAATTTCATTAGAGTCTATTTTTCTTCTGGATTATCTTCACTGAGGGCATGTTTAAAAACCTAATTAAACTTCTAAATAGTTCTCTTGGTTACTTAAAACTGCCAGCGCGGAGGTATGGCCTTAATTGAAATCTAAGAGGTCACATTAAGGTTTACAATAAAATGTATACTGTCCTTGTTATGCAGCGAAAGGTCAGCACCATGAGCCTTTCAGATCCCTCCGCTGCCTGGAAATTATTAAAATACAGTCACATGAAGTGGTTTCAAAATCTCTAAAAGCAAAATGAAGCTATTTCTTGTTGGAATTTACTGGGTTTGCACATACCATGATGTAATTAGGAGTTATTCCAGAGAGACTGAAGGAGACAAGAGATAACATTAAAAAATAAAATATTAACTCTTTGGCATTGACATCCACCAGCCATGAAGCAGAGTAACCCAGGATTAGAGTGGAAATTAATGCTCTTTTAGTGCCGTGGTTCCAAAGTGTGTGTCTGAACCACTGTGCCGATAAGAAAAGACATGCTTTGGGTCTTATTCCCAGATTTCTGCATCCGCGGGGCTGGAGTGGGACCCAGGACCGGCATTTCTAAAACATTCGCACGCGAGGCTGAAGCCACTAGTTCAGATGGAGAACACACCTTGACGATGATCATTCTAGAAAATTAAATGTGATGGCATAGGCCCGTCCTGCGGCAACGACCAGGCTCAGTGGCAGCCCTCGATAAATGGCAGCTGGCCAACAGCGGCAGCCACGGTGGGGCAGATGTGTGACTAGGAGCAGCAGGGCTGGGGGACTGGGTGGGCCACTTGGTTCTGTCCCCACAGAAGGGCAGGCCCGCCCTCTGCAGCCCACCTCGGAGCAGGCCGGTTTGACCAGGTGCTGGTGCTGCCTGCAGTGACGGAAGTTTCGTCCCCATTTCCACGCTTACGGCCTCATATTCCTCCTGACCATCCATAAGAAGGGTGATGAACTAGGAGAAAGGGGAGGAATTCAGCTTCTAATAGGTCCATAAATTTAGAAGGGAAGTACTAAATGTCAGAAGGAGGATGAGAAAAATGAGGTTGTTGTCAAGATCTATATATTTTAGGCCAACATCTGACACTGGCAGAGTGCATGGTGCAAGGCCCAGGGAAGGGGCAGAGCAGGAGCCTCAGGAAGGCCTGGCTGTATTTGTTTAACCCGCCACTATATAATGGCATCAGTTTATAGAACGAATGGATTCAGTCAACTACAGTCGATCGAAATCAATAAACAGTGAATTTTAGCAGGTTTGATGAATATGCGTGTGCTGACTGAAAACACCAAAGCGAGCCAGGTACAGCGCCACCGCTGCACAAAAAGAGGTGGCCAGGAAGGTTAGGGATGACCCTAAACAGGACACCTAAACGGGGGCAACCCGAGGGGCCAGTCCGCGAATGGCAGGACGGGATGAGCCAGGGCCTAAGAGCGGACCCACAGTGACATTGGTAAGTATACCTGCAGAGTGTCGTCATAGGTGTATGAACCAAGTTGTGACAGGCAGTGATCTCTGGAACACCCACTGAATCAGGAAATAACCTAAAGAGGGGCAAACGTTTGAGCGTGGTATCACCGTGGGAGAAGGAATTCTGTAGGTGGGGAAGCAGAGAAGATTATGCACATGGGCAGGAATAGAGCTAGAGACTACATGGAAGCACAAATCCATTGTGTCCACCGAGAAGGGAGATAGAAATCACTCATCACAAGAAAAGCAACAAGAAACGTGCATGTGTGTGCGCTTCCCTTGAATAAGTTAAAATCGCCTTGTGCTGAGGAATCATTCCTCTTTTGAATCACGCGGCACGCAGCCTTCCAAGAGCCTGGCTTGCCGGTCCTTTGCCCACACCGAGCCCAAACCCATAAGCTGCGTGTGGTTAAGTATAAACACGTAGCCATGTTGGCATGTTCCGTTTTGAGCTGCACACACACAGTGCAGGAGATTCCTCCACATGTCCTGCCAGTCACGGACAGTCCTATAGTCGGCCAGTATCTCTGATCACGGAGATGAAAATGCCAGGGTTTCCTGTGCCCCCCCGCCCACAGCCGCAGTCCTCACTCATGTCACCGAGAACTTAGCTGACGTAAGACCGCCGCCCTCTTTTCCAGCAGCAGATCCAGCATTGTTGCAGATGGAACGTTTGTGCCCCCTCCAAATTCCTACGTCAGACCCTCACGTCCAGCATGATGGTGTTAGGAGGTGGGGGGAGCCCAGGTCACGAAGGTGGGGTTGGTGTTTTTATGAGAGGGCCTGAGGGCTCCCTCGCCCCTCCTGCAGGAGCTGCGAGAAGAAGGCACCGCCCTGGAGCAGGGAGCAGGCCCTTACCACCCCAGCGGGCTCCCCGATTGCAGGTGCCCGGCCTCCAGAGCGGGGAGAAACAAGCGTCTGTTGTTCAGAAGCCACCCAGCCTGTGGACTGAGCTGCCCCAATTCTTCTTCGAAGTAAAATTCTTTAGCAGTTGCCACGTTAAATGTGCTACCCTAAAACATAAAGTGCTGACGGGGCACGGGTGTAAATCCACCCCCATCCGTATTTCTTGAGTAAAGGCTTCACAGAACTGGTCCCTCATTGAGCTTATCAAGCATTAAAATATATTACATCATAAAAATGAAATAAATTGCTCTACTCTAAAATCTAGCTCTTAAATTTTCCTACTAGCCATTTGAAAAGCTAAACTCTCTGCTCTGAGAGAGGATGAGGCCAGAATTTTAAGTGCCATTTAATGAACTCCAGTTTGCAAAGAAATTTTTTAAGTCTTAAAAAAATGCATTCCATTGATTGCTACTTATGAAACAATAAAATATCACTGCTTTTCTTTGCTAATGTAGTTCATTTTGATACAGGCAGGCTCTCTGTTAGAAAAATCTTAATCTCTTTGTAGGTGATTGATCAAAAAAAGGTAATTAGTGCCAAATTCAGATGTGATTTGAGTGATAAATAATCGAAAATGATATGAGAAATTAGTCCAAAATTAACTCAGGGAAATAAAAATTGCTCAGTTTTTTTTTCATGTTAATGGTATGTCTTAGAAATGGTTCAAGTCATATAACTTCAGGCAAGACCCGTAGGAAAAAAACCTGATATATCAAGAATTAAACTTAGTTGAAATTTTTACAAATCACTACATTCTAAATATTGAATGAAATGATGACAAAATGACAGAAACTATGAATGACGCTAAGGAGAAGGAGAAGGAGCATCCATGTCCCTAAGTGTTTGAAACCACCTCACAACCGGTACGTCACTTGATATTCATAAGTCTCATGGAACACAGGTAAGGAAGAGAAAAGGTAGAGGATCGATAATAGACTCCCATCCTAGAGATCAAAATACGTGACTGCCATTGATCGGTGACGTCCCCGTGTTGACGATGGTAGGTAGCGCCAGAGGGAGGACTGGTGTCCCTTGTTATCTTTGTGACAGGGAGATATAACATTGGCCACTTACATTTTGGGCTCAAGCTCTGCTTTCCAGGGAGCACACACGCAATTATGAGTTGAATTCTATACTGAGAGCTCATTCACCCACCAGGCTTTACCAAGACCCTGAGGAAGCCAAGATAACAAGGAAATAGGAGACCCTCTTTCACTGGAATTCCAGTCTACACAGGTGGCGGGCCTTAAGCAAGTAACTATTTCAACGTGTGTTTAATCCACTTGGTGTATGTGCATATTCATAAGTGTTTATGTATAACTCTAGTTCTGCCTCTCACTAGCGGTGTGCCTGAGCCAACTCTGCGTCTCTCTGCCCCTTAGTGCGCTGGCCTTCAAATTGCGGTCAATAACAATCTCCCCGGGTGTTGCAAAGGTTAAGTGGAGGATTTTTTGGTGTGCTGTTATACACTGGTCTGGACACCTAGCAGTTTTTCAGCAAATATTGTTACTATGCTATTATAATGATGATTATCAATCTGCTTGTACAAATAAAATACTCTTCTTACAGAAATAAGTAGGATTTAAAGTTATGTATATACAATTGTTGTAGAATTAAATACATACTTATTCAAGTGGAGAATATACTTTCAGATAAATTTTTCAGTGGACTGTGTTTCTTACATTCTAAAGAGTCTTTAAGAACCACCAACGAACCATTGAATTATATTCAGGTTAATTGGAGGTGTGAGGTGAGTTTATTTACTATACACGGGGAGTTCTCATTAAAGTCGCAAGAACAGTGAATTAGAGGACGCTGGACCATTGCTCCAAAGGGATTTGCAGGGTCAGTTTCCTGCAAGCTTCTGGTCTGTCTTTCAGCAACAGATCAGCATAGTAATTTGTTTAGCACGTGTTTTGTTTCAAGACGATCCCTCAGTTAGCACACTGTTGATTCACGAGTGTTCACTCCCACCCATGGCACTAGGACCCCCGCGCCCCAACAAGAGAACCTCTGCCCACATTTTCTCTGGGACAGCCCAGCCTTTGGGAGCACAGAACATTAGGCAGCTCAATACTCTATGCCATTTTAAAGGCAAAACTATAAACACACACCCACACTGAGAGCACAAAAACGAGAAAATCGTGACACCGACTAGACCAGGGAGAGGACACAAGTTTATAGGACGAGCTCTGAAACAAGCAGGTGGGGGAGCCTGGTGATCCTCGCGACCAAGGTGGGAGCCAGCTGACTGCGCATGCCACGCCTGGGAAAGGCCAGAGAGCGCGTGCTGAGCGGCGATCGGGGGCTACGGAGAAATCTTCCCAAGCTGGGGATTCTGCACAGACAGCGTCTGTGAAAGGAGGATCCCCAGTTCTTGCCGGCGATTTTCCTCCAGCGAGGCTGGCGGAAGCTGGGACCGGGCGGGGGGTGCCAAGCTGCCCCGCGTGGCTGGGGCTCCCGGAGGGGCTGTTGCCCAGCTGCATTGCCAACAGGGAAGACTGCGCTCGTAGAGACTCGCCGTTCTGTTTTTGGGGCCGCGGCTCCTTAACCTGGGGTTGATGGCCGCAATCGTTTGGTTTAATTAAAGTTTTAGAAATATCTACAGGTCTCGCTCCCATACCGCCAACGTCTAGCTTTAAGAACAATGGGAAAATAGAATTTTATTTTGAAAAGCATAGGCAGATTTGGGAATTTTTTTTGTCAGCTTTACAAAAGCAGCTCAATATCTTATAAAATATCGTGCTCATCAACAAGTACCAAATATAATTATTTGTGACCAAAAACTGTCTCTTTGGCCACTGCGTTTTCCCAGAACTAAATTCATTGCTCAGCACTTAATAACAGAGTTCAGCCCGTCACTTCAGTCTGACACCTTGGCCCAGGTTGTTCTGTTTTACATTGTTATTTAGAGTTGAAAGAACAGAATCCTGGAGGAATCCATCAGTTCCTGCAGGAACTAAACATTTTTAATGCACAGCAAAAACAGCGCTGTTTCTCAAGACAGAATTTTGACCCTTCCATTAATCAATTTCTGCATTACTGGGTATTTGTAAATTTCAGAATTGCTCTCTCTGGGGCACGTACCTGTGTCGGCTTACCAAATGTAAGCTTCATGTAAAGCTCCATAATGTTAAGACCTGTGTAACACCTCCCATTCTTGAATTATTTGCTCATTTTATTCCTTTGGCAATTATTTTTCCTTTCCTTTTTCCTTTCCTTCATTTCTTCCTTTATTTTTCTATTTATTAGAAAAACTCCTTTGAAATAAAATGAATCTTTCCAGCATAATGTAAAAGATTAAAATGTGTGTGTGTTTTGTGCGTGTTCATGAACACACAGGTGCTTCTGTGCGTAACACAAGCAAATGTGAACTGCTACCTTAATATTCTAAGTCTATGTTGTACTTAGACTGAGGAAGGGAGGGAAGAAGGGAGGAAGGACTGACCTGTACAGATTTACCTCAAAATAGAAACTACCAGCATTTCTTAGAAAGAAAAATAAAAGTCCTACAGAAAAAAAAAAATTGTTTCAGGAGGAAAATATTTCAAAATCTTTAGACATTTCCCAGAGGAAATGTCTCTATCAAATTCCAACAGAGATTAAAAAAAAGTATTCTTCGGGGGGAAAAAGGCTTTTGCTTTCTCTTATTATGTTTTTCGTTATCTTTCTATGTTATCCACATTCATAGGTGTGCTCACGCCATTAGTAGATGCAGCCACTTCTGAGTAAGAAGCGTGGCTCCAGCCACCCTGTAGGGACGCCTTTGCCATCCGCCAGTCCCTTGCTCTCCGCAGCTGAAAATGTCCTCCCTGCCATGTGTCTGTGTGAGTCATGCCCTAACCCCATGGCAGGCCCTTCCCGGCCTGCACACAGGATTGGTACGCGGGCCAGACGCCCATCAAAGATTCCAAGGAGAAACACTCTGGAAGTGTTCTAAGGGGATCCTCATCAGCAGTCACTGCTTAAATATACGAAATGTGGAGAGTATGTTCGCAAAGAGCTCCATCGTGAGGCAAAATCATTCCTTACGTGGGTTCTGAACTGAGGTTAAGGATAGGGAAGCAAGAGATGGTTAGTGCCCTGAGAGGTAACAAAATGTTCAAATTATTAAAACTCGGTTAAAAAGAAAAATAGTGAAAAAAACCCTGCTCTTAGAAGTTGTCTAAGATCAGAAGAAACCATTATATGTGGTATTAACAAGGAACTGTACTTATCCCTGTATGTATGTACTTGTAGACAAGGTCTGTCCAGAAAGTATCCATCCATGGCATGAAAAGGAGACATTTATTGAAGACGATACAAAATACAAGAAACATTGTACATAGGACAATGGCGCCTCAGTCCTCTTCAAAGAGGCACCCTGGGACCTCACACAGTCTCCCAATTGCCATCAGCTGCCCTGCTGCATTTTCCTGAATCTCATCAACAATCTGAAATCTCTTCCTTGTCAAAGGTGATTTTAGTTTTGGGAGAAGCCAGAAGTCACAGCGCACCAAATCTGAGCTGTAGCGGGGCTGAGTCACCCGGGTGATTTGATGTTTCACCAAAGAACTGCATGAGATGCGACACATGAGCGGGCGTGTTGTCCTGATGAAGCTGCCAATCTCCAGTTGCCCATGGCTGCAGCTTCTGAGTCATCCAAATAGTTTCCAGGGAGGGATGTTCAAACTTAATGTAAAATTTGATGCAGATTCATTGCTCTACTCGCTCAGTCATTTTGAATGTGACAGCCACACAGCACACATGCTCATGCAGTGGCATCTACGACCCCCACTGATTATTACAGTGAAGTCATCATTGTTCACACATGCTCATTCCAGTCCGCTCTCCTGGGCTGCCAGGGGACATCGATGTCACGCAAACCATCCTCATTATATTAACAATGGCTGGACTCTTTCTGGACTGACCTAGTACATCCATGACATCAGGAGTGATCCCACGACCATCTCTAGCAACATTGTGCCATAGTGAGTCTGAGGTACAGCTCCTGTCAACTGAGGAATAAAGCACTTGATCTTTTAAGTGGGATGAAGTTATAGTCACATCCCACTTCCCCAACAAATGTGCTGATACTAAGCTATCCATTCCTTACATCACCACTGCCAAAGCTTAAAAGGCCAGGTACCTGTTCTTTGTCTGCTGTCACCGCGGATGCAGGCTTGTTACGAAGGGACGCGCTGCCCTGTAGGACTCTACACCAGATGGTGTTTATAAACATCTCATGTACATTTGGAAACTGTGTACATCCTGCAGCAGTGGTAGCTTCCTGTCTGGGTTCAGTAGGCCAGGTTTGCCAATTCTACTGTTTGAACCACCTCTGTTCTCAGTGAATGCTTTTCTCCACTGGTTTTCTGTCTGAAAGAAAAGGTGTGTTAACTAGAATTTTGTATCAACTGTGATTTTGGAGTGTTTTATTTTTTCCTATATTTCTATTAGGTTTTGCTTTATATATTTTGAAACGATCCAATTGGGAGAATGCAATATTTGAATGTTTTTATGTTCCTGTTGAAGTTGGATCTTCCTCATTATGTAAGTGACATGTGTTTATGTCCACAAGTTCTTTTTGCCTTAAAGCTTGTTTTGTCAGATAATAATAGCTCTACACTAACTTTATTACTCAGCATTTTCTTGGTATATCTTGGTGTTTTTTTTTTGTTTGTTTGTTTTACTTTAAATTCATTGTATCCTTATATTCCACATAGATCTCATAAATAATTTATAGTTGGACTTTTTAACCCAGTCTATACAATTTATTCTATGTATCTTTTCTCTATCTTCCCTTGCCTTCTTTTAGATCATCTTGTAAAACTATTATGCTTATTCACTCTCTTATTTGGAAGTTTTCTACTCTTGTTTCTGTAATATAAATCACTGGCAGCTTTTTAATATTTCAAAACTTAATATTAATCAACACCCGTACACTCCCACAGGACAGTACAAACTGAGAACACTATCTCCTCCTAACTTATTTACTATTGGTGGTGTGCATTGTAATTCAATATTTGTTAAATACCGTAGAGTGTTATTTTATGCACTTAAAGTAATTTAGAGTTACCCACCTATTTGCCACTTTGTCATTGTTTATTTTCTTTTCAGCTCAAAGCTACTATCAAGTCAAATTTCATCAATCTTAAGTAGATTTTTCAGTGTTCATTATTCTTCAGTATGCAGAGTAAGTTTTCGCCATCCTCTCTCTTTTATTCATCTCTAGACTTTCATGAAAACAATATTAGATACCCTTTAATCTGCATGCCTCTCACTCTATTTGATACAATTTTCGATTATTATGTCTCTCTTCCTCCCTGGGCAATTTCTTTTGATCTGGCTGTTTCACTAATTTTCTTTTCATCTATGTCTACTATGTTTTTAAACACCTATAGCAAGTTTTCAATTAGAGTCTTGCATTATTTCTTAAAGTTTTATTTGAAATTACTTTAATCTGCATTTTCTCTTTTCATAATTTTTACTTTACATATATATTCAAACTCACTTTTAATTTCTTTTAAAACACTCTGTAAGTATATTTTTTAATTTTTGTGTTATTTTTCATTCAAAGATGCTAGATTGCTTATGTGCCTAATTATTTTTGCCTCTGTGTTAGACAAAATAATGAAAAGAAATTGTAGAAATAATGTAAGCCTCACAATAAAGTGTGCTGCTATGGAAATGAGTCGACTCTCTGTTGCTATTGGTTACCTAGGGATATTATTTCAGGACAATCCAAAGCCATTTCAGGATTTGAGCTTTTCAAGACTTTCCAAGGCACACAAAATAATACAAAAAAAAAAAAAAAAAAACTTTAAAAGGAGAGAATTTAATTCCAGTTTGGTTTTACCCAAGCGTGCACCTCTTTGGGGTATCAGACGAAAGCAGGGGTGGCAGTTACCAGCTCTGCCTCTTGGGCCACTGTCCGCCTTCAGCCCCACCACACCATCCTCAGGCCGATGCCCTCAGGCCAGATGGCCCCGCCTTTCCCTTCACCTTTGTGCATTCTCAGCCTTCTTCCCTTTGTGCCCCTGCGACTCCTCCCTATCTTCAGAGCTTACAGAAACTTCGGAGAAGCTTAAATATTTCACCTAGACTTACCGTTGTTCTTAGTGAAAACATGCCTCTTAGTTTTCCTCACCCACTACAAGCTGAAGTAGATGTGTACCGTATTTCCAACATGGGAACGGACACATTCCATAGGTTTTTCCCATTGTATCAAGTAACAGGAAAGAGACAGAATCCTTGGCTCTTTCTGAAAATAAACATGCGCAGACTCACCTCCAGCTATTCTGACTCCCAAGGTCTGTAGTCAAGGCTGGACATTTGGGATTTTCAAAGAAATTCCCAGGTGATTCTGACCTAAGCCCCCCCATCCCCATGCCCATCACCGCCGCCAGCAGTTTGGGAGCCCCGACTCCGAACCACGCGTCCTGCGCAGAGGACTTCCGTGTCCTCGGTGTACACGCCGGATGCATGAATCACTTACAGCTCACAGCCACTAGGCATTTGCTCGTGGGTTGGAGAGCCTTAGGGGCAGGGGATCGCGTCGTCTGAACGGGCACAGGGAGGATTGCAATGTCCCCCAGCTGCTCTTGCTCTGACCGTAAGTGTCGCCTACACTCTCTCTGACTGTAGGCTGCTTTTTGAAGGTAGACTGCCCTTCCAGAAAACAATAGAATGAGTATCGATGCTATTTCTGTCTGTAAAGACAATGGGCTTCCCCCCGCCTTAGTACCCTTTGAGCATCATAGTTATCACGCTGTACCTCTTTATTTCACATGGTGATATGTGCCTGCAGAACACAGAAAAGAGACCTTTAAGAGTCTCTGTTTGCCCCCAGCCTATCTGATATCCCATTTGAAGACAATTGCACAAAATTAAGAGCAAAAGCAGAGAGTTCCTATTATTTCCTCACCGTGGCTATTAAGTCCAGTGGGCGGCACACATATCAAAAAGTGATTTCACAAGTGAGACACTGAATACCCCAGATCACATTTAACCAAACTCCGGTGTTGATAACACACCTACCACCCTTTGCCGGCAGTGGGAAACAACAGCAAACAGAGCCAGAGGCAGCGGGAAGGTGTCAGCTCTGCAAGGCCTTGGGCCCCGCACTTCTCCCTCACGCCTAGGAGCAGTTCAGGAGGACACCCCACATCGGCGGTGGGCCGCCCCGAAAGGCACGACAGCTAACTCCCATTCTCCAGAGAACCAAGGGAGACGGAGAACAAAGTTGTATCCCCGAGAAGCACGGGACACATGGTGAGTTGAAAATGACATTTTTGTCCTCCTCTAACACTTCTCGGCACCTCACGGTGTGCTGCACCACCTGTGACAAAGTGTCCCTGCTCTGAGGGACGCGCTCACAGATGTTCCCTTCAGCAGTCGGCGCCGACAAAATAGGACATCGATGGGGCTGCAGGGCGACGCCTCAGCTGCCATCATTTCCACCCATTTTGTTAGGAAGAATTCAGCACGTATGATAATATTGGAACAATGGCTCCAAATGCGCCTCACTCCTCAGGGGCAAGACGAAGAGTTTCACACCATTTTCTTTTCAAGAAGAAGTCGATGGGGTAAAATGCCCTTAATGTGATAGAATTCTCTAAGTGTTGAAGTGAACTCTTTCAATTCAGTGAGATGATCTTTAAGAGGCCCTGCAGATACGCTGCAGGTCCCTGCATTCCCGACACCCACAAGGCCGAACGCGGGTGTACTCAAGGGAACGTAGCAGGGGGTTCGGACAAGGGCCTTACAAATTCTTCACCACAGAGTTCATTCAAATGGCAAGTTCTCTTCGTGTCATTATCATTGGATAGGACAGTGACGGAGACGTGGCATTCTGGAAGAGACAGTATGGGAACATTGTAAACAGTTTAATGGAATTTGTAGAAAGACAATGAGACTCAGTAGGAAACATGTTGACCATGAAGAACAAAGTGAATGATCAACAGGGCAATGAAAGGTCCTTCCATGAACCGGCTGTTAGGAGAGCCTGGGGCGGGGGGCTACAGTTTGAGGATAAAGGGGGTGTAAAGACTGTGCTCAGGCCGCTGCTAACTTCCTCTGTGCGGGAAGACTTCGTGGCTAACCCGGCCCAGAGTCTCGGGTTCAGTCTGCTGTCATGACTAGTGCTGAAATTATTCCGGAACGGCAGGGTGGCCCTCCTTTCAGGCCACGGTTACAGAGACCCGCAGTCGCACTGAGCGGAGGATGAGGGAACTTCATAGCTGCTATGGCTGGGCAGCAGATGAAACATTGCAACCGCAGGTGGCTTTGCCGGAGCATGACAGGTCGGGGATAGAATGCCTTGTAAGGAAGAATGACAATACACGCATGCCATTTTACAGTTTGTATCACGTCCTAATGCCCAATGTGATGGCAGTAGGAGATAGGACTTTTGGGGGTTGATCTGGTCACAGGGGAAGAGAATTCGTGAGAGAGATCATAAAAATGACCCCAGGGAGCTCCCTGCTGCTCCTGCCCTGTGAGCTCACCTCAGGAAGACAGCTCTCTGTGAATCAGGAAAGGCAACGTCAGGAGAATAAGAAGACAAGCTACCGACTAGGAGAAAATATTTGCAAGAGACAGGTCTGATAAAGAATTCTTATACAAAATATACAAAATATCTAAAACTCAACAATAAAAACAACCTAATTAAAAATGGCCCAAACCTTAATAGGCTCATCACAAATAAAGATGCGCAGATGGCAAATAAGCATGTGAAAAGACAGTCCACATCATATGTCCTCAGGGAAATGCAAAATAAACCTACGATGAGACACCGCCACACACCTGTTAGAGCGGCCAAAACCCAGGACCCTGGCGGCACCCAATGCTGGCGAGGCTGCGGGGCGGCAGGGGCTCCCTGCTGGCGGGTCCGAGTGCCCCGTGGCGCGGCCGCTTGGGAAGGCAGCGTGGCAGCCTCATACGAAACTAAACACGCCCTCGCCGCATGACTCAGCAATCATATTCCTTTCTATTTACCTCAATCAGTTGAAAATTCATGTTCACAGAAAAACCTGCACATAGATGTTTCTAGCAGCTTCATTCATGATCACAACACGGAAGCAACCAAGACACCCCTCAGTAGGTGGATGTATAAATAAATAAAGGGCCACTCAGACACTGAAATATTATTCAGTACTAAAAAGCATGAGCTATCAAGCCATGAAAAGACATGGGAAAAAAACAAAACGCATATTCCTAAGTGAAAGAAGCCAGTCTGAAAAGGCTTCACTCTTACATAGATTGCAATTTTATGACATTCTGGAAATGGCAAAACCAAGGAGACAGGAGGCTCTCGGTGGCTGCCAGAGGTTAGGGTACAACAGGAGTTGAACAGTCAGAGGATGGGGGATTTCTAGGGTGACAAAAATACTCGGTCGGATCGATCCACGATGACAGATACATGTCACTATACACTTGCCCAAACCCGAGAGTGAGCCGTAAGGTAAACAGTGGACTTGGGTGACTACGATGTGTCATTGTAGCTTCAGCTGCAGCACATCAGTCATAGCAAATGCACCACCCTGGTGAGCCGTGCGATAACAGCAGAGGTTATTCATGTGTTGGGGGAGGGTTATGTGGGAAATCTCTACACCTTCATCTTGATTTTTCTGTGAACTCTAAAACTACTCTAAAAAAGGGCTCTGGAAAAATTCAAACTTTACCTAGCGCTGCCCCATCACTGTCTAACACTTTGCAGCCGATCTCATATAACTCAGAGCAAGGGTACACGTAAGGGTGGGGCCACTGTGCCTTGTCCCTTCCCGTGCACTGCCAGAGGGCAAAGGTCAGTACGTGCTCTGCGTGCCAGCCTGTGTCCACGTGCTGGCGAGCTGAACACGACAGGGTGCTTTTCTCATAAAAGACCTCGGCTTATTTGCTCCGCGATGGTTGCCTTTTCTAAACAAACACCACCACAGAATTGGAGCAAACCCGGGAGGCATAAACTTCTTGGTGTAAGGATTAAAATTAATTCAGCTGTATTTGGAGTAATGCCTATCTAATTCGCTGGGCTGTTACTATGTATTAAACAAAACATACAGGAAAATCATCATAAGCTGACAAATAACTGTACAGCATGATGTCAGTTTCACAGCTATACCGATTATTTCTGGGTTGGTAAATAAAACTCTGCATACCAAAGGAAAAATTAAAGACGTCTTCTTGAATGCTGATAGGAACAGACTGTGCATGCGTCAGACCCTTGGGGACACCTGCCTGTTGTTGGAAATTACCCGTCGCTTATCCACTTGCCCTCAACTTCAACAGGGAGAAAAAATATTACAGGCCTCATGAAACATATGTACAAACAAATGTCCTTTTTATTAACTACTCAATCAAGTGTGTTAAAACTGTCAAGAGTAATGGATGGCAAACCTCCCAAGTCACCACAGCTATGGAGAGTCACTGAGTTTGGCACCATACATGGATAAAATAAAATGAGAGAAAACATGCATGTTGCTGGTAAAATGTTTACATGGCTACTCGTGTGTTGCTCGGCTCTTCCCCAGTCGCTTGCTCTGGCTTCTCACTGTACAGGTGAGAGAGTCCCCACTTCGATGGAGGGAAGGCGGTGCTAGAAAGTTGCAATCCCACGCGGCACCTGCAGCAGCTGCCCCAGGGCTAGAGAACCTCTGGCAACTGATGTCACACTTTCGACATGAGGGCAACTGTGAGGGCAAGAGACGGTAGGCGGACACTTGGGGTCCACCGTAATTCCGTGTGCTCCAGCCAGTTTTGGCGAATGCAAGTGTGCGACAGCTAATTAATTCATATAAATTTTTGAGTAGCAGTATGTCCAAATATTGCAGGTTCTATTTTAAAATTATGTATATGTGCATATCTGAAATTCAAATTTAACTGGGTTTCCTCCCATTTTCCCTGACAAACTTAAAACCAGTGACCTCTAAGCATGAAGTTAGCAGTTCTGAGAAGAACCTCATGGTCCCCTGAATGGGGAATATTTTGAATGTTTGACAAATGATCACAAGGCAACTGAGGCTAAACCTCATAGGAAGCTAACTTCACATTGACATGAATGATCACAGAATATAAGCCAGTTTTAGGAAAGTACTATACACCCACATTTAAAGTTTATAGTCTGTGTTCCACCACTCACTATGTGGGTAACACAGGCCAATAACATAACCTTCCTTAGCCTGTTATACCATCTTTAATGTGGGAATACTACTACTACTACTACTATTTTGTCTTTGCAATTACTATGAAATTGCCCAGGGAAAATAGGTATATTAGAAATTATTGCCTCACTTCTTTTCATTTTGTGAGGACTAGAAGGCTCCTGTGATTCCAAAATGTCTCATTAAATTTCTATTTAAATTTACACCAGCACAACATTTCTGAGCTATGAAAGCTTTTGTCCCTTTGAAAACGCAAGTCATAAACGCAGCCTGCTGACCCTCGGAACCGCGCGCACCTTCAGTGGAGGAGAAGCCCCGCAGGGGTGTCGGTCCTCAGCGGGGGATGTTGCCGCCTCACAGAGCCCTCAGGCACAAAGCGGGGCTCAGGGGAGGGGCCAGACAGGAGAAGGCCAGGCGCGCCTCGCCATTAGAGTTCTGCCTGCCCCGGTCTTTCGGTGGCTATTGAGGCGTGTATCTGAAGAGCAAAAAGACTTCTTAGCAAAACTTTATTCTGCAATAGGTCAACCCATTTGGAGCCAGAAGTGTAGCAAGGTCTGTCCTAGACGAGGGTCTTAAATTTTAAAAACATGAAGGAGTTCCTGTGTCTTTATGTCAAATCTAGGTCAGGCTAAGATCCGTTCCATTTCAGGATGACCCCGGGGCTGGGTGACAGGCAGCAACGTTTTGGGGGGTTTCAAATATAATTCCATGAACAAGGGAATTGATAAAAAGACAAAAGGTTTTCAAGAAATAAAGGTATGGGTTATGAAATGGATCACCTTTAATATTCTTCCTAAGATGTAAGCCCCATATTGTGGTTTCTTTTCTTAATACTTTTGGTTTCTGGGCTGTGAGCAGCTCATGGGGCCGACGGTCCCCCATGAATTGAAGCGATGTCTGAAGGGTACATTCCCGCAGCATCGGGGGTTCTGCTCAGGCAGCGTGAAGTAGCCACAACTGGGAAAGAAAAAAGGCCTTTTAATTTTATTCTATAGGTAAGATCATGAATATACTTTTTACTTTTTAATCTTAAAGATGTGTGAATTTTCAAAATATGTTTTCTAAGCAATATCAACCTATACATGAATTTGGAGAAAAGAAACTGAAATACGTATTTTCCATATTTAAGTTGCGTTGGTCTGCATGTTTTAATAAAAACAGCCTTATTGTTGAAGAACAGGGAAATTAAGGTTTCTATGTTTAATTAGAAAGAGAAAAAGAGCTTACGCAAAGGTAGTTTTTTGGTGGCAAAGACACCTTCGTGCCTCACGATTCATTGTCAGGGCTAAGAGCCTCCGAGAGGTGCTCTGCCTAAACCATTGCGGCAACTGCTGAAGTGTAAACAAATATTCCAGGACTCTGATCAAATGAAAATGAATAGATCTCCCATCAAAGAAGACAATCAATAGGAATATGAAAAGGTGCTCAAATCACGAACCATCAGGGAAATGCAAACCAAAATGTCAACATTGTCTCACACCTATTGCAATGGCTATTATCGAAAAGACAAAAGACAACAAATGTTGGCTGGCATGCGGAGAAAGAAAACCCTTGTTCACTGCTGGTGAGAATGTAAATTGGTGCAGCCACTGTGGAAAATAGTATGGAGGTTCCTCAAGAAATTAAAAATAAAATTATCTTATAATCCAGCAATCCCACTCCTTGGTGTATATCAAAGGAAGTGACATCAAGTCTCAAAGCGCTATCTGCACCCACGTGTGTATTGCAGCACTGTCCACGGCGGCCAAGACCTCACCGGATAAAGAAAATGAGACGTATCTCACCCATACAAACTCGCAGTGGAGTATCCTTCAGCCTCTTGAAGGTCCTACCATTTGTAATAACGTAGATGAAACTGGAGAACACGAAGCCAAGTGAAAAAAGCTGGACACACAAAGATCCATTCTGCCAAACCTCACTTAGGTATGGAACTAAAACAGCCGCATTCGTAGAAGCCGAGAAAACACCGGCGGCTGCTGGGGGATTGGCAGGAGGCAGGGGATGCTGGTCCAAGGGCACCAAGTGTTTCTTACAGCTAATAAATGAATTCTGGAGACGTACTGTACAGCAAGGCGACAATAGTTGGCCACACTGTGTTGTCTGCTTGAAAGCTGCTAAGAGGGCACACCTCGAGTGTCCTCTCCGGATGGAGAGAGAGAGGGAGGGGAAGGGGGTGGGGAAGAGGGTGGGGGAAGGGGAGGGAGAGAGAAGGAAAAGAAAGAAATGGAGGAGGAGGAAGGGAATGGTAACTATGTGATGTAATAGATATGCTAATTATCTTGACTATGGTGACTTTTTTCAATACACACCTATTTTAAAGCATCATGTCATGCACTTTAAATATATATAATTTTATTTTTCAGATATATCACAATAAAGCTGGGAAAAAGATAAATGTATGAAGGTTTGAGATGCAACTTTAAATAAATTCAATAGCATTAAATATTGGGATGACAAGAGTTTGTCAGAAATGTGTTACTAGGTACGAAACTCTGTTTTGCTAATTTGTTCTATAAAATATAAAACATACCGTTGCCATCTTGTCAATTCTAATTAGGCTGTGGAACAACAGAAGACAGGCCACTTAGTGCATTCTCCTGTTCGCAGCGGGGTATTCATACGAGTTATTTAATCTGTGCATAATTATTCATTTGGTTTTTCAAGTAACTAATTAGGTCAATTTTTAGCAACGCACAACATTTCAGTTTATAGGCAAACAGTTATGGATTCCAGCGAGGGCCCCCTGTGCGGTAAGTTGCGTCTCTCCAACGACCTGAATGCAGGTTGCACAGGTAGAAAACATTTAACAGTGTATTCACGGGAAATACTTCTGGCATACCTCCAATTAGTTATTCTTCTAAAGGAAATGCTCTTTGGGTCTTAAAAAACTAGCTAGTGAGAGATAGATACTTCTTTACTAAGAAATATACATTTTAAATCATACAAATAAGGGATGTTCATATTTGGTGGAAGAGTCAAAATAGAAGTTGCAAAAAAAAATGTCCCTTCGTACGAGAAAGAGGACAGCTGGTAAATTTCCTCTAGAAATCACACCTTTTATCCAGAGAATCAAGTTCAGAGATATTTAATCATCTAAAAATGGAAATTTACAGCAATGCTAAATTTCTGTTCACTGTTTTTAAAGGAAAATGATGGCCCTTTATTCCTTTTCCAGCCCGTTCTACCCCATTTATTACTACGTTATTTCAGAAAAATTCAATCCCCTGACCCTTTTTTTAAAATCAGCTTATCATAGCTTTGGTTAGTAGGATGAAATAAAAGCCACCTCATCTTTTTGCTATTTCCCAAGCAAAGGTCTCTGTCTCAGTAGATTATACGGCGACTCCTGTCCTTGGGAAAGGTTTGACTATGTCACAGTATTGCAGTATTTTACAATAACTTTTTAGCAAAGTATAAATCCCCAAGTATAGTACAGTGAACTCTGACTGCTTTTTTTAAAACTTTTTTCCAAGAATATTTTTCTTTTTAATTTAAGAACGTTATCTATGACTACAATATTTGGGGGGAAAAAATGATCCCATAATACGTAAGGTTTTGGAGATCTTATTAAAATATTCTAAACATACTTTGTGTTTAAAAGAAAGTAGTTAATAACAGTTTGTCACTCTTTAAATAATCTATCAGAGCATTTGCAGAAAGCTAGCTCTAATTGAAAATTAAAACAACACTATTACATTTCTAATCCTCCATTGCTTACATCTTCCATTCTCTAAGATGCTTTAAATATGATATGCAACATTCCAGTGAAATTAACCATCAGTTTCCTATCTGGCTGGGATTTCCCTTTGATCACTCTCCCCCCGTGAGGGGGTGGCGTGGCGTCACTTCTTGTCAGAGAGCAACTGGGATGGAACATTTACCCGTAACGGTAGCATTGGCTCAGATGCCTGGGCTGAGGCTGTTACTCAGAAACACAGTGTTATCTACGCAGGCATCAAACTCATCAAGGTAACTAGGATTTTTCGGCACCCTCCCCAATGTCTATCACACAACAGAAAGTATCTATGAATGAAAATGGATAATTTAATAAATATGACAAACTGTTAGTGCCTCTAAGTTTTGCCTGGAGACTCCAGAGTGGCATATTATTAACGCGTCCCTTGAACGAACTTGGGTTGACTTCTGGCTTTGCGCACAGCCCCGCCCGGGCGCGGGGCGCAGCACAGTCAGCACCGCGGGGCGTTCAGGTTACCTGAGTCAAACTCAGTGCTTCGGGGACTGTGTGTCGTCTGGGGGCTGGAACCCCCGGACCCCCTTTCCTTTTCTCCCACGATAACTTCCAATGCTCCTCTTTTAGTGGAGATTAGCAAAACTATTGGTGAATGAGATTAAATGATTTCACTACGAGTGACTTACGATGGCCAATTTTTCTTCTATTTTCTGCTCTAGGCCTTGCTAATTGAGCATTACTAATATCGAGATCAGAGAGTGTATTTGACTTGATTAGAGTGAAATTAGGATTTGGGGTACCAAGAGCCCTTCTCCTCTGGAAGGGGCCTGCTGGCTACGTCTACAGAGAGGCAGAAAGGCAGTCACGAATTAACCAGCAGTGGCGCCCTCGGGGTGCGCGCCCCACTCCCCGGACCGGCCCTTCACCGGTGCCGTGAAGCCTCGGAACGCACGTCAACTTTCTCTTATCCCCCAGGGTCATGCTTAGAATGTGTATTTATCACAAGATTACAATTTTCATCATTATTTTTGCAATAAAACTGACTTAAAACCGGCAGAAAACAGTTACTGAACATAGAAAATATATTAATAATGTGACTCTTCAATAAAAGTAAGGAATGTGGCAATGCGTATTTACATAAATATCTAGATTAAATATTTTAATCATTGGTAATTACAGCATAATTATGCTTTAGTCATTTTATTCACAATAATGTCACCTTAATTGTGAACCTAATAAACCTTAATGTATAGTATAATGAAGTGTAAATGTGCTTTTTGTCTTGTAGACAGTTATAGGGAAGAAGAAATGGGCATGAAAACAGATGACAGCATTTAAAAGGTCAAACGTAAGAAGACACAAGACTGTTTGCTATAAACCCTCTATTTCCCAGATCATGTTGCTGCTATGTGAAGCCATGTAATAAAGCTCTGACCAGTAGGATGTGACCAACCAGTGATGTGCAGGATTTCTTGGAAGTGCGGCCATGTCGGTGCCCTTCTTTCTGCGTGACAACTGGATCACAGGCCCTGGATAGGCCATCTTGTGTCACATGGATAAGAAGGACTTCACGCTGGGATGGACGATGAGACCGAAAGAGCTTAGATTCCTGCTTCCTGGCAACCTGCTGGAGCTGAGCCGCCACAACAGCCTGACAAATAAGCATCTTCTTTTCTTTTCAAAACAGTTATTTGTGTCCTCCATTGCATGCCCACAAATGTACATCCTGAACATAAACGCACACCGTCGTGTTTTAATAAAGACCTTTACCCTTCTACCTGAAATTTCAGTCCCTAAAGACAGAGCTGGGTTTGTCAACCTCATGAGACTTTTTTTTTTTTATTAACCACATCTCAATTATCTTCTGCAAAGATAATGATTAGATGATTTTTCTTAAGACTGAAGATATAATGGGTTCAGTGGTATTAAACCAAAATCTATGTCCACCCCAAACCTCAGAATATGATGTTACTTGGAAATAGCGTCTTTACAAATGCAGTTATTTAACGATCTCAAAACGATAACATCCCAGACATAGTCTGGGCAACAAATCCAATGACTGATGCCTTTAGCAGAGGAAGGAGGAGGAGAGTTACCCACGCAGACCCCTGGGGGTCATGCGAAGACAGAGGCGGAGGCTGGTATGACGTGGCCACAGCCTGGGAGCCACCAGGAGCCACCAGCAGCTGGAATGGCTGAGGAGGGACCCACCCCTAGAGCCTTGGGAGGCAGGGAGGCCCTGTCGTCACCTTGATAGTGGACTCCAGGTTTCAGGACTGTGACAGAAGAACCATCTGTTGTTTAAAGTCACCAAACTTGCGGGAATTTTTTATGCTACGCCCAGGCAACTAATAGAAGGGCTAAACTAGATTTTTGAAGGGCCTCTTTCAACCCTGGACTTGTGGTTTGTCCGTGGGTCTCAGCTGAAAATGAATGGCACACTCAAAGGGTTACTCTGAAGAAAGTCAAGATGCAGAGAATGAACTGGAGCCACGAGAGCACCAGGGAAGACACCTCACCCTAAGGACTGATGGGGCAGGGAGCACACCTGCTTCTAGGGGGGCCATCAGGGAGGTCTTGCAGAGGGTGGCCTCCGAGTCACAGAGCAGGAGACAGGGGACAGAGCAAGGGTCTTGGTGCGGGTGCTGCAAGCGGACACAAGACAGCGAAGGTCTGATGCACAGGCTGGCCAGCACATGCAGCCTTTCAGGAGGGCAAACCAGACAGGGCACCTCAAGGGGGTAGACGTAGTCATTTTAGCCAACCCAGGGTTACCAGGAAGCCGGGCAAACAAGAGGCAGCACAAATCTACCCAACTCTGGGAGCAAACACTATTTATGGCAATTCCTTTTCCTGAAGGTCAGAATATATGTTGTCTACACTTTGGAATACTCAGGGGTAGGACGTCGGCACTAGGCATAAAAAATGGGACTGCCAAGTAAATAAAGCGATTCTGTGTGTGAGGACGGCGTGATGACCCCCGTTTGTACACCAGGAACAGTGTCTGCATGCACCGCTGGATGGAGGCAGATTTCTCAGGGTCGGGCCATAAACCGCACGTAGTAGGAAAAGGCCCGGCTCGCTCCTGGCCAGGCTGACCTGCTTGAAGAACACCCCGCACTTCCTTCTAAGAGCTGTCTCCAAACCACAGGCAGACATGGCGCCTGCACGGCTCTCAGGGACTCAGACTTTGAGCTTTTCAACGGAGCTGAAGGAAATGGGCCTGAGCCCCGCTGCAGGCGAGGTCCCTGACGACGTAGTTTCGCGGCAGAAACGAGGCAGCTCTATTTCCCAGCCGCGGCCCCTTGCAGTGCATCAGGGACGCGGTGCGTGCTCTGCAGGTTCGAGGGAAAGAACTAGGATGTATCATATGTAGAATTGAAGTGAAATTAACATGTGGAAAGAAAATCAGGGGGAAATGAATTAGAAAATTGGCCGAATATTGAAAGGAATAAAGAGAGAGCACATTCACCGAATTGAAGAAGTGAGGTCACTGGAGAGATTCCGGCTTGACCCCGGAGGCCATGGCGATCTAGGGAGTGGGGAGGAAATGACCATCTTTACAAGCAGCACCGTCTCCTCCTCTGCCCTGGGGATTTCATCTGAGGGGCTCAGGACAGTTAGATCAGAACACGAAGCAACAGCCCCTGAGACTCACAGTCGTCCAGGAGGGCCGTGGTCTGGGAAGAAACGCTAAGCACAAGGAGGCCGCTCGGTGCTTTCCCACGATGAGGCCTTCGCTGAGCGAGCCAACATTTGTTGAGTATCTTGGAAGGTAACACTGTGTGAAGTGGAAAAGTGAACCTGAAGACACAGTTCCTACCATGAAGGGCCTCCAGCCTACGAATGAAACAGAGAAGCAGAACACCACTTACATGCAATTTCTGTGTTGTGATTACATCCTCAGGGCTGTATAGGAATAGAGAGCCCTAACGCAGCTTCAGGAGGTGGGACATGCTTCCCAGAAGAGTTGACGCCAGAGCAGAAATGCGTGGGCTTGCGGAGGTTGGGCAGGCAGGTGTGGGAATGTGGATACAGCTGCTGGAGAAATTAGCGTGAGCAAAGACAAGAGGCACAAAGGGGCACCAAAAAGGTAGCTCGAACAGGTGCATGGCTGTGCTGAAGGGGCTTGGCTTGGGGACGGGTGTGGCTTAGCCAGGGTGCGGTTGTGGTGGGGGCGGGGCCTAGCCAGGGTGTGGTAGTGATGAGTGAGCAAAGCTTCAGTGAAAAGGCACTTTGAGAGGATGAAAGAATGAGAGGCTCACAGTGGATGGAATGTGAAATATGTAATAGAATATACGGACTAGATAAATGCCTATCTACAGAATGTAAAACCATTCTGAAGGTAATGGAGTGAGACTAAAAGTTTGTAGTTAGAGGGATCTCTGCAGCCACAGTATAACAAATTGAAACAGAGATAACCAGAGGGAGAAAAAGAAAATGGGGAACTAATGGATGATCCAGAAAAGGGACAGAGCAGCACTAGCTCGAACAGGAGCAGTAGGAATGGAGGGGAGGTGATAGATCGCCATAAAAAATGCAACTTCGCAGCACAGCCATTGAGCATCACTCAAACCTGGTGTCCACTGTGCCTCAGGGACCCTCCCCCGGGGCCCCATCTGCCCTCGGTCGCCTCTCAGGCATTTCTCTTCTGGGGTCTTTAACTCCGTTGAACCACCTCTTGCATAAATTGTTAATCCTCAGAATCTCTCCATGACATTTCTTGTTTGCCTTCATCAAGACCGCCACCTCCCTTGCCTTTTCCTCAGACCTCCCTCTTTTGTGGTCCCTTCAGTTTGGCCCCTGTCGCTTGCAGGTGCCAGGTGCCTGGCCGCTGTCCTGGCTTGTTCAGCCGAGGCCCCGCCGCATCCCAGGAGACTCACCTGCCTCCTCTCTTCAAACACCAAGCGCGGTGCGTACAGTTGGAGAAGACCACCCTTAAACCTATGTCTTGGCTTCCAAATTCTGCACTAACCACCATCTCTTGGGACGACCTCCAATGCATTCTGTCCCCAAACCAGCTCCACGGCTCTCACGACCGCCCCCGCTTCAGAGCCTGGCTCCTCTCGGTGAAGAACCCCGGAGTCAGGAGGCCAGGCACCAAGCCCGCATCTTCCTTCCGCCCACCGCCTATGTTTGCTTGGTGACTAAGTCCTATTGAAGAGTGGAAATTAAAGGAGTTTGTGCTTTAATTTTTTGTTGGTTTGTCTGAGAAAGTAGATTTCAAGATCTACTTCTAGGAGTACAAGACACAAGCATAAATGTTATCAGGCAGTTCATTTAAATCCCAAGGGTCATTAGTTAGAAATGAGACAAGAGAACAAAAGGAGAACGGTCCCTACGGTTCCCTTCGGTTTAGATTCATTTTAATTTATGATCCCTGAGAGCAAACTTTTCAAAAATATATACTTCCAGATATATTTTTAAAATTACATCTCTTCAGAGTTTTACACCACAGATGCCTCAGTGCTGAAATCTCTCCACACTTAAAGTTCAAGCGCACTTTCTCTCATAATTCCAAGTCCACAAATCTACATGAAAAAACACAGAAGGGCACGAGCCGTGGCAACCCGCACTCCCTGGCTGCAACGTGCCCAGATGGAAAGCCCTTAGCAATGCAAATTTAAAAGGTAAAACAAACATCGGCTGCCTGCATGAAGGCGCATGTTCGGGAATGAGGGCATTGCTGTAAACTAAAGTACACTGATGCAGAATATTTCAAAAGCTGATTTGAACTGAAATAGAGTGAAGCACACAGGCTGGGCCATGTGACTTTTCAGAGACTACATTGTGCCGGTCTGTGATTCCCACCCAGAGGGAGTCAAGGGTTGATCATAAAGCCTTAGGTAACATTCTGTACAATAGTGTCTTGGAGTTCAGTTATTCCCTCATTAAGTGATCTCCTTTTTCAGCAATGATATTTGAATTTTATAGTAAAGAAGGGCTATGTTGTTGAAGGCAGACTGCAATCGGCATTGCAAGCCAGAGGTGCATATATATGATTAAAAAGCAACTCATGAGTGTCAAGCTCTCTAGTACATTTACTTTTTTTCTAACCACTGCTCATATATATTAACCCCCAATTCTCTGGTTGGCGGCAGAACATTAGAGACTGAAAGGGCAGCATGTCGCGCCTCCTGAAACGCAGACCGCTCCTCTGTGACACTGTGACACAGACACTTTTCGGGATTATTTGGAAGACAGAACAATATTGTTTGTGTCAAGTTCTCACCACTGGCCTGATTCAAAACTGACTAACTGCAGCTCTGATGATGATGAAGGACAGCGGGACATTGTGGCGCCTTCTGCCTGAAGGCAACAGCCACGGCAATAAAGAAGGGGAGAACACAGGAGAAGGCGATGATGGGGGGGCGGGGAGGCAGGGGGGAGGCAGGGGAGGGAGGGGGGAGGGGGAGGAACAGCCTAGCCCCTTCCACCCTAGGTTGTCTAGCTAGCTGCCTGCCATCTGGAGCCACGAGTGTGGGACTCAAGGCGGAGTGGAAATAACCAAGTTTGTAAGTGAGGACAAAATACTAATATTCGTATAAATGAAAAGTGTGAGTTGTCATTAAAAAGAAAAATACACTTCATCAATGCAATTTTCCTGAGAATAATCCATTCGCCTTTGGAACCACAAGATAAAACATACAAGAGCTAATATATTAGACTCTTTATGAGCTTAACCCCTAGGTACCTGTCATGAAGACATGCGGCTGGTGACAGGAACGGGCCACATACATGAGCCTTCCGTGTCTTGAAGCCATCTGCAGCCCGGGCAAAGCCCTGCATGGCAGGAAGAAAGTGAAGCTGCATGTTTTACACCTTCAGATGAACTTCCGTGCAACCCAAGCACCAATGGCTGAAAACTAAGAATTCTACCTTGAGCAAAAAACGTGAAATAAAAAATCTAGTAATTATCAGAGGACAGTGTTAACTATGAACAGGGTTTCTCTATCCCTTTCTCAGCCTAATTCATACAGTCAACCAAAGGTTAGAAAATAGCCCCACGAATGAATTTTTGGTTTCTAAACTAGCACCCCGGTGGCCCAGGTGGAGGCCCGCATCAGGGCCTGTGCGCTGCGTGCAGGCGAGTGTGCTTGGGTTAGGGTGCGGCCTCCAGGTCGGCGCATTTAGCGTCAGAGCGTCTGTGTTCACACTCCAGGACTTACCAACTGTGGGGTCTTGTGAAGATCAAGCCCTTTGAGCTCAATTCACTTTTCTTTGAAATTTAGATAGCAGCACCCTGACCTGTGTGGCTCAGTGGGTTGGGCATCATCCTGCTCAGTGGGTTGGGCATCATCCTGCAAAACTGGCCAGGACACAGGTCTGGGTTGCTGGCCAGGTCCCCAGCTGGGGGCATGTGACAGGCAACCAACCAGTGTTTCTCTTGCATATTGATTTCCCCCCCCCCCCCATCCTTTCTCTCTAAAAATAAATAAATAATAAAAGAATAAATAAATGAAATTAAGATAGCAGCAATGCCTACAAAAATGTTATACATGTCAGCCATAAATTAAGCACTTCATACATAAGTTCTATCGTTATCTGTTAAATAAAGAAACAATTTTAACTCATTAATTCCTATAAACCTTCAACTCAACAACAAAAAATACCAGGAAAATAAAATAAATAGCACAAGGTAAATAACATATATGCATATATAATATGTACAAATACATTCTATATAACACATATATAAAGTATGAATATACATAGATAAAATGTAAATACATTACATACAATAAAATTTTTATAGTTCTGTATTTTATATACAATTATATAATTATATAAAATGTATTTGTATATAATTTTATATGGATTGTGATTTGTATATAATTATACATAAATTGTGACATATATGTTATATATCACACTATGAATTAAAAGGGACCCACACAAAATAAAAATTGTAGACTTCATAATTGAAAAACAGTGGTTTTCCAAATAAAAAAAGAGCATAAATAACCACACGAGATGGAAGCCAGGACAGAGTGCATGCCTGCTGCTGTTTTTATTTCATTGTTGAATGTTTCCCATGTGCTGTCATCCCTACAGACAGCAGTAAAAATTAGCGCAGGCTTTGAAATGATCAGAATCACCTTTTTGTTGTTTAAAAAAACAAAAGGTCAGATAACAAAACTAAAAACAATATGATAATCTGTTGTGGGGTTAATGACCACAGACAACAGCATCACTTCCCTGACCCCTGGGGACACAGCAGGACCCTCGGACTGAAGCCGCCCAGCCCCATCCACACCCACGGCCGGCACCGCCTGGCTCTGCCAGCTGCCCCGCAGCCTGGTCACCCGGGCACCGGGAGGCCCTGTCCTGTCTGCTGCCCTGTGCCTGGTGAGCCCCGCCCAGTCTCCTGGTTGAATGAAGAAGGAAGAGGAGCGAGATCTTCAACATCTTCTCCTAATCTCTCTGCTCTCACACCGGGCAGTGTTGCATGTTAGGTTCCTACACAAACCCCCACACAACGAGCCTGCGGAACAGTGTATTTTTGTCCTCTTGTGGCCACTAGGTCAAACGCGGCCTTTCCACACTTGTCCGTGGGGCAGTGGGATGGTGCCCAAGGTTCCCTGTGGGGTTTTCTATCTCTATACCTCGCTTCCTGTGCACATTGTTTCATAACCTGGGAGAGGTGACACTGGTAATTGCCAAGTGCCAGAAATTGCATTTTGTGGAAAAACACAATTTCGTGTGGAACACTCAACGAGAGAACAAACACAAGTGAAAAATCAAGGTTAACAGTTTAGAAGGTGCTATGACATATTCAGTCTCAGAGGACTTAAAATGAACTGTTTGTACTAGAAAGAACCCGCTGTAGGGAGAAAGACGAGCAGAGGGAAGCACCCACTTGCTCAGGAGGGAGGTGCTGAGAATAACCACCACCTCATCGCAGATAAATTCCTGTTGCTTGCTTAAAAAAAAAAAAAGTTCCTTTACCAATTCTGAATACAGAGGTACAAATACACAGGTAGATCAATTCCCATTTCTACTAGGAAAGTAAGACTAAAGAAACGATCTCTTCTCTGAGCACACTCACATCTCACCCATCCTGTAAATGGAAAGCCCTCCCCTTTATCTGTTATTCTTTTATTCATTCACTCAAGAGTTGTGTATGGAGCTTGCCCTCTGTTCCGGCCTCTGCTTAAACACAGGGGAGGGTCTAACACACCGTGGAATCCACCAAAACTCCTTATCCTCACAGAGCGCATGTTGTTCCTCTGCTCATTGCAGAAGCCGCCTTCACGCTTTCCCTCCCTACGCAAAATAATTTCATTAATAGCTGGCTTATGCCACCTTATTCGTTTTTTGCAACAGCTTTCATGACAGAGTTACAGACTACAACATCATCCACCAGAGGGACACGTCATTGGTTTTTACTGGAGTCACAAAGTTGTGCATCCACCCTCCCAGTGCCTTGGAGAACACACATCACCATAGCTGGGTCGCTGTGGGGGACAAATCCGACGAGAATGAGACCGCAGGTGGAAACAAGGCACAAGGCTGCCCCTGTCCCCTGGGAAGGCTGATAAAGGCACATGCGCGGTGGTGTCAGATGTCAGAGGGACGGGGGGAGGGGGGGGCAGGTGCCCTGGGCTTGAGAGAATGCAAAGGTAGAATGAATAGTTTATTGCCAAAATAACGGGCTTCCCTGGAGCCTAACATTGTTACCCTTTCATCTGAATATCTTCTTTTCCCTGCGCCTCAGGGCCGTTCTAGTCGAGTGGCTCTCTCCCACCTTCCTGATTGCTCTTCCTCCTGGGCTCTTCACTGGGAAGATTCTGTCTTCCGACCCCTGCTTGTCTAACTTTACACAAACTCCCAGCCCATCTGACCCTAATCCTTCAAATATTAAAACGATTACGTTTCTATCTCCACATATATTGTGCAAGAGAAGGGTGGTGTTTTGGGGGGTAGAAACAAGAAAGTTTTCAGGTCTGGAGAACCCTCTTTCTCCCCAAAGGTTCCCCTCCGCCGCCTCAGCTCCCATTCCTTCGTACCCAGTGCACAAGCAGTCAGACGGGGCCGGTCCTTTTTGGCCTGGCAACTCTGGCACACTTAGAAACAGTCCTCGGAGTGCATTCACTGCCACGCTGTCCCTGTGGTCACAGAAAATAAGACATTCTACTAACGTCACTCTGGGAGCTTTCTGATTCGTCACCCACGCACCCAGGCAAGAATTCAAGGTTCTTTGTCTACATTTGTTCAGTGTCCACTGCACTGTGTAGATTTTCAAGGACAATCTGAAAAAGCCAGCTGGTTCATATTGTTGGTGGTTACTCTTGCCACCTCAGTGGTCTAAAATATGTCCACACAGGCCTTCACACTCTTGCGCAAAGTAGGATCTAATTCCCCTCCTGTTGAGTATGGGCTAAACGCAGTGACTTCCTCCTAATGAACAGGATCAGGTAGACGTGACGGCTTCCGGCTTCCACACCACACGCTTCCACAGAGCAGCACTGTGGCTTCCTCTTGCATTGCTCCCTCCAGGGCAAGGTGGCCGCACGTCATCACTCGACGGTGCCTACGAAGAGGCCTACCTGATGAGGAACTGAACCTTCCTGCTAACACCCAGAAAGCAATGGCGGTCTCCCGCCTAAGTAAGTGAGCTGTCTCGGAAGCAGAGCCCGGCTAAGCCTTCAGATGGATTCCTTCTACCCCAGGGGACACCTTGACTACGATCTCCTTGAAGCTCCTGAGCTAACAGAACCTCCTTGCTTCGACCCTCTTGCCCTCTGAACCCACAGAAGTTGTGAGAGAGTGTTTTTTTCTCTAAGTCACTAAGTTTGGGGAATACTTGTTATGCAATAATGGATACTGAAAACGCCTGCCCAGTGACTAAGTATCACAGTCTACTGGTCTCCCAAGTGACTCATCCTTTCCTCCATCCCAGGCCAGCATCCAGAGAAACTCAAGTTATCTCGATAGTAGCGTGTGAGCTCATCTGCACAATACAATCCCAGGCCCCATTTTTGATGTCATTTTCCTAGGTCCACTCTTGTAACAAATTCTGCACATTCACGGGCCAAAAAGAAAAAATGGCTAACTCAGAGGGGCAACTGAGTAAGCAAGAGATTATTTATAGAGCTGTAGAAGATTAAGATAACTGAGAAGGAAGAGTAAAGCATTTGGGACTAACGACAATAGAAACCATTATTTCTTCAGAGCCCAGAGGTAATTGTAGCAAGATCCAAAAAAGACCTGTGGCCCCATATGGAGGATTGTGAAGGCTGATATAAAAAGCCAGGTTAAGTGCTAGGCAAGGCCACACTCAACCGTTTATATCTGCTCGGCAGAGCAAGCTGGCACCTGGCGACAGCCCGCGAGCCCGGGCAGGGGGTCGGGGGAGGGGGAGAAGGGAGTAGATAACCACAAGCTTCCACTGAAGACGACTGCGACCTTTGCAGAAGAAAATTTTATCATGTAGGTAGCCTGGGAACGGAGCAATCCACGCCCACAGCGTTCCCCCAAGTCTGCAAAACTCCCTTGAGCTTTATCTAGCCAACCCCTATAAAATACCCGCAGAGACGGTGGTCATTGTCATTGTCTCTCCATCACAGGACAGTGCCCCACCTGGCCCCTGCTCTTCTCTACGCTGTCTTGTGTTGTGTCTTTGTGCTGGGTTGTCCTTTCCCAATCCCCCGTCGCCCCCTCTCAGGGACCCCCACCCCATGCGGGTCGCGGCAGCCCCAGGGGGGAAGAAATGAGGAGGATGAACACTCTGAGCCCTTTCTCTTCCTCCTTCTCGAGGTCCCATCCCACCTCCCCTCAGCCAAATTCAACTAGAAGCCCTAAGGTAAGGGGATCTGGGTAATGTAAACAGTAGATAGCAACATCTCAGGCCACAGAGCAGGTGAGAAGACAAGTGAACAATGGGCCTGGAGGAACAAATGTAAAATAGCGAGCGCCTGATTTCAGCCGCTCAGCAAACCTCTGTAGTAGCCATTGCTCAGAAGCCGTGCTGTAGCAGAGCGTGCCGTTTCCTCCTTAAGGTAAGTCACTCCGCATTCTCATTCCACAACGCTGACAATACACCGAGAACAAAAAACCCATTAACTCTCCCTCCCAGAGCTTATCACAGGGGAGCTATGGCTCTGAATTTCCAATGGGACAAAAAGATAACAGAAATGATGGGGTTCCTGTTGTTCAGTGTGTTCTCATTTGCCACTGAGCCCAGGGTACAAACAGCAAGGTTTTAAAAAATGAGAAAATTGGTACCTGACAACTTGTATTCCTCTGAAGTGAGATATTATTTATGAGTTCTTCATAACAGTTATGGGCATGACCGAGCCATCGAGATACACAAAGTTAAAACTAGCTCTTGAAATTGATCATTTCTCAACGTGATTGGAACTGGGGGGATTCCGCCGCATTTCTCCTCCTCTTCAGTAATCTGAAGATCTGCAGAACCAGCCGCAGGTGTGTCCTGGAGCTGGGACCCCCTTCCCACGCCCCTTCTTCTGCCCCCAAGTCCCACAGTATACATCAACCATCATGAAATCATCCCCAAAAAGCAATGAGGTGCTGATGCATCAGAAAGTGTTTTTGATCTAGGAAATAGTTCTGTAGTGGGACACATGACGTGTTTTTTGGCCTAAAGGCATGCAAGGAAAGTGAAGCCTAAGCAGAAAGACTTAAAAATGCTCATCGTCTGGTTAAAAGGATATTAGATCGTAGCTTCCGCTGCTGCCACGCTAAAGCCAGAGGGCAAGCTCAAGTGTTCAGACCACCTAAAACCTACAGGCCACGAAAGAGCAGCCACACAGCAGAAGTATTTACCTTTCGCCAACAGCAGAAGTATTTATGAGAAGGGCTGGCCCCAGGCAACAGCAAGAGGGCAAGTTTGGGTTTTGATCCCTTTACTGGGTTCAGAATCCCACCCTTTTCCACATTGGCCCTCCAGAAGTTCATACGCTCTTCACTTATACAGGTGGCCCAGACCTCCCATGGCTTTACCATGTTAACCATGACCATAAACGCGTCCAAAATGCATGAGCACCTAATTTACGCTGGGCCCTGTGATGGCTGCAGCCCGGACCTGAGGAGAGCAGGCAAGAAACAACAGACGTGCGCCATGATGAGAAAGCGGAAGCCCTGCCGTTGTTCAGGAGAGGAGGGAGGAGGAGCACGAAAGGGGTGAGGCATGACTAGGGTGCGGGAAATAAACCGTAGCCGTATGTCCACCATTTTTCTGAGTAGCCAGATCGTATTAAACTCCTTTATTATACATGATCATTGTTCTTCGCAACATCCTATGGGATCGGTAGGGACATACTTATTTTATAGATGAGGAAACTGGAGGTTCAAAGGGTTCATTAAGCATCTTGCCCGAAGCCACAATATGAACACTCAGAATTGAGGGAAGAATGTTTTAAAGGAACAAACAAAAGGAAGAAAGTGTGATCGTAAGTGGGGTCTGAAAGGAGAGCTTTGTATGCTTTCTAGACCTTGAACCTAATTAGGAATGAAGAGACACCAGTCTGGACTCAGGGCTCAGCTGAACGGTCAGCAGATCCTCCCCTGGAGTTCGGAGCTGTTGTTCCCAGGACGTGCGGTGCTGTCAAGGATGGAGCTGGGGACGTGGCTGGACCTGGCGGTCTGAGAACCAGACCTTTAGCCTCCTCTTGGTGTTCCCATCAAAGAAAGAGAGTTATGCAGCCCTTAGTGTATTTCGGGCACCCTACTGGGTACTAAATACAAAGATGTTACACTAATCTGTACAAAATAGTATTCATTATACTCAGTTGCTTCTCTCTGCTCTTCTCTCTGATGCGCATTTAAATGCTGGCCCCTGAAAACAGGCCTCGCGTATGGGACAGTGTCTGGCCCATAGACGTGCCTGTGGTAACAGGAGCTACAGGTCAGACAAGGGCACCAGAGGCGATTTTATCCTAATTGCCCGAGGTGGCGTATTCAAGGCTGCTGAGGCCAACGGGTGATCTCAGGCCACACCTTCGATGCCCTGTCCCTGCTTCCTGCCACCCTTGGCAAACCATGGCTCGTGAACATGTCACTCCGATCTGTGCCTCCATTGTCACATGGTCTCTGTACATGGCCCTGCCTTCCCTATAAAGCTTCGATCATGCTACATGGGGGCCCCCCTTAATCCGACATGACCTCATCTTAACTCATTACATCTGCAGCAACTCTCTCTGCACAAGGAAGGTCACATTCAACCCCCACACATCAGCATGCACCAGGTGCGCCACGAGCGTCTGTTAACCGGCTGAGGGCAATGAGTGATGACCGTCCACGTTCTCGGGCGCGGCGAGGGTCCTGCGTTCTCGTTTTACCTTGACACTTTTCTAAATGAGATTCAATCGGCCCTATCTCACATTTGGTACAGTGATTACAACAACTACTGTGGCTTTAAGATACAAGATTGCTCTAAGTGACTCGGAAACATTTTTCTCAGCCACTTTGAATGAGTAGCATGCACATTTTTTTAGTGAATTGCAAAATCTATTGTATAGATGTAAATTATGTATTACACAACCAAAACATGAAAAGTAAAATCAGGGAAGGAATACATAGGAGTAAAAAGTCTCTCCATTAAATAAAAATATGATCACCTATGCATTTGTCTTTAGACTTTTTACACATATGTATGTGAATATATGTATTGTTCCTAAAGAGAATCACATCTACTCTATGTTTTTATAGTTATGATCAGAAAATAAACAAGAGCAAACAAATTAAAGAAAAAAATCTATGTTTTGTAAAATCTAATTTTTAGGGCTTTTTTTGTGGATGATAAATTTTTAAATCAGCGATGCCACTAACACATCTTTTTGTAGCACTGAAAAAGGTTAATTAATGAAAGGATTTCCATGTACTATGTTAAGCGGTTTCTTGACCTGCAGAGCCCTGGGCCGCTGTACCTTTTAGACCAGCAACTGCAATTGCCTTCCTCGGCTCTTACCCCTTACACTAATTAAGTAGGAAAATATTGAAAGATCTCGGAGTCCATCTCGGTGCTTAAAATGTCACGACCCTGATTGGAACTCTGAAAGTAATACAATAAATGTAATAGAGTCAGTGATCAAAGAGTGTGCAAAAGCGGATTGAGGTTGCAATGTTGACTCCGGGGTCACTACTCTAAGAAATGACGAACGGGGGCGGGGCAGCGTGAGGACCGCGGACGCGCTGGAGACGGGGCTGCCGGAAGCGCCGGCTGATACAGAGACTTCAGTGAACGACCTTCTTTGCTTGAAGGAAATTCTTGCTTCATTGTTTCATGGACAGCGATTCGATTAATCAGTGCAGTCAGCATCCGTCGTAACAATAAAATTCACCAGCTATTGTTTCAGTCTGGCCATTGTTTTCTCTATGTACCCATCTGAACCTATCTAAGTGATAATGAAAGTCATCTTTATTCAATGTACATATTAAAACTCTTTCAGGTTTGTAACATCTTAGTTAACCAGCAGGGCAAAAGCACTGGATATGTGGTTAATGGATTTTTTCACCCAAATAAGACCTAACTGTCCACATCACATGATCACAGGCTTTCTAGCAGATCAATCATTTACTTAACGATGGAATATTTAGCAGCTTATTATAGTACATTTCTCCTCTTGAAGCTAATTATTTTTTGGAAATATACTTTCTTCTTTTTTAAAATTAAATGGAGTAACATCAGTTAATTACACAGGTGGCGTGAAAAGGCAGCGCAGCTAATTATTAACAAAATATTAAAATTGGGAGAGGCTTACCAAATGATAAGGGTGATTTTTCTTTAAAAGAAACATGCAGAAAAAGCCCAGAAACATTTTGTCACCTAACTCAATATTTTGCTCTTGATTGGCTGTGTTGGAGAGAGAGAGTATTGATCCCTCAATGTCATTTTCTCCCCGGCCTTCCTCCGCAGACTTCGAGTATCGCAGGAGGAGCCGACCCCGCGGCCAGCCTGCGGGAAGGCAGCTGAGGCTCACACCGGCCCTGCGTCTGGACTCGGACATCTTTCCTTCGTCTGACTGAAGCACCTGTAAACCTTGCTGGGATTTGTGCGTCGTGCTTACTATAAACAAATAACATTCCCTCTCAATGAGCCATCCTTGTTTACCTGGTGGCTCAACAAAGGAGGTGCCAGGGTGCCGGCCGGTACAGCAGTCACGTACTCCATTTATCCACGGAGCAGAAGGCGGGCGTCCTGCTTTCAAAAGCCAACGTCAAACCTGGATCAATTCCACCTCCAGATGAATGCTCCGTATCAGATAAGCCCTATACCTGAGTGTCTGTATTAGGAGAGGCTATCTGAACAAATGAGTGCTAGAACTAGTAAAGATGTACATATCACGTCTGGAAAGGAAAAAATACAGAGCTCATTTTTACCTCAAATAAAGAACATTTGGATTCTTGTGGGTCGTTTGGGACGGAAAGCCTCACTGTGCCCGTGGTCCTATATTTAGAATATAGGAATTCTAAATTCCTATATTCACAGAGGATTGGCAGTGGCGAAGAAGGCTTTTCCTCCCCTCCTGTGCAGCAGAGGGGCCTATTTCCCCCACCCCACACGTAGGCTGGCCCTGTGACATGCTTTGGCAAAGAGAATGTGGCAGAAGTGACACTGTGTGACTTTCAAGCGTTGGCCTCGGAAGGTCTCTCGGCTCACGTGCTCACCCCCTTGGAACACCGCCACTTTGTGAACACGTCCAGGCTGGGCTCAGCAGGGACGAGGCACCACGTGGAGGGGAAGTTCTCCTGGTGGGGGAGATCCCGCCATCCCGACGTCAACGTTATGCCCCAGACAGCAGGGACACCCACCCTCCGAGACCAGCTGTCCCTAGACCTTTGTCAGCCCGAGTATCTGGGTGGCCCGAGTCAGCCCGGCCACTGCCACACGGAGCAGGGACTCAGAACCACGCACAACAAGATGGCGGTGGTTTGGAGCCGCTTATCCTGCAGCTGTAGATAACCGGTATGACATGTTAACAGTATCAATGCCACTGTGCCTGTGTAAGCTTCAAACATCCAGAAAGCTCTTTGTGGCCCAAAGCGAAACTCAACCAAACCAATAACCACACGCACGTGCACAGCCGCACACCCAGGCACACACGCACCGTCTACAACAACTTGGAATTTACAGGCGACTCTTGCTTGACTGTGCAGTCAGCACCCTTGGTTCAGATTCAAACCAAGCCGTTCAAGTGTCAGAAATTAATAGCTACAAGTAACAAGCCCATCAAAGGTTGACTAGGAGGAAATAAAATTATCGTTAAAATGAACCAAATACTTCCTAAGTAGACCTGCCCGTGGGGATAACTTTGTATAATAAAGAGTGGAAGGTCCAGATGAGAAATGAAGTTGGCTGCTGCCCCAGCCTGACTGTTCACCAGCTTTTGAGAGCTCACCTCGACTGGGCGTCCTGCTTAGTAGCTGTCTCCTCATTTGTAAAAGTGACGATCAGTTCACCCCCCTTAGACAGCTGTGTAAGACGCCAAGATGCAACAGGCAGAACGTCCCGAACGGTGCACGTGTCACGCAGGGAACACGTCGCTAGTTCCCTTCCCTGCTGTTATTAGTCTGCACCGCTGAGAAACACCGGGAGCTCTCTCTGCACAACCCACGAACACCCTTCCAAAACTGGAGGACAGAGGGTGACGATAAAATGAATATACCACACATCGCAAAATATGTAAATTATACACACATGGAACTATCATATGTAAAATCTCTAAACACAAACACAGACTATATAACCGATTGCCAGTGTCTAGCAAAGCCCAGTAAGTAATAAATACACTAGAACAAGGGGAGGTTTGCAGGTTAGCAAGAACTCCGGGGGCAGCAGCTGGCGTGGCTGCAGGGTGGCGGGTTGTGCCCGGACCGCGGCCCCTGCAGAGCCAGGACACTGCCTGGTCTAGGACGTGCAAGAGGGGTGGGCGAGTCCCGGAGACACACAGGCTCTAGGCCAGCGGAGGGACCCATCTGCGCTTCCCACTTGTGTTCTTGCAAAATGCCTGCTCTCCCGGGGGTCTCCCCGGAGAGACACGGCAGGCCCTGGAAGGAGGCCGCGCCCATCTGAGCGAGGAGGCCCCGAGGCGCGCCAGGCCCCAGCGAGAACACGAAGTTGCGCCTGGAGGCGGTGCAGCGCGCTTCGGCCCACGGCTCTCAAAGGGCCCCCACGCCTTTCAAAAACACATAGACACGTCTTGTCTTTCCAGAATTAAGCAAACGTGAAAGTCTAGATTTTTTATATAGTTTTATATCCACATAGAGGAGCAGAATTACAGAGGGATACGCAGTATATTATTTTACAGAAGGACCAAAATTAGAGATTTTTTCAATTCTATTTTTAATCAGTTTCTCAAGATTGTTAAACACCATTAATCTGCAAAGAATTCAGTCAACAGTTTATTAAACAAATATTATTCATATGACTTCTTATTACAGAAATGATATATTTGCAAATATTAAGCATCCCTTACCTCACAATTAACTCTGTGAGTTATTCTTAGCTTTTAAGTGTTTTCACATGTACAGTAAACATATAGCCAGATATGTATGCTAATTTATGCATGTGATAGAAATGCAAATATACTAATTAACATGAATATTACCATGAACTGAGACGAGAAATATATTTTATAATAAGAATTTAGATGCAGCACAAGTTGATAAATGTGTTTCCTATTTAAACATCCCATTTGAGCACAGAAAGGCGTGCATACATATTGCACAATTTACAGCATTAAACAATTTATCTATGCAAAATTTGGTTTGTATATTATAAATTATTATTTACGAAGGAAGCATATTTATTCTCCTGGCTAAGTCATCAACATATGCACGCTAAATGATTTATAAGCACTCAGGTAGTCATTTATTTCATCTTAACCATAAAGATACTCCTTTTTATTATTTTTTGTTGCCTTTGACACTGGAGAGAAAGTTAAATAGAACTTACTGCATTTTACTTATGGGGATATTATAGTTTAGGGTCTGCTCACTGATTAGGAAATTAGATGATAGCATTTGAAGCAGCAATGAAGCAAAGTTTATACACAGAGCTTTTTTTTTTTGTAGCTCTAATGGAACATCTGCCTTCTTTTTAAAATAGTAGCTCCCTACTTAATGTAAAATACAACATTTGAAACACTTAAGTTTTTTAAAATGTAGCATCGCTCTCACTTAAAATGCTTAATAAGTATGTTACAGATTTTTAATGTAAATGCTTGTCATTTTATCGCCTCCAGCTCTCTAAAGAAATGATGGTGTTGACTTTCTCCTGCCTGCGCCGCAGAAGAAAGAAAACATCCAGCCCTCCTTTGCCCTCCCTGGCTCTGGCTTCGATGATAGCCCCCCGTTTGCCCCAGGTGTCCCCGTGAAGCCTTATTGTCTCCCTGCGCCTCCAACGCCCCCCTTTTCCTGCACTCAAAGCAGTCAAATTGATTTGACTGATGTGGATTCTTGTCCTTCGGGAAGGGTGGTCTCCAAAGTGTGGAAGTTATTCACACGGTTCAGGGAAAGCCCACGGGGACCCATAATGCAAATAGGAACAGCACATGTTATTTCATCTGAAATATGAGATACAGTGGGATTTACTACCACGGGGAGCACAGGCTGACATTGCCACATGCACGTGGTTAAAGTCTCAGCGGGGCTCATACGCTCGGGGTACAAGGGGTCCCCAGGGGAAACCAGGGCCAGGGGCCGTCTGAGGCTCAGTGGCCCCATTTGTCTGTTTTCTGAAGGTTTTCAGTTTACTTACAGCCACTTAAGAGGGTTTAGGAGGCCAGATGATCTAATTTTAACTAAACTGATCCCTCCAAAACAATTTTTAGTTTTAGAAGATTCTCGCAAAAAAAAAAAACTGTGGAAGAAAAGGCAAAACGCGCTGATGCCCCCTCGGAAACAGAGTCTTTTTGCCAGTCTGACACCCATTCCAGAGAGCGGGGCCTCAGCCTGGTGGGTTATTAGAAATGTTACATCACAAAAAGGCAGAGCTTGACAGCTGGACCTGCTATTTAATCAAAAAAGTCATCGGCTCTACACGGAGGTCACATAGGTGACAATCTAGACCTTATCAGATCTCATAACCAACCAAAGCGTGGTTATCACTGATGGAAAACACGGGTTTACATCTAAAGTTACTTGTAATGACAGGGTCCTGTGTCTCCATTGTGTCGTGCAACAGTATCACCTCGTGAACCATCACAGTTGGCACACACAGCAGGAAGACAAACCTCTACAATTTTTTCAGCAAAGTTAACAAAATGCTGTGAATGCTCGTGATAAATGTTTGCAAGTGCCTTTGTGGCTTTTAAAACATATTATGATAGCCTTACGTGAATATCAATTATAAATATCAAAAGAGTACTACCACAGGCAGTCAAAAGAAATGTATGACAAATAACGTTCAGGGACGCTGTCCTACACCAATGACTATCAAGCGTTGGCGTAAACAAGGTGACCTTGTTAAAAATAGATTCTCGATCTGCTCCGAGGGAATTCTGGAGCAAAACATCGGAAGATCCCACTTGGAGAAATTTTCTCCTTGAAAAACGTCCCGATGGGTCCCCTTGCAGCGTGGTTGTTTTTAGGAACAGTACAGGTGTTCCTATTGCCATTTTTCTACTGCAAGTCACAAAAGTAGGCCAGGGTGTATTTAAGGCACAACGAAGAAGAGTGTCCTGATGGAAACCTAACCAGGGCTACAGCAATGGGAAAAACAACCCAAACTCCACGGTGGGCCTTGCCTGAGACTCCCGCCCGTCTGGACAGTACTCACAATGCTGGGTAAGGATTACCACTCCCGCTAAGTGGTAAGTACCCTTCCCGCGAAGTGGTAAGCTGAGGCATTTCCCAATGGGAGAGAGCCACCCAACAGGAGCGCACGTAAAATAATCCCAGGTCGTGTTTAGCTCTGGCTGGGACTCAGTCTCTTGGAAGAGGTTTTGAAAATGATTGCTTCCTTCCATGTGTATTAGAAAGCACTTAAATACCAGGTATGGGTTTTAAAGACAATGTTTATTTTTGAAAAGTCCTTTGAGAGCCATTGCTGGGCTTTCAAAGAGCTCAGCTCCACTGTATGCCTGACTCTGCCAAAGTGGAAGTAGCTTTGGGCAGTGATAAGAAATCACAGGTCAAGCCAAAGTTAGAGAACAGCCTACGGATCTGAAAAATATATTTATGGCAATCAGTCTGAAAAAAAAAAAAAAACACCTAAATTTAGGACCAGTTGCACAGCTATGGAAATAACACAGAATTAGGGGGGAAGAGATTTTATGCTACAAAAAGGTTAATGTTTGTACTTTTAAGCTTTACTGTATAAATATCTTTCTGAATCTGACTTCCCCTACAAGGTGGCTTGAGTTTGGCAAGTCACTGAGCCTTGGTTTGCTTACTTTTATGATGCGATTAATAATGACACCCAATGCACAAAACTGTTTTGAAGATAAAATTAGGTCATGTTCATGAAAATATTCTGAAATGTTTAGATATAAACTATAACATATAGATAAAATGAGATGATTGGAATTTTATTTGTGACTTTAAAATATAATTTTGAATACTATAAACTTAATACATCTCTATTATGGAACTCGTTTGACTTGAAATCAACAGGCTGGAATATTACGCCTGACACGCTTTTTTGCCAACTGTGGAACACTACGTTCTTGTAGCTGTCATTTGTAACTCCTTCCTCGGTCGCAAATATATAGTGGGTAATATATCTTATAGACACTTCGGATTCTTTGAGGATTCCTAATACATTGTTTACTATTTTAAAAATCATTCCTCATATATGACTGAGTTGCTTTCATGATTGCAATAGCAAGCTTTACCTTGAGAATTTGCATAGATTAACAACAGATAATGAAAACATCTGCTCTTATCAACAATGTTACTTTAACAGGTAGAAACTATTGGCTTAGAAGAAAAGGTTCTTAAATCTACCCGTGCCCCATCGCGAAGATGATGCTTCACGGCTACCACGGCGCTGTGGCAAAAATTACACATTGTTTGAGCAAACCTTGTGTCTATCAATATTCCAGCATAAGCTCCGCACCTAAATCACAGCCAGGTCTAAATCACTACCACTCGGGTGCGGGCGTGTGCGTCCACCTGGTCTGCGTCCTGCGGCTCCCGGACTGCTCTGCAGTGCCCAATGCCGAGCCTGGCAGCGACGTGACCCGCACCAGCACAGCCGCACGGGGACCACCACTGCGCAGTGTTCACCAACCCCACTGCCATAGCGCTTTGTCACTACTGACGAAAAGAGGCAAAAGGATCTCTGATCCCATGTTGCTATCTCGAGTCTGAAAAAGAGGCCAAAACCAAGAATTGGGAGAATTTAAAATGCCTGCTTGTCACATTGCTTTCCCTCCAGCTTACGTAAAACATGTCCTCTTGTGAGCAGATGCTGCCCTTTTGTTTGAATTTGTGCATTTTTAGGCATTTCAGTTTATTTAGAGTATCGTATCATTACGTGACGCATACATATCAGATCTTTGTCTTCTTTTCAGTAACGGAATGTGTCTTGTGAAGTAGCTGGCCCCCATCGAGCATATTTTATTTATGGTTAAGAAAAGACTTCTCGTGATGTGGCGCAGCCTGTAATTCATAAATTTCATCAGCATTAGTCCCAAAAGAGAACTTCCATTTCGCAGGCCAACATTCCATGATGCTAAAATTAGTCTGTATCATTCGGGGTAGGGAAAAAACGATCACGAGCCATCCTTGTGTCATCGATAATGCGAGTGATAACCCGCTCACTACCCAGCCAGTGGAGAGAAAAGTTGGAATCTTGGTGCCAGAAACGGGGGGCCCCACGGGAGTCAGGAGAAAACCTACTTTTAATTGAAGTTGCATTAGGGTTAGTAACCTCTGTGGGCCCCTGACTAGAGAATGAAGAAAATCTCTCTCTCTCTCTCTCTCTCTCTCTCTCTCTCTCTCTCCCCCCCCCCACGCACGCGCGCGCGCGCTCACACACACACACACACACACACACAGAGACACACAGGGGAGAGGGGCCTGAGGGGTCGCCCAGCAGCCACCTGCACGCTCTCCTCCCCCAAAGTGCGTCACCGTAAGACGTGGCACGCATTGGCATACGAGTAGCTGTGGCTTCCACGAATTCATTAAAACAAAAGGGAAAGCCCCCGGTGGTGAGGTTGCTACACCGAAGTGAGACATTGTTCTGGGTCTGAACGGTGGTAACATTTCTCTATTTGCTCAGGGGGCCCTGCGCTCGGTTTCTCTAAACCAGCAACACCCCTGCTGGGTGTACTTATCTGAGATTTTGCACAGCCAGAGCCCCCGCGCCCCCTCTGTCAGGAGAACCGAGCTCCACGGCCCATCTCCTGCCGCGCCAGGTGCGGCGCGAGGCTCCCCAGCCGGAGCTCTGGCACACCTTCCCCTATAAATCTCCCAGACGCTGCTCCTTCCCCCTGCTCCGCAGTGTCCCACCGACCCCCACCAAACCCCCCCACTGGGAACCACGCGATGAGCCACCCCGCACGCCCCCCTCATGCCACATCTGTAGCAGGTGTGTGACATTAACCTCTCTCCAGTTTCTAAATGAACCGCCCTGTTTGGTGCAGTACCCACACCTCCCCCTGGCACACCATCATTGCGCATCTGTGTGCACCCCAGGTCCCCAAACTAGCTGTGCTATTTGAACCGTAATGCATTTGGAAGCTAAAACACATTCACGGTCGTCGCCTCTGTCTCCTCGGTGCTTTCTCTGCGCTTTCTCCTCCAGCCCCAACTTCCTTCTCACCTGCTTAGGAGCAGATGCATCAGCCGCGCCCACGGCACACCCCCGTCCCTCGCCCAGTCCTGCTCAGGGTGTGAACCACGACAAGAAGCCTCTGGCTATCACCCAGGGCTTACCTTACTTATTCCACCACAAGAGTGCCTTTCAAGCTGTCGTCTTGTGCTCCTTGAGACGTTACAGAGCAGGTGGGGGGCGGGGAACGGGGGCTGTGGGAGCTCAGACTAACTGCAGACACGCAGCACCTGGAGAAGTCAGAGCGCAGTCCGCTCGCTCCCTCCTCACCACGGGTGGCCCTCCACTGCTCTTTTGGAGAATTGTGTCTAGCTGCGGGCAGAGCACCTACCAGGCCTACCCTTGTGATAAATGACTAAGCGTGTGCAATACATGATTAAGGGTGAGGTTACTGTTGACCCCGTCTTGTGTGGCTGAAACTTTAGACCTGTTGATGAGTAACTCTTTACTAAGGAAAAGGAGTTAGACTGTCCTTTTTTTTAAAGCTAAAGACAGTAAGACTCAAAAGGAGAAGTAGTTGGCCCTAACTATCTGGGGGCAGAAATGTGACTCATACACAGATGTGAGCCTCCAGCCCCCAGTTCAGCCCTCGCCCGTTACACAGAGTGAGGTGGTCTGAGCCCACCTCACCCTTCAGGGGCACTGTCTTGTAAGTGGGGAAAGATGTGCCATTAGATTTCGAGTAAGTTATTAAGCTTTGGCAGGTGTGCCTTCCAAGATCTCTTAGGAAATGTTACTTTTTATTTAGAAAAAAAATATATTAACACTCAGTTGCAATGCCCAATGTAACTTAGATACTACTTTAAAAAAAAAAACAAAAAAAAAAAAACCCTGTCCTTCCCTAGCTGGTGTGGCTCAGTGATTGAGCACCAGCCTGCAAATCAAAGGGTCATGAGTTCGATTCCTAGTTAAGGCACAGGCCTGGGTTACAGGCCAGACCCCCGGCAGGGGGCACACAAGAGGCAACCACACATTGATGTTTCTCTCCCTCTCTTTCCCCCTCCCTCCCCCTCTCTAAAAATAAATAAGTAAATAAAAAAATTTTTTTTTAAATATCTGTCCTTTGATAGAGGACCAGATAAAGAAGACGCAGTACATATATACAATGGGATGCTACTCAGCCACGAGAAAAGCAGAAATACTGCCACTTAAGACCACACAGATGGATCTCAAAAGTATCACGCTGAGCAAAAAAAGTCAGAAGGAGTTAAGAACCAGATGACTTCACTCACATATGGGATATAAAACTGAAAGCAACAAATGAACAAACAGGACAAATGAACAACAACAAAAAAAACCTCATAGACACAGACAAAAGTCTGGCGGTTGCCCGAGGGAGGCTCGTGGGGGCGGTGACCGGTGGCGGGCCCAGTGTCTGGTGGCAGAAGCAGATCTGACTGTAGGTGGTGGGCACACAGAGCCGTATGCAGACGGTGCACCACAGGGGTGTACGCGCGAAACCCGTCTAATCTTGTTAGCCCATGTCACCCCAATAAATTTAATTTATAAAAATTTTAAATCTGTGTTTGATGTAGGAGAAAGAAGAAACAAAAATTCCCCTTTGAGTATGTTTGGTACATCTATGCATACAAAATATATATATGTTCAAATGCATGTTTGGTATTTTCTTTAGATCTATTCATTTGAAAATCAGTGTAATAAATTCTGGTAATCCAAGTAACATGAAATTATTTGCTTTTCTTTATTGGCATTTCTTTCCACTTAGCCTTATGTAATTTCCATTCTGAGAGTGTTCTTAAAATCTCGTTTTAAACTAGAAAAAACTGTCCGTTTTTTGGGCTTAAATTTTATATGTATTTGTTTGTCTTCACGTTCCATGTGTTAGCTGTGATTAGTCCCAAGGTAATAATACCTCACGACCGAATATACACACACGGCCTGGTTGTGAAAAATCTCAGCTGTAAACCCTACTTTCTAACCCTGATCATCATGTTTTGGTTGATTATCAGATCTGAGAAAGTCTAGATTGTCACCATTTGACCTCATCAAGGGCCGGGTAAAGGCTTAAACAATTGAAAAGCAATTCACCATAAAACAATTGAAGAGCAAGATTTGATGCACTGATGAGAGACACTTGATAACATCTAGCCGGAAGTTTTGGGTATTTCTCTAAGACAAAACACAGGGCACCTCCCTGTGTCCTCTGGGCCTCCCTCTGGGGACCCTGTCCTCTGACAGGGTTCTTTTCCTTACCGACTCACCCGGGCGAAAGCTGAGTGACAGCTCTCAAGCACACTCTGAGCCACTCAATTCTAATGTCATATTAGCATTCAGCTAGTATTAACGCAGTCACGTCTCTGTCCTTCCGCCCACGTGTGGGAAGCCTGAGAATCAGACATCGCAGGCAGGTGTGTTGCCCAAAATAAAATCTGAGTCTCCGAGAATCAAATTAGTAGATGGAGTTCCTATGGGCCATTCTGTTGCCATCAGTGTGGGGAATGCCAAGAGGGAATTTGGTGACATTTTGTGCAATTTTTTTCTCAGACTTGGAAGTTTGGAAGCAGTAGGCCCTGTCATTTTATAATATACAGGAAATATCTTCAAGTCAAAAAAAAAAAGCAGAGAAAATGAAGAGTGAATTTTGGAATGAGGCTAATCTTCACATTTTTAATAATCTTCACATTTTTACATTCTCAGGCACCCCACTGTTCACACCCACAGACACGTCGCTGCCCACAGCTCTCCGCGTTTTTATCTTTAAGAACGTATTTAAGAAGGCACATCTTACAAAAGTGGCAACTAAGGGTTTCTTGTTTCTTTAATTCCATGCCAGCTATAAATAGCGTTTTTAAGGCTGATAAATAAGTAAGTAAACTATTGTAAAAATAGAAACTTAGAATTAATATTTATAGGTATGAGATAATTTAGCCATGGATTTGCCTGAGTTTGTCTGTGTTAACGTGTGTGAAGTAGGTGGGGGGGGGGGGGGGGGGAGAGTAAGCGAGTTTTCACAGTTCATCCCAAAACTGTGCTGAGAGATCAGCTCTTGAAGCAGGTGCTCCTGGGTAGAGTAAGACTCCCCAGAACATTTTTTTTTTATTTATGTTGTGTGTTTTTTTAAATATTCTTTAGTAGTCTGGGAAAAGTACTTTTCTCATTACCGTGTTTTTATTCGCTCATTCATTTATTCATCCATCCACTATTTGCATTCTCACCCTGTCCAGACCCGCCCTGTAAGTTCTAGGAACACACAGAGGCAGACGCTGCTCGGATCCCTTCGTGCCCCCTGGGGGTCGAGAGGTGACCTCCAGCAGGGACACCCTGGGCGCTGTGGCTGCCGAGGAGGAGCAACTCTGACACCTGAGGAGCTGAAGAAGGTTTCACAGAGGAAGGACCTTGAGGTGGTTCTGGAAGGAGAGATGGAGGGTTTCCAGGGGGCAGGAAGAGAAGCGTGTTCTGCTCCATGGACCCAGAGCTGGAGAAAGCCTGGTGTCTCTGAGAAGCAAGACTCCAGCCCAAGAAACAGAGGGGACAGTGGCCGGCACGGAGGTTGAAGGACCTTTATTCACACCTGAAAAGTCCTGTGAGACAGGGACTGCCTCAGTTAAAGTTCTCATTAGGAAAATAAATTCAAGAGCAGTTACAAAATGAAAATAGAGTGCAAAATAGATTGAAGGTGGGAAATTAGAATAAGACACAGAGTCTCCTGATTCAAAACAGAAATGCTCCACCATCCCCAATCCTGACAAAATGGCAAAAAAAAAGTTGGAACTTGCATAAATATATAGTAGCACTGGAAATCTTGCGGTGATTCTAATCAAAATGTCAGCACAGGATTTCATTTCTGAAGATACGAAGCGTGACGCATGTGATTAAATACCTACCAAGGACCCACTGCCCCATTTCCCTCTCATAATAGGTGTCCTTGATTTGCCTCTGAAGCTGGCTGACTACTCCCAGGCAGGAAGCCTGCTTTCCCATCCGCTCTTGCAGCTGAGGGTAGCTACGGAGATGTAAGAAGATGTATCTTCCAAGGTGTCTTGGGAAAATTATTGTCTTCCTGGTAAAATAAATACCCCCATGGTTGGTCTTTTTTTCTCATCTGGAATGTGGACATGATCGCGGACACGCAGCAGCCATTTGGCCACCATAAGGAAAGCCCAAGACAATCACAGAGATGCTCAGTCAGCATCATTGAACTATTATGCAACCGCTGCAGGAAGACCCTAGGCTTTGAGAAAAAGAAACCCTTATTTTATTAAAACCTTCCGAGTTGGACATTTCTCTTACTTGAAGAAAAATCATCCCTGCACAGTGAATGGGGGAATGGAGTGAACACACAAATAGCATGGAAAACGTGATCTCATCAATAAATTAAGAGCATTTCCATAATGAGCTAATTACAGTCACCATGAGAAAGAGAAATTTCATGTCCGTAGTTTTAGCCATCAGCCATTCTACCATTGAAGAATGTAGCAATCTAATTAAGCTTTATGTTTAAAGCTAAAGGGAGAGAGGTTGCTGGTTGGTAACCGGGAAACAGAAGAAAAAACCCAATATAAGGGGAGCTTTCATAGAGTTAGCGGTGAGAAGGGGGTGGGAAGCAAGGAGAAAGAAACGCGTGGCAATAGAAAATACCAGGCAGGATAAAAAAATAAAATCCAATTTACATGTAATAATTAATGAACAATATTAAAGTCCTCTAATAAAAGATGAAAACTGTCCAACTGATAAATGCACATACAAGAGTAATGCCCACACCAGCGAGCGAAAACGAAATTATAAAATTGTGCGGACAACTGCTGAGAGTCGCCTCCCTGTCTTCCTCGGTAACACAAATGTGGTTCTGCTCGGATTGCCACTGGCCTTCTTTTGTCTGACAAATAAACCCATGTTTGGTTAAGGGACTTGTTTTAGTCAAGGTTTAATCGGTAAAATAATATCAATTCATATTTCAGCAAAGAGAGTTTAGAAGACCAGGGCCCAGGTCTCCAATAACACAGAGCAGGCATATGATTGCTCAAGGGCACATTTGCCAAAGAGGTACAACACCCCCCGCCCCCGATAGTGGTGCCAATGGGTTTGAAATACACACACAAAATGTTAGAAATAATTATGTTCATAGTTACAGTACAAAATTTTAACAAACACTCTTCAAAAACTCAACATGGCAACTAGAAAAAAATAGGGAAAAACATCAGGGCTTAAGTAACCCACTTTGTCTTAATAAATACCTACACAAAATTATACACACTAAACTAAAAATGCTCATAGTGTTCGAATGTTTATGAATGCATAAGCAAGGTAAGCATTTATTAGGCCATAAAAAAATTAAATTCCAAACAGTAAAAATTGAATCAATCACATTTGTAGTTTATAATCTGTGATCACTATGCGCAATAGACAGAGAGGAAGTTTGACAACGGCTTTGGAAATGATTCTTGGATTTTAAAACAACATAATGGAAATCGCAGTCCCCAGAGAGTTAAACATCAATGACAAAACCCGCTCTGAGCGGCCAGAGGACAGTCACAGCCTCAGATGCACTTTCGCTCGAAAACAAGAAGCACTGAAAATAAAACCATTAGTCATCCAGTCCTGAATTTCCTTCATAATGGGAACCAAAAATAATTAGTTATAAAGAAGAATGGAGCTCTAGAAGATTATGACTTCAAGTAATAGAAATTTTAAAAATATCAGTGTTCATCAAAGCTGGTCTTCAAAACAACCAATAGAATAAATGTTGACTAATTCTGATCAGAGAAAGTAAGAGAAAGTAAGAATAAATGTTAGAATGGTGGAAAGAGGCCAGGACCAAGATGCAAAGAGGTTTTTGAAAACAGACAAACAAAAAAAAAAAAGCTTTTATTAAAAATGTAAAAAGCAAATTGATGATTTTCTAGAAGAATATATATTACAAACATTGCCTCAAGTTGGAAAACTTGATTAGACCAATTCTCGCAAAACAAATTGAAAACGTAATTTTCCATTTTTATGAATTTCCCTCAAAAACTTGATGAATGCATTTTTTCTCTCAGCCCTAACAAATCTTTATGGAAGAAGTATTTCTTATATTATCTAAAACATCCCAAACATATTGTCTTAGTCTGCTCTTGCTGCCGTGACAAATGCCATACATAGATGGGTGGCTTAAGTGGCAGAAGCGTATTTTCTCAGTTACAGAGACTAGGAAGTCCAAGATCAAGGTGCCAGCTGATTGAGGACGTTCTTTATGGCTGGTAGACACAGCTTCCTTATTATGCCCTCATGTGGCCTTTCCTAGGTGAGGAGAGAGAGAGAGACAGAAAGAGGGAGGGGGAGAAGGAGAGAGAGGGAGCACACAGTGAGTGATCGGCGGTCTCTTCTCACAAAGACATGTCTGATCGGGGCCCCACCCTTATGACCTTCTGGAACCTCAGTCACTTCCTGAAAGACCACAGCTCCCAATACAGCCTCGCTGGGGGTAGGGCTTGAGCATAGGAATTCCGGGGTTCCACAAACATTCAGTCCCTAACACATTTAAAAGAAGAGCAAAATGGCCCAACTCATTCTATGTGATATCCAACTTAGAAATTTCAGTGCAAAAAAATCACCCAATTAAATATGAACAAATTAATGCAGGTACTATGATACAAGATTGAGGCAAGGAGGATTTATCTCAGGATTGTTTAACACCAGAAAATTTACAACCCTATACTGTGCTGAAGTTAGGCTTTGTATTTTCCCAAAATATAATGTTTCTTAATCTTTATACGAGAACAGATAGAAACATCAGGAGGTGAGTGAGGGGAGGAAAGGCTCCCACCGCCTTGACTACGGCACATCGCGTGGCTTTTGCGTTGGCGGACTCACGCGGGGCGCGTGTCTTAGGTAATCCGTGCTTCACTGCAGGCCTCTGTCCTCTCGGTCGACACATTGCATTTCTGCTGACATTTCTTACGAGTAAATGCTTTAGTCTGTTATCAGCACTTGGCTGATATTGTTCCCTTTAAATGCTTAAATTGCACTTTATTCCATATAGTGATAAATTTAGTAGGCTGGCATATTAGCTATTAAGCAAGAAGCTGTAATTTCTAATAAAAGAAGATAAAGGCCAGTTAATTGCAGATTAAAAGACTTAGCAACAACTCACTTTACATGGAATTTGAGATTTCGGAGTTAAAATAGAATTTAGTGCTACATGGAATGAGTCCTTCTGAAGGTGATTGGAATATTCTCTATGCACAAAATATTTTTTCTACTAATGATCAAAGATTTTCATTTACCCTTCATCCCTGCAGGCCCCTCCCCGCTGCTGGCATTAGTCATTGTCCTCCTGGGTTCCTTTCACGCCACCTGCTCTACAAAACTATCCCTTGCTCTCATGTTTCTTATCCCTGCTGAGTGCTACCTGTTTATTTTCATTTGAACCTCTAATTTGACTTTAAAACCAACCCCCCTTTCCCATGACAAATCGTACCAAAAATCTACTTTGTTCATGCCAGTATTACTTTTCTGAAGAGTAACCAACAACTGTAATCTACTAACAGTTTTTTTCTTTACTATATCACTGTTTCATCCAAAATAAAGTAGCGTTGGAAAATTATTTTATTTTGAGATGGGGGAATAACCCACATCGATTCGTTTTTCCTTAAAGTCACAAAAGAATTTTGTATTTTATTAGCAATATTAGCAACGGGAAAAAAATCAACTTTTGGAAGTGAAGTCAAACTGAGTGTGGAAGAACAGGCTGGCCTGACAACAGTATGTCTCAGTCACAGCGCACAACAGGAAACGCCTCTTATGATCTCACATCAGAGGAATATATTAAACATAAATATGCGGATTTATTGGAATGAAGGACAGTTGGAGGACAACAAGGTGAATGTGTGAATTAGTCAAATTCTAGTTGCCCCAGGGTTTAGCTGTTCCTCGTCCCTCTCTCACCTGTGAATGGGGACCCCACCGCCACCCCCTCACCGCTCCGCCAGCCTTTGGGTGTGTGTCCTACTCACTAACCATGAGCGACGCCATTCGTTCCCTCTGAGAGTCTGATGTGGTAAGCAGGGTCATACTCACTCTACAGATAAGGAAACTGAGATGGATTGAGGCTGATTACTTAATTAAAGTTATACCCAGTGAAGCCAAGATTTTAATTAAGATCCTTCTCTATAGCCTGCTCATTCCCCAAATGGGACCCAGGAATTAATAGGTATAATGTAGGGAAAAAGATTTCATTTTCAAATAAACTTTGGAAATTTGGGGGTAAACTAAGTTACCAAGGTGCATCCATAGAGAGTTTCCGAGCGCCTCAACCATGACAACGGTGCTGCAAACCTCCACGAGGTGGCTCGGGTTCACGGCACCCTCCCCCGCCTTGCAGAACGTGGAACCGTGCCCTGCGGAAACATCTGCCGGCTGCGTGGTCTGGGAAATATTCAGAACACTGAAGGCTCCCGAGGTGTGCCTTGAAAGAGATGGGAGGGTTTGAGGGTTGGAGGAAGGGGGAAAATAAATAAATAAATAAATAAATAAATAGACCTATGAGGGTCCGTAATGAAAAGGAAAGTTTTATTACATGAGATGATCGGTATTTGCTAGGTACTGTTTAAAAAGAGGCCTTACAGAGTATGCTTAAAGGAGCATTTTGAATATTACAGGTAAGACAAGAAATCTATTCATCAGAAAAGACGGTGAAGCCAGCATTATATTAAAACAATATACTGGCTATGTCTCCTCTGGTTGCAGTTAAAGGAGATAACATTTGTGTTCATTGAGAAAAAGAAAGAGTCGGGAGTCCATGTGTTTGTTCATCTACTCAACACACGTGTATGGAGAACCCCAGGCTTTGGGCAGCGTGTCCTCGGGATACCGAGCAAGACGATGTGCACCCTGTTCTCGTGAGATGCACAGGCTGCGAGGCAATAGCGACAGGTTGCAGATAATTGCAGCTGCACCGAGAGTGTCATTGAAATGCTGTGGGTGTCAGAGGGGGATGGTACAGACGGACCCACCTTGTTCAAGGGCTTGACACGTCTCAGCTGTGTGACCTCACTTCTGTGAGTTAGGATGACTTATTTACACTTCTGATAACCAATTTCCTCATTTGTGAAAGAGATTAACATCTTTCAGTGTCCTTACGAGAACGAAGTCATATATTATGTGAAGTCACCTAATAACACTTGATAGTAGTAATGACCATTCATTAAGTGGGCACTGTATTCCTGGAAGCATTTTACGTGTATGAAGTCATTTAATCCTCACGTCAGCCCTGTGGCTGTGTGTTTGCTGTCCTGTTTTCCCTTTATAATCTATGGCTTTATAGCTGAGTAAATTGAGAAGCTGAGTGCCAAGGGGTTTGCCTAAGTTCTCAGATTCAGAGAGTAAAGGCGTTGAGAATCAGAGGTGGGCAGTGACCCCTAATCTCAGCTCCTAACCCTGCTCGACATCGCCAAGGGCACTTGAACTCGAGGGGCGCTGCTTTCTCCAGCCCACTGGTACCCCCAGAGCTGGAGAAACTCAGAGGCGGTCAAGGTCAACGTGGAGTCCTCAGAGGTCCAGGTGTCAGCAGCAAACAAGAGTCCTTTCGTTGTCTGGCTTTTAAAGATGCCCTGCTGTTGAACCTTAGAGTTTCCGACCCCTTCATTCTGTAGGATCAGACCCCCGTTTCACAAGTAGAAAGTTATGTGAAACTGTGGCCTGAGGGAAGCAAATGGACAGGAAGCCTGGCTCATTAAAACGGACAAAGCCCCGCCTAAAGGGCAGAAAGGAGAGAAATACATGCTACGTGTGCAGAAAAGCCACGACTATATAGAAAGCGATGTTTTTGCATGCACTTATGGGCTGCAGCTTCAAATGGATTAGCTATAGCCGGTCAATAAAGTGAACTGAACATGTCAATAAATTATGAGGAGAACTGATGAACCTGGCATCATAATTATGGCACGGCTTGTTCCCAACGCTTACAAGTTTAGCTTCACAACAGCTCGGTCAGCAAGACCGTGGAGCATGGATTTGCTTATTGGCCTTTCTGGGCACCGGAGTCATGCTAAGCTGTATCTCAGGGGTGGTTCCTTCAGCCAAGGCTGATGTAAGCAGGTAGCTGTATTAAGACGTTGTAACTAGGTGGATTAGTCAATAAATCATTTTCAACATTACAATATTTTAAACCATCAAAACAAAAGAGAATATATGCTCAGCAACTAAAAACCTTTCGGAGATCCCTGATTGTCTCCAGACGTGCTGACAGGTCCCTCCACTCTCCGAGGGTCACGGAGTTCGCATCCAGGTCTCTCATTTCGCTGAAAGATGCTCAAAACTCAGACAGCACGTTAGGGCCCAGGCGGCCCTATTCTTAACAGACCTGGGGAGGGTTAGTGTTGCTAGGTAACGTCAATGGGAATTCATGCCCAGCCAGGGAACCCCAGGCCTACAGGCTTAAAGCCACACTGTTGGGACACGAGAGAGCATGACTTGGAAAGAGATGCAGGTTAGCTTCCTCCAGGGGCTTAGCATCAGCTGGCTTTCCGGACTCGGCGCTGCACTCGATCTATCCTTAGAGAAGCGCAAATGACCCCTCATTCACAGTGACCCCAGCATCAGTAAGCTGACATTTTTAGATGCATGCACTAGAAAAGACACGCGGATTCCCATTCTACACCTACCATAGCTGAGCTTTCCATTTGCTGTTGGAAATGGAAAGGTTTGCACAAATAAAGGTTGCCTAAATTTAGAAATTGGACTTTGTTGGAATGTTCTGAAAAGTCGTTAAAAGAATTGTATGGCCGCGGCTGGGAGTTAATTCAAAGGCCATAAGGGGTCGCTGAGAATGTGGCCCTTCCCGCATTCTGAAGATGCCCTGTGGGCCCGCTCAGGACAATAGGCTTCGCCTGGTCTCAGAAGTCAGGATAAATGTTATTTGTGCTTAGATTGTGTACTTGGGAGGAGAGAACTGGGATAAAGAACACAAACAAAGTAAACTATCTGAAAAAACTCTTCTAACAATGTTACTGAAACAGACGGAGTTAAAGAAAAATTTCACGCACTGCCCAGATTCAGCCAAAAGAAAAAAATGATTCAGCAAGTTTGATGCCAAGGCTGTAAATGGCTTTACATAATTTAATGAAATTTAAATATAGTAAAGGGATAAAGCTTTGTTACTCAAATGCCTATTTCAACATTTTGAGCTGTTGAATGAGGGAAAAAAATCCACGATGACCTTGCTAAAGTGTTAACCTTAATAAGATTTTCCTATTAAATCACTGGGTGGCTGTCATTTACTTGCATTGTTAACACAAATTCAACTTTGAGAAGTATTTGGCACGTTAATACTTCCCCCAATGAATATAAGGAAAAACGGATTCTCCCTAATTTGACATCCTAGCCCATTCTCATCTCCCCCTGTTCGTTTCTCAACTTCTGCCTGTGGTAAAGGAGTAAGGTAACCAATGGTTTGCATTCTTTTAAAATAAGAAGAGTAAGAGACAAATTCAGGCCGCCGTGACCTGCGTTTCCTCCACGGAACAGCCCTGCAGGGGCTGCTATGGCGGGGGGCCCTCGAGAGGGAAGACATGGCCGGGGGGGGGGAGGCTTCCTTTATGGGTCTTATTATTTGTTTTAAAATGTTTTATTTTAAATACCTACCATGCATTTAGTGTTTGAAGAGTAAAACATTGATATACAAAGATAATAAATGCAAAAGAAGGAGGAGGTAGTCGTCCCTCCCCCCACCCTCCACTCCCCAGAGAAAACCACTTCTACGGGTGAAAAAAAAATACCATCCGCACCGTTTCATGATATACCTTCCCACTGAACATCACGTTGTGAGTATGTTGCCAAGTCAGGTGAAGTGTTTCAGTCCCTGGTTTTTAGTGGGCACGCTGCACAATTGCGCCGGGGTTTCTTTAACCACCCATCGATGTGGCTGGGGTCATGGGTGATTCCATTTTTATCTATCGCAAGACTGCAACGCTTTGTAGCTGCTTCGCTGAGTGAACATCCTTAATTGTTTTTCTTGGGATAGTTCCTAAAAGTAGAATTGCTGAGTCAAGGAGTAGAAGCTTTTCATAGATTCTTAAAAATTGCTTTCAGAATGTTCGTGTAAAGTTATATGCCTACCAGGAGTGTAAGAGGTCCCTATGTCCCCAGATCCTTGTTGACATTATTAGTAGTATTCTTATTAATTCTCAGCATTTTGTAAGTAAAACGTATTTCTTACGTTTAGTTTACATTTTTTAAAAGTAAGCTTGCACGACTGTGTATATTTATTAGCCATCTGTGTTTAAAAGAATCCTGCAGCATATATTCGCTCAACATCACTAATCGTTGGGGAAACACAAATCAAAGTTATGATAGCTATCACCTCACACCTGTCAGAATGGCCATCAGCAATAAATCAGCAAACCACACGTGCTGTCGAGGACGCAGGGAAAGGGACCCTCGTGCACAGTCGGTGGGATTGTAATTTAGTGCAGCCACTGTGGGAAGCAGCATAGAGATTCCTCAGAAAATTAAAAATAGAGCTGTCGTATGACCCAGCAACTGCACTTCTGGGTATTTTTCTAAAGAAAAACCCTAATTCAAAAAGCTCTCTGTGCCCCTATGTTCACTGCAACATTACTAATAAGAGCCCAGACCTAGAAGTAACCTAGATGTCCATCAACAGGTGAATGGCCAAGGAAGACGTGGTGCACACTTACAGCGGAGGACTCCTGAGACATAAAATAGGATGAAATTGTGCCATGTGCCATAATGGGAATGAACCCCGGGGGATCATGCTCATGGAAGTAAGTCAGGGAGAGAAAAACACATACCATGTGGGTCCACTTATTTTGGGAATCTAAAAAAAAATAAAATAAACGAATGAACAAAACAGACAAAGACTCGTAGGTATAAAAAATAAGGTGTTCATAGCCAAAGGGGTGAGGGCGCGGAATGGGGAAGAATTGACAAATTTGTATAGGAAGAATCCGGCCGCACAGACGGTGGGGGTGAGGGGGTCCTGTCCTCTGACAGCAGGTGCAATGCCTGTGATTCACTGATGCTCTGTTTCCCAACAAAAAACAAGAGACTGAAGAGGCCATGCTCTTATCAGGCGAGAAAATGATGCCAAAATATAAGTATTTCATTTTGGCAGCAAAAAGATAGACGTTTTCTGCATGCTTAGTAGTTTAAAGCATTTGGTTTCAAAAAAGAAGACTATATGAGCAGATGAGCAAAATAGGATGATTCCTCCCATTAAACAGATTTGCAAATTGAAAGTCAGCGAAATAGAGGCCCATGAGCAGAGAGCCACCCAGGAGACCCGCTGGAAGACCGGACCGTGCCAGCCTCGTGACAGCTCCAGGGGCATCTGCCGACATTTGGAGAAGCTGTTATTCTCAGCGCTCTCTGCCAGGATTCCCAACCGGTGGACGGACAGCGGCAGACTGAGTGCCGAGTATTATCACCAGCTGTGCTACGGGAAGTTTAATAAGGCTCTGCCACAGGAGGACGCGCAGGGCTGGGGAGGGTCTCACACCGTGGGCCACCGGGAAGGGAGCACCAAAGGGAACCCACAGGGGAGGAGAAGGGGGAGAAAGGGAGGGGCTGGGGCATGAAGTCAGAGAAATCAACGAGAACGACCAAACGGTCTCAAATGTAAGGAGGGATTAAAGCCAGTTGTCACCGTGTCTTTAAGGTTAAACTAATTAAAAACGACTTTGTCCTATAGGATGTTTAATGCGTCTAGAAAATGTTCAACTGGGGAAAAATAAGCATGTTCATTTCTAAGCATCTCATAGAAGATGTCTGACATCCTTGTATTAGGAGAGATTATAAGAACCAAAATACGGAAGGAAGATGACAAGTCAAAATAAACACAGGCCTTGGGGTTTGTTTATTTGAGACCCACAGGACAATTGTAAAAGGCTCAGGTCTGCTCTGCGGGGTGGCCTGCTGGTTTGTCTGGGTTCAGGTGAGCAGCACCAGCCCCCCAGGAGGGGGTGGGCCAGTCTCGCGCAGGCTCTCTGGATGGAAAGTGTCTCCTAATGAGAAGCTTTAAAACCATTAAGCAAGAGTGGGGCTGAATTCGATTACTCGGAGGTCCGGAAATCTATGGATTTTTTTAAAAGAACCATCGCTTGCGAGTTTACAACACTGAACTACAAAACACTCTCGCGGGCATGAACTGTCCCCGGGGCCTGCACCAGGTCTGAGGCGAAGAAACTGAGGCACAGTGTTGCCATGTGATTCAGCAGAGCCTTGGTTTCAATGAACGAGCTGCAATTCCAATTCATATGTTTTAATTTCCTCAAACCAACTTAATTTCCTCGGTATCTTAGCCAATTTACCTTCAAGTTGAAATAAACTGTGTGATAAATTTCGCCCTCTCTCCTCCCACATGCAACCGCTTTAGAAGTCTTATCAGTGTCTTTATTGCATATCCCAACTTTCAGGCTGCAGAAAAAGCAGGAATTTACATTTAGCGAATGCTGGTTCCTTGGAGACAAAGGAACGGAATGTGACCTTCAGGCATTTTCTAGGATGACAGTGTAACTGCCCCAACGGCCTCCTTCATCCCTTTTATTTATTTGTTTATTTACTTACTTACTTATTTATTTATTTTTGGCGTCCTCCTCAGAGGCGGAGGGGAAATTAATGTTGCTGCCGACTCTATCAGGTGACTAATGGAAGAAATCAATTCTGAAAATAAGGTTTACCTTATTGATGAATTCCAAAGATAAGAACATAGTCTTCTATGATTAATATTAGCTGGATGCAATGTGTCATTTCTTGAATAACATAAATCACATTTGATTGGACTAAAATGAAATGCCTACCATCTCGCACTTGAGTAAAACATGAGGCCAGCCAGAGTTAAAGAAAAAAATGCAATTTCTACTTTTATAGCCATTTCCTGGGGCTTTTATCAGAAAGTAATAATTACTACATATGCATGAATCTGAGGCAAACTCCTTTTAACTAATTAAGACAATTTGCGGGGATGATGGATCAAGGGAACTCTTCAGAAGGTCTGAAGTATGTTGGGGAAAAGCGTGAGTTCTGCTTCAGGATAGCGCGGATGCACTGCTTCTAAGACCCTCATGGGAAATCTTACGTACGAATTGAAAACACAGACCCAGGAGTACACAGAACAGCAGTCCAGCAGGAGAATAAAGTAGGGAATACCCTGGATACCAGCGACTGAGGCTACAGGTAAAATAAGAGAAAGGAGTGACGTCGGTGCTTAAAGAACGGACAGCAGACAAGCTGGTAATGGAGGAAGAAGAGGGCGGCTTCGGGGGAGAGGTGGCAGGCGTGGAGAGAGAACAGGGTCCTAGAAGCCAAGGGAAGAGAGTGCCAGCAATGGAGGGGGGCGTTCAGCCAGGCTGAAGACTGAAGAGCTGCTTCAGCAATGAATGAACCCACCTCCTGCCCTCGGGTTTCATGAAGCTCAGTACCGCTGGGTCCCTGACAAAGGCTGCTGAGCAGAGGGGCAGAGCCCACCGAGACGGCATTGAAGAGCGAGTGGGAAGTGAAGAAAAGCAGTTGGTGTATCCAGCCGTGTCCTTCAGAGAGTTTGGCTCTGATTAGATGGAGACATTGTGATCTTACAACATGCAGTTATTTTTGTTTTCTTTCCTTTTTAAAATAGGAGAGACTGAAGCATATTTCAATACTGATGGGAAGGCTAAGTAGAGAGAGAAAAGCTGAAAACATGGAATACAGATAATCCGTTGGGTAAGTTTATTGAAAAAGCGTGAATGGAGTGGTTCCTAGGGGAGGTACTGGCCTCCGTTATTTTCCAGTGGTTGGGCGCGAGGGAGGAGGTGGGTGGAACATATTCCTGTCTATCTGCAGATGCAGGAACGTTGACGGAGTCCCTGTCTAATGCCTTCTGTTTTCATGCTTTAGTAGCAAGAGGAGTCAGCTGCTGAGATTCAGGGTGAAGTGGGGAGGGATGGAGCCCTGAAGAGAGTTTATTTATCACAGGCAAAATGGCTGTTCCCGGCTATGGGCCAGCAAGCCAACCAGAGGAAAAGAGGAGAAAAGCCAGGTAGCTGTGAAAGACCAGCTGAGTTTCGTGACTGTGAGTCACAGAGAAGCCAGGTTGCCAGGCAGTGTAGAAACAACCCCCAAGTTCCCTGTGTGGGAGACGTTGACTACCAAGGAGTGCGGAACTTAACGAGAGTTCGTGACCCGATGTTCAAGAAAGAATTTTGGAATTGGACAAAGTTGGCCCAAAAAAACCACATGCTATCTGACAAACTGAAATAAATTCAAAGTTATATCATTGTTGCATTACTTACAAAATAGCATGAATGAAATTAAAGATCAGCATTTAAGTTGCAGGGAAATTCTGGTACAAAAGAAATTATTAGTTTCTTTATTAGTACCACAAAGAACCAAATTCTGAATATAGCATGAAGTAGGAGCTCTTATTAAATAGATAGGAACAGAAAGGGCAGGTTGTATGTCCAAGTGGAAGTGTGGACAAGCTGTTTTCCTCCACTTCACATTGGCCTAGACCCCTCCCACCACAGGACTCATTTCTGTAAGTGCGACCTTTGAGAGCTCTGGCTGGGCAGCGGTGTCGAATTCGGTGACCTAACAAAACAAACCCCCGTCTACTCTGCCTCTCCCCAGATGATTTTGAGCACAATTTTGGACATCATTTCATTTCCACCTTCAATATTACAGTTTCATCTCTAACAGAAAAGGATAAAAAATAACTATAACACTATCGTTCTCCTAAAAATTATTATTAACTTAATCCATAGTATCCTCCAATACTGCATACGCATATGGTATTCAAATTTTTTCAAATGCAAAAAATTAATTTTTCAGTTTGTTTGAGATCCAACTAACAATCATTGTGTGATATGTCTACTTTCAATCTATAGTGTCCCCTTTCTTTTGTTCCATTTTTGCTCAAGCTTTATGTCCTAAAGTCGGACGGCTTGTTCTGTAGGATTTCCCTAGCCTGGACTGTGCACCTTGCATCACTGAGGTTTTATTTCACATATTTCCCCCTCTCTGTATTTCCAGCAAACTGGTAGATGAGGATAGACCCAGGTTTAATTTTTTTTTGGCAATAACACTGCATAAATAGTGACTGTTAGGGTCGCAGTGGTTGTTTTCCTTTCCCTGAGGTTGGCAGCCATGACAATCTTTGCGTGGAGTCATTATTTCATTAGGGGTTGCAATAAAGGGACATCCCACTCTGTCATTTCTCCTTCCTGGATGTTGCAGGATTTCATAAAGAGACACTCTTGTTCATCAGTTCTTCACTGAGGAAAATGCACTTGATACGCTTCAATCCACAGCAAGCACAACCCTTACTGGGGGTCAAGTCCAGTTGACACAATGCTGCTCATCTTGACCCCGGTGGTGGTTCATAGCTACCAGGTTCTGCCACGAATAATGCACACTTTTTGCCCCAATTTTTGAGGGAAATATAAGGGTGGGCATTATACATGGGTATAATGATTACATACCATGGGTTTGATAATGGTTATAATAATCCCATGTATAGTGCACGCAAAACATGGGTGTGCATTATACACGGCAAAGTACGGTACCTTGACTCCTGGTGGAACAGGCTGTTCCAGGCTCATTTTGTACATGGGGCCTGGAATCAGGTGGTGCTCAAAGACTGTCTCCCTGTAAACGGGGAACGACGGTCAGAGGCCACAAGCAGGGCATCAGGCGTTAGTACATATGTGACCCATGTTCCAGCTTCATTGATGCTTCTCTTTAGAAGGCTCAGCCACACTTGACTCTCTCCCCTTCGCCCTTAACTGTGACGGTAGGACAGGTCTTCGGAAAGTGCACAGGCATCGGCTCTCAGCTGAGAACTGGCAATGCAGGCAGCCTGAGCCCACGGAGCAGGTTTTGGGTAAACACGTGCGGGACCAGAGCCGACACCGAGCTTTTAGGTGAACTTCGCCAGCTGTGCTCTGAGGCAAGGTTACCCTCCCCAGCCATCCAGGGCCTTGGGGTGAGCGTTAGAAGTCATCACACCCAATCCAGTTACCACTGTGCTACTGCGTATGTGTGCCTCTCACCCACTTCTGTAAAATTAGAGAACACGCTACAGCTTCTCAGGGAGCACCAGAAGGCCCGCTCTGGGAACGAGCAGCTCCCACAAAATGGCGGAAATATCTTCCTCAGACAAAGAAAACCAAGGCTTCTTTATGGGAGTATTTCCTGAAGGTTCTCTCAGGCTTCTGACGAACCTATAAGTTCAGATTTCTAATGAACCTGTTAAGTTGGTGTATTGCTCCAACTCTTAATAGGTTAATACATGAGTTGGTTTGAGAGGCGTTTGAGGAGAGCAGTGACTGAGTCATCATACTTACTAAATTACTTTACCGTACAGTTAAAAGTTTAAACTAGAAGACATAGTCAACATTTACCTGCCCCTACCAAGGGCTTATTTCTCAGCCATTGAACCCACAGAGAGCTTACATCCCTAATGAAGCTGGTTTCCTAGTTACCGCCGACATGCAAATCCCGACCCCCGCACAGTCCTTAGTCTTTATCTCACTCGATCTCTCTGGGACTTTTGACACTTTTAACCCTTCAGCCTTGCCTCAGACCTCCTGCAGAACCAGTGGCAGGACCGTTTCTGAGTGTCCTTCGATATCATCTACACGACGACCCCCTTCACTAGACGCATCTTCCGGAACAACCCCACGGACGTCAGTGCTCACCCAGGTCTGCCTCTTGTTCTTTCTTTTCTTCTTTACCTCAAAGATAGTGAATCCCCTTGGACTCACCCCTGCTCTTCTGCCTCATCCCCTGTGTCACTGAGTGACTCTGTGGCAGGTTTGCTGCCTCCGCTTCCTGATCGGTTTCTCACCTTCTTGGCCTGCCGACCTCCAACCCAGCGCTGTCCCATACGGTAGTCACTAGTCATGTTCGGCTCTTTCAATTCCAGTTAAAAATTCAGCCACAGTCCCACTAGCCAAATTCCGAGAGCTCGTGAGCCACACGGGCGGGTGGCTATGGCACTGGACAGTATGAACTTGAGCCCTTTTCATCATCACAGACCTTTGATACACAGTCCCGTCTCAGTCCCTCCCCCACACTCCAATGTGTGCTCCATGGCTACCTACGCAAAACCCTCTGTCTCCTGACCTGCCTCCTCGAGACCCCTCAAAGCAACCCCAGCCTCCAGGAAGCTTGCTCTGGCCCTTGGGGGGTCCATGAGATGATCGCTCTCGGAGCACTTGTGACATTCTGGGCTTCTCTTTATCATTGTACTGATTATCGAGACCAAGAATCATCTGTTCATTTGTCTATTTCTTCCATAAGAGTGCAACCTTGAGGACAGGAGTTAATTCTGCATCTCAAGGTGGTGATGCATGCAGTTAACCATCCATTTATTAATTCCATAGATGTTTACTGAGCATTGCTAGGAACGGCGCAACACTAAGTGTACAACGATTAAAAACGTTTCATGTATTGAATAGTTACACTCTAAATAATTGTTTGTCACGCAGTGTTTGTTGGCTATGTAAATCTTAACTACGATTCTAGAGGATCAATGTCATGGAAATCTACTGATGCACATTTTGACATGACATATTTGGTGGTACTGTCACAAACAGACCACTGGATTATAAAAACCCATACCTTTACCTGATAGAGGTTGTTTTCTCCCCATGGAAGAACATATTTGGGGGGTGGGAGGCGGGCAGAGTCATCAGTGGACTATAATCTTCAGGTACAAAGATTCTATCTCTCTTTTGCTCAAAATGTTATCCTACACCTAGCGAAGTGCCAAAAATTAGCAGGTCCGCAGGAAACACTGACTCAGTAAATGTTACGTAAACAGAGGTGCAGATTCCATTCCTGCGTTCTTTCATTGTAAGTCAACAATATTCTTTAAAAGGTCCTCTCTAATGCAAGCCAGATGTCTTACAAGCTTTGTTTTTGAAATTAGGTTAATTTTAAAATACGTAAAAGACATCAAGGAAAGTTGTGAAACACCGAAGTATAAATACAATAAACCTTTTAAAAATCTTTTAGAATTACTATGCGGAAAAAAAGGGGCAATTACATTGCCCACTTCATAAAATTAGGTAGTTTTCGCCATGCAGTTCTTCTTTTGTGATGTATCCCTAGAGAGGAAACCACACTGTAATAGTATAAATATTTTTAAAGTGATACTGAAGATGTCTAAAGCAGCCAGAATTATATCTTTCTTGTTCTTTGAGTAATTTGAGAAACATACTTAGAGTGTCAGCAATTTAAAAGATATCAAGGGAGGAAAATGGGATAGAAGATTACAGACCAAGTGTCCCGTATCATTGCTTTAAGGAGTAATTCTCATAAAAAGCATGTGCTTTAAACTGAAAATCTTCCTGGGCCAAAACAGACAATGTGATATGGAATATTTTGTTTGAATGATGAGTCTAGTTCACTGGCACATCCAAAATTCATTTTTTTCCTGTGACATTTAGCAACTTGCAATCATTGTTTATTAATTTAAAATAATCTGAACATACATGGTCTTGCATTGAGCAGAATAAGCAAAATACTATATTATATGTTTTTTGTTAACCATAAGTAAAGTCAGAAGTTGTCATCAAGTCCATAACTGATATGACAATTCCTAAATGTTAGTGGGATACAATAGAATCTTGAGTTATTTAAATTCCTTTACAGTATCCATACAGTCTCAACTATTCTTTCATCTGTACTTAATTAATTTCAAATCATTTCATTCTTATTTACTTTATACCATTTGTTCAATATTTAGACCAAACACTCTTCCCTTGGCAACTCACATAATGTTTTGAAACCCGTAAACTAGATGAGCCAACAAAAACGTGAGGTAGGCATTGCTGCTTGGCCTCTGTCCAAACCTCTCCACTCTATCTAATTTACGTGTAGCAGATGATGTTAGCAAATAATGAACTCAGGAAAAACGCTGCACAGACCATATGGCTTCAGTTCGCTTGGTTCTAAAATAGTGCCTTAAGATTTTTATTAAAATAAAAAAGAGTATAGAATATAAGCACAGTAAAATTCCCTTTTTAATTAAATAAATGAAAATTAAACTGAAGGAAAAGAATTTATTAAAATATTAGGTTTTATATGTGGTTGCCAAAATCTATAATTGAGTTGCTTTCAGTCAAATATACACACAGTTATAGATATAGGTACAAGTAAATGTATGCCTATGCACATTCTAATTAATGTTTAATATATTAGGAATATCAACATAGATTTTAGTCTGCTTTCCAAACTGGGCATCCTACAAACTTGGGATATATAGTGCTGTCTTTCCATGTTATAGAAATTAGCACACTATTTCTATTACTATAAAGAGATGAAGGAATAGGATGCAAAATTTGTATACACTTCCCAGCACTTAGAAATTCTCTAACAAATATTAAGCAGTTGTATACTCAGTGAATCTGGTTTTAAGCATTTTGGGTTTGCTGAAGTCAGGTAATATCTTAGACATCCAGGAATTAACTCTCACCTACCTTTAAAGAGGTTTCAAGAGAATTTAACAGAGATTTACACTATCAAATGATTTGACACAAAACTAAAATCATACATATCAAAATAACAAGTTCATATCCATCTTCAAAATTACAAATGTAAATATTATTATCTCACAGGGAGATGATGTCTTATTATCCACAAACTAAATTACTCTCAAAATTGACCCAACAAATGACTACAAGTACAATATAACTCAAGTAAATTTATTATGTAAAAGTATCATGACCAAGCAAAGTAAAATGAAGGCTGCTTATTTGGTATAAGTGAATTAATGATTCATGAAAATTCATGATAGGTCAAATCCTATGAAATGCTTGCCAGAATCTAATAACAACTAACGTTACATAGCTATGACCATGTGCTGATTACTTTATGTAGATTGACTCGTTTCATCCTTACAGTAAAATGGTACCATTATTATCCCACTTTACAGAGAAGGGAAATTAGTCCCCAAAATGTAAAGTAACTTTTGTAAAGATTCCCAGCCAAGCTAGGAGGTCCAGCAGCCAGGGCGGGTCCGGGGGCGGGTCCCCGACCTCTAGGCTATTCGTCCTCTCTGCATCTCGGCAAGAAAAATCCCCTGGAGTAAGAAAACATGCTGTCGCCCTGGGTGTAGGTCACCATACTGATTCCCACTATTTGATAGTCAAAGCTTATATTCAGGGTACTTTCCATCTGTGAGCCATTATGTGTGTTTGCATGTTAACCCTTCATTAAACAGAGCGTCACGCAGGTCAGGAGTGACTTACGCTTCACCTTCTGCGCACAAGGAAACGAAGACACAAGCACCGTGTCCTGACCTGACGGAGGGCGACAGAAAGAGGATGCAAGTCTCGTGCACCCAGTTTACATCCCCATGGGCTTTTCCTCTCTGAGCAGCTAGCAAGAGGCCGCCCCATCCCTCTGGCTGACTTAGGGTTGCCCTGTTTCGCTCAAGAGCTTTGTTATACATCTTTAAAAAAAATAAATAAATTTACAAAATATCTGTGTAAGTATGAAATCAGAATGTACTGGGTTGGCCAAAAAGTTTGTTTAGTTTTTCCCATAAAATTAAAGACGCATTTTTTTGTTTTCACCAATAACTTTATTAATTTGGATACTTTGAGTATGTCAGCTGTCTCCCACGTGGTGTAATGTTGATTGTTCTTCATTGATATCTCAATTTCATCGCTATCAACTTCAGATGGTCTACCCAACCGTGGAGCATTGTCCAGCATGAAATCTCCAGCACAAACCTACACAAACCACTTTTGACAGGTTCTATCAGTCACAGAGACTTGTCCCCGCACTGCACAAATCTTTTTGTGTTTCAGTTGGGTTTTTACCTTTCTTGAAATAATAAAATATAATATACCAAAGATGTTGGTTATTCCCTCCACCTTCAATATTAAAATGGCTACACAAAAACTCACCAATTTTCATGAGTTTTTTTTCTTTTTAAATGCACACACACATGACCGTGGTCACAATATAATCTTATGAAATTTTTTCAAATGAAGTTAGCAACAACTAAGCACTACCAGAGCCATCTTATGGGGGGGGGGGGGAAATGAGCCTTTTAACCAACCCAATAATTGAGGGGTAGCATAATTATTTTCATCATTGCTGTTACGTGGAAAAAAAAAACAGGATCGCTTACAGAAAAGAGGAAGGTCTCTCCCTTTCTTATCAAACTGCGATGATTCAGTGCAAAGACCAGGATGTTTTCACAAGCATGAGCAAGTGTGTTAATGATTAGAAGAAGCAAGACAGTCCTTTGCCAGGTGCTTGAGACAAGCCCACTCCCAGACACGGCAATGCTAATGCACGTTCTAATGTATGTCTGCGGATGTCCTTCACTGTATTCAAAATACTGCTTTGTGTCTTTGTGACTCTCCTCTCATAGTTCGACCTGTCTGATCCAAGGTGAAACTCGGCGAAGAATCAACTGTGTCATTTCTTCATGACACGAGCCATCGCGCTGGCTCAAAGACAACCGCAAAGCCCCATGCGGTAAGACGGCCCTTCCTCACCAGGAGCGCCTCCTTGTAAAGGGATCCAGAAACGTGAATGCTTGACCGTCACTGGGCACTGCTCCAGAGAGCTCATCTATCACCTCTCAGCAGCTACATTGGATCGTTTGTGCCTCATAGGATCACTGCTGACTAATTTTTAAGTAATTTTACATCTGCTCTCACTGAGGCATTTACTAGGGAAAACATTCAATAAAATTTTTGCTGAAGTCTTGCACCATTAATCAGATTCAAAAATGAAAAAAGTACAGCTAAAATGGCATATTTCCATGTGCTAATTATCCACCAATTGTAACAGCCTTGCTCATTTTTCTTGTGACTTATTTTCCTGCCTCTCTCCCCCACGGGCCAGATGTCAACATGCTGCCGTCTCCTGTGAGGCAGACTTCCTTTGCTGATGTGTGCTTGATGGCGCTTTTTCTTCGCTCATTTTACACATGAAAGGGCACGAGTGCAGAGGCTCCATGACTCCTCCAAGACTTGGTTGGTGCAAATGAACCTCCGAAGGTCTCCATAGATCTGATAAATGAACAGTGCAGCGCTTGCCTTGGATCGTGAAATGCCAAGAAAACAAACCATCTCACAGGAAAGGACAAAGCAGCAAGTTTTAACTCATTTACCGCAAATAACTGATGGTCAATACAACTCGATGAACAAAAATGTTCGGTTTCAGTAAAAATGGCCAGTGGAATTCACACGCCTGTCCAGCTTTACTTCTCAAACACCCAAAGTCTCTACATAGTAACTAACTCTCCATCACTCCTTAAGTGCATAGCGTCAACCTGAACTAGACAAGATGACTGCAATAACCATCGCTCTCTTCTGTAAAATGATTCTTACCTTCCTCAGAGACTCCAGTCTGGGTGGAGGGTGAGTTAAAATCTTTTTAAGGTTATTCTAGTATCTTCTGGCTTCAGTGTCTGTCATACATTACAGTCATTGCTGAAATGACAGTCAAGTTCAATGTTCAAAATTCCTCACCAAAGCCGTTTCTCCTCAAATGGAGCCACCCCTCTCTGCCCACCCACTCCCCAGCCGAGGCATCTCTGTGTAGTTTCTGTTCTTGGAGGACGTGGGGCGGAGGGCCTGCTCTCCTACCCTCTGGCCATCTGTCACCTGCACACCGATGCCCCTGTACTGGTCTGTTAGCTATTGTTGTGTAGCAAACCTTAAGCATTTTGCAAACAACAACTATTGCTCTTGGCCCCTGGATTTTGTGGGCTAGACAGTTGGAGAGGTTTGTCCCTACGGCGTCTGAGGCTTCCGCCGGACTCCTGATGCCAGGATCGCTCGGGGAACGTGGTCCAGGAGGTGGCTCACTGCCACATCCAGGTCCTTGGGTGATGTGAGGGGGCGGCGGGACTCATCTGGGACGTGACCAGACCGCTCCACGTGGCCTCCCGTGGAAGTTGGTGCCTGAGGGGTCTGCAGAGTCGAGTCAAGGATGCATTTGCTCCCCACGTGCACCCCTGGTGCTAGATGCGGCCCCCGCCGTCTCCGGACATAGCACAGATCGACCTGGCTTTGGCCGACCCGTCAGGAATCTTCCCCTCTTTCGACCGAGTTCGTGAGACTGGGGCCCTGTGTCTGTTCAGGGAACTCCAAAACGGATGTCACTAAACCCACCATGAATATGCAGGGACATCTGGACACCGGAATCATTTCCTCTCTGTCCTCAAGGCTTACACCTGAGCAGAGCGCTTGGGGAAATTTAATATCAAGCCCACGTGTTTACATGGCAGCGTGAGAGCACCCAGGCCAGGAACATCCAGGCCAAATTTCTGCCCTCCCTCGTGACTGCAGGAGACGGTTCTAGAAGAAGAGGATTGGCTTTGCAGGATTCACGCTGATTGCTTGTATTGAGCCTGTGGAGCTTTGTCAGCTAAGACTCCAGAATACTTTCTAAAAATCTCTCCACCTATTTCAGGTAATACAAAGTTGCTCAAGAGTGTTTATTTAACAACAATAATGAATGCTTGTGGGCAAGAATGAAGCTGGAAGTGAATATATGAAATCCATGTCAGGAAGAAGTGAAAGAATTGATTGCTGCGCAGGAATTTTTTGAGCATTCCTGATGCATAGCAGGGTGGGCTTTCAGCGCTTGGCTTACCAACCCGTCAGTAGGAACGATCCTGCAGCAAAGCGGTGTGGACTCTTTGGGTGTGAATCTGGCAGGTGAATAAATCTGTGACTCACCCTGGTTGTTTATAAAAAAACAGACTTTGGTTTTCCTTGTTTTAAATATCTTAGCCAACTTGCAGTTTATTTTCACAAAGCCTGCAAAAACTCCCTCATGGGTGCCCCTATCGAGTGCAATTTTGAAATGCAGGCCAGGGAACAGCAAGCTTCTCCTGCTACTGGTAGTGAGAGGCTAAGAGGAGAAGAAAAGTTATGGAAAGAGTCACTGGCCTTAGAATGTCTTACAAAAATATCCTCTCTCCTGTTCTCTAGGGGAGGGGCAGCGTTATCATAAATAGTTGTCTAGGGATAGTGTCCTTAAGAGGTAGCATTTACGTGAAAAGCAAAGCAAGATGAAAAGTTGGTTAGTCCCTGGATTCTGCTAACTGTGCATGAATGGTCTTGTCCTTTTCCCCAAGCTCTTTGCAATCAGCGATGCGTGCACGCTGTTGTTGTTCGTGGTGCCGCTATTATAATTGTCATCATCATTACTTCCTTTTATTAGATACTGAGCCAATGTGATGCCATAGAATTTAAAACTCTAACACTCTGAAAATGTACTTAATTATTTTCATCACAGGGAATTCACTCCCTGGAGATATAACATGTTTTTAAAACAGCAATTGTACAAACCAAAGTAAAAATTAAAAAGAAAGAACAAAGAACGAGGCACAATGTGTCGGAGACCAGCGTGTGCGCTCACGGCCTGGTTCATACTGCAGCTGAGGGGGAGATGACGTCTGCGTGTGGGGTTACGGATCTTGAGGTACCTGGGATGGGAAAATAATGCCCACAAGATACACGTAACAGAATTTTTGCCGTGTCCACCAAAGAACCCCGGGGCGGGAGGCAGCTTTAAGACGATCGTAGTCAAAAAAAACAGCCGCTGGAAGGAGAAGAAATGACAAAGGCTTGTGATGGTAAAAGCAAATGCTGACACCAGGAAATCTAGGCAGCCACGGGGCCCTCGCATGGAGCCCAGAAGAGCGTCATTAGTTCTTAATAAGATGGGACATGACTGAAGGTGACCCGCAGGCCCTGGCAGGGCAAAGCCGGAGTGCGGGAGAAAGGCAGCCGCGCGCGTGAGGCCGCTGGGGCCGCGGGCCGCTTCCGCGCTTACACACTCGAAGGGTGAAGCATCATTAAAAAGGGCTCTGAAACATTTGCAGTAGTGCTCGTCACGGTTGATAAGTTTGTCAACGGATTTTGAGAATGACTCTCACAAGGCTACGAAACAGTTTTAAAAATCTTTTAAAATCCTTTTTCCTAGAGGTTGCCGTGATAGGGAACTCCTTCACCTATAATATAAAGAAAGGTTCTAATCTTGAACGCTTGCATTGTAGTGGAGCAAACACATACGCATGATTATTTGCCAGCACGGTAGCGCTCGTACTGAGATGGCGCTATCCGGGACTCCCTGTGGTTTTATGTTTTCACACTGGGTTCCTCGTGCTTTGTGTTTGTTTTCTACAGAAAACTGATGGGCTCAACGTGGGAGCCCATGTGCACTGCCTATCACATCCCTAACCCTCTTCCTCTGGCTTGCGCGTGTAGGTGTTAGTGAACACATATTAACTGAAAGACTAGAAAAACCGCGTTTGTAAGAGTCCATTCACAGGGATATAGTGACAGCCGCTGCCCGTCATTTTGACTTAAGGAAAAGTGACATGCTGGATACTGCTGCTGGAAAGCGTAGCCTGTGGGCCCCCTGGGGGCAGCAAGGTGGGGCAGGGACAGCCGGCCAGGCCACGCCCCAAGCACACAGTCCCAGCCGCTAGGCAAACCGAGTTAGCCCTCCGCACGGCGGTGGGCTCCCCCGCGCAGCGCCCAGCCTGGTCCACGTGGACACTGTCCCCACTGAAACCTCTCGGCCCCTCATTTGCTTCATTGGGACGAGGCCGTCCTCGGGTCCCCCCTCCAAGGGGGCTTTCCCCGGTGCGCCCCCAGCCCTGGGTGGGGTGGCCTTCCCCCACACCTGTGTGTCGGCAGCCCCCACACCTATACGGCTGGTCTCATTCAGCACCCTGAATGCAATTTCCTGCTTACTTGTGGGCCTCCCCGCCCCCAGCCTGGAAACTCTGTAACAACACCCCCTATTTGATCCCGAAGGGTGTTTCCCGGGAGAAACGCAGGGCCTGTCCCATGGGACAGACCCTCGTGGCTCATCTCTCTCCAGCCTCAGACGGAACACGCCCAGTTTCTCCATTCCGCCAGCAAGAACAGGGCTCCGTGCCCAGCCCTCCCGAAAGGGGCTCAGGTGGCTGCAGGGGGGATTTTCTGTATCCATGGTAAGTACCAAAAAGAGGAGAACGCCTCTCCAGGGGATGTCATCCTGTCTGCGCGTGGCGCCCGGGACGCCGTGCCCCTCCTGGAGCCATTCCAGAGCCTGATGTGTTCACGGGCCGAGACAGAAGGACAAACCGCGTGGAACTGCTGCCCTGAATCGGGCACCAGCCAGCCTCAGGGCCATCACAGACGTGAGGAGAAAAGGCGCAGAGTGGAGCAGCCCCCGAGGGACCCGCCACGGCACCCACGCACCCCGACGGACCCCCGAGGCCGAGGCCCAGCCCCGCAGGCACTGGGGCTGCGGGAAGGGCGGCAGCGTCCGCCGCCCCGCTGCTCCCACGCTCAGGGCCGAGGACGATGCGCCCGCCTTTGTGGGGCTGCGTCAGAACTTCCCTGGAGCCTCGGGCCCCTGTCCAGCCCCCGTGTTTCGTCAAAGCCTAGTGAACCCCAGTGATGTACAGCACCCGGGACGCAGCGGCCTGGCGCTGAGCTGGGTGAGCGCGCGGCCCAGGGTGAAGTTGGGCCAGTGAAACTCAGCGGCCAAGAAAGGCACGGCCCTTGCCCTCAAGGGCGTCCCTCACATTGCAGCGGGAGCCAGCAGGGGCAGCCAGTCGCTCCAGGGACTCTGCAGACGACACCGTCGGGGCCACGATCAGCCCGCATTATCCGTGGCCCTGAAACAGGCGGAGCAACAGTCAGCGACACCGGGGAGTCCTCGGGTGTCATCTTGTCTTCCTCTCTCTGCCGCGTGAGGGCATTAGTCTCTGGGCCCTTGGAAGGACATCAGGTTTCAGTCCAAGTACAATGACAAGACGTGGCAGGATCTTAGGCAGGAGTGTGGAATGAGTGAGTTCGAAATTTAAAAGCCTCATTTATGCACGGCACTTCCATGATGTTTATTCCAGCCAAAACCGGAAGAGGAAATTCATTGTTGCCTCTTTTCAAAACACGAGGAAACTGAGGCTCGGGGCCGGCCCGGTCTTGTCCACAGAAAACCCACTAGTCAGAGAGGGAGGGGGAGGGGCATCGAGCCCGAGGCCTCCCCTCCAGGGCCCGTGCTAATTTCTCCGCACTGCGGCCGCTTCCTTCAAGCCTGCAGGTAACCAAGGGACAGGCAACAAAAATCAGATGTCAAATAGGAACATTTTCTTTAAATGTCTGCATATCCAAAGTTATTTCTGATTGTACCAGTGGCATTAGGTTAAGCTGATTGGAAATGACAACATGGCTGAAAATGCACTTAAAGATTTATTCCAAAACAAGAATAATGAAATATTTCCCATAAAAAAGATTGAATCTGATTGACCGAAATAAGTTGCATGTGACCCAGTCAGCAAGGCTCCATTTAAGCATTCCATGTTAAATCACTTTTTGCCATTTATTTCTGCAGATAAGAAATAAGCCGTCTGGAGAGCCCCCCACCTTGGCCCGCAGCCTCCTTCCCCGGGCTCGCTTCTGCTCAAGGTCGGCTGTCCCTACTTCAAGGTCACGCCGCAGTATTTGCCCCCCGGGCTTTTCATAGGCCCTCCAGCATCGACCACGGTGCCTACCACACAGAAAAAAAGGCAACAAGTGTTTTTATAATTAATGCCACTGTTCTACATGCATCAGACACGCAATGATATAAGCAGTTAACATGTTGAGATTGAGTTAGAAAAGGTCAGGGTGTTGTTCCAGAACAAAAAAAAAGGATTGAGGAGATAAAAATTAGGGAAGCAGTCCCGAGGCGCCTTAAGAACGTAGTAAACCTTACGGTCAGAGACAAGCGAGGCCTCTGTCGCCGCCGGCTTGGATGTCGGGGCGCCTTGGCCATCCTTTGGCTAAAAACAACTAAAACTGTGGGATAAAACTTTTAAAATATATTTGAATAATCTTAACTTTCTTCAAGAAAGTAATAGTCAAAACCCCCAAACAAAGGGAAAGCTCGCCTTCACACAGGTGGGCGCAGCGCGGAAACCACGCTGTGCCCTGAAGACATTGGCTGCACTGGTTGGTCTGTTTTTTCCATCGTAGTTACTACCCTCTAATGTATAATTTTGAGCCAAAAAGCAAGTTGCGGAACACATGAAACATAATGGCATTTCCATATGATTCGATACAGTTAAAGCTGAAAAGCACACTGTCCCACTGCGTGCACAGCGACATATCAACAACAGCAAGCCTCCCGAAACAGCACGTTCAGAAAAAGTGCTACCTCTGCATGTGTGTGCGTTGGTTGGCGGGGGCGGGAGGGGGGGGCGGGTACTCTGTGTATTAAGATTAAGAGCAAAGCAAAATAAAAAAATAAAGGCAAAGTATTTTTCTTAATTAGGGGGTAAATATATGACTTAGTTATATAATTGTTATTTATTTGTTATACGTTATCTATTGTTTTAAATTGTAAATAGATCCTAGAAGACGCTATAGCTTTACTATAAATCAAATTCTGAACTACAGGCATTCATATCTCCTGTTTTATTTCATTCAGGTACTGAAAGCCCCGAGAATCATCCTCATGGTTCCCATTTGTACAGACTCCCTGGTGCCTGTGTCCCGGTGGCCAGACCTGGGACAGACGCCCTCCCTCAGGTGCGCCAGCGGCAAGGCCAGCCCTTCCGGGGGCCCTGTCTCAGGAGCCCGCCTCAGGGGTCGTTAGACGCAGGACACGGCCCACCTCATGTTTACAACAAGAGTGAAAACACGCTGGGTCTGTGCGCGTTCAGACTGGTCATGACTTCTTCATCCAATCCTACTCAACAGCTAAAAACAAGAGGACGGGCCCAACATGGCGTCGCTTATGCTAAGGCCCACATCCCCAGACGGAGACTTAATGACAGTTTCTGCTTATCCAGAAATGGAATCTTTAACCAGCAGATCAGGAGTCGCCTGCCCAGCCAGGGCTCTGCCTTGTGGGCCCCCGCTGTCGCCGCAGGCAGCTCGGCCAGCACCGAGCGCTGTCTTTGCCTAATAACCCCCTTGTTCCTTCTGCCGGTGAGGCTTTCATTTTCTCCTGCCCCTTGGAGCTCCTTTCCATCTGCTGACTGGATGTTGCCTGATTCAAGCTGATTTTTGCTCCAATATAAGCTCTTCCCGTTTCTAACATGCTCCAGTTTGCCTGTATCACTACCTAAGGTGTGGTGGAGGAGGGAAAGCGGGAAATGCTTCGCAGCCCGGTTTTTGGACACCAACTCGCCGGCCGACTCCGTTCAGTCGCTGGGGGAATGCCCTTGGCCCGCCGTCGCGGCAGGGACGCCCCCAGCAGAGACGTGGCAAGTGCCCAGGAAGGAAATATCCCTTCCGCGGAGCTGCAACGTGGTGAAAGACGAACCAAGTCGTCTTTGAAGTTAGCACAACCTGGCTCTGTCCCTCCCACCGATGAACAAGCACGATGATTGCCAGATACCACGCCCTCCATCACAAAACTGCCCCGTCACGTGCCCATCTGTCCGCTCCGAGGCTGGGTGTCCAGCCCTCACTCCGTGGGGCTGGGAAGACGTTCTCATCTCTCATCAGAGGAAGCTCTTGCCTCAGAAATAATGGCCCTATTTGTCCCTAACTCAGGAAGTGTGATCTTAAAATGTTTTTGAGTAAATGTTTTCGAAAACCCCTAAGCCAATAAAAAAGGGAAGCCTCAGGGAAGCCCAGCTTTTCAGAGGAGCGCTTCGCCCGCCCTGGGTTACTGTCTGTCGTGAAGGACTCCATGGGACACACGCGCAGCTGGAAGGGCTTCCTTCCGACAGTCAGTAGGCCATGTGAGTCAGCCGCGTGGCCGCCTTAGTCCCTCGCCGGCACCGTGACCGTGGGGGAAGGACACTCAGTCCTCTGCTGGCTTAGAAAATTACCCAGAACTTGCATTTCCATACTGGGAAGTGGGAGACAAAAATACCTGTCTCACAAAGCTTACTAAGAATTAAGTGACACCTTGCACCCGAGTCCCTGCTGAAATGATAAAGATATACAGGAAATCCAAGGCATTACCAGAGCAAGGTTGTGGCCAAGAAGGAAGGAAGTAAAAACATTAGCAGCCATCACCTCTGTCCTATGTGACGGTCAAGAAATGGTTAGCGCAAGGAAAACCAAAGCAGCAGCACGAAACGTGGGCTTATCAAGAAAGTGCAGCCACGCTCAACTGCAGACACGCAGACACACAGGACTGACGGGGACACCACAAAGGGCGAGAAAACCCAGGCACCCATCACCCGCGTCGCATGAGGGAGCTCGCACGCATGCTCAGAGTTATCCCGAGGGAAGCGGAGAGCGGAGAGACGCGCGTGCCAAGCCACCGCTGACAGGTGACTCCGACTCTGCACAGAGAGGGGCGCCGTGCCAGCGTGAGTCCAGGGACAAACGCACACTTTTGAAATGATAAATAATTTAAAATCTCTGGGCCGTAACAACAGCGGGGAGTGCTGACCTTACCCAGGAGGTCTGTAGAAGCAGCCAGGGCCATTTCTGACCTGGGAGGGAGCAAGGCGGGGCCGACGGCTGCCACAGGGACTGCGTGGGTGTGGGCCACTGAGCTCGGGCGTGGAAGGAAAACACACCCGACGGCCTCTCTGTGTGTCCCTTCCGTGGACCTCAGGCTGGTGTCAGGTCTATGAGCTCGGTGCCCAGGCCTACATCTGAGATTCTGCAACCTTTTTTCCCCCCAAAGTCTCACAGCTTTGTTTTACATTTCCCTTTCCCTTCATGGTCCATTTTGAGTTCATTTTTGTTTGATAGGCATTTTTGGTTGCGAGTCACTTTTTTGCCTGGAGATGTCCAATTGCTGCGGCTCTGTGTGTTAGAAAGGGTCTCCTTCCTCCAGGGAATTGGATTTCTGCCTTTGTAAAAAATCAGCCGAGCACATTTTGGGGAGTCTGTTCCTGGGTTCTCGTTCTTGTTTCATAAATCTGCATAATTACCCCCTGGCCAGTGCCTACAGCCTTGATCACTATAATAGATCTTAAAATGGTGTGAGCTCTCATTTAATTTTTCTTTGCCAAGATTATTTAAAGTTTTCTAGGGTATGTGCTCGTTTGCATCTACAAAATACCTTGCTGAGATTTTGACAGGAACTGTATTAAAACTATAGATCATTTTGGGAACAACTAATATATTTACTATGTTGATTCCTTTGAGGAAAAAATGGCAACTTGACTATGCTGAGCCTACCAATCCATGAACATAGTATGCCTTTCCAGTTCATTGGGTGTTGATTTCTGTCTCACAATCATGTCATTTTTATTATACAGATTTTGCACGTGTATTGTTATATGTGTGTGTAGGCACTTCACTTACGTTGCAGTGGTTGTAAATGGTATTGCGGCTTACTTTCATCGAGATATAAGTGACATATGACAGTAGATAAAAAACATTCCAGAACATAAAAAGAGAATAGAAACTTCCTTAAAATTTATGAAAAAGTTGATTAGAATATGAGTGAGTCACTCCTATAGCAAATGCAAAGCAACAGTGCTTTCCTCGAAGAAACGGCATGCCTGTTATCTCCTTCTAAGTATTTATTTTTGTCAAATGCCTTTATTATGCTTCTGTATTTTTTTAGCATGGAAATCTATCTTTTCTCAGAGAAAATTTTAGATGTGTCAACTCGCAACAAACGAAACTATTTTTTCTTTAAAAGTATTCTTTTTATATGCCTTTTTTCTAAAACTTATAACCACCGGTATCTATCTATAATAATTCCATGATTTCTCTATGCAAGATTACTATTATTTACAATCATTGCTGATCTTATGTGGAGATTAAATTTTAAGATAGCTGATTGTAAATAAGTGATCTTTTTAAAGAAAATGTTGTTGACAAAGGTGTAAAAGCTGAAGAACCACAGTGAGCAGAATCCTGACCTCCTGGGCCCTGGTAGGCGCCCACCTTCCAATTATCAAGTCTATTACCCCTGTGGGTGCTGCTACAAAGGGGTTTTACAGATTAATTAAGGTCCCAAGTCCATTTGCCTTGAGATTAGGGAGATAATCTGAGTAGTGATAATTGAATCACAAATTGATTGTGAGGCAAATAGAAGGTATTCAACTAATTGGTTATATGGTAGTAGAGAACTTTTTATGTAGTTAAGAATAAGCAAAAATAAGTTAGTAAACTTTTATATAGTTGAGTAAGACCTGCTGATAGGACAGAATAAGAAAAAGTCCAAAGTTCTCAAAAATAGCCATTGTGTGAAATTCTTAAATCTTTATACACTTAGAATTACAGAGAGAGAGGAGTTGAGAATTTCTATGGCTTTTAATATCATAGTGTATTTTCAAGTGACAGAAGAGAAAACCCAGAGTCTAAGTCTTGCTGTACATACAGCCATATGCTACAGTTAATCCAACTATTTTAACAATCTCTACTGATCCAGCACCTAGCACATCGGCCAAAGCCCATAATACAACTTGACCCATTTTCATGGAAGATCGGACCAGACCTGCCGTCCGTACATCTCCCTGACCAAGCCACACGCTTCTCCTTGGGATCCAGCTGTCACCCCATCACAGAGCTGCAGCCACTCCGGCAGTGGTGGGCGCCGACACCCCCAGTATGAAACGGGAGGCTCAGTTTCCTCTTGCAGCGCCCCCCTGTGGAATCAGAGACCGCTGTCTGTCTGAGATGGTCTTACTTCCTTGGTTCCTGGTCTCCTCCTGCCCGGGGTCCCCTACTTGGTGTCCTTTGGAGGCCCTTTGAAGGTTCTTGCTCCTTGGCTGGTGGTGTTCCAAGGGCCCCCCCGCCCGACTGCTCTCCCTGTAGGAGGCTCCGTGGACCGTCGATGCGCACCTGTGGTGGCAGCCTGCTCACCAGTGTAAGTGAGGGGAGCCGTTCTGTCTCCTCCAGCTACTGTTCGCCCAAATGCCCTCCCTTCTCAGCTTCTAGCCCTTTACCTCCCTTCACTGTGCGCCTGGAGGGGACACAGGGTCGCCATTGGGAACCCTCGTCAAGGCGCTAGGACGATCACGTACACCCAGGTCCCTTTTTTCCTGACTTCCCGGCTCCCGCCTGGGGCCCGTTCACGGCTGGGCCTGCTCTAAGCCTGGCCTCAGAGGACGCGATGGACGCGAGAGAAAAATGAACTGCTGAGAACCACAAATGCCTTGAATAGAAAACTACTTGGTTTCCCGATGTGGACAAATAAGCTTAATGGTCTCTGAAAACAGCAAATAAAGGGGGGAATAATTGCTTCATCTTGTTGAGGGTAGTGATCTCTGAAATTGGATGAAATAAAACAGAGGAATCAGCTGCTTTTGCCATCCTGTGGAAAATTAACAGAAGAATAGTGGCAAATGGATGGGACGTTCCTCGCCCATCGAAGCCAACCTGCTCTTTGTACACTCACTGATTAATATCATCATATTATTTTTTAAATAAAATTAATTTCAATATATCTGTGAACCATGTAACATGTCATAACATATCACATTGAGCTATTGATTAATTATAGCAGGAGCAGGAGAATGCAGAGCTTTATAATCATGTGAATAAATAAAAATGAGAAAAAAAATTTGTTTGCTAAATGTTGCCTTAGTGACTGAATTATATCCTACCACAATGACTAGGTTAATTATAGTGAAGTTGGGATAAGTAAATTATTTGCCATATTACACTCCAGTTGGGGGTCTGCTCAAAAGTAAATCAATTTACTATGAATACTGACAAGGAAAGCATGCTTTATGTATACCACTTGAAAAAATATCTTTGAAACTTTTGCATCAGTAGTTAATACATTTAGGAAATATTGAAAAAACAAAGACATGTCAAATTATTACCAAAAAAAAAAATACAACTTCCATATCTCTATAGATTAACTAGAAACATTGCTCAACCTACCACCAGGCTTAATATTTCATTAACTAAACATAATGTTCTTTCACTGAGCAACAGAAGCTCAGATTACATTATGTTCATTTGTTTTATACCCTAGTCTTTCAAACAGGCTTAAAAGCACTTGCTGGGAAGGAAGTCTGTTTCCTTTTTATTTTTATAGCCAAACCATATTCACTACAATCATATCTAGCACAATGCTCCAGGCACTGAATAGTTCACTCACTAGTAAAACCCGAAATTAGACTTTGCTTTGTATTTCATGAGTTTTATACCCAGAAAGACCTCCTGAGTTTAGCTCAAATAAACCCTTAAAAATTTTAATGAGAACAAATTAGTTTTACAAATGCACATACAGATTGAACATAAAATCAGCTGTCTTTGGGGACATCCTATCCATAGACACGTAATTAATCACAGCCACAAAATACAATAGAAATACTGCACATCCACATTTTGAAATGAAAAGTGCAGACGCATTTGATTCATCCCACCTGACAACCCAGAACCGTCCAAATCAAACATGAGCCTTCTGATTACAGAGCAATCAAGTCTCTAATTAGGACTGGCACTCCCGCCTTCGCCTCCCTGCCATCAGCCCCGCAGCCTGCGCTGTCACAGTCTAAAAGGGAGCTGGGGCGGCGGGGGGCGGGACAAACAGGGACGGAAGGGACTGGAAAAAAAAAACAGAACGGTGGTAGAAGTGGGATTAAACCAAAGTGCTCTGAAATTATCAATTTCAAAAGACAAGCATATATAGTTAACCACAAACAATCCCAACTTTAGAACAGGGAAGTTGGCATTTCTCTTTGACCCCAAGACAGTGAACACGGCCAGCAATCTGCCTTAATGATTACTTTATGACACAACTTCCCAACTTGTATTTTCTCAGATTAGACCTTGCTTCTGCACTCGGCCCCGCACGTCTATTCACCCTCCGGACATCTAAATTTCTGCTTTCCTCCAACACCTGGAATTCAGCCTGCCGAAAGCGAAGTCGCCCTGGCCCCACTTCAGCCAAGCAACGGCCTTACCTCCCTCCCGCCCACCTACTCTGGGAACGTTCACCTTGCCTGTAACCAGTCCGTCCACCTGAGGAATTCACCTCTGCAATATTGTCTGTCCCCATCGACCTGCGTCCACGGACATCGCCCGGTTGCAGGTCCGGTTGTCTACTCTCTGGCCTGGCCAGGGCTTCTTAACGGAGGAAAGTGGAGGTGAAGCTCCCCTCCCCTCCCACCCCATCCCAGCGTCATCTCCCTCCGTGAGAACACGGTCCGTGGGCCTCCGCCCTCACTTGGTACTGCTGCCTCTTCCCTGTGCCCCGAGGATGGGCTTTCACCACTGCCCTGGGTGTAGAAAGCCATGCTCGGAGATATTTAACGTGGAGCAGGGGTGGGTTCTTAGAAAACCGTCACGACACACATCAGTAGTCCACTTCGTGACGGGCCTCCAGTCTCCGAGCTTAGAATGAACACAGGCAGCCCCCAGCAGGGAGAGCAGGGCTCGGTGTTCCCTGAATGTTATTTGGCCACAAAATACCATCTCCGGTAGACTTACTCGTGGGCAGAGGAATACAATCTGGGATAGGTTGGCTTATGGGAATCTAAATTCCTTAATTAAAAGTTTTTCTCTCAAGTCACGTAGCCATATGTCAGATGGGTCCAGAAGAAAGAAAAGGATTCCAAACAGACCAATCCAGGAAGACACGATAGAGATGAAAAGAAGGATGTGGGCGCGGAGAAGCCTGCCTGTTTCAAGGGGGGGTACACTGTCAGGGAGGGTGTCCACTGCCCCAACACCAGCTTCCACGTGGTAGGGTGTATTTTCGATCACAGGCAATCAGAACAGGGCTTCAGAAGAAAACAAGGACCTGGGCAGGCAAACCTTCCACGCTGGACTGTGTGGCTGCCCCTCCAAGGTGGTTCTCCAGCATTATGTCAGGGAGAAACTTTGCAATAATTCCAGGAACTATGGGACTTATCTCTCAGATGACTTGAAACTGTCTCATGATGCAAAATGTGAATATATTGATGCTGCCATTTTATTATGAAAAGATCACATCAAAATACAGGATACAGTGTTCATACCAAGCAACATGCGCCACGGGCATCTCTTCCCCTCCACCTCTGACCCCTACCCGGCCTGATCCCACCCGAATCCCAGTCCTAGGACGATGCTTGATATTGGAGGCTGTGCGTGGCTGCGGGCATTTCCCACAGCGCTTGGTCCATGAGGTCTCTAAAAAAGCCACACTCCCAGAAAGAGTAGAATGGTGGTTGCCAGTGGAGTGGTGGGAACGGGGGGGAAATGGAGAGCTGTTGTTCGCCAGGTACAAAGGTGGGTAAGGAAGTCCGGAGCTCTGCTGCGTGACACCGTGCCTGTAGGAAACGACGCTGTACTGCGCACCTGCAGTTGAGGGACGATCTCATGTTACACGTTCTTACCAAAACAGGACACTGTGAGATCCAGAGAGCTGAAGTCCTTTAGTATTTTGTCAAAGTCAAAATGGCTCTCCATCCTCATGACAGAGTCACTTGCATCCAACTAACTGTCTCAAGGTAGTGGCTTCAAAATGTCAGTGACTCTTAGTTCTTCAGCCTCTCATTGTGTCCTGGGGGCAGTGGTGGTATTAGTGAAAATTGAAAGCTTGCCTCGCGCCGGGCACTATGGTCAACTGGGCATGTATTATCCCGTTTAATCTTCTCAGTGACTTCATTTCACAGATGAGGACGGACGCGCACAGCGGTTGCGGAACGTGCCTGAGGTCTGGTTCTCAGCGAGTGGCCGCGTTTCGCCTGCGCCAGCCGGAGCGCGTGCCCTTACCAAGGCGAGATCCTATTTCCTGCCTGGGTCCTGCGAAGGACTCGCGTGAATCGCTCCCCATATCTGAGCCCGATCTTCCTTTAATAAAGTAAGGCTTATGTTTTCCGCACAAGACATTCCTTATAAAAGGAAGCTCTCAGGATGATATCAACGCAGAGAAGAGCCATAATGAGAAATGTAACCAGACATAGCGGGGAACTATCAGCCTCGGGGACCTGCTTCACCCCCGGACCGCTGCTCGCCCCCGCTGATGCTGGGGTCCATGCACAGCGAGCTGGGGCCAGGACGGTGGCTGCAGTGAATGTCTGCACACTAATCCCACCTGTTAATTCTCCTGCAATTTCCTAAGAGGTAGAAATGTCAACTTTGACTCCCTGCAGCAGCTGAGTAGTTATACTCCTGGAAAAACAGAGAGTTCATTTTTTTTTCCCCTCAAATGCAGAGAATCACTTAATGTAACCATTTTGTGTGCCCTTTCCTTCTGTGTTTCTGGCTGAACAGCTGCTGTCTATCATGGTCTCAAACTTGTTAACTTCGATTTAATTAGCGCAGCAGAAGCACTTAGAGCAAAGAGGAAATGGGACGGCAGGGGGGAGCTTCCCACCGTGTAGGACACACAAATTCTAAGAAATTCTTAAGGTCAAGTGCAGCCTTCAGAGTGAGAAAAGAGCTCTAATGTCAGCAATGAGTCTGCAATGGTTTGACTATGGGGGTTGCGAATTAAGTAACGTAGGGTCCTATCTCACCTAACTGCCTGGCTCGGGGACATGCTGGGCACTACTCAGAGGGGCTCTTCTCAGTACAGACTGCCGAGTTTTTATTTGTTTTCCTTCCAAACCAGGTAAAATCAACCTAAGGCTCTGAGTCAGGCAAATAACATGTTACATGCATTGCAGACAGAACTGTATTTTTAGAAGGTTCTCCCTACACTTATATTAGGAAAAGAAAGGGAAATTAAGTAGCTTGAAACTAGACAAACATTCAGGCAAGGTCAACACATTAGAATCTCCGCAAGGCCATTGGATAGATGAGGGGTGGTTGACAAAGCGTTGCGGTCATCTTGGAGCACGGCACTTGTCTCTCTTATCTGGCAACAGCGACAGATCTGCTCTGGTCCACTGCCACTGTTTCCAGATGCCTGGTGCTGTTTGCACGTTGGCTAAGAGTCCTCTGCAAAGAAAACGCTGTCATCGGGGGGGAGGGGGAGGGGAGCACCCAGCAGCGCACCACCCGGCTATTTATTATTCAGTCTGCGGCCTAAGGACAGAGCAAATGGAGCACGGGCTGGCATTTCTGATGGCAGAGTGTCACAATGCCTGACTTTGTAACCTTGCTTATGCAAATGCCCAGATTTCCTTTTGATGAGGTGGCGAGGGAGTACCCTTGGTCTCCTGTAGCCACGATGCAGGCCTTTGGCAAATGCGAGACATTAGCACAGAGAGGGCTTCTCAGGAAGACACAGATGCCTGAGTGCCTCGCAGCCCGGTGTGGTCTCAAATTCCCAACTGCATTTAGTATTCTCCACAAGCCTTTATAAGCTTCATAACTTTAGAGGCTTTTAATAGTGCGTGGACTACAAGGTGAAATCTCTTCGTGTTTCCCAGGCCACGTTCGGTCTGACGGCCCACCCACCGCGGTTGAGGAGGCAGGCGTTGCTGTGAACCTGGCCCGCTCCCACTGCCAGAATTACGGGGGAGCTCCGGCTCCCGTGTAAAACGCAAACGAAATGCTGCGGTCCTGGTCTGTTTAGAAAGTCATAATGAAATTGCACAAGACTGGCTGGCTGAAAAACAAATGTACTTCCCGCAGCTCTGGAGGCGGGAAGTCCGGGTGCCCAGAGGACTGGGTCCTGGGGAGGCCCCTCTTCCAGATTGCAAACTGCCACCCTCCCGGTGTCCTCACCGGGAGAGGAAGCAGCCCCTCCTCCAGGCTGTTACAAAGGCCCTGCTTCCATCCCCTGGGGCCCCGCCCTTGTGACGTCATCTAACCCTAAATGACCTCCCTAAGGCCCAATCTCCCTTTCCAAACACCTGCGGGGGGATAGGGTCTCAACATATGAGTTGAGGTGAATAGGAACATTCAGTCCCTAATAATCACCCAAGAGAGTGTTCAGATATAAATTCATTCTTACAGAATTGTTAAAACCTGGGACAACTGGATGCAGTGACAAGATACTAAAAGAGCTGGTTCATTTTGCTGCAGGCAGGAGGATAGGGCTGGGGGACATGCCCCCCCAGGTCAGGCATTGGAGTAGCAGAGGGGGAGGTGCAGCCATTGCAGAAAAGTTAAAAAGAATACCTGAACCAGCTGAAATCTGTCTGCTTTTTATTATGACCCTGAACCAGCAATTCTGAACGAGATCAGTGATAAAATAGATGTCACAGGGGAAGGGAGTATATTTTTGTTGGTCTAAGTTCTCAATGGCTGCTATTGTTGCTAGTGAATTTTAATAGCATATACGTAAGCTACAAACTCACAGGTTTTTCTTAGTCTTCCGTAATAGACATCACGAGTTCCATGGAAGTTAAACTTGGGGGGTTGCCGATTATGCGGTCGCCATGTTTCTGCGATCGGTTGGGACCTGTAGCTCTGCGCTGTGCGCCTCGTCTGGGCTCAGTTCACGTCCTCCTCGCCCTCGCTGTGCATGGAGCTGCACCGAAATCGGACGCATGAAAGCAGGACAAACCGCAGCTGCACAGTGATGGTAAAAACTGAGAAACTGAACTGAGTCCCTGCGCTTTTGTCACTGTGTGATCGCTGGCAGATGTGTGTTCGTGTTTAAATGTTAATGCTCTGAGATAGAGTTTTAACTGGGAGGTGTACTCTTTGTGTTTAGTGGGTGCAAATTTTAGTTCAAGCATAAGACATTCAAAAAACATGTTACTGGATGTGAATATTGTCTTGGAAATCAAAAGCAAGTTCTTTTTTTTAAAAAATAATTGTTCATCTTTGATTTAAAATTCTAAAATAAACCAAGAAAGTGACATACGTCGCCAGCGGCATGATTTTGATCCCACGGTTGTCTGAACAGCCGTGTGCAGAAGGACCGCTTGGAAAGCGGTTGGCCCTGGTGACAAACGCGTCGGGGATGCCGTCGTCTGCGAAGTTCCGCAGGTCACCGAGCTGGACGCGGTGAACCTCCGTCCCTGCAGGGAGAGCCTGGCACTCCATTCTAACTCGTACTGAGCATGGTCAATGAACTTCAAATTATGGGGAGGCGCTGTGAAATTTGACATTACATTTCCCAAATGATTTCTTTACACATGACATTTCTGCATAGCAGGAAGACGTCTTGGGGAGGAAGTCACTCATGTGATCTGGGAAAGGGTCATCTGGTCTCTTCCCTTCTGTCTCTCAGGGTCCAGCTCATGCCAGGCTCAGGTAAGGACCACGGGCACTCGGGAAAGGTCACGGGCAAGGCACTGCCCTGTCTAGCTTGGCACCCATTGCTTAGTTTCCCTGGCACCCGGGTCTCCGCCTGTAAAATGGGGATAGTGACCTTTCTCCTTCCCGTGACTGCAGCTGATGTAAGGTTCATGAGCAAATTTCTCTAAACAGACTTCAGGAACTTCAAATCAGAGGCACGTTTGCATAGTCATCAACCAACACAGCTGACAAGAAACAGTTTCTTAGAAAAGTGTGAATGGGAAAGGGATTTGGTTGCTCACTCCTTTGGTTACCCAAATGAGTGGAATAATTCTCACTTAATACAATTAGATTTTATTTCTGGAGAGTTCAGTGTAAAAACCAAAAATCACGCAAAACCAAGTCACCTTTTCAGTTTCTTGAAATTCAATGTAGAAAGTGCCATTATACATTTTAAAACATTCCAAATAAAGAACTATGATTTTTAAAGAAAATTTTTTAAGGCTATAGTCAGAATGATATGAAAAATGTGCTTCCAAGGCAGACATTATTCAAAAGGGAGAGGGATGGGGAAAGAGCCAGAACAAACACTGCTGATCTAATGAGGAAGATGGGTAAAGACAGCTGGATGTCCTCTCTGAGGTTACCTAGTGTTACAGGCTAAATCTTGTCCCCTCCAAAATTCATATGCTGAAGCCCTAACCCCCAGTACATCACAAAATGACTATAAGAGGTCTGCCCAGAAAAAGTCCAGCCATTGCACGAAATCGATGTCACCAGGCAGCCAAGGAGAGTGGACTAGAATGTATATGTGTAAACAATGACGACTTCACTGTACTAGTCAGTGGGGGCAGTAGATGCTGTTCAGTGAGCATGTGTACTGTGTGGCCAGCATGTTCAAAATGACTGAGTAGAGCAACGAATTTGCGTCAAATTTTGTGTCAGGTTTAAATATTCCTCTGTGGAAACTCTTTGGATGATTCAGAAGGCTGCAGCCATGGACAGCTGGTGATTGGCAGCTTCATCACAACAATATGCCTGCTCAGGCATCACGTCTCCTGCAGTTTTTTGGAGAAATATCAAACCACCCAGGTGAATCAGCCCCCCCACAGCCCAGATTTGTCACCCTGTGACTTCTGGCTTTTCCCAAAACTAAAATCACCTTTGAAAGGGAAAAGATTTCAGACCATCCACGAGATTCAGGAAAATACAGCCATACGAAGGAGCAGCTGATGGCGACTGGGAGAACCGTGTGAGGTCCCAGGGTGCCTACTTTGAAAGGGACTATGTACTAGACTATGTACAATGTTTCTTGTATCTTGTGTCTTCTTCAATAGATGTCTCTATTTTTCATATTACATGGCTGGATACCTTCTGGACAGACCTCATACAGGGAGACAGAGACATGGCCTTTAAGATAAAATGAGGTCATGAGGGTGGACCCCAATCCACTATGACTGGTGTCCTCATAAAAAACGAGGAGACTGAGACGCAGACGCACCCAGAACAAAGCCCATGGTATGTTGCACCTTTGGCCAGGAACCCTCTCTGCCCTTTAATTTAAATATAACTGTCGGTCTTTTCCAGCACTTGGCTCTTGTAAATTGTGCTGCTATGAACACTGGGGCGCATAGGTTCTTTTGAAATGATATTTCAGGATTCTTAGGGTGTACTCCCAGCAGTGGAACTGCTGGGTCAAAAGGCAGTCCCATTTTGAGTTTTCTGAGGAAATTCCATACTGTTCTCCACAGCGGCTGCACCCGTCTGCATCCCCACCCACAGTAGCCTAAGTGCCCATCAGTAAATGAGTGGATCAAAAAACCGTGATACACTGACACAATGCCACACTACGCAGCAGAAAGAAAGAAGGGGCTCCTACCCTTCACAACAGCACGGATGGAAGTGGAGAGCATTGTGCTAAGTGAAATAAGCCAGGCAGTGAAAGACAAATGCCATATGCTCTCACCTATAGGTGGAACCTAATCAAAACAAACAAGCGAGCAAAATAGAACCAGAGACACGGAAATAAAGAACCAACTGACAGTGACCAGAGGGGAGGGGGAAGGGGGTAACGGGGGCGGGGGGAGAAGGAGAAGGGTCGTCAAGGAACAGGTATGAAGGACCCATGGGCATGGACAACAGGGTGGGGGGAGGGCTGACTGTGGGGAGTGGGGCGGGGAGCCGTGGGGAAAGTGGGGACCACTGTAACTGAACAACAATAAGAAAATAAGCAAAAACTGTGAATATGGTCCTTTTGCTAAGAAAAAAATAGTAACTGTCAGTCTAGCTGATGGTTGCCTGACCAGCTGCCGGGTAGCTGCGCTCTGCGTCAGCACCCCACGGCCCCCTTATTTAGAGCAGCGGGAAGGTACTTCTGCGTGTAGAGTCCAAGCAGCAGAGCAGGGTTTCTAGACCTTAGCACTATTGAAACTTGGGGCCAGAAAGGTCCTGGGGGGAAAGCTTTTCAGTGGATTGTCAGGGGCTGAGGAGCATCCCTGGCCTCTATCCACTAACTACCAGCAGCATCCCCAATCTTGGCAATAAAAGTGCTTGCAGACGTTGCCAAATACCCTGGGGGTAATGGAATGGCCCGCTTCCCAATTGGAAACCAGTATGAAAAGAGAAGGTATACAAGGAAGGTATTTTCTACACCACGATCTGAAAAGATGACACGAAATAGGTGACAGGCAGAGGGTCACTAAGCAACAGAAGTTATCACATAGATAGTCTGCTTTTTAAAATGCTGCACTCAAAGGAAATTATAAGATTAGAAAAATAATGACAGTGCATGGGTGGATCAGCCAAGCAACCGAGGAGCTGGACCCACGTCGGAGCTAAGCAGTTAAATGTGCCGTAACTTGCTGACTCACTGCCCTGCCCACGAATGCACGTGTTTCAGGAAAAACAGGACTCAGACTCACGCACTTCGGATTTCTAATAACGTTGCATGAGCATGGCCCATACAGGCCTGCCCACGCTTTCTGATTTTAATACAGTTACAGTTTCAAAGACCTGAATGCACAGCCAATTTATCTGCAGTCCTTTGTGGCACCAAAAGAAAAACAAACATTGCAAATTCAGCTTCTAGTTTAAGATTTTAAATGAATTCCAAAGTTTCAAACTGTGCGCACAAAGCCCCGGTTACCCCGGCCAGGGCTTCCAAAGCCTTTGTATGCTCTACGGGCAACTCTTTATAGAACATGTCACCTCGTTCCCTTTTAGGGGCCACCTGATCACGCGGAACAAACTCACGCGCCTTCTTATGAGCCCCTGGAACCACTGCTTTGGGGGATTGGCTCACCAGTTGAAAAATCTCCCATCATGTTTCCTGGGGTGGCACATTCTTAACCACATTTAGCTGTAAGGCGTTATTTAGTAGCTATCTGTGAGGTCCAGGTGATGTGTGTAAACTACTCAAAGCTTAGGACCGGAGCCAGCTATAACACGTGGGCGGCCCGGGACAGAATAAAAGTGTGTGGCCCCTTGTTCCAAAATCGTTAAAAGTCTCAAGGTGACAGAAGAGTGTCAACAACAAGCACACGCCCCTTCCCAGTGCAGGGGGCCATGCGTGCCTGGCAGGTCCTCAAGGATGCGGATGACGCTGAGCCAGCTCTGCCCCTGGTTTTCCATGTAGCCTTGGGGGATGGGGAGGGGTGCCCATGACCACTGCACACTATTCCTCCCCAAATAAAAATACAGAAAATGGTGTTTCCTGAACCCAAGTGGGATGGGAATTAATAAAATCCATTCCTGCCCTAGCTGGTGTGGCTCAGTGGATTGAGCGCCAGCCTGCGAACCAAAAGGTCACCGGTTCGATTCCCAGTCAGTGCACATGCCTGGGTTGCAGACCAGGTCCCCAGCAGGGGGTGCTCGAGAGGCAACCACACATTGATGTTTCTCTCCCTCCCTTCCCCTCTCTAAAAATAAATAAATAAAATCTTTAAAATAAATAAATATAATCCGTTCCTTTAATCTTCTCATATTTAGAATGCTCTATCCCAAAGGCCGACATAAAATATTTATGAACACACACTCGAATCGCTATAGTTTCGGCCCCAGTCCACTTCTACCTGGCTTATGTTAACTTGCCTTCCGAATGCAGGGCGAGTTAAGTGGGAGCCCACGCTATAGACAGGCCAGGCCTGCTGAGGGATGAGAGTGGACCTCATAGGCCGCACAGGAAAACCCAGCCTCGTTAATGTGCAGCAGACAGGTATCATTATTTTTTGTAGTCAAGGATTTCTTTGCCTGTGAAGGATTTTTATAACAGAGAAAAATATGGCTGAGAATTGAGAGGGCTCCCTGCCATCATGTGGTTCTTTTGCAAAGCGTCAGCTTTAAAAACGCGGAGCTGCAGCCGCTGGCTAAAGAGGGTGTGGGCACAGGGACCTGCGGGGCTGCTGAACGCAGCGTTGGAACTGACCGTGCTCGGCCCCGAAGGACGTGGGCCCCGTCGCACACCGGTTCCCACCTGGAGACTCCCTCCCAACGCCGTTGCATGGGGGATTGCGGGGGAGACTTGACCATGACTTTTAGGAGAACAGACGCTCAGTGCACAATGGGGATCACAGAGAGGAGTGTGGGCTTCGCCCGTCACACTCGGGAACGGCTCTCAGGGAGGGATGGGGCCGTGGGCAACTGGAGGGCACGGGGTGACCCTGAGGAGGCCGCTGAGACCGCACCAGTCCATGCGCGGCGCCTGAGCACCCAGGTCGTCTGGGAACGCCCCTTCCCCGGCCATGCTGGCTGAACGGGCCTGAGCCTCTGATCTCCGCTGTCCCTTCCACTGGGCTCTCAGTGGCAGCAAGGAGCCAGCTACCCTGCAAGCGGCGTGGCTGTTGTTCAGCATGGAATGTCTGGGGTAAAGTCCCCAGGAACCACACACAGGAGTCCACTTGAAACATCAGCCTGACAATTGGTATCCAAGGGTCACTCTTGAGAGAAGGAAAATTCGGGGCTGCCCCCTCACCGTGTCAGAGGGCAGAACCGTTAGACGTTTGCTATACCCCCCCCCCCAACTTCTCTCGCCAGGAAATGACGGGGTTGCAGACGCAGCTGGGAGAGTCACTCTCCCTCGCGGCCTGTGGTGGGGTGGGCGGCAGGTGGCACGAAGCGGGAGGCAGCCCCGAGGGCCTGAGGGCGGCTTCCAGCACCGCCATCGGGGAACCGCGGCGCTCAGCCGGCGGCCTGCCCGCGCTGGGGTCCAGCCCGCGCTGCACACCCAGCATATTCCACCAGATGCCCTTCTAAGAGCACTGCCCCCCGCCCAGCCCCAGATGAAGCTGCTACTCCAGGCTGCTCTGACGGCCGCCTCGCGAGACCCCAGAGCCAGGACCCAGTCAAGCATCGCTCAGCTCCAGACCCACAGCAGCTCTAATTGTTTTAAGCCACTAGGTTGGCGGTACCATTGTTACACTGTAATTAAAAAAAACAAACAAACAAAACGTTCAGATGTTCTCTTTTTTATTTCCCTTAAATGTCGGTCTGTCTCAAGCTTCACGGGGACCATTGTCTGTCTTTCACCCTGCACGACCCTCCTTAGTGAGCTCCTCTGATTGCATTCCAACGACCCCAAGGCTGAGGGTTTCCGAAGTTTTGGTTCCAGCCCAATCCCCTGAGCTTCAGACCGCTGTAGCCACCTGCCCACGCGCTTGCTGTCCCCATCACCCCGGCGGTGGCCTGAGGACAAAGCCAGGCAGAGGGCTGGGACTCGCCCCGGGCCCTTCCTGCTGGCCCCACAGGCACGAGGTCACACCAGGGCCTTCTCAGCGTCTTCCAAAGGGCTCCCTCTCCTTGCGGCGCCACCACCTCAGAACACGCCCTGGTTACCGCTCTTCTCGGCGACTGCTCCCCTCCTAACCGCCTCCCCTCTCGCGTAGCCCCCGAGGGAGCACTGTCCTTCCTGGACGACACCCACCCGCAGGGCTCCCTTCGCGGGGTGTCCGCCCTCGGCCCCGCCTGCTGCCTCTCCGGCCTCCCCGCGCTCCCTGCCTGGCAGCATCCACCCCAAGGGAAAGCCGTGGTCCCCCGGACACGGGTCGGTCCTTTGCGCAGGACGCCGCGCCCCGGTCCTCGCCCTCCACCTCCTGGGCCTTCATTTCGTAAGGAAGCCTCGCCCGGTCCGGCCTCCCCGCGGAGCCCTGCAGCCTCGGCCGCTGACCGTCTCGGGGCGGCCCCTCCGTCGGGACCCAGGGTGCTGCCCCGCCCTCTGACGTCACGCTGGGTGGGGGGGAGGGCTCGGCTTCTTTCCTCCTGTGTCACCAGCATGTCCACACATGCCTGAAATAATGTAGACACCCAATTTTAAAAATCTGTTTAAAGACTGAAAATTACAACGCCGTGGTTTTAAAACAAATGCAAAAATTCCCATTCGCACCCTTAGAGAAATGTTCTCAACTTAATTTAAATGTCAGGTCATGAAACTGCCTTTTTTTAATTGCTGTTTTCCTAACTTTATGATTGACACATGAAACTGTATATATTTAGGTTATGCAGCTTGATATTTGTGTTTTTTTAAAGGTGCGCACATACATATATACTGTGAAATGGTTATCACAATCAAGCTAATTAACACATCTATCACCTCACATAATTATCATTTTTGTGGCAAGATCATTTATGAAATTCTCTCTCAGCAAATTTCAAGTATATAACACTATCGTTAATTATAGTCACAACATTAGAAACGTTCATTAGACCCTCAGAACTTCTCCGTAGTAACACGGGAAGGATGCGCTAATTGACCAAGTCGCCTCCCTTCCCGGCCCGGGCCCCAGCCCCGCCCCCACCATTTTACTCTCTGGTTTTATAAATCCAACTTTTACAGATTCCCCAGGTAAGGGCGATCATATAGCGTTTGTCCGGCTGTGACTGGCTTATTTCACTTACCGTAAGGTCCTCTAGGTTCACCCTGGCTGTTGCAAATGGCAGAATTTCCTTTATTTTGTATCACGGAATAATATGACCTATATATCACTTCTTTAAAGCCATTCACCCATCAACAGACACGCAGGTTGTTTCCCTCTCTGGGCTCTTGTGACTATGGATGCAATGAACATCGGGGTGTGTGCATCTGCTCAACATCTTGATTCCATTTCCTTTGGATAGATACCCAGCCTTGAGGTTTCTGGATCATATGGTAAGGTCTATGTTTAATTTTTGGAGGACCCTCCACGCTGTTTTCCATGGTGGATGCACATATTTACGTTCCCACCAACAGTGCACAAGGGTTTCCTTTTCTCCACCAGCACTTGTTACAGCTTGTCCTTGATGAGGGCCATTCTAACAGGCATGAGGCAAGCAAGCCGTTGTGGTTCGGGAGCAGTGTTTTTAACCAAAATTAAAGTTTTCCATGCATATTACTAAGCATATTCTGGGGGTCCTTCTTTTGTTTCAATCCCGTTTTTAGATAGTGATAAACACAGCAATAAACTTGCGAGACACTAGCAAGAACTTTCAGAAGGAAATTATACTAGAAGAGCAGTTTTACAGCACCAGAGAGTTCAGCCTTCCCGACACCTGCTTGTTCTTCCAGCCCAAGCGAACAGCGAGCTACTTTACCAGAGGATAATTACGAAATGAATTTCCCATCATCGTCCTCCGCTTTACCACTTTTGATAACCACATGTAAACATACCCGTGAGTCATGAGAGAAAGATGAAAGTAACAAGGTGTGAAGGGACAGTTGCTCCCGAGGTTTTCCCAGAACAAACGCCTGCCTTCGATGCCTTCCGCCTTGTCCACCCAGGTGGTGGCGTCAGGAGCGCACAGCGATCAGGTGGCTCTCCCACCTCCCCTGTCTCTTCCTGTCGCTCCTCACACAAGGGCTGACAAGCCGCAGCAATGACGGGTGATGCAAAGTGGGGAAATTGGCTTAAAATGAACAGAAAACTGCTACTACGCTTTCGAGCGGGGACATAAAGGCACGGGTGATTTAGACAGCCCAATTGCTAGGACTCTGCAAACGTGACTCTGGAAATTAAAGAAGTTACAAGGATTATGCACTCAAAAAATGTGAGCTGAATGAACCCGCTTTTGAAAACTATTTTCAAAATCTCTGTCCAGTCCTCCCACATGGCTTTGAAGTGCTGTGTTCTGGGCCCAGGGAGCCCTGTACGCCCTCAGTGTCACGGTCCAACCCCTAGAAAATGGGTTGAAGTAATGCATTCAAGTATCTGTTAGAAAGTTTACAGAACAAGGGAAAGCCAATACAACGGCAGAAGTTTTCACAGGGAAAGCCCTCCAGGAAACAAAGGTTTTAGGAGCCAGCCACGCCCTGGAACTTCTGTGTCTGTCGGAGGCGAACGTGCAGCATCCCAAGCAGGTGTGTAGGGACTGTGGCCCATGGCCCATCAGAGGAGCAGCAGGAAACAACCCCAGGAAAAGAATGTTTTAGTGACTAGAGTTTTAACATTGTAAAGAAGGAATAAACTATGGGAGGAAGACAGAGGCCAAGACAAATTTGGTTAAATATTTTCCAACCCTGTAAAAAGCAAGCCCGAGTATGGCAATCATGGGCCCCCGTGTTAAGATAGGTCACTACTATGTCCCCGCAGAGGACCAAAGGCAGGTGGTTGGAAGCCCTAACTACCTTAAAATCCATGGGTATGGCCCCAAGCTCCACGCGGGAGGAACCAGATCTTGAATCCCCTTGTATCCACTTTGAGTATTTAATATATCAGACCATACAAGTAAATAAATACTGCTATAAACTAATGATGGAACAAACTCAAACAAAAGTAAAAAACAGCTGATTTGTTAGAAAAATTTCAAGATGCTGATGGCATGTTGACACCAACCAGGTGATACCATTTAAGCACGATAAAGCTTATTTCCTTCTGAAACGGCCCAAAACCAAACGCCTGCTTTGAAAGTCAAAGTAGGGTTGGACTTCCAGGCACGTAGTCTTGAATTCGTGTAGGCACCTTTTATTCCAAGCACAAGGGACCCTGCAGGGGACAGGACAGACAAGATCCTTTGTGGATGACATGCTCGAGCACTGGTGGCCAGCAGAGGATGGATGACAGGAAAATGTCAAATCCTCAAGGAATGGGGTGACAGATAGTGACAACTCCGCGGAGACAACCATCACCACAGCGAGACAGTGAGGCAGGCGGGTGTCGGGGGAAAGCCTGTCGGAGAACGTCGCCCTTTGCACCGAGATCAGAATCGGGGGTGGGGGTGCAGGGGACAGGCTCGTGAGCGTCTGGGGGAACCAGGGCGAGCCCGGGCGGCAGGCGCACAGGCCCGGACACGGCGCCGCGGTCCAGGGGCGCCTCAGGCCTGGGGGCGGAGCGGCCACGCGGTGCGAGGTGAAGTCAGGGGTCAGGGCCTGTGTCTATGCGGGGCCATGAAGCCCAAAGAAGGAAGCTGGCTCTTTCCAAGCATGATGGAGGGCCATTTGAGGCTTCTAAGCCGTAAAATGGCAAGATCTGATGTATGTTTTTAGATGACCGACCTTTTGGAAATCCTGCCCGGGCCGCACAGAGAGCGAGCCGGAGGCTGCGAGGCCCCAGAAGGGACGCCCCGTCCTGCTGGCACGAGGACGCCTGCTGGGTGCTGGGCCGCCATAACAGCACCGCTGGCCGGGCGGCCTACGTTACCAAAACTCATTCTCTCGCATTCTGGAGACGAGGAAATTGCGATCGAGGTGTGGGCAGGGTCGGTGTCTCCGGAGGCCTCTCTCCTGGGCCCCAAAATGGCCCTTCCTCCCCGTGTCCCCACACGGTCGCTCTTCCATGTGTCTGTGCCCTGATCTCCTCTTCTCACGAGAACGCCAGGCGGATGGGGTCAGGGCCCGCCCTAACGGCCACCTTCAGTTTAATCACCTCTTTAAAGGCCGCTCTCCAAACGTCGTGACCCGCTGAGCTCCTGGGATTATAACAGCCCCTGAGGAGACACCAGTCAGCGATCACAGGGCACTTGTTACGACCATGCCTGGAACTAGGACGGCCACCAGGCAGGTGGGGACCAGAGGTCCGACAGAGCATATGTCGGGCAGTGATGCCAACAGAATTCACTGGGCTCGAGCACGTCTGGGAGGGCAAGAGAAGGACTTGGAGGCCTGGGTCGTGGCCGTGCCTCCGTCTGAGACGAGAAGGCCGTGCAGGAGGGGGGATGGAGAGCACACCTGGACTTCTGACCCGGACGTGCTGCGTGGGGATGGTCAGGAGGCTGCCTGACACCGGGAGGGCTGCTTGGGAGAGTGGAGGGGCCAGGACAGGAATCTATGCTTCGTGGGTGGACGGGCCGCATCGCAGGCCACGGAACCACACGAGGTCGCTGAGGCAGCAATGCCGCTGCAGGAGCGGCTGAGCCCGCTGCCTTGAGGATGCCAGTGTCTAGGGTGCTGGGGGAAAGGCAGGACCTTCGAGGGGGACTGAGGGCTGAGGAGTATCTGGCAGAGAGGACAAGAGAATTGAGGGCACGTGGTGTCCTCGAAGAAAAGTGGAGGAGACGTCCCAAGAAGGAAGGGGCGGTGAGTGATGAAGGCGGGTGTGGGTTGTCACCGTGGACCCGGTGGTTTTGGTGGGCGCAGGGAGCAGAGCCTGCACGAAGATGGCAGTTCAATGCTTTTACACACCTTGTGGATTTACAGCTTTCCACACGACAGGGCGTTATCGACGTTCTCATAATCGTGGAAAAACCAACCGTGGAAAGAGCTTGGAGAAAGAACGTCGGTGGGACGTTCCTGCACCAGCTGGTGAACGTGTGCGGATGTCTGTTAGCGAGAGGCCACCACGTCCCTCACACAAACCCGGGGGGTCCCAAAGGGAGGGAGGATGGGAGAAGAGAAACACCACTGTCTACGCTCATTTCAAGAATTCAGGGGACAGGGAGCCGAGTGTGATCATTACGCAGTCATGGGCCCCCGCGGTCCCTACGCTTTGTGCCTGTGCACAGCACCCACGGCACAGCCTTCCTTGATATCTTTGATGACCAAAATCTGACAATACAACCCCATAAGCAGCAAAATGCTCTGCAACATTGTGCTATACTCATGTAGACGGTGCCGAAGCATCTTCCTAGGCTTCCTTAAAGCGAACAATGGCAAGAGCAGGGGCCAGTTTTTATCATTTAATTTAGATTTGGTTTTTTCTAGACCACAAGAAATGAGCAGGAGGTTCCTGTGCACCCTCTCCCCGGTGCCCCCGGTGTGAACATCTTGATGATAGCGTCACACCAAAGTCAAGGAACTGGCCTTGGGACAACGCACGGAGCTCACGGAGAGGCCGCCGTCTACACACGCACTCATGCTATGTGTGTGCACACACCGTGTGGGTCCGCAGCAGTTTTTCGCACGTATAACCCCATGGAACCACTACCACAAGCACGAGACTTCTTGTCACCACGACGTACTCTGTCCTTACCCCGTGGAGCCACACCACCTCCTTTCCCAACCATCCCTAGCTCTTCGCCACCATGAAAACGCTCTCGGTCTCTAAAGTTATGTGATTTCATGACTGTGAGAGCAACGAGATCATGCAATACATATCCTTTGGAGACTGACTTTTTTTTTGGTTCAGCATAATTCCTTTGCACTGCATCGGAGCCAGAATTGATAGTTCATTCCTGTTTGTTACTGAGTGCTATTCCACATACGGGTGGCTTCCAGAAGAAGAAATACAAAAGACGGAAATAGGTTAGTAGGATTTTGGAAAAATATACAAAATATACCAGATTTTGATAATAGTAATTAAAAAAGAGAGTAGTTCAGTGATGACATGTTTGGATGTATAGGGCTTAATATGATTAAAATTGCACTCTAACTTTTTGTTAATGTGGCCACTAGAAAATTTAAATGCACACACGCAGCTTATAATATATTTCTGTTGCACACTCCATGTCAGACTACTTCCTCTTTAGAAAGATAAATGTTTTTCTTCACCAATTTATGTCCTGCTCCCAGAATAGTCCCTGAATATTTTAGAAATGTGGGAAGGAAGGAAGGAAGGACAAGAGGAAAGAAAGAAGGAAGGAAGTTGGTGGGGGGGGATACTAGGCTGATGAAATCTGTAAGCCTGGGAATGATGCAATATGTATAAATTTAATTTGTCAAGGGCAGAATGAGGTATTATTCCTCACCCTTACCTTTCTTCCACAACTAAATTGACAAGTAGTTGATTTTTTTTTTCAGGAAAGTGAACATACAGAGGCTGATACTTTTGTACTGTATTTATACAAAAACGGAAATAATCCCTTTCGGGCGCGGATTTGGGGAAGAGCACCGTGAAACTCCACGGAAGGCGGCAGGTCTTTGCGACGGAAGCTCGCCTCCTGCACCCCGGCCTGTGCCTGAGACGCACCCACTCCCGGGAGCGCGCTGCGCCACCCCCACCTGCGGGCGCCGACGCCGGCGGGTTTCTCAAATGCCAGAGATGGGTTTCCTTCAGCCCTCCCCACCTCTTCTGGGTTATTTTTAAATAATAATGAACAGAGATGACTCACCCACGGCCCTGCAGGAAAGGAACAAACCTACGTGGATTAATATATGGTTTGCAGAGTTAACTTTGAGAAAAGTCAACGCACCTGCACCTCTAGCCCCCTGGAAGACTTCCTCCGCCTGCGTCTCCGGGTCTGGGGAAGGACTCAGCCCCGGGCAGCCCTCAGCGGGCGGAGCGTGGAGAGGAGCAAGACGCACAAACCTTCTTCCTGTTCTCCCTGGGCTTTGAGGACGTCCTTGAGTGATTTCCCCGCGGCTCTTCACGCTCCCTCTTTCTTCAGCTCTGTCTTGCTGCATCTGCTTTCTGGCCATCCCTCTTGCTCTGCCAGCGTGCTTTGAGCTGCTAGTGCCAGCACGCACTGCCACGTGCCCGCTTCTTTGCCACCTGCCACTGAGACAGCTGTGTGGTCACCAAAACCTGTGTCCTTTTCACCTGGACGCACAGCTAGGTGACACTCGTGACCTGCCTTAGACTTAGACGTGGCCTTCGCCAGTCCCACACCAGGCAGGTCCAACCGGATTCGGATGCCCCTGCACAGCAGCCGCCACCTCTGTCCTTCCAGACCGAGGCCCCGGCAGGGACCTGAGGCCCGGGGCATGTGGAAACGCAAGAGAAAAGAACCTCATTTTCTGAAGCCCCACAGGAATGGCCGCTGGACAGTTCCGGGAGGCCAGCCCTGCAATAATTAGGAAGAAATTCCATATTCTTCCTGAATCCTCACTATGGAGGAAGCGGACGAAAGGCAGCCGATGGTCGCTGTCCCCAGGGTGCTGACCATCTACAAAGAGCCATCTTATTTCCACTCACAGAACTAAACTTACTACCCAGGTGATTTCCTTCCAAAATCCTTATCCTAATAACAGACAAGGATATAAAGGCAAGCAACGTGATTCCTAAACGCACGAGCAGGTTGCCAGCTAAGCTCGCCTAAATTTCAGACCCCTTCCCATTCTCCCAAAACCACCTGGCAAGTGAACAGTAAGTGCCCAAAGAACAGACACCAGGAGAAAAAAAAGACAGAGCGTTTACCTAAGAAAGCTCCCAGCGCAGCCAACAGCCCCGACCCCGCTTGCTGGCAGCCCTCCCCAGGACGGCAGGAAATCATGTATTTGTGTGATTACAGAACTCCAGAACTGGGTGAAGTTTTCGGGATGACACTTAGGGGTCAAATGACCAAGCGTGCCCCGATGAATAACAACAGAGGTTAAAATCCGAGCTAATCCCAACATTTACATTTTCAGCCTGGTTGCTGGTGTGAAAACCGTTTTTGCTAACAGAGGAATTACTGGCCACTTTCATACCATCTTCCAGTCATCATCAAAGAAACCGACTGTGACAGGTCCCTCTTCCTTAAGGACAGCGTGACCCCGCACCCCTCCTGCCTCCCGTGGAGCCGGTCCTTTTGTGACTGCGCCTCCCACCGGAGGAAGGCGGGGCTCTCCCGCAGCCTGCGGGCGGCTGCATGGCGGCCCCCACCCCGGGCTTTGCTGCGCCCCGGTTTGCCAGCCCTGGGCTTGAGCCCACTCACTGCACATTTGAACACCTTCATCCTTCTTTTCTTCCTCTGTGGGCTTTTTTCCATGACTGTGAAATCCCTTTGCAAGTATCTTCAAATAGCAAACAGCAAAGAAGTGTTTTAGGCAGCGGCTATAATCCGTGACCACAAATAACTGTTTGCAAAACTGCTGAAGCCGGAGGGAATGGAAGAATATCCTTCTCGCAGAGATAAAAATGGATAGTTAAATGCAAAGGAGGGGCAGGCTGAGCAGAGGTCGGAGGGATGTGGTTTGCATGTAGGTCTTTCACTTGATGTGAAATGCTTTAGTTTGTTTAAAAAAGAAAAACAAACAAACAAAAAAAAAAAACAATCCTTTACACCAAGAAGGAAACACAGAGCAAAAGGTTGCTAGCAATCTGTAAATAGGTAAGCCATGGCTACTTGAATTTCTGGGTATAAATGCACAGAGAAATATACAGAATGGTTGGTGCCTTTGAGGAACTTAAAAAGTTAATGATTATAAATAAAGATAAGATCAGCCCCCAGCCTGTTTTGTCCTTTTATGTGTCCAAGCCACGGAGAGTGGCTGTGCGGGGCCCGCTGTCCGCAGAGCTCACCGGCCGAGCGTGGTGTCCAGGCAAACGCACAAGCCCGTCACGGTGCCTGCGTGTGACCCTGGGCCTCCGCTTCTGCACCGTGGTCCGAGAGACCGAAAGTTTGCCATTCGGGTTCGTTTTACTTCTAACTCTGCATGACTTAAGACCAACTCGTTTCCTCTACTTTCAGTACGACCCTTCCTGGGTGCACACATTTTCACTACTTCCGTGGATGTTCTGGGACATGCCCTCAGTCGCTATTGCAAACCATTTTGCTTTCCCTTGTTTAATAGCACATTCCTTTTCACTAGGACCTAAAATTATCTTGTTTACTCATTAATTCATCTTCCGGTTAATTATAAATGAGAAGGCTGCTTTTCTGTTCAGTCCGTGAAATGTGGGTGCAGTGAGGGCCGCTGAGGCAGCGTTTTTGCCTCCTCCGCCTGCACTTAAACCCCCCTTCCCAGCACAGCCGTGCGACTCAGGGCCCTCCCTGCCAGCCGGTCCGTGTCCCCACAGCCCTGCCTCCGACAACCCCGCCCTGCCTCACACCCTCCAGCGTCCGAGTCCTGTCCGACCTCCCGCTCAATTCCCTGAGGTGGGCCCCCTCGACCCCATACACAGCCTCTCCACACACCCACCTCTTTTCGGCGGCTGCCTTAAACATGAAAAGCAAACCGAAGCAGCAGCGTGGTGATGGCCGGTGGGGGGTGGGGGGAGGCAGAAGAGGGTGCAGGGGGATAGGTGGTGACGGGGGTGGGGGGACACTTGACTTGGGGTGGGCCCCACGCAGGGCACAGATGACATGTTGGAGAACTGTATGCCTGATACCTATATAATTTTATTAGCCAATGTCACCCAATAAATTCAATAAAAATAAATAAATAAATAACAAAAAAAAAGGCAATAGAATATAATGGTAAAAAGTGCAGAGTTTAAGGTCGACAGACCAGGGATTTCAAACGCCAGTTTGATGCATTAAAGCAAATTAGCTCTAGACAAAATACGTAACGACTTCATGTCCCAGTTCCCTCAACGGAAAAGTGGCAGCTTCTAATAATTTTCTTCAGTCAGTTGTAAGAATTAAATCAGCTATTTGTATGCAGTATTTATCAGGTATTAATTAGACGTCAGCTAGGATGTTGCTGATGGGCTCAATGAGATATGTGGATAGTGCTGGAAAATTTTTGAAAAATCTTCTCAGTCCAGGAAACCTCCCCACAAAGGCTGGAGAAAAAGAAGAACATTTTACTAGTGAACAAGCGTTAATTCGAGAATCACCGACAATCGATTGCAAAGACTGAAAGGAATCTCCATGTAACGTGGCCACGCAGATCCAATCCATCCCACGCCTGCCCTCAGGACAAACAACACGAGACCTCAGTACAAGGCCTGGACAGCGCCCGCGTCACAGCAGCTCCTCCTAGGTTCACCTGGCAGCTGGGCCACCACCTGTGCTGGCTAACCGGCTTTGGCAAAGAAAAAAACCAACTTCTCGTAGCAGGAGGTAGTCTGGTACGGAGCGCGAGCTCGCCGACTTCTCGCCTCTCCGCCGCCCGAGACTGCGGGGTTGCTCTGCTCCCTTTCTGATGGTGACGGTTCAAAGGGCAGCTCCCCGGTGCCTGAGAAAGAAGCTCCTGTGTCCTGCAGCGGGCCAGCCCTATTTAGCTTTTAAAAAGATCTACATAGATGCCAATGAGATGGGGACAGAGCTTACAATAGAAAGTGTCTGCAGTAAGTGTTCTAAAATGTTCTAAAACAGAGGGGTAAATCACTTCCTTTGTTTTTAGAGAGAATTAAGCCTCTCATTTTAAAATTAGTGTGGGCCCTTACCATAAGTTAACTACAAAGAAAAGGAAAGACTTCTAAAAGGAAAGAAGAGAAAGAAAAACTCCGAGGTCACAGGGAGTGTGTTGCTCTATCACCAATATGAGAGCCTGAAGCATGTTGATAATATAATACGTGTCAAGAATATCTGCAGGAAACGAACATCCTTTGGAAGAAACGAGGGGGAGGAAGTGCCCTGGGCCAGCGTTTCGTAATAGTTGTGACTCACTCCCGTGCCCAGCCCTGGACGCTGTGCAGCTGAGACTGGCGAGCGAGACCAGTCCCTCGTGCCGCTCCGAGTCTCAGCAGAGAAACAGCACGGTGGAACGACAACGACGCATTTTTTTGCCACAGAAGCACTGGCCTAGGCTTCTGCAGCAGCTCTACACACATGGTAGACTTCAGTGGCGGCTGCACAAAAGAGGGCCGTCAGATCAGACCGTGGAAATCTGCGCAGGATAAAGGAGCAACTTAGCTTTTTGTATTTTTGGAGATTTATATTTTTCTCCATCAAATCTGATGCCACAGAAAAAACAGAAAGATAAAGCACAACAAAAAGCAACTCAGACTGGGGATTGAACTCAATTCACCAACCAAAAGGCACTTTTTGTCTTGCTATAAATGATTTAGCAGCATACTGCTTAAGAAGCAGAGAGTAGATAGCATCTTTCAAAGGTATTTCTAATAAAACACTTTAAGCTTTGAATTGTAACTCTTGGACATGCGTGGATGTGGCCACATTCTCCTCTGTTTAAAAAATTAGTGTCAATGTGTGAGGCTGTGCTGGCTCTCCAAGGCAATCAAAATGAACTGCAGAACCATGGGGCCGTCGTTACCTTTGGCGTTGAATAACTGGGTATTTGACTTCTTTCCCTGATCTGCTGTTTCTGCAAGAGATTCCAAAATACCCCATGTTGGGCTAGTTTCTAGATTCCTTATTAAACCCTCCATCACAACCGCACTGAATCGCTGACTTGATGGCTTTACTTTCTAAGATCTGGTGAAGACACCAATAAGCAGAAATAAAATGAGCTTAAAGAGTTTAAGTAACGTTCCTACAATTTGAGACTCTGAGTCTGGAATTTAAGGCCAAACTACGACAAGGAGGGCAGGGTGCAGAGAGGGGACACGTGGCCCTGAGCTCCGCATCGGCCGCTCAGCTAACGTCACATCGACGTCGCCCATCAGCGAGGCGGCCTGGCGCGCGCTCGGCCTCGCTCCGACCAGAGGCACAGGCAGCCCTCTCGGCCACACCCTTGCTTGTGCCTCGGCTCCTCAAGGCTCATCGTCCAAAGGTGTTCTTTTTTTTTCTTTTTCCCCAAATAACTAGTGGTATTAAAAACATGCCCATTTTCTATTATATTTGTCAAAAAATGCACTTTAAAAACATAGTTTACATTAAAAAGGCACATGATTTTGAAACTACACAATGTCAGTAAGAACACTAAATTAGGCTGAGTGTGCTAACTTCAATTATGACATTATTTGAGCTTGAGAGATTTCGCTTCCTTTCTCTACGACAGTTTTCTGACTTCTAAGATGCCTACCCATCTTATACAAGGTGGTAAATTTTGACCATGAAGCCAAAAGTTCTATAAGGCTACAATTACTCCTTTTTTATATCGATATCACTTTCTTATATTTATACCCATCAAGGACTTCACCTTACACAAAGGGAATGCACAGCCTGTATTTGCTGAATGAATATCAAAATAAGGCAGGCTAGCTGCAAGGATCAATTGAGTGAACAGATTTGAAAGCACTTTGAACATCATACATTGATTTATAGATACTAGGCATCATTCTGAAGAGCATTATTGCGACATTTCAGGAGAGCGTATTACCTTAGAACTAGTAGACTGGCGTACCCAAATGTCTCAAGCACACATCATTACAAAGGAGGGCCCATTTCTGCACATCGATGACTTTGTGAGACACATGTTTACAAAGGCAGTTAGAAGGGAAGATGTGTAAGGTGATTTTCTCTGTTTCAAAAGTCATGCCAGGTTTCCATTCTCAAAGGTCATTGTCACGGTGCTGCCGTGCCAGCTCCCTTCTTGGCACCCACTGGAAGTCTAAGGGCTGCACGTGGCACTTGGGCACAGACCATGCACCGATTTCTCTTCCAAGGAGCCACGTGTTACCAGTGGGAGCGTCTCTGTTTCTCAGGTTCCCTTTGATCTGTGAGGGCCTCGCATATCATCCAGCATCTTAGGAACAACTCTTTCACAGGCTTGCCTCCAAAATCGGATTCCAATAATCCTATTTATTTTCCCATACTTAGTTGGCATTTGTTTGTCTAGACTAAAAATTCACATCACAAAGATGATTGCCAAGAGAAGAAGAGGCCAAATTCCTGATAGAGACCTGAAACAGAATTGTTAGCGAGTACTGCATAAGACATGTGACCTGGTTTCATGCTGGAGTTTCTTAGTCCTTTGCGTTAAAAGGAATTTCACAACTGAACCTCAGTTCTATAGCCCAATGCATAATCGGGCTGAGCTGTTTCATTGGCGCATTCACCATGGCAGGTAAGAAAGGGTGCCTGTCGCTGGGTGTGCCGTGACCCCCAGCTCTGGTCCCGCATGTGGGCCGTCGCTCCAGAGTGCAGCGGAAGAAGGGGCAGGCTCGCCGCCTCCGCCGGAGCACCTGCGGGACACGCCACAGGCTCACCTGTGCCTCCCGACAGCTCCCGCCAGACTGAGGTAGATTCTCAGAGACTGGGAGGTAAGTGATGGTCTCTAAATAGGACGAGAAATGGGAGTGTGATACACAGATAAGGATAAAAGTGTTTAAAAAAGTTAGCTCACATCCCCCCTGAGAGGGAAAAAATAAACGGAGCGTGACGTGCCTGAATACACCTCTTAGCATCACCTGCCTCCTCAGGTGAAACAGGCTGAATGCCCCATCCATGTGCTAGAACAAACTTAAAGGCAATATAATTTCATATTCAATAAACACACAGGAAACCCTATTAAGAGTATACTAAATTTTTCATACAAGAACAGAAGAAACATATATAAAAACAAAAAAATAAATACACTAAAATATACAGACCCAGAGAGGAGAGCTGGCAGATATCAGGAATAAGACACCTGATCTCTCGGCTTGTCAGGCCAAAGACTTTTAGGATGAAGTTATGTTCTTGTAACCACACGCCAAGATAAGAGCCATCACTCTCACATTTCAGGGACAGAGATTTCACCGCCGAAACTATCCCACCGCACGCCAAGTAAGCGTGTTGATGAAAGTGTGTGAGAGGATTCCTACCCCAGGGGCCTTCATATTCCTTTAACATGAAACATTTTGTATGTGTTCAACTGGATCCAGTGGAAATGTCTATTTTAAAATGAGCTGAGAAAAGTCTTCCCATGTTTGTCCCAGGGATTCGCTCCCCCCTGGGAGAAGACTCGCATTTTAAGTCAAATTTCAGGAGTTCATGGCTTATAACCCTCTTCTCCCAGCTTCTCTGCCCTAAACATGTCCTTCCATTTGACGTCACATAGATGTCTTAGGTGTATGAGTCAGTCTTTGCTGCAATAACAAACAGCACCAGGGGCCATGGTTTACAACAGATGATTATTTCTCTCTTGGGTCCACGCCCAACGGCACGGGCTGAATTCAGGTCCGCGCGACGTGTGCCTCGTTCTGCAGTCCAGGGCGAGGGAGCAGTGGGCACCTAGCACGCGCTCTTCTCCCGCCAGCACAGGAGCACAACACCCAAACAAAGCCACGCTCGCACCCGCAAGCTCTGAGCCGGGCGACCCTGGTCACCACCCTTCACCCCCCAGAGCCGGGCCGTGGCCCAGCCAGCAGCCCGGGGGCAGGGAGGACTTTGTCCCCCAAGGACGTTGGCCGAGAGGGCAGTGCATTTGCAGAAAATAATATATAAAGTGCAATGGGATTCCAAAGAGTGCATTTCATAATTCTTTACAGGGTGGGGCGAAAGTAGGGTTACAGTTGTTCACATGGAAAATGATACAATAATAAAAACAATAACAGAAGACTAAGCTCTGTGTTTTGTGCACTCATAGCCGCGAACCCCCTCTTGCCCAGCCTGTGTGCGCTCTGTCTTGTGGGCCAATCAGAGATGCCTTCTGCCTCCTTTCAGCCTGCGGCCGCTCCTCCTGAAACAGTCACCACACAGCGACCACCCAGGAGGGCGTGTGCACAGCCAGGCGCAGAGGCAGGCTGGGTGCGCGGCTGCCTTCTGAATGCCCACGGCCCCCGGGCCTGGCCAGCGGCAGGGCCGTCCCGCACGTGGCCTCCGGCAGGTGCAGGCCTGCGAGGCGCGGCCGTTGGTCCATGGCTGCGTCGGACCCACAGCCAGGCCTGCCTGACCCCACACCTGCGTCCTCAGACGCCCCCGGCCGCCGCGTCCGAGTCTCCTGACGCCACCACAGCAGCCTCAGAGCTCTGCCCTTGTCCTCGCCACAGATTTGCCACGTCTGCTCAGACATGCGGCATCGGGTTAAATATCCATAAGCAGCGCGATTCTGCCTACACAAGAGGTGGAAAATGAGATCCGCCTCTGTGGAACGTCCAAAATGCATTTTTACTACTTCTGTCTTTATCTGTGCCCTGTTTGTGCTGCCTGAACTGTAAGTCTAGCCAGGGGTCTCCAGGCTGAGCTGAGCTGCACCGTGCTCCTGGAGGCTGGGGCAGTCACAGGGAGCGAAGCCGCCGCTCTCAGCCCTGGTGAGAGAGCTCAGCTCCACACGTCAGCACAGACACGTGCCGCTCATTCCCCTTCTCCAGTTCCCCGCTGGAAGAAATGACGACCAGGTCACAGGAAAGGCCTTTTCATTCCCTTTTCCCAAGGCTACAAAGTATTGCATTTCCCTAAACCAGGTATTTTCTTACCAGTGGAGTCGATTAGATGATATTTTGCAGAGGGGGCCTTTCTCAGAATCGTTTCCTTCCTCGCTTGGATGATGTCTGCTCTGGTTGGGAAAGGCGCAGGCGTCCAGCCCCGCTGCTGCCCGCAGCCCACCTGAGGCTTCCGCTGTAGGAGCCCAGCGACCTCATAAGAAGGACATCTCTGAAACAGGCACTGAGGTGTGACTGCAAAGCCACATGGACGCACCCCTGTTGCCCGATGGTCCTCCAGCCGCCGCACTGGGCCCTGAGCATGCAGCACACCCTTGTTGCCCACGGTGACACTTACATCCCCACCAATCCCTGCACAGCATTACAAGCTCAGGCCAAGGTCCTGGCCTCAGGCAAAGAAAATAATCCCATCCTCGTAGGTGCTCCTCTACGCCAATCTCAGTGCATTTCGGAAATGCTACGCTTAATTCTACGCTTTATTTCCACTGATGAACTTCCTCTCTCTTCAGGGTGCGTAGTTTCCTATTCAGCAGGATATGCTCAATGGTTCACACAGTGTCTAAGATAGAATAGGCTAAATCTTAAAATTTTATTTGACTCGAACATTTCCTAAAAACAAGCATAAACACATAAAAGAAATATGTGTCTTAAGGTGTGAGCTGGCCCCTAAGTGTTGTTCCTGGGAAAGGGTAGCCCATTTTCTCACCCAGGGAAGACTGACTGTCAGAGCCCTGTGGCCGACCAGTGTGTGGTAAAATGAATGGAGTTCTCTCAATAGCAACGAGTACAGGCACATCGGGACAATGTCTGCAGGGCTTGGAGCATTTGGTATCCTAGTGCCTCGGTCTATCGAGCATTTGACCTGTCTGTCTCCCTGTCTGTCTCCAGGCAAAATCGAGAAGGCATTGGCCACCCCTGTCTGGGATGTATGGGGACTTCTCCTTAATGGGTCCCTGTGCCTCTAAGTTGTTTGGAGTCTTCTTTTCAGGACGAGCCCCTTTTAACTACCGGGCTGTGCAAAAGTGTCAGCAGGAATGCAGAGGATCGTGAGGGAAGAGCAGTTCTGCCAATTTCCTGGCAGAGAGTCGTATAAAACTGGCTCACGGTGACAAGGTTGCTTCCTCCAGAAAACCACTCCGTGCACAGCTCGTCAGCCCCGAGATGGTGACGGCTCCAGGGACTCCCAGAGCGAAGCGCGGGAACACCCTCCCATCCCAGGGCCGTGCCCAGGACCATGAACGAGGGAGCAGGGAGGGAAAATTCCCGAAACCCCCCGGGCTGATTCAGCACAGACGACGTCAAGGACGGCTGCGCCTTGCAGGGTGAGCGGCCCGATTCTGACGCACATGCGGGCCGTTGGCGTTCTGAGGAGGAGATGCCTGTGTCCAACGCACACTGATTCATTAAAACCAGGCTTTACATTTCCAAAAATATTTTCTTCCAGGGCATGGAAATCCCAAGTCCGTAGGCGATTGGCTACTGTCCACGGACACGCATTACAAACGAGATCGGCATCAGGGTGCATATCCAAGCTTGCAGAGCAGGGAAATGGGGGCAAGGAACCAGGGCACCCCGCCGCTCACCATCCGGAGGAAGGGCCGCTCACTGGGATGTCCTGCAGCACCTGGGCCTGTTTCTAAAGCAACGACATTGGTGACAGGCGCCGGCTGGGCAGGTTCGGGCAGGTAAAGCGCTGCCCCTCACGCAATCCGCTGGGTGCAGGGCGGGGAGAGCGGGAAGGGTCTCTCCACTTCCACAGAAGACGCCACGTCTCTGCCCGGCCTAAACCCTGCGTGCCCAGCCCTGAAAACCAACTGCCAAATGCACAGAGTCCTCCCCAGGTGCCCCCGCAATGTTCCACGTCACCTCCACGCCCACCTGGTTAGAGCAACACCAGCGCAGCTGTCACCGGTAGTGACAATGCCGCTCCCCTGAAGTCCACGGTGACACGGCCCTCGTAGCTTTTAAAAATTAGCCCCAACGGTAGATTTTTAAACCATGTTGAGAATTAACGTGCCCACGGAAGTGGACAAGGGCAGTTCCGTTGCGCCTCGCTCCACTCCCACCCTGCACGGTTCGTTCACAGCAGCGCCCGGAACAGGGAACGTCTGAAGAGGGCTCCGCAAGGACTGCCGTCAGCGCTCCTATTCTCTTTGGAGCCAGGAAGCCTATAAATTCAGTTCAGCAATAATTCGAGGTGCACTTATTAAGTATTTACTCTTTTAAAGAATATGAAGGGGGGAAAAGGCACAGTCCCTGATTTCTGTCAGTTCAGAATTAACAGGGATCACACGTACGCACACACACATACACACACCCCTAACAGAAGACGCGATTGGTGTCAAAATATAAACGAAAGCTTCGCAAGGGAATTAATTCTGCAGGTGAGACCACAGGAGGTAATGTGCCAGGCAGGTGAGATTCCAGCTGCGTGTAAAAGAATGGGTAGAAGTCACCATCTTGCACAAGACATCTGAAAAGGACACCCCGCACACTGGACCCCAAAAGCTCACGCAAACAGAGGTCCCGGTCTCTCTCGTTCATCGTTGCACTCCCAGCACCTAGTGCGGCGGTGAAAAGGCTAAATGAATATGTAACTCCACCCTTTTGTTGAGGGAAAATTTAAGACCAGTGCAAGAGAGTTGCATGAAAGAGAAGTTTTGCTGACATTTCAGAAAGAACTGCGTTGACCTCCTGGGCTGAGCCGCGGCTTCCCTCGACGGGCTGGGCCCGTGCCAGCCTCACGTCCAGGCTCACTGGCAGGCGACGTGCTTGACCCTGCAGGCCCATCTCCCAACGGGCTCCCGCTCCCCGTAGCTCCCTGCACCGAAGATCGCTTCCGAATTAAGAAAGTCTTCTGTTATTCTTGAGACAGTTCTTAGAGAAATATGTATAATCTCTCTCAGAACAATTGGCACTTCACACTCTGAACCCCCTTGCTTCTCCAGGAATTGGCGCTAAAAGCCTCAGTGAGCCTGTGTACAGTATGTTACATTCAGCATGACAATAATAAAAGAATGTTCTTGGCTAAGAACTAATAGTCTCCTCAAAAATATACATGTCCACTTTGCAAAGGCCTCGAGGGGCAACAAAGTCTACCAGGTCCCTGTGTGGGTCTGAGACCTTTATTTTTACCCTCGGGGGAGGAAAACAGGAATTATTCACATGAATCAACAATTAATAATCTCTTAATCTACATTAATATAACAAGGCGCATACCTTTGATTTATATTCATGCTTCCCAAACATACATGAGGTGGGATATAACAAAGTCCCCCATTGTTGGTGTTCTTATCCAAAATTAACCCATGAAGGGATGTGTGCGTGTGTGTGAGTATAGATGATTTATATCGGCATTGATTAAAGGTTTTCCATTTCTGTGCTGGAAGCGCAGGGCATTATTTTAGAATTGGACCCCAGTGGCAACCAGGGAAGCACATGTAAGAGGTTCCCTCTGGGGAGATCTGCAGAAGAGCTGGCCCTCCGCGGGGCTTCTGCACTCTGACCCCGCGCCCCATTCCTACCGGGCGGCGCTGCAGGCAGCGTTTGGAAGGCACTAAGGACCCTCCCAGGAGGAGAAGATAATTACCAAAGGCTCAGTCCATTTATAAAAGCCTGGTGAAGTCAAGTAATAAAAATGTCCTGATTATAAATTGTGGGATTATCTTTTACAGCAACTGGTATTCCAAACAATACAGGAGAGATGAATTGCTTTATCTGCACTTAATCACTACACAATATACATTTTTCCATTCTCCTGTAAGTACACAGGCTGATTTTCTTCCCCCTGAAAAGAGCATTTTTTGAATGAATTGTGTTCAGAAATGTCTGGACCACATTCGGTCTAAAAGATGAGGACACGTTTTACTCTCTGAGAGCCGTCCCACAGGGCATGGAGGCCCTGTAGTCTAACCCCACGCTGACAGCGCGATGTAGGAGAGGTGGCATTTCAATTGAACTGTGATGTCCTCAGAGCCCGAAGTTCACTTGAAAATAATCTGCCTTTGATTTTGAGCTCGAATTGCATGAGTATCCTAGAAGCGCTCCTGTTTATTTTATTAAGGACAATAACACATCGAGAAGAGTTTTGGAAGCTACTTCAAATGCCTCTTCTCCACATGAGAACTTCTATTTCTTGCACATTCAAAAGGCTCTGAAAAGCTTAGTAAAGAAGCGCGCGACTAAAAAGGCAACGTGTACTGCTGTCCAAGGTACTGACAAGAAGACCACGCGGAGTTCTTCTAAGACGGTGTGGCCATCGTGAAAATAACCAGACACAGAAAAACACCTGCAAAAGTGCGTCTCCAGTGACGTGCGCACAGCTCTCCCCGGCTCTGCAGCTCTTGTCCAACCGCCCAGCGCGCAGGGTAAGCCCAAGCGAAGCATTTTCCCAGTGACGTGTGTGTCTGAACTGCCCTATAGAAAGCTCATTGTGGAAGCTGTACTGTCTTTTCAGCAAGGCTGCCACTGTCCAGATAGATATAAACATTCATCTCAGAATTTCTTTATGGGACAGTCTACAGACCACATAATAAAAAAATCAAGTTCATTACTTTCAATTGCCCAGGCTTGCTAATCAAAAACGATGCTGTTTGGCCTGATTGTTCTCATTATCTGTACAGTTGGTTTTACTGTTGTTATTCTTCTTGAGTCTTTCCAGACCTCAGATTCACTGTCTGATGGTGAAAAGTTACCGTCTCTAGGAATATGTAAGAGAACATGCTGACGTTCCTACCGGCCGTCCCCAAAGATCTCCTATATATCATCGTCTGAATAAGGCCACTCCAGCGGGGGGTACAGCCTTCCAAGGTGATTGCTTTTAAAGGGACATTGCTTAGTTTGAAGTGCAGAGATAGGAGACTATGAAGGACTCATTTGCCCAAATATATAAAGATAACTAAGTTGAGTGAGACTGGATGCTATTTATGGAAACATGTTTAAGTTACTGAATATGGCTTAAACTGTATATCCCTTGATGGGCTTGTCTCATAAGAAGAATGGGTCCTAACCACGTGAACAGAGTTCATTATTTTTTAAGCCAATATCTCAGATATTATACAGTTCTAGGCAAAAAAAATACAGTGTAAGAATTTTCTGACATGATGTTAGATAATTTTGGTTCAAACAACAGTGGTGAGAAAAAGAAAAGTAACAAGGAATAGAACCCCATCCAAGCTTTCCTTTTTTTCAAAAATTAATCAGCCAGGTAATGCAGAGTTGTGAAAATTCTTTCAAACGACCCTATCTAGGAAAGTGTGCTTTGTTCTTCAATTACCAAAAGCCTTCTTCTGATCTAAAGTGAAGAAAAACTAGATTGAAAGTGAAAGAGGCATTAAGTTTCAAAAAAAAAAAAGTTGTTAGAAGATGCAAGCAGAGAAAAACATTTTTTTCCCTCTCTGCTTGCAGGGAGAAAAGAAGAAAGGAGAAAGGAGCAACTGCTGTAAGCGACGTGATGGAGAGGCATGTGGGCAATGAGGCAACACCGCACGTCTCGCCTCTCGGCCCCCTGCTCTCTGGCCCTGCGTCCTCTGCCATTTGATTCAGAGCCTTCAGGCTGCTCTGCTTGCTCCTGGCAACCGGGCCAACCCTGCAGAGCTAACTTAGGAAACGTTCCTACACAGCAATTCATCCTGCTTCCGGTCCCAGCTGCCACTCTGTTGGCTCCTATCGCTAGCCTTGGCAGCCACATCCCAAATCTATATTTATATACCATACGGGGTTTTTTGTGTGAATTTGTTTTTGAGGAAAAGTGCATACCTAGTGCTGAGGTTTGATCTGGCCAATAAATCATACCAAATATATGTGGAAACTTGGCTAGTGGGGCCTCGGAAGAGTATTAACAAATCCAGGAAGCTAACTGATCTTTGGTCAAGATTCAAGTAACTTTCTAGACACAAAATTAATCTTCTTATAATCTGGAGAAAAACGGGCTAAGGGTGACAAGAAGATAAAAAGGAGATAGAAGAGGAGGAATAGAAAGAAAAAGAGGAGGGAAAGTTGGTGAACGAAGACCAGGAAGGGGAATGCGAGTCTGCTGTCGTGCTCTCCAGTCTGACCTGCTGGGTATGAAATGATCTGTCCATGGTGCTGAGGTCAAGTTCACAACTGAGGTTGATTTTAAAAAATCAAATTTTTGAGCTAACTCTTTTCTAAACACCTGAGATCACAGAGAAAAACACCTGCAAAAGTGTGTAAGTCACTAGTAACATATCAAAACGTGTGTGTATGTGTAATATAAGAGATATTAAGAAATACACAACCTACCATTCTATGACTAATAAGGATATGAAGGAAAGATAAAGATGAAATAAATATATATTGAAGCAAATAAAAACTTGGACATTTCACCACAGCAGACCAGTACAGACAAGCTGAAAATCAATGTGCTAATTAAAATCCATCCAACAAAGTTATATATAGGACAACAAAGTCCATTCAAAGAAAGCAGGGAAAAGAAATAGTAAGAGATAAGAAATATAACACATTATAACAGAGAAGAATGAAATAAAACTTGGCCTCTTTGAAAACTCCAATAAAACTGATAAACTTCTAATGGTAATAATCAAGAAGAAAAAAATTCAAATAATCAATATTGTAAATGAAAAGAGGAGCTTCTTAACAGAAATTGAACATATTTCTAAGATTGTAAAAGGATAATTTGAATAAATTTATGCCAATGAATATTCAAATTGAGATAAAATTGGCCATTTTCTAGTAAAATACAACTTACAAAAGCTAATTCAAGAACCAGAAAGCCAAAGCAGTTCTAAAATGTACAATGTCCCTAGAAAGGTATAAAATACTATGAAAGGAAATTAAAGTCCATGTAAGTGAGCGAAGGGACGAAGCTAAAAGACTCAAGATTCCACATGCAGCGATTTTGTCCAGGTCGCGCTGCATAGTCAGTACAACCCCAATAAAAATTACAACAGGTATTTTGTAAAGATTTTATTTATCTTAGAGAGAGGGGAAGGAAGGGAGAAAGAGGGAGAGAAACATCCATCAGTGGCCTCTCACCTGCACCCCAACCAGGGGCCAAACCTGCAAACCAGGCCTGTGCCCTGAGCAGGAATCAAACCAGAGGCCTCCCCCTCGGCAGCACAACACCCATGCCGTGGGGCCGCACCCGTCAGGCCCCACAGGCATTTGCGTGTGCACGCGCACATGCGCACACGTGTGTGAGTGCGGGGGGGGGGGCGGGTGTAAGGCTTGATGAGATAACTTTTCCAGGAAAAAAAGTAACAAATACTCAAGATTCTTTTAAAGAAAAAGAAGGGAAAGGACAGCCCCGCTGTACCAGATATCAAGATTCACTCACAGAGCCAGGCACTGATGCCCGAGGGAAAGGAGCCTGCAGAAGAGGAGAGAGAGCTCGGACTCCATCCCGACCGCAAGTGACCGTGTGACGCTTGCTGGAGGTGTCACTTCAGAACAGTGGGCAAAGGACAGGTTCAGAATAAACCTGTCATTAAACCTATACGTGGTGCTGGGAGAGTTACGCACACATCTATAAAAATTAAATTAGATTTTTTCACCATTTACCCATAAATTAACCACAGATTGAGTATACATCTCATATGAGAAGTAAACTCTTAAAGCTTTAGCAGAGACTATATGAGATCTCCACATCCCAACCTCTCTGCAGGGAAAGACTCCTTAAAGAAGACATAAAGCAACACTAAATATAGAGAAAAAAGCACAATGTGATTTACTATGTAAAAATGAAGAGCTCTTGTCCTTCAAAACAACCACAAATGAGCCAAAAGGTGAGCTGTCCACAGTTAAATAAGCTCCCTGAGGTCACACAACTAGTGAGAAAACAGACAGAGAGAGGGACCAGCCCCGGCCACACACTCTTCCCCAACAGAGCAGAGCTGAGACCCAGACCCAGACCCCTTTGGAAGCGCGGTCATAACCCTGGGCTCACCATCTGATGCCACATTTCTTCAGCTTCCAGGGACGGCCGAGGGCCTAAGAGATGGCCTCCCATTGCACGATGCACCACAGAAAGTTGTTTCCCAATCCCCCAAAACGGGCCAACACAATTTCCTTAAAAAAAAATTCCAGGATAGGCTGGAGCTACCAACCAGTTCTCAATGACAAACACGATGTGTTTCTAATTTGTCCCAGAAATAATTTTCTTGGTTTTTAGTCAGGAAGTGCTAAGATTGAAATTCATTTAAATTCTATAAAGCAAGCCAATTTTTTATCACCCTAGACGGTATCTTACAACATTCAATCTATGAACACTATTTCCTGCATTAACCTTCGGTAAATGCTCTCCTCACATCCTGGGGAAGTGAATGTCCAGAGCGAGAAATTATGTTCATTACAAATGCATTTATATGCTAAGGTTGATCTTTAAAAGCCAGTAACTCTACATGCATATTTAAATGGGGGGAGGTGGGGGAAAGAGACGTTGTAATTAACTTTTTAATGCAGTAAGACTTTTCTTTGGGGATAGGATTTTTAAATCATACAACAATACCAAACGTGTCTAAACACAGATGACCTGCATATTCACAGAGATGACCCATGAATCAGTCGCGATATGTCTGGAGGAGGCGTTAGAGAGCAGGGGCGCCCCCATATCCTATGCCTGCTACCTGAATTTAGTAGCAGCCGGGGAAGACTTTCTGCGCATGTGCAGAAAATGAATATCCTGACTATTAATCAATGCATGCTAACCCTGCAAGGGGTCCACATTGGATTTAACATGATGACAACATCAGAATAAGATGGAAGAATTCACAGTGAGAAGCAGAGAGGTAATTAAGAAAAAGAAAATTTTTTCAGCCACAGAAGTGATGTCATTAGGCATTAGGAGAAATCTGGAAAGTCTGAATTTAGGAAGGAATGGCTGCTTTCTCCACAGCTGTGTAAAATATAAACTTATGCAAATATTGACATCTCAGGTGGTAATTTTATCACATTAACAGTTGGCACCTGAATTACTCTGGGAACTCCTATGTTCTGACAGGGTGGGACCAGGACAGCCCTCCTCTGTTTCCATGAAATGGTTGGACACTCCCCTCTCTCAGAAACACACGGGCCTCGCTCAGGACACAGACGTTCCCGGGGCAGAGCTGAGTCCTGCCGCTCTGAATACCTCTTTCCGATTTCGAGCTGGACTCTCCGGTTGTGGAACCCTGTCTGTCACTGGGGGTTGGTGTTTGGCCATACAGAGGACTGCCTGCCACATGGGAGAGGGTGGGGACAGCCAACGCCAGACTGTGGAGGTACCTTGGGGTCTCAACACAGGATTATTTACCGTGAGTCAAGAAGACTTGGGTGTATAGTTCATTCTGGGTACAGTGTCACCAAACTCGCCTCGACTGGTTCATTCCAGCAAAGTCTAGGCCTGGGGGAGGATAAGGTGACTGGAGCTGAGAAATGTCACCATGGGGCACCCCTTGATTAAATGTGAAACAGAGGGAAGAAGTCTTCTCCTATCATGGGAGGGTCACCGAAGACACTTCGTCACCACTGTAGTCACGGGACCGATGGCAGCGCGTCACTCAGGGCAGCAGAAAGAATCGGGCCATCGCAGTGAGTTGCTCCCAGACCTGTTGGCAGGCGGGTGCCCCCCCTCGCCCTCTGTTCCCTGACACTATGTCCTATGACATCACTGGTGCAGAAGCAGCTGTTTCCACCCATCAAGACCAGGCAGCTCAGTCGGAAAGTGACTTTGTGGGATGTTTGCAACATGGACTTAGCTACCCATAGACAGCAGTACGTGAACACGCTATGTCACAAAATGCTCAATACCTTGGGGCTCAGGCAAGATCCCCTGTACCCAAAAATGATCAGAATACAAGGCTGAATTTGTCATGTCACAAGAGAGATGAACAAATGGTGACAAGGGGACAAGTCCTCGGTTGATTGAGCCTAAGGCTGAGGGCGGGTTGTTTCTGCACACAGGTAAGCACTGCAGGGTGTGCTCAGAGCTCTTTCTACAAGACGGGACTTTCCACTGTTGGCCAAGGGCAGCGGGGATCTCAGGACACGGAGTTTTGAAAACCTGTGCTCCCATCAGGTGAAGTGGAGAACTTTAGGCTAAATCAATTGGGGAAGGATGGCCATTCAAATGTGGTGAGTCAATTCTTTGAAAAGCCTGCCCACCCCCTGGTAAGGCAGAACAGAGCTAGCCGGCACGTTCCCACCATTCTTCTTGCAAGCGTGCACGCCCCAGGGCTGCCCTGCCCCCAGGCTCTCTGTCCCCAACTTTCCCTGGGCATCTGCATAGTCCTGGTCTCCCTTTCTCCAAACCTAAACATCTGGACAAACTCCCACTGCCTTCTCGAAGCAGCGGTATGTGCAAACAGAAAACTCTTGGTTTCAGTTATAGACTATGGGTTGTTTAGAACTTCAACACTATGCAGAAATGAAAAGCTCTTTCCCATATTAGACAGTGAGAATGAAGTCCCCTTGTCTCAGTCAATCCCAAAATAGAAGAGCATCCTCACTCCAGTTCACCATCTGTCGGCTGGTGACCTGCACATAAGCAGATGGCGTGATCGCTCTTGTGTCTGGTACCCAGTAGACACTCACATCACAAGAGCGATTGGAGCTCCAGGAAGGGATTAATATAGGCTGCCTATTGATCCCCTCCCGCTCAAAGCCTCTACCTGCCAGGAAACATGGAACGCTTGATGGGGAAGTGAAGGATACTCACCCATCTATATTCTGCATGTGTTTTATAGGGGAAACTAAAGACGCTAATTTGAAGTAATAAAAACCCAACCCCCTGAGAGATCTAAATTCAACAAGGGAGAGAAGAGAAGTATACTCTTGCTGAGGAAGAAAAAAATCAATTTAGCAGGCAGTAAAATCTGTGCCATAGAATATGTATCAAGATTATATCCTGACTGTTCTTTAATTAAAAAAATGGAATTTGCGTTAGACTCTGAACTCTCTCACACATTTCAGCTATCATTTGAAGTCTAAATCCTGGAGTCTTTTCATTGTGCTCACATTCCTTTTAACCCATGTCTCTGCATTTTCTGGAAGCCTCTGGACCCGCAATGCTCACGTCTGTCCTCATGGACGTCTCCCCGATCTGTGTGCACCCACTGCCCTCACCACCACGCTGTCACCCACCTGTCAGCTGACACAGACCTGATGAGTGACTCCCATAAAGTATCCCTGATGTGCGATGGTGGTACGAGACAACTTTTCAGGATTTGTTGGTTTCAATTTTTATAGAACGTGACTGTTCGCTATGGTCCAAGGCAAAGACATCACTCATACCGATGGCAGAGGCCACAGGGGAATGACACTTCAATGTGATGACAGGGAACGGTTCCCGGGGCTGGCTCTGTTAGGGTGTCTTGAGGGTTAGAAATCTTGGGTGGATAGTTTTAACTTTATTTTCATCAATGTGTGCTTTATTTAAAGTATTATTTGCCAATAGTTTTAGACATTAAATAGTTCTAAGACGTGTGTAACAAAAATAAAACAAAAACGACGTTCCTTGTCTCTTGGTCTTCTCTACTTTATTCATTCCCCCAAAGAAACCACATTCAACCCTGTAGATATTTTCCCCTCCCTGATATTTCCAAATTTTATATACCAGTTCTGTCTGGAAAAGCTCCAGCCATTATTGATATAACGAGAGCATTTCTGCAACGCTGGTGTAACCTGGTAGCCAAGGGGAGTAGACTGCAATGCACGTGCATGAACAATGGCAACCTCACTGTACTCGTCAGTGAGGGCAGAGACACCGTTGACTGAGCATGTGCACTGTGTGGCCATCACATTCAAAATGACTCAGGAAGCAGAGCAACAAATCGGCATCAAATTTTGCATTAAGCTGGAACGTTCATTCCTCCACGGAAACTGCTCAGATGACTCAGAAGGCTTCAGCTACAGGCAGCAGGTGATGGGCAGCTTCATCACGTCTTGTGCAGAGTTCTTTTTGGTGAAACATCGAATCACCCGGGTGACTCACCTGCCCTACAGCCCAGATTTTATGCCCTGCAACTTCTGGCTTTTCCCAAAACTAAAAGCCCCTTTGAAAGGGAAGAGATTTCAGAACATGGATGAGATTCAGGAAAACAGAACAGGGCAGCTGATGGCGATTGGGAGAACCATGTGAGGCCCCACGGTGCCTGCTCTGAAGGGGACTGAGGCGTCCTTGTCCTGTGTACAGTGTTTCTTGTATCTTGTATCTTCTTCAATAAACGTCTCTATTTTTCATATTACATGGCGGGATACCTTCTGGACAGAATACATACACACACACATATATACACACATATATAAAATGTTATTTTATATTATGTATATATTATAATTGCAAAATAAAATATAATTACATATATTTACTTTATTATATCTAATTTCCAAATTAATATAATATACATACTATATATACACTCTTAAAATTATATATATTTTTAAACATTTCCAAATTTTATATATTATAAAATGTCATAAAACTATATATGTACACAAAAATGATAATATAGGAGGATTTCCACATCATAACCTGTACCCAGAGAAAGATTTCTTAAAAATGACATAAAAACAACACCAAGTCTAGAGAAAAGAAAGCATGGCTGTGCGTTACTACATAAAAGTAAAGAACTTCCGTCCCTGGATTTGTTTCTGTTGGGGGTCCGCAACTGCCACTATCTGTGGGTCTTTCCTTTGGGGGACTGGTTTCTCCAGAGGAAGGTCGGCCCACGTCTTACCCGGAGAGGCACCCCCTTCAGCCTCACCAGGCATGGGCTGGGAAGAGAGATGGGAGGTTTACTGCTCAAAGCACAGGCTGTACTTCACACTTCCTGCCACTCAGCTCCTCTGACCTACGTCCTCTGTGCCTGAGGCAGTGCTGGGAACACGGTCCCCTGTGGTCTCACGTGCCACAGTGTCTGGTACTTCCCCTTCTCGGGGGGAGGCTGTGGACGGCAGCACAGCCTTTTCTTCGTTGCCCCCGCGCCACCATCTCCGCTGTCCAGGCCCGGGGTAGTTCCACTGATGGTGAGCTTTGTGTCTTCTGTTTCTTCTTTTAAGAAAAGAAGAGGAGAGATATCTTTATTGTGCCATACTGAAACCCTAAGGCAATGGAATTTTTCAGCTTTACCTTGTTAAGCCAGTAGAAAATTTGTTATTAATTACATTCTCATATATTTTCTTCTTTGAAAGCAGCAAGCTTTCTTAGTGCAAATATTGATCACATCTGCGCAGGTGGAGGTCTGGGCTATGAATCGCTTTGCTAATTGGAGCTACAGGAAAAATTCTTTGACTCGGTCTCTTAGGCAGCATTGTTCCCATCAGAAGGAAAAAAAAAAAGAGAATAGAACATTTTTCTAGAGGGTTTTTCTGTAATGAGCATCCACGGAAGATCATTTCCAACTGACTGCTGACCCTGGGTGAATAATCCTGTACAGAATTTACTGGACTGTCTCTATAAAATAACCCATTTCTGTGACAGTATTTCCGCTTCCACGACATCAGAACCCAGCTTGGCTTCTTATTGCTTATGACGCCCGAAAAGCGTGGCTTCCGCGGACCCCAGGAAAGACTCCGCGCTGTGGCCTGGAGTAGCCCCAGACCAGAGGGCCGCACGTTCCGCCAGGACGGCCCAGCTGGTGCTCATCCTGCTGGGAGTTTCAGGTGAGCAACAAGTTTTTAATCATGCGCTTTATTTGAAATTCTGAGACAATCAAAGATTTATACTGCAGATTACAATACACATTTCCTGGGGGGGCGGGAATATATTGCTTAAATCGTTAATCATCCACGTACCTCTAACGCAGGAGGCAGCAATGCCGTGCTATCTGCTCAGGAGGAAAATCAAACAATTGATGTTGAGAAAGAAAGAGAGAGAGAGAGGGAGGGAGAGAAAGATTCACTGCAGCAAGTTATGGAGCTTTCTGAGCTTTGCTACAGAAATCTTGACCAGACCATCCATATTTCAGCATTTCACAGGAAACAAAGTTTTCTACCTTCCCTCCTGCCAGCCAGAAATCTATGCAACTCCAAACCCGGGAATGATTTCAAATGAGAATCATGTGTCATTTTTCATTTGTTTTCATAGAAATTAAAATCCTGTGATAACTATGCAATTATTCTTGAAATTTTTCTTTGCCATTGGGGAACATAGGCATTAATTGGAATGATGTAAAGATAATACACAATGCATTGCGTGTGCAGTTTTATTATTATTGTTGCCTTGTTAATATGCCTGTCAATTTATTAAGATATGAAAAAGATGTGTCATTAGATGAGGGAATAATAGACTGTCAAGGAGGAATAAAATAAATATTTTCAAAATAAGGAGTTCAAATGTGTATTCTAACCTCTATCTTAAAATTTCCCACCAAGCTTATTCCCTCTTTATGTGGTTTCTATACATTTAAATCAGAAAAACTGAGGTCCTCTGCACAGTCGGCCACGTGACTTGACCCCAGAACCCCAGACACTGGCAGGGCCGGCTCACCACCCCCGGCAGAGCAAGAGGCCCCCAGCACCGCCTCTCCGCAGCTCCCCCAAGGACTTAACTCCTCGGTCACTCCTGGGCGTAACCAACCTGCCAAAGGAACACAGGGGGCCAATGTCACCTTCAAACAAAATATTTCCAGGAGCGAATGAGACGCACACACCAGTAAACGTGGGTCTGTGACGTGGCGTGTTCAGATGCACAAATCTAGATCTTTCACACGCTCCCACAGAGACTTCAGCGCTGATGGCCCATCGATTGCTTCTGAGCAACATAGCTCAGGGCACAGGAAACGTGAGGTGTGAGCGGGCTCGGGACATAAGACCCGGCGTGACATGGCTGGAAGCAAAGAGCCGAGGGAGCGGGGGGGGGGGGCGGGGGGGGGAGGGATTTCACGCCGCAGCAGAGGGAACATAGCTGGAAATGGAGACGTGGTAATAAAAATAAACGAATCTAAATAATTCACCACGTTTCCTCACCCAGCCTATCTGCAGTTGTTCATCTATTATGCAATACTTTGACCTTCAAATTACATCACTGATCCCAAAGATATTAAACTGTATCTCCTAATCAATCACACAGACGCACGACTCCTAAGCCTTTCCGGGACCCGATTTCTCTTATGTAATAATCTCTCCTAAAGTATGAACATTCGTTTCTATAGAATTCATGGCAAGTGAATGGAACAAACATAAATTACAAAATCTTCTGAGGCCCTGCAAGGTCTAAGAGTCAGAAAGGACGTAAGCTTGCTCTTGAAGGCTGCTGTTACGTTCCACCTCACTGTGGCAATCTCTGTGCCTGGGCTCGCAGAACGTGTGTGTGGGAGGCGAGCCGTCCGCTTGGCACCTCGGAAAACCTCCAAACGCCCTTTGGGGACAAGTGCTAATCTTGCAGATATAGGTTATATTTATTAATGAAGTCATTGTCCACTTAAGCCATCCAACAGAAGACTGGGTTGCTCGAATTAGAGGCTGAAGGTCGGAAAATAACTCTGGATTCCCAGGCGTGGCCGTTCCCCGCCAAGAACCCTACGTCTCCGGAAACAGCACAGCCACGTTCCTTTAGTCCTAGCATGAAAAGAACGTCTGCTTAGATTACGTGTACACATTCTTGGGACATTAATGTAGTCAGAATAACCAAAAAGATGACATGTTATTTCCATTTCAAGTAACAGTCTCATTCTAAAAGAACCACTAAACAACAACAGTCACAACAAAGGTTTGTATTTCCTTGGGCCGGTCACAGGCTCCCTGCGGAAACGGGGAATGACGAAGATGGGCCGGCAGACATATCGGAGTCCGTAATCATCACACCTTTTGGGAAGGTCGGTGGGAGATAAAATGACATTTGCTATTGACTCTAAAATGACTACCTCCTCTCCCCTTCAGAGCCTTAAGCTCAACGGCAGAACAGCCGACGGAGAGTCTGCCTCTCCCTGCCGGGTTCTGAGTCCTGTCCCTTTTCACCTTCGCAGGATCCATGGCCCCCCGCAGCCATCTGTGGGGACGGGGGTTGGAAGCCCCGGGCACGGCTCCTCCTGGCACGCAGCCCTGGGCGCTCCACCTGGGGACAGGGCCGGCGGTCCCCGCGCCCCGCGCCCCGGCCCTACCGGCTGCATCCGCGGCAGCAGCCCCCCACGTGCCTTCTTTATCACGAGGGGCGATTGTATCAGGAGGATATCAAGATGTACACTCTGAGCCGGCTTAAGAGTTTGGGGAATAAGTCACTAGAAAGCAAAAGATGACTGAGGGGGAATGCCGTATTTTTGATAAGTCACTGCCATAAACCCTCACCCCAACCCAAATAACACTAAGACGGTGGGATGGGAAAACGAGAAGCATTTGGAACGGAACCTGCGTGAGATTCCTTGCGACACCGGAGGGCCCAGACCTGCTTCCACCCACCGCGGCGGGCGGCGGGGGCTGTCGCAATGCCCCCATGACCAGTGTTTGACTCAGCCTGTCACACGGCTTGTACTACCTGCTTCAATGACTCAACTATTCAGGAAAAATCCTCTCTCTGCTGATATGCTGTCCCCTTTCCTTTGCAATTCAATAAATAAGAATCTCAGTGTCTTAAACATGAGCACAAACGCCGTGCTCACCCCCCATAAAGGCCATTAACCAAGGTCATTCCAACAGTGTCCCTCTCCAAACAAAGGCACCGGCACCGCGCATTCTGCACCTCACTTTCAACATGTTTTTTAACATCAAATACCAATCAGCAAATTCTCTTTGCCTTTCTCCTCGCCTTCAGCTCTGTTTCCTCAAACAGCCTACGCCTCACTGGGGAGTCCACCGCAGAACTCCACCCTTGACTGGCTTTAGGTTTCTTTCTGTGCATTTGATTCATCTGACATGACAACATACACCTCACCGGCACATCAGTTCCCATGACTGATGTAACACAAACCTGGCTACTTAAGACATTAACACTTATCATCTCAGAGCTTCAGTCCTCAAACCCACGAGGGACTCAGTTCCTCGTGGGTGTAGGACTGGGGCCTCCGGGTCCCTGCCGGCTCTCAGCAGGGGGCTGGCATCTGCCCCTAGACCTCGGCCTGCACCCTGCTTCTGTGCTCCGGGAGGTCCCTCCAGCAGTGGGGGTTGGGGGGTCTCTCCCACACTTCAGTTCCTGGGCTCCTTTGGCCGCAGCTCCCTGGTTCCAGGGCTTGTGCGCCCACACCCACCTGGATAGACCACGCCCACCTGGATAGCCCGGGCCAGTCTCTGTGTCTTCAAGGCTGTAATTGCATCTGCAAAATCCCTTTTGCCATGTGACACAGTGCATTCACAGGTCCTGGAATCAGAGTGTGGACACCTTCGGAGGCTCCTTCTGCCTACCACAAGCTGCCGCCTGGACCACAGAGGATCATTCATGAGACATGTAAAAGACAAAAAATAACATACATAAACCCAACGACATCATGAATTACATCAAATGTGACTGGATTAAACAATCCAATCACACTGGGTAAGCAAAGTAAGAGCCAACTATATGCTGTCTACAGGAACAACACACTAGACTCAAAGGTACGAACAGGTTAAAAGTAAAAGGATAGAAAGGAAGTAGCATGCGAACAGCAAGTATAACAAACAGGAATGGCTATCCTGATACCAACCAAAAAAAAAAACAGACTTTAAACAAAAACATAGCTAGAGATAAAGAGAAACATTTTATAATGATAAAGAGGTCATTCCATCAGGAAGTCTACAAGAAATAGAGTTCCCCAAATACATGAAGCATACGCTAATAGAATTAAGGGTTGCAAGAGACAATTCAACAGCAATAGTTGGAGATACCAATACCTTACTTTCAACAATGGATAGAACAACTAGGCAGATAACCAACAAAGAAACAAAAATCTTGAACAATGCACAAACTAGACGTGGCAGACATCTATAAATACTCCACTCAATATGAGATGAAGAAACATTCTTCTAAAGGGCACAGGAAATGTTCTTTAGAGTAGACCATAATCTAAGCCATAAACTAAGCCTCAAAAAATTTAAAAGAATTGAAATTGTGCCAAGCACACCGCACAATCACAAAGAAGTTGGAAATCAATAACAGAAAGAAATTTTGGAAATTTATAAATGTGTAGAAATTGAACAATACACTACTAAGTAACTGATGGATCAAGAAGATATGACGAGAGAAATTTAAAAGCTACTTTAATATAAATAAAAATTAAGATACAACATAATAAAACTTGGAAGATGCAGCTCAGGTGGTGCTTAGAGGGAAATTTATAGCTGTAAACGCATCTATATGAAGAAAAATCTTAAGTCAACAACCTAACCTTCCACTAAAAGACACTGGGGAAAAAAAAGAAAAAATAAGGAAAAGGAGCAAAAAACAAAATTAGAGTAGAAATATTAAAATAGAGAATTAAAAAATAATAGAGAAGATCAACAGAAAAATAAGCTGATTCTCAAAAAAGTCGGCATACCTTTCATTAGACCAACCAGGGAAAATAAAGAAATTTAGAAATTTAGAAAAATAGAGAAATTCAGTAATTTCATTTACTAAAATTAAATGAAGTACTAAATATTACTACCAACTTACAAAAATAAAACAATTTAAGGTAACTCCATGAATAACTTTACAATGACAAATTAGATAATTTAGGAGAAATATATAAATTCCTGGTAAGAGACAAACTACTGATACTAACTGAAGAAAAAATTAAAAATCTGACTAAACATTGAAAAAGAAAACACCACAAAAGAAAATCAAAGCAACCATGGGCTGGGTGAGGGCTTAAGCCTATTCTGGCTGCCAGGACAAAATGCCATAGACGAGGCGGCTTGTAAACCAGGGAAATGTATTTCTCACCATTTGCGAGGCTGAAAGCCAGAGAGCCAGCTGGGAGCCGGGCGGCGCGGCTGGGTAGGGCCGCCCCGGCGTGGGCCCCCGGCTCCTGCTGCGCCCCACCGCCCGCTGAAGGAGGCCGGGGCCTCTCTGGAGCCTCTGTTATAAGACACCAACCCCATTTACAGGGTCCGCCCTCGTAATTAGGCACCTCCCCAAAACCCGGTCTCCTAATACCATAATTTTGGGGTGGTTAATATTTCAACATATGAACTTTGAAAGGACACATTCAAACCATAGCAGACGGTGCATTTTCAGGCCTGACACAAAGGCACAGTCCAAGAAAGAAAACATTAGTAAGTTAAAATGTATCAGAATTAAATACGTATGCTCTGGGGTGGGGACAGGCAGGGGAGAGCAGCAGGGGGAACCTGGGACAGCCGTAATAGAACAATCATTAATTAATTAATACAAACGTGTGCGCTGTGAAAAACAATGTTAAGAGGATTTTTAAAAAGCCATCGATTGGGAGAAAAGGTATTCAAAACACATCTCTGATAAAGGACTTGTATCCAAAATATACAAACACTCATAAAAATTCAACTGTAAGAAAACAGCCAGCCCAACGGCAAAGTGAGCAAAAGACCAGGCTAGACGCCCCATCCTGGAAAGGGTGCCAAGGGAGAGGGACCCTCGGCCACGGCTGGCGGGAACGCAGCAGCGCGCGGCCCCTTTGGAGAATGGTCTGGCAGCTCCTTAGAAAACTAGACAGTCTTACCATTCTCACTCCGCAATCTCACTCCTAGGTATTTACCCAACTGATATGAAAACACGCCCACACAAAACCTGCCTGTGAATATTTATAGCAGCTTTATTTATAATAGCCAAAACACTGGAAACCGCCCAAGCATCCATCAGTCGGTGAAGGGATAAACAAAATGTGCTTCTGCAGGCCATGGGGCACTCCTCAGCCGTGGGGGGCCCCGACCCCTAGCCCGCCCTCACCTAGCCAGCGCCGGCCCGACGCCTGCTCCGGACTCTCCCTGTCCCTGTGGGACCCGATGGGCCCCACCCAGCAGAAGGCTCCACCTGCCTCGCAGCGCCCACGGGCACCTGTCCCACGAACGTTTACCCTGGGATGGACCTACGTCTCTCCTCCCCGCTTCCACGCCCCATGCCGCCGCGGGTCCTGGGCTCCTTCCCTTCTCCTGTGTCCCCTGTCCTTTGGTCTTAGTCCTTCAGCTCTGACTCCCTCAGCGACTATGCCTGCGGCCTTGTTTCCGGTGGTCACGATGAAACTGGTGGATTTAACCCAGACTCCAGAGGGGGAGCTCAATCTCCCTGGAAGTGAGACTAAATCCAATTTTCCCTTTGAGACTGAAATACACGTACAGCCAGACACTTTTCACATGGGGTGCAAATGAAAAGAAATCTGGCTACTCTCAATAATTAGAACATGAAAAGATATAATTTCAGAAGCATTAAGATCTTGTTAATAAGTCTTTAATATTCTTTTATAGTTCACACGTTCTCTGCAGATGAATGTTGGTTTACCTGGTGACTTGAAATATAGACAAAGAATATAGAAGGGCTTTAAGTCTATAAATCCCGAATGAGCAAAAGGATAAAAAATATTATAAATTGGTTAATTTTGTGTTATAATTCTTAAAAGCACTGATGCCTAACTTCTATTAAAGAAGATTTTAATATAGACATCAAGCTTCATTATAAATTTCTAAATAATGTATTTTTACCAATTTTTAAAATTTAAGTCCTTCCGTTGAATGGCTATTTTTGTCAGTTAAGATGTATATGCTTAAAAATTACATTAGAAATTGTATAATTTGTTTAAAAATGGCTTAAAATGGCGTAAACGCAAAACAGCTCCCAGAGTCTGTGATTTGTTCGAGAAGCGTGGCCCCAAGGAGGCTGGCAGACCGTCCCTGGCGCCTTGGCGCTCGCTGCCGTGCGCAGCGTGGGGCTGTAGGAAGGGCTCACGGTGTGGCGGACTGGAGAATGGAAACTTTGCTCCAGCATATTCAAATTAAGTAAATTAATACGAAACAACACCTGCGGTTCTGGCTAAGCAAACATGTATGAAAGAAGCGGCTGCCCGGCCGGTCACCAGCTTGTAAAAACTTTGATTATGCTTTTGAGTTCCCAAATAGTATACATTTAAAAGGTAAATGCTTACGACAAATTCTATCTAACGCAAGTTTTCAATAACACTGACCTGAGAAGGCAATCCGAGGTCACCAGACACCGCTGTCCCCTGGCCGTGCGCCTCTGTTTCATTTTGCAGAGCGCGAGGTCCCCTGTGCCCAGGAGCCAGGCGCAGAGCCGGCATCTCCTGTTACGTGCCCAGAGCCCGGCCCAGGGAGCCACAAGTAACAGGTCTATAATGTTTGCGACGTGCCAGCCCAGCTCTGAGCCCTGCAAAGCCCCCGGCTTCACACCAGCTCATGCTCTGAGCGGGGGCACCCTGACCACCAGCAGTCCCCAGACATGGGAGGGCGGGGGACAGAGCATACACACCACATGACATGCAAAAACTGGAACCGAAGCCCAGGTAGCCTGGCTACCGGGTGGCATTCAGCCTCTCCGGTCTTATTCCTCGCTTACTTTACCCAGTTTTCTCCCTCCAAATTTACTCTCACTTTACAGAACCAGGATGATAATGAAAAACAAAGGAAAAGTCACAGGTGACCGCCTTACTGAAGCCCCAGCCCCTGGCAGGCCACGTGCCGGGGCCCCAGGCTGTAACTGCCCGGCGGGTCCCACCAGCCTCTGACCCACGTTCCTCACGGGGGTCCCTTTCTTTTGTCTCTAAATTATATGTTCTCAAACTCCATGAACAACGTATCATCAATGCTGGCTGAGTTGCTTCAGGGAAAAGCGTGCTCTGCAATGTGCACCAAGGCAGCTGCTAAAAAATAGCATTTCATTAGCCATAAAAGCTTAAAACATCCCACCTTTCTGATGCTATTATATATTTATCTGACCTGGGGGGGAAGAATCAATGAGATGAAAGAGAGGAAATAGAGTAGGTAAAATCCTCTTACGACATTTTCCAAAGAACTCTGAAGAGCACATATTAGGAAGGGGAAAGAGAAATGATATTACGGGATACACTGAATTTCGGAAGTGCTTTGGGTTAGTTCTTCAAGATGTACGGCGGGGGGATGGTTTAAGTGGAATTGCTGTGAGCTGAGCTTGCAACATAAAGTCCTAGACCAAGGATTAACTAACTCCAAAGCCCATGCACTTACCCACATGAAGGAGGAAAGCGACGGCCCCCAGGTGGAATCCCTGGAGCTGACGCCCACGGCGCTGAACTGCGAGCAAATGCCTGACGTCGATGCAGCTCGGCCCTTCCAGGGATGTGACCTCACACCAGCCAGCCCGGAACCTCGGTGACCGAGGAGGTCACCTGACTCACAGGCCCCTGGCACCGCCCTTCCTGCTAAGAAACATGCCTGACCTGACACAATCCTTTCTTCCCTTTAGCTGACAGCTTTGTGGTCCTGCTCGGCTCCTGCCTATAAAACCTTCCACCTGGAAGGAGACTTCTCTTACACATCACCATACCACTCATGTTCATAACAGTACATACATACCATGCACTTTATGTTATGTTTTTGTGCACTGATACAAGCAGAGTATAAGCAGGTAAGTAGTATGCGAGGCCCTTCTCAAACTTAAAAGATAAAGGTCCGTAGAAACATTGAAATATACAAAGGGGAACAAAATATGCCACCCTAAAATACGCCCCTAGCATGTTCATTATGGGGCTGATGCGTTTTGAGAAGCTGCAGACATAGGAGCATCTCTGAAAGGAGTAAAAGTGGCCCTCTTTTAAGGGAAATGAGCATGTGTAAGGTGAATGTTCATTTGTGAGAATGTCTCTCTGTCTCTCGTGTCCCGATAAGAGGAAGTTGAATAAATCACAGGAAGCGCCCATCAGCGGAGGAGGCAGGACTCACGTCAGCGTGGCAACCAGCCCTCTACTGTTTCTCCTGGTCGCCTCCCTTCACCGCCCTCCCCTACCTTTCTTTTGTCTTTAGCTGGAGATGATATTTAAAGCGGTGGTTTGAGCCATTTCAAGTAGTTGCTCCGTTTTCCTGGGTCTCGTCCACATGTGCAGGAGGTAGACGTGTTCACAAACTCTGTTTGCTTTTCTCCCATTAATCTGTCTTTTATTACAGGGTCTCAGCCAAGTACCTAGCGGGGTTGAGGGAGAATTATTTTCCCTCCTGTGCACGTGCGATCTGGCTCGAGGAAGCGTTTCCCTGTCTGCCTTGCCTTGCTGCAAGAACAGCTATTGGTCTTCTCACAACTTCAGTAAAGCACATTTTAAATGCAACAGAGGCTCCTGCTCAGAATAGAACGAGCTGCCTTTTTCGCCCCAACAGTGAAAGAGAGAGCTTTGCAAGAACCACTGGAAATTATCGAGACTGGAAATAACATTCTCAGAATGAACAACTCTTTTATTTTCATCTGGATCGTTGATGTGTTACATAACAACAGTGATTTAACAACAGACATTTTAAAATGGCAAGTTTATTAATGCCTAAATTTATCCTCACAGAGCTACAAAAATAGGTTTATTTTTTCCATATAGATAATATCACAAAAATGATGTTAAGCTTGTACCAACAGTTTATTGAAAATCCATACTGTAAATCTTGGTGATTAAATTTACTAAATGGATATACATGTCTTTTAAAGAATTAATGGCACAATTTTCTGTACATCAAAAGTATGACATTTTGAATACCTATTCGTATTCATAAATGAGTCAATATTCTTCCTTGTTTTAGCAAGATACAAATTTCTGAGGAATAACTCCTATAAATGTACTCAGCCTTCACTATCATTAGCTGAGAACCACCACATCCACTGCATCCCCGCAAAGGCTAGGAGCAAATGGAGGCAGAACAGACTGAGACAGCTCCTCCGTACGAGCCCTGGAACCGCGGGTTCGAGCCAGAGCCAGCCCCGTGTTCTCATGGGTGTCACATGGGCGTGGGACTCTGGTGATTTACAAACGGCTCTCCCATAGACAAGCACTTTGGGAGTCTAATTTTCCAATCATAGAAAATAAAGGCTGAAAATGTAGTAGTTTTTTTTTTATCCGATTCAGGGTTTTGGTGAGACTGAAGTATGTCATACAAGAAAAGTCATCTTGAAGTTATAAAACTCCAAGTGAGAACTATTTCTATAAGAATCAACACCAGCTGGGAAGAGTCCAGATCTTCTTTAATATCTTCCCACCCCCCCAGTGAGTGTTTCTGATTAGGGTGATTTTAAAGCAGGATTCGGCAATGAAATCACCACACCAGTAAGAACAGCAGCAATAATAGAAGCATTATAAATGTGAGGCTTACCGACACTTTCACGCGCATTGATGTGTTATCCCCACGGAAACCCGCACCCACGGAGAAGTGGGCATTAGCGGCGCTGGCTGTCACAGACGGGAGCATCAAGATTCAACCAGGTTTGACTCCGCGGCCGTAAAAAGAAGGAAATCTTACCCTTTGCGACAGCATGGACGGACCCGGGGAGCATTACACTCGGTGAAACAAGTCAGAGAGCGACGAGGACCACACGACCTCACTCGTGTTGGAATCCAAAGAACCAAATAAACTGACGGACAAAATAAGAAACAGCCCCGTGGAGGACAGACTGACAGCGGTCAAAGGGGAGGGGCCTTGCGGGTCTGGACGGAGAAGGCAAAGGAATTCAGGGAGAAAGACAAACTCATCCAGACAGACAACAGCATGGTGATTACTAGAGGGAAACGGGGTGGAGGGAGGTAGGAGAGGGTGTAAGGGGGTAAGAGGTGATGGAAGGAGCCTAAGGGTGGGGAACACACAGTTACAATATACAGATGATGTATGACAGACTGTATATCTGAAACCCCCACAACTTCATTAACCAAGGTCACCCTGATAAATGCAGTAAAAAAGAAAAATAATTGCTTGAAAAGACTCAAGAAGAACTGGAACCAAATCTGCCCCACATTGCCCAGATTTAACATGACCACATACAATTGTATTTCATCGGTGTGGTGGCCAGGAAAGAAATATTTCTTAGCCATATTTGGAAGCATCCAAACACAGCAGCAGAGCAGGACCTGACTCCTGACCACGCGGGTGCTCGGCCCCCAGCGGGGCGGGGGAGGGGCCGCCTGGCCAGAGCCCCCCACCCCGACATGGCCCACGGCACCGCTTCCCCTCGGGCGCCGGCTCCTCCAGCTCATACGTGAGCCTTCTCCACGCAGAACTCAGCGGGTGCACAGTGAATAAAAAAACGCAAATAAATGTTGGTTGAATAAATCTAGCATTTTGAGGGTAGGAGTAATTTCAAACATTTTTCTCTATGATTTTCTTATACATGAGAAATCACTTAAAGGAAAACTGGCATGTAAGGCTCGTTGGAGACTAATTTTTTCATCAACAAAGTAGGATAATAGCACCCAATGGCAAGAGACAGAACAGAGCGAGCAAGCGGGGAGTGGAGCGTGATCACCATTGTGCTGCTCTGTCTCTGTCTCATTATCTCAGAGTCGTTAGGTGGGCTTTTTTCTCAGGGAAAAAAAAAAGGATGAAGTCTCCAAGTTACCTGACAGAATCCGTTCCTTCAAGTCTTGTTACTGCACAATGCATTTTTGATTCACGTTATCGGGAGCAAACAGCACAAACTTAAAAGGTTTTCTTTAATCATTCAATTCATCACAACGTCCCCTCAAAGGAAAAACAAAGTCAATAGGATTCCCATGCAGCAACTGCACAGACGTCAAATATAAAGGTTCATTTGCTCCTTGCTCATTTAAGGAGAGTGTTCAGTTCCTTTCCTGAAAAACGATCCTTCCTGTCCAGGGTTTGCTTTGACAAGCATCCTCAAGGTTGACGGAAGGAAGAGCAGGACTGTCTTCAAATCTCTCTGGGCCTTTGTTTTAAGGTGGCGTGGCCACACACAAGGCACTGGAAGACACAAACTTAGACCTGTTCAAAGGTGTGATGCTGCTGCACTGGTCGGTCTATGGAAAGAGAGGGGGCGATTGTTAGCAGAACGAAAGGAGAAAATGTGGCCCGGTGCCCAGGGCAGGTGCCAGGGAGGTCAGACGCCGCGGGGAGTGGACGCGGACACGCTGGCTCCTGTGAGAGGAGATGCGGCCTGCTGCTTTTTCTTTTTTCAGCTTTACGGAGGAACTGTATTCAGTTAGCGTGGACAACTGGATGTCTTGGTATACATACGCAGTGTGAAGTGATTATCGCGAGTTAACTAAGACACTCATTGCCTCACATAGCCCACAGGTACTATTTTTATCTTCTTTTGGGGGTGAGGGGGTGGTGTGGTGAGAACACAAGGCCTAGTCCCTCGGCAGATTTTGGCACGCAGCACGGTCCTGCCACCTCCAGAGCCCCTGCAGCGCTGGTTCCCAACGCTCGTTCATCCAGCGAAGCTGCGCCCTGGGGCCCTTCGACCGTCGCCTCCCCACTTCCTGCCCCCGGCCCCTGGCAGCCACCACTCGACTCTGCTGCTGCGTGAGTCTGAGTGTCTAATTCACGCGTCAGTGAGAGCAGGTGGCAACTGTCTTTCTCTAGCTTATCTCAGCATAACGCCCTCAAGGTCCACCCCTGTTGTCGCAAGTGGCGGGGTTTCCTTCTTTTCCAAGGCTGGCAAATATTCCCTTGTTTGTGCGTTTCCTTCCTGTCCTGGGTCCACGGAGCAGCGCTGCTTCCCTCTGCTTCCGGGGCAGCCGGGACCCACCCCGCCCATCGCAACTGCCCTCCAGCTTCTTAAAGAGGAAGAAACTATTCCCGACGTAAACCCTGGGTCCCAACTCCACTTTTACCGACTCCTAACTGTGTGAACTTGACCACGAGTGGGTTTCCCAAGCACCTTCCCAAGGAGGTTATTAAAATAATTTTAGAAAAATTACACATAGAGTTCTTAATACAGGACCCCGCTCACTGTAAGAGCTCGGCAGGGTGAGGCAGGTGATTGTTCTTTCTGGATTTGCTGGAGTTTTCACGTCCCCTCCGACGTTGTGCCTGAGGCAGCTGTCCCTCTGCACTTCCCTGGTGCTGGCATGGTGCTCAAAAACGTTTGTTTTTATCATTTAGTTTGCCTGGCACCTGCCTGAGCTCCAGCATCTCAGACGGACCTCAAACGGTTGCTCAAGGCATGCGTAGTAGTTTGAGAAGGAGAATGAGCATGGTAGCTTTTCCACTTAAAATTAATAAAAACATATGATATTTTAAAAATGGGTTAGCTATTCCTGATTCTATACAAATGCCCTTGAGGGAATAAGAGTTTAGGCTGTTCATTCATTCACTTCTATATTCTCTAGACTTTCAGATAAAGGTGAGTTGGTTTGTTTTTATTCCAAATTATATAAAAACCAAATGATGTTGAGATTTGGAATGTCCATGGCTTTGGGATACATGGGTCACGGATCATTCTCAGAATATTACATAAACTCTGTTTGGTTAATTAATACAGACTTGAAATTGCCATTAGTAAAAAGAAGCTACATTCTACAAAAAACATTTTCTAACTACTAAAATGTGTGTATGTTAATATTAAAAGTTCACATTCCATGTTAGTCTTCAAGTGCATTATGAACATCTTATCAAGAGAAAGGTTTTTGATGTTTGCAAATTTTAAAAATATAAATTTCTCCAAAAATATATCATTGACTTTTGAACATTTATTTTAACTTTTTGCAAAGAATGTGATTTAGACACATACAAAACAGCATAAAACAGAGCCTGCATAGCAGGTCGCAACTGACTGCAGACGTAGTAAGTACGAGGGAGAAGTGTGCGTTCTGTTCCCACGTTCGTCCCTCCGCCAGCTGATCTGACGTCCTAGAGCAAATATTCTCGTGCCCACCTGAAAGGGCAACAAACCGCCACGCCCCTCTGCCACGCTCTTCACTGCGCGCATGCCAGCGTGCGCCCCGAGCAATGACCGAGCCACCTCCTGCCCACCGGGTGTCATGGGTACGAATCAAGTCCGTGGGGAGGCCTGGGCAGAGGAGACGGTGCAAAACAAAAGTAAGCCTTCTTCAAGCGATTAGAACTCTAAGATCCAAACAAACTTTATATAAAATGGGCCACAGTGACGCCATGAGACATGCCTGGCGACTCTGGCAAAGGGGCGCGCGCCCTGAGAAAATGAGGACAAGCCTTCTCATCACAGTACAGGTAAGGCAAATACGGGCCGGCACCTTGGGCGGTGACACGGGATGCCTCTTCCTGCTCATTATTTATTTACTCACAGCAAATGGAGGGGCCACAAGCCGGCCTCACCTGGGGCCTCGGACGGCTGGAAATCCCAGGGAGGCGCCACAGTTCTCGGTGCCCACGAGTGAAGAATCGCAGCCTATTTCCGCTCTTAGCACAGAGAACGCAAAAGATCGGCAGCATAGAGGTATTAAAACAAGGGTACTTAAAACCCAAGGGCAGCTTTGGATGATATTCAGGTCAAACCATTTAAATAAAAGAACACCCTCTCCCTTACCGTTTCCAATCTATTTTATAGAAACGATTTCTTATCTGTGTCTCTTCTGCGTGTTTTAGAGCGGGCCCCCCTTTGTGCCAATCAATCATTTCTCAAATGTTTGCACAGTGAGCAGCCTTGGAAACACTATCTCCTTCCAGGCCAAATAGCAGGCGTGTTCATCATCTAATATAAAACACCCAGGTTTCCTAAACTCAGAATGTCTCTCTGACATCCACCACCCACTGGATGGCTCGGCGCCATCTGCCCTCCTCACATTGTCCCGTGGACACTGGGAGCTGGGGACCGGCAGGGACATGCTGGCCCTCTGGCTACGGCTAGTCCTCTGACAAATTACCTTCATCCCCGGCCACTGGTCTGTGGCCGAGGCTTTGGCAGGAGTGGCAGGGTGATGCCCTAGGTGGCCGCCAGGCAGGGGCCAGGAACGCCCCTGCGTACCTACCGCGTGCAGGACAAAGGACACGCCCCGCCCGGAGCCCAGGAGAGCCCAGGCTGAGGCCCCACCCCGCCCCCCCGGCTGCCGGCCCCTTGTGGGCCACACATCTGCTATTTTAGACAGCTCTTTCTCAAAGGTGCAGACAAAGTATCAGGAGTGTAACCGAAATATGTGAATTTGTGAATTTTTGTTAATTTTATTGATTTGAGAGAGGGAGAAACATCAGTTTGCTCTTCCACCTATACATGGCTTCACTGGTTGATTCCAGTACGTGCTCTGAAGAGGGGCGGAACCCACGACCTTGGCGTGTCGGGACCACATTCTAACCAACTGAGCTACCTGGCCAGGGCTCAGAATATACAGATTTTGCCTCTGCCCTTTCTTCTAGGTTTTCTCTGCTACCCATGATAAATGCAGATCTCTATTTTTTTTCTAACCACGGCTCATCGTCAGGTGTGTGGTTGAACACACCACACGAACAGAGTCAGTCCATTGATCAAGACTGGTGCTCGGCAGTGGGGAAAAAACACACACACAAAATCTAACTAGCAACACCAAGACTGATCTCTCGTTCGCATTGTGTGTCCAGTAGGTGCTGGTGGCGCCCCATATGAGTCCACGCAGACCCTCAGGGACGGGACGCAGGCCAGCGAGGCTTCACCATCCAGAGCGGGCGGCAGCTGCAGCACACGGCCCCCCCGGGTGCATGAGGGGGCAGGGCTGGAAGGCCGCACACTGGAGTTCAGGACGTCAGAGCCCGCGGCCCAGGGCTGAGTCCATGCCTGGGGCTCCAGGGCAGGTGGGGCATAAGCACAGGCCCCCGGTATCAGAGTCACCCTCTCTGCCGCAGAGGACGCCCCGAGTCCTGCCTTGCTCTTTGGAAATGGACGGCATGAACGGAGAGCCAAGAAGGATGCCAGGCAATCAAACTGTGCCCGGGGGCTGTCCTCAGCACTGCTTGAGGCCTGGCCACATGGCCAGTCGGCAAGGCCCGGCACCATGCAGCTGCTGAACCAAGTTGCTGCGTAGAATTCGTCGTCACTGAGCTCCCTGTCCATGCAGAGCAGCCTATGCCTCACAGGAACCTACAGTGCAAAGGGGCTGCACAGAGTACATGAGGGAGCCCTTACCACTGCCTAGAAACGGCAATACGGTTTCGGGATACGTGAAGGATGGCAGCAGTCACTGTAACAAGAGATGAGCCATTTCGAGGAGGACTGAAGCCACCGGAATGCTGGGGAAGGACAGGGACAGTAAACAGATCTCGTCTCAAACACGCTTCTGGCTGGTACAGCGGCTGTGGGGGGCCGGTGCTGAGCAGCCCGCGAGGCTGTGCCCGGGAGCAGCGGGTACCTGGGCGCCGACGCACACCAGCCGGGAGCCCACGAAGCACCACACGTGGAAGGCAGGCTCCGGGGCAGAGGGGACGAGGAGCAAACACGGCACTCGGGTAGAGGAGTGAGCGTGAGTGGCGTGACACTGAGGTGTCGAGTGTTCTGTCTCTGTCCTCACGGCGCCGGGACCCAGCCCCTCTGCCCCAGAGCATGCCTTGCGGTTCACAGAGTGGTCACGGAGCTGCACGCACCACCTGGCTCTGCTTTCCTGTTTCCTCCTGTTTCCACTGCAAACAAGTAGCCACCTTAAAAAAAAGAAAGGCCTGGTCTCCCAGGCCCTGATAGGCGCAGTCGAGGTTGTCCAGCAAATACAGATGGCCCATCCCTGTCCCAGAGAGAGTCCCGCGGGCCATGGGAACAGCACATCCCTTCGCCGCCTACAAGCATCTGACACTGGGGTGTTCGGCCATCAAGGGCTATCAGAGCAAACACTTCTAGCGCTTTCTGGATGTGCGGCAGGAAACGGCAGCTGCGGTTATTCAGCGGAACTGAACCGGTTTAATCAATCACCACAAGTAAGCGCAGAAGCAGGGAGGCAAGTGGAAGGGCGCACCGTGGGGGCCAGAGGGCCCCGTCCTGCACTTCCCCGCGGGCAGGTCGGACACACCTGTCATGGGGATACTCGTAGAGCCGCTGGCCGTGTTAGCTGGGCCAGCATGAGGGACGATCACAAGGGTTTTCAACAAGGTGGAGCTTGTCTTCCTCCCTACTGGGAAGGGCAGAGTGGAGGTGATTTTCTGAGCTACCAGGAGCCTGCCGGAAGCTGGAGGCCAGGGCAAACGGCTGGACAAACGTTTGAAGCGGGCGGCCTCCTCCCCACAGAGCCCCAGGCTCCGGCAAGGGGTCCTGCGCCCACTGAACTCAGGCCGGTCCCCCGGACCCTCTACCAGCAGCACTGTCTCCCTCGGGCACATGCGCTCTGGCTCATTCACCCAGACGTCGCCGCACGTCCTGGACACCATGGAGACTGGCCGGACCCAGCCCCTCCCCAGCCTCGCCCCGCCCTCTCCCCAGAGCGCCTGGAACCGGCCGGCACAGGTCAGCCAAACCACCAGTCTCCACAGAGCCCCGCGGGATGGGGGGAGTAAAAATAACTGATCTAAAGACAGGGATGTGGCTTTATTTATTTAATGGAGAAAAACACAGAAATGTGCCTGTAAGAGAAAATGTACCCAAGGCCTGATTCTGTGGCTCTCACCCGGAAAAGCGCCGTCCAGCTTGCAGCCGAGTTGGTAGCGTTGCCGTGTAATTCATCAAAAGGGCCGTCCTGACAAGGGCGGGGGGTGGGGGCGGACCCTGGGGCCCTGGCCCGGCTGCTGTAATGACACGCTGTCCCCATTCCCACAGGTCTGGCGCGTGCCCACGTGTGTGAAGGACGGGCTCTGGCCTGACCCCAGCGAGGAGCGAGCGCGTCCACCTGTGCCTGTGGGTCAGGGCTCAGCTGCCACTGCCCACGACAGAGGCACCACCCCCAGCCCACTCAGTGCCACCTCCTCACGCGGCACAGATGCCTGACAGCCGCCACACCGGTGCCACAGCCTCGGGAAAAATCAGAGCAGAAGCGGTTCTAAAAAATGACTGGCCATCGCCATGGAGTGAGAAGCGCTTGGGCTTTGCCCCTTCCTTCTTTCTTAACGTGGTCGCGGTCACTCTGAGCTAGTGGTCCAATCAGAGCAGCCACGCGCCCCGCCCTGCACCCCGCTGATGAGCAGAAGTCAGGGCGGGCCAGGCCCTGTTTCCAGGGACCGGTCAGCTCCCGCGGTGGGAAGGAGCAGCACCGACCGGGGGCGGGGAAGGCAGAAAGGGAGCTCAGACCACGGCATGCATTTCAGTGACAATCCTGTGACCTTGGGGGAGTCAGCCAGCCCCGTGTGCCACACACCATATTGCAGCAGGGCCTGGAGTCAACAAGCAGTGAAGTCGGGGCTGCGTCGTCCTGGGAGGCAGTGGTCACATCATCCATCATGTCGCTCTTCCGGCCGGTGCCAAGGAGAGAGCCGTGGAGCTGGGCGGCAAGCCGGCTGCCAGGCCCCTCCGGCGCCCGGCCCGGGGAGGCAGCAGCTGTCGCCCTGCAGGGGCTGTGGAGCCGCCAGTGCCCGGCTCATACCTGGACAGCAGGCAGGGCTGCAGCCTCAGAGCGCGGAGCACCAGGGCCCCCTCCACGCCTCTGTGCCGGAGGGTCCGCCTCAGCTCCCAGAGCTTCGGCGGCAAGTCCAGGGAGGCGGCTGCTGTTCGGCGATGGATGCTGCATCGACAGAGCAGCCTGGCCGAGTGAACCCACTTTGTTTTAAAAATAATGGATTTACTGGGTGAAACAAAAAGACAAACGATACCGAGGAATATGAAACAAAGAGGCAAAACGTGTGTCAGCCCATCTGCCGGCTCCACTTCCTGAAGATAATAGTGACCATTGTCTTGTGTGTTTTTCCAGACTTTTCTACGCTGCCCAGGCATACACACATGCGCAGGTACATAACGAATGAATCTGTCTTTCTATAAACGGTCCCATGTCCTAGGACACCACTCTGAGCTTTCTCACACGATAGCCCTCGGGCGTTGTTTGGGGCACACCTATGCGTGGATGAGGTGGCTGTGAGCAGGGGCGTGGGGTCAGTCCGTCTGAACAACCGCTCCGTGCTCCTCGTGCGGGAGCACCTGGGTCACCGTCACCCCCCTGGCAGCGAAGCTTCCGGGTGTTTCTAGGCTTTGTTCTTACAAAGCTGCCACAAGCAATCTGCACACACGTATCTTTGACTTTCTGTGCAAACATGCACGTAGGTTAGACTCCGGGCCCTGAAATTACTGGATCAAAGGACATAGGCATTTTAAATGCTGCGTCTTTGCCCGATTGCTCTCCCAAGTCATCCCATCTATTCGCGTACGAGCTCGCTCTCTAAGGGCTGCCGCTTCTGCAGCCCGTGTAAGGCACCTGTACCAAGAAAACATAAAAGAAAAGCATCGGGCAAGTTCACAGCCAAACGCAGTCTAACCAGTAGCACTGGGCTACGTGCCTGGATCAGAGCTTACATCAGGCAAGGTCTAAAGAGAAGTAATCTCAACCCAACGCAACATTTTGTAGGCAAAAGTGGGGAATGAGGCGGGCACGGGGCAGGCATAGGGGTCTGGGGGTTCAGTTTCAGAGTATCCAGGCTCCTGTGGAGACTTCAGGCTTTTTCTCTCAGTAGCTGTAGGCCGCTGGCTGGGCAGCCCAATGTTCTGCGCCGAGAAAGAGGATTGTTTAATGGGAGAACGATGCTATACACTGAATATGTATTGAGCATCACAAATGCACCCAGCCTGCTCATTGCTTCCACTACCCGAGAAACAGTATCTTACACGGAAAGTTTTTACAACCTTAGTTTTAAAACCAAGCAAGATACAGATGTCATGGGGAAGGTTGCCTTCATACATATTCCTATATATGAAGGGAGACAATAGAAAATTTCTTTTTACTTTCTTAACTTCTGTATGCTTCCAGAAAAATAGGAACTGCTCCAAAGAACAAAACAAGTAAAATAAAATAAATTAAAATGTGTGCCTACATTTGAGTCAGAAGTCTAGCTCCTCCTAGTCTACTTAACTAGGGACGTAATTGGCTTTGCTCTGGACAGAGAGGGAGCTGTGAGGCTGGAATTTCGTTCCCCAGATCTCCACCCACATTGCCGAAAGCACAAACTGCCATTGCTTTATCCACAGGTCATCGAGAAGCCACGATTTACTGGTATTTCTTCAGTCTCGTCGAAAGCTGAATGCAACGGTTTCCTCCCCGCACTCCATTTGGGGGACCACACGGGCAGCCGTGGCTCGGATCACTCTTCTAAGGCAAAGCCCTGACACCAGAGGGGAAGCTTTATCGGTGTAACAATTAATAACATCATTTGTTTAGTTTTGATTAGTAGTTAATAATGGAATTTACCAGCGCCGGTTAAAATAATACCCACCGTGAAGATGTGTTTGTATCTCTCCTGGAGAGGAGAGAAACGTTGTTGTCGAGATAGCATGAAAAAAAAAAAAAAAAAACGCCTCCTTGGGCTGGCTGGTAACCAGGGGTCCCTAAGGAATCGATCAGGAATGCCGCCCAAGAGGGTTGGCATGGTAACTGGGATCTGGTCGCTGCCAGTGCTCACATTCACTAGACCTCACGAATCATCGGCCCAAGCAGGCAGGGCTGATGAGCTGAGGAGGAGCCCGCCACCCCAACAGCATGCATTCCGGGCCACCGTGGCCCCGCCGAGCGCCCGATTGCTGGTGACCGGACAATCGCCCCGGTGTCCAGTCTAAGGATAGCATGGCCATCGCGGCAGCCGCCACCAACAGTGCTCGCCAGCGTCTCAGAGCAGGGCAGGGCGGGGGCTTCTGATAAACTCGAGCTCAGGTCGGCAGCAACAGGCAACGTGACCTTCAGAACCCCTGACACGCGGTGGCAGACGGGGTGCACCAGCATGCCCAGCGGGAGTCCAAGGGGGGCAGTTTAACAAGAGGCTTCGCTCCTGCCTGGAGGCCCACGTCCCCTGCTCACAGGTGGCACACCGGCCGCAGCGCCTTCTGCCTGCCCCGCAAGCCCTCGCTCTCCCCCGCTCAGGGAGAGGTCGCGTGCACGTGGACGTGCCACCGCGCCGCCACCGTCCGCAGGTGGCCAGACTCGGCCCCCAAAGCAACACAGGGCGGGCGGGCCAAAGGTACTCCCAGGCAAAGACGGGAGGGAAGCACCCCCCTTAGCCGCGCTGCTGACAGAGGAGTCACAGCACCAACCACACAGCCAAATACACTCCCAATCGGCTCTGACGGGAAAACCTTTCCTGCTCAAAAAGGTACAGACTGCAAGGGGCACTAAGAACCCAACGCGTTTCATCGTCTCTGATAGTCCCGATCATGAGACGCACCCAGGTTATAGGACAGGGCGGAGGGAGAGTTTTGTCCGTCTGCGTTTGCAGGTCTGCGTCCTCCACACGGAGAGCAGAGGGGCGAGCCGCGGGAGGCTTCTCGACAAACGCCAGCAGAGAAAGGCCAGCGCGACAGTTGTGTGTGTCAGACATGGGAGGTCCTGAGGCCTCGTGCACCTCAGTGCAGCTGCCCCTAAGGACAACGCTAAGATAGCCCCTGACCATCCCTAGAGGGTGCTTCTGGGTCACAGCGCCGGCCTGTGGGGGCTTCCACAGCCATGGCCCACGGACAAGGCGGCTCAGACAACAGGCATCTGTTTTATCACAGCTCTGGGGACAGGAGCCGGTGTCCCTGTCACGCCTACTTTAGGACCTGTTTTGAATGTGCCCCATGCATGGGTACAGCGGGGGAGGCCCGTGATCCTGAGGACAGCGCTCTGCCCACGCAGAAAAGCTCTGCCTCTTCTCGCCGCCCAGCTTCCCTGCTCCTGGTCCCTTCCGCTGCCGCTCAGGTGAGACGCGGGAGCCCCTCCCATGACGCTCGCAGTCCAGAGCCATTCCCCCCGCCCCAGGGCCACCGAGTCGTCAACAGAGTCAGTCTACTAACGGCCAAGGCCAACTCTTAAAAGTCACAAAGGGAGGAAACCATTTTGAGTGGTTCACTCAGAAAGTCTAAATTGCTACAAGACCCAAGACAACTGTCCTAAGACGCACATCCATGAGCCACCCTCAGCTCCAGCGTCGCCGAGAGTGAGAAACGAGAGCTCGCCTCCTAGTTCTTGGGTCGCTGGTGCAGGGCCAAGCATCTGAGAAAACAGAACAAGTCAGGCCAAAAAACGGCTGAAGAACCAATTATGAAAATAAAGTTCTTGGTAAAGAGGAACTCAGTTATCAAGGGACATGAGTCAGTAGTAAGCTGAAGCCAAAAAAAAAAAAGTCTGCCTTGCAGCATTACAGGAATTCTTGCTTACTTCCGGAAAGTTTTCTTTTCAAAGAACATCTTGAATCTGTAAAAATCTGAACAAGGAAACAGTGAGAGATTTTTGCAAGAATATCCACTTTCAATAGCATCAGCGATTACAGCTGGAGACAGAAGTCAGCGGGGAGTGGTCAGAAGCCAAGGCTCTCGCCCCGGTGTCACTGCCAGCCGGCTGAGTACCCCAAGAAAGCCGCCTCCCCGCTCTGGGCCTCATTTTTCCCAACTACCCAGAAGGAAAGGTTAAGGTCCGAACACTTTGCCGTTTATCCCCAATAGAAAATGGTTTTCTGTATCTTCAGGAGCTATCCCCAAATCCCGCACCAGCTGAAACGGGTGGTGGGACAGCTCACGTAGGACTGAACAGGCTAATTAAACAAAGAAATAAACGGAGCAAATCAAGCATGTAAACACATGTATTTTTCCTGTATAACTGGTTCCAACTTGACAGCCCCGTGAGATGCCCTGTGTATTTGAACTGCTCTCATATGAAGCATTTTGTGAGTATGTTTACAATACAGGCTATAAAGTGGGGGGTGGGGGAGCCAAGGTCCAGCTGTGAAATCGGAAGCGGCCCTTCTTCACCCATTCGCGGAGCCCAGCTCCCCCCGAGCCGCCGCAGCCCCAGCGAGCGCCCACAGCTGCGGGCGGGCAGGTGGGGCCCCACCGACGTGCCCGCCTCAGCTAATGCACACACTCCACGTGGTCAGCAGGATGCACCCCACACACCGTGCGCTGCGGGCACGTCCCCCACTCTGTGAAGATTAAATGTGGCACACAAGACTTGGTCTTCTTTGGTTTTTGTTGTTTTCTAATCTAGTCACAACCTGATTGCTGATGCTGAGAGCCCTCTGTCGTTGAGAGAAAGCTAAATCGGCTTTCAGGAGTCCCTTTATATAAACTTGATTTTAAAAAGATAATACATGATAAAATTAGTTGTATGTCTAGAGCTCCTCCCCCAGACCCGGTTCTGGCCGTGGGCCCGCAGGCAGGACCCGGAATGCTGGTTTCCGTGTCCCCACCGCCACAGGCTCCAGGTCGGGGCCAAATCCACCCACCTCCGCCCCGGCTCAGTGCCCTCTGCTCTGGCAGGAGGCCTGTCCCCACTTCAGGCTGGTCAAGATCACTGGTTCCGGCTGAGCAAGCTGCGGGGAGGAGACGGTGACAATCCCTTGGTTGGAAAAGACGTGCTCTTCAAGTGTGACCAGGGAGGGGCCCGGGAAGGTCACCTTCAAAGAGTGACCCTAAAGCCAGTCATGCCAGGCACCCAGAGCCAGAGTGGTGCCCAAGGGGGAGAAAAAGTAGTCTCCATGCAGTAGAGCCAACTAAAGACAGATTAAAACTCAAAGCTCCTACTGAAAGCATATGACTTTTGACATGAAATTTCTGCTGGTAATTCATAGGGAGTCATTACTAGCCAAGAGCCTGTGCAAATTAGTTGTTTTCAAAGGAAAACTTTTTTGACCTTTAAGTGATTGCAAACCGGTTAATAGGACCCCTTTCACATTTTTCATATCATTAGTTCTCCTGAGATCTTCCCCCTGAAATTCAGTTTGGAAAGACTGTGAGCTGTCCCAGATCACAGGCAGCGTCCGTTCTGACTAGAGCGCCAGACAGAATCCAAAGCGTTAGAACAGGGACATTTTTGCCACATGCTGCTTCGAGGACAAGTGCCCCAGCCCTTAGAAATGCTTCAAGCCTTTCCAGAGCCGTAAGCAAGCAGGTCACACTGACTTGAACAGCATGTGAAAAGGAGGGTCTCAAGCACTCTTCAAAATGAAACTGGCTCACGCTGGTGCACCAGGCCAAGTTGAGACACGGAAATATCGCGTCTTCACGCAGCATCTCTCACACTCCTGGGAAGTGGCCAGAACGTGGGGTGTCATATATTCTCTGGTGTGAAATTCCCTGATGTCTTTAAGAAAGAAAAAAAAACTTTTAAGAAAAGCATACTGGGCTCTGGAGGTTCCAGTGCGTGTAATATTAATCAGGAATTAAATGCCAGAGAGGTTTCCCAGGGAATTTGGAGGCAACTCAAGCAGGTTGACATTTAATTTCATGCACAAAGGCCTCATTGCAAATGTCCTGAAGCCCATCACAGTGTCAGCGCGTGGGGGAGTCGGGAAGATGCCAAAAGATGCTGAGCCAGCATATCAAATGCACAGGGCGCGCGCAGGAGGGGTGTCTGTAACACCCCACGCACCATGTGGTAGGTCAACGGCAGGCGTTTCAGCACAAATTTTCCACCGGAGCCACTTTCTTAAAATATCTCATTCATCGGAAGAAACTGGGGCTCAAGAGGATTGAAAAGCTACCCCAAGTTAGGCCACTAGGCCGTGCTCAGACCAGAGTGCCAGCTCCTCTGTCCTGGGCCGGGCACCACGTGTGAGTGTCCAAACGCCCGGCCGCCCCTCCCACGTGCAACGCTGGGCACGGGATGGCGGGCAGAACCTGCCTGGAACTCAGGGCTCTGAACTGCCGCATGCCAACTCAACACTCCAGCGAGGACTTGACTTCTTGTGCTTAGGGTTTCCTCATTTAGAGAGCGGGGGTGCCAAAGGGTAGGTGGAGAAAGAAAGAAAGAAACTACGGGTGCTGGCCCCACACTCGGCGCGTTTCAGGCTGATGAGATACTCATGCTCGTCTAGGGAGTCCGTTTGGGGCACTGGGCACAGGGCGGGGCAAGGTGTCCAGTGACAGAGACCCCGTTCTTCCAAGTGTCTCCCAGGCAGAGCTCGTCAGTGGTGTTCACGGGTGAGGAAACTGGCAAAGAGATCATACAGGTCACACAGATAGTAAGTGGGATTCAAAGGATTCAAAGCCAGCAAGCCGACTCCAGGGTCCATGTTCCTGACCACGCTATACGAGAGACGTCAGGAAAATTCACACTGGCGAGGCTGCAGGAAAGGGGGGCCCTCGGGCACGGCTGGCGGGGATGCAGGCCAGTGCAGCTGCAGTGGGAAGCAGCTTGGAGTCGCCTCAGAAAATTAAAACTCGGTCTGCCCTTTGACCCAGTGGTCCCGCCTCTGGGAATATAGTCAAAGGGACCCAAAAAATGAATTTGAAAGACCATAAGCACCCCATGTTCATTGCAATGTTATTTACAATCGCCAAGATAGGGAAGCAGCCCAAGTGCCCATCAAGAGATGAATGGACAAAACAACTATGGGACATTTACGCAATAGAATACTACTCAGCCATAACAAAGAAGGAAATTTTACCCTTTGCAACACTGTGGATGGACCCAGAGAACTCTATGCTGAGTGAAATACGCCCGTCAGAGAAAGACAAATACCACATGGTTTCACTCACATGTGGCATCTAATGAACAAACCGAACTAATAAGCGCAACAGAGACAGACTCATAGATGGAGAGCAGGTGACAGCTAGTGGGCGGGGAGGGGGGTGTTAGGGACCGGAGGAACTGAGCAAAAAGGAAAAAGGACCCACGGACGTGCACCACGGTGTGGTGATCGCTGGGGGGCGGGGGGATAAGGGGACTAAAGGGTAATAAAAAATGCAATAAAGATAAAAGATAATTACATACCTACTTTATCAAAAACCAGAAAAGAGGAGGTTGATCAGAGTTAAAAAGAAAGAAAACTAGATGACTCATTCTTGCTATAATGGCCTTATTTTTAGATAAACTAAATTGTAACAGGGAACTTGAAGGAAATCGGTGTTTGGATTGGAAGCGAATGGAAGCGCGCAGGCCTTTGGAGCCTTTTGAAAACTTGCCGTGCGTAGGAGTCCTTCCCTGGGGTCAGCAACTGGAGCCACAGTCCCGCCCGTTTAGCTGCGACGAGCGGTTGAGTGTCTGCTGCGGGGGCCAGGGAGGGGGAGCCACTGAGGACGGGGCCAGGGATGGGCATCTCTCACCGCCAGGCCGCCCCTCCTCTAGCATGTGACGTCAGCTCCATGTGACAACTTGACTGGATCTTGGCGCACCCACATATGTGCACCGACGTCCTTTCTGGGTGGGTCTGTGAGGGGGTTTCTAGGTGAGACGAGGGTTTGAACCTGCAGACGACACCAAACCGCCCTCCCCAGGGCAGGCGGGGGGCGCAGTGTCCGATCTGCCGGAGCCGCACAGAACGAGAAGGTGGGGGAAGGGGCACTTTGCCCTCCGCCCCACTGCCCGAGATGCACCCTGGGCTCTTGCCCTTGGGCTGGGCGGCACCAGCACTTCTGGGTCTCCAGCTTGCAGGGGGCAGAGAGTGGGGCTTCTCAGCTGCCATAATCACGTGAGCCAGCGCCGCGTAACAGATCTCTCCATAGACCCTTGGATGGAGATGGGGAGAGAGAGAGGGCTGTTCTCCTGCGGAACCCCAACACACGCGCCCCCCCTCCCCTGTGTGCTCCCCCACACACACACACCCAGCTTCCCTTGCCCTTTACAAAAGCACTTTAGGGCAATTGTACAGTAACTACGATTCCTAACTGGGGCCAGGGGTTGGGGCAGGGGCAGGGCATAAAGCATGTTAAGTTGCTGATAATCATTTTGACACAAAATGGTATTTTCAAGACGTTCAACTTGATGGAGGCTCTTTCTGAACTGCCCCCTGCTCAGTGGAGCACAGGGCCCCCCGCCCCGCGCCCCGTCCCCCTGCCACCCGCGATCTGCCAGGCATCGGCCAGGGCCCCACTCACCCGGGCCCTCGGGGACCCTCCCGGCCGGCCTCCCGCAGCCCCCGCTCCTGCCCGGTGACGAATTCTAACCAGCGGCCGAGCTGGCCAACACCAGTTTCAGAGAAAAAGCAATTTTCTATCCAGACGCCTCCAAAAAGTCAATTCATTTCATTTCGGATATAGTTGCTGTTATCACAAAGCTCTGTCAGAAAATCCAAAGTCATTTATGCAGCAGAACCTCGCAGAGTTTCCAGGTAGAAATGTGAGTTGCTGAACACGTGCCCCTCACTATGGGGTGTCCCTCTTCCTTCGATCCCAAGGTCATTTTGCGCCGCACCCAGAGCCTCGCCCTCAGAGCAGCCTCAGAGACGGCGCCGCCCACCCAGAGACGGGCGCCCCGTCAGATGGGACACACACACACTCCGCCGTCCTGCCCCCAGTTGGGTGGCTGCCTCGGTTATTTTAGCTTCTCTTTTCTCACATGTCAGGACTCAGACTGGTGAATCTATGGCTGGTACAAACCCATGAAGACAGGGTTCCTTTTCAGGGACGCAGCCTTGGCGTTTACCCTCCTTGATGTGGACATCGGCCCAGCGCCCAAAGGTGCCGCCAGGGAAACAGGGGCCCTCTGCTCTCCCACGTGCGACGTACGCAAGCCTTCTAGCCACAGACAGAAAGGCCTGCGGGTCCTGCCTCGCCGGCGAGGGACCCCCCAGGGCTCAGTCTGAACCTGGTAGTGACCCCATACCGCGGAAGCCCCATCTGCCAGGCACGGGCGAGCCCTTGTCCCATGAGGCGCACCGCGGCCTGTCCCACCCTAATGAGAGCGTGACACTGAGCAGGTGCAGAGGAAGATTTTTCCTATTTTCTAAGTAAAAATAGCACAGGGCTCTGTGTTCCTTCTAGAACCATCTCTACCAGAAAATTTAAAAAAAAAAAAAAAAGGAGGAAGGTGAGATCTTTAAGAAGTGCTTTTAGAAACTGACTGGGGTGCAGCCCAGCAGGTCATTTGGACAGATCGGTATCACACAGGTTGGCCTGAACCAGCCACAGCCACAGGCGCAGGAAGCCACTCGCCTTCCAGGAAGACCCCACCCTGCATTCCAAATCAGGGTCCATTTATCAGTACTTCTTTATCTTTTCCTATCTTATCGATTTTTTTCAGACTACCAATGACATATTTAACATCAGTCACCAGCACTTGTAAGACTGTAGAAAACATCAAGAAACCATGATGGCTGTTACAGGCTGAATTGTGTGTGTCCCTTCCTTCCGGCCCCCAGGAAAGGTACGTTGGCTCTTAACTGAGCACCTCTCAGAATGTGACCTTGATCAGAAAGAGGGACTTGGCCGAGTTAATCAAGTTACATTGCAGGTTGCAGGGGGGGCCTTGGTCTAGTATGACCGATGTCCTTAGAGAGAGGGGAAATCTGGACCCAGGTGTCCCCTCAGGGAGAGGTGACCAGATGGATTTGTGGTGATGTGTTAGGGAGAGGGGGTGATCAACTCTAAGTCCAGTTTCCGTCCTAGGGTGGCCCCGGAAGTGGCCAGTTTGCAGTGCCAACACCAGGGAAGAGCGGTCTCATCAGATACTCTCAGAGCACTGGGTCTCACTCACACGCTGCAGAACGTAGTGGGCACATCTGACAGGGACAGATGTGGAAGTTGTACTGGGAATTAATGAAAACTGAGTAACAGCTGATACTAGCCTTTAAAATGATTTATCTTCAAGACTCTTACTTGAGTGTTTTCTCATATCTTCTTCTGCTTTATAAATGGAGATTAAACAGGGTTGAATCATGTGCTCCCAAATTCATGTGTACCCCGAATCTGAGAATGTGACCTTATTTGGAAATAGTCCTTGTCTGTGTCATGAGCCAAGAGGAAGTCATGTCAGACTGGGGGCGGGGGGGAGGGGAGCTGTGAATCCCATGACCAGTGTCATTATAAGAGGAAGAGGAGGGGTCTGGATTCAGAGGTGGACAGACAGGGACAAGGCCACATGAAGGTAGAGGCAGGAACAGGAGTGATGTCACCAAGGACTGCGAGTAGAAGCTTCCAGGAGGCAAGGAGCTCTCTCCCTAACGCTGTCAGAGGGCCCAGTCCTTTTGACGCCTTCATATCAGACTTCCGGCCTCCAGAACCAGGGGAGAATAGATCTGTGTTGCTTTGAAAAAAATTACTGTTTCCCTGCATCCAGTCCCCCCGCAAATGCGGTCATCTGTGGGGGCTAAGGCTCTCCCTGTTCCCTAGTGGCCACAGGTGAGGCCCCCAAATTCGTCCCAATGATTGGAGGTGACATCAGTTAGAACCTGACTCGTCGTGTGGAGGAACATGCTGGAACAATCCACCCTTGGTCCGTGGGACTGAGTCTCAAAGCATGCAGGCACCCTAGGAAATACTGGGTTAATGACGCAGGGGGCCCTAGTCTCTGCATCCATCTTGACTATGAAAAAAACAAAGGCGATTATTTCAGGGTTTAGAATATTCTCCCTCAGTCATATGCCAGTAGCTGCAGCGCTGTAATTTCAAGCAATCGAAAGTGATAATTGAGTGTTTGTACTTCCAGTTCCAAGGGAGGAAGGAACACAGAGTTCTCGGTGCCGTGGCGGGAGCCGGCGGGAGCAGCCGTTGGTGCGGTGGGGAGCCGGGCGAGGGCGCTCTGGGGTTCCCAGGAACAGGCGGTCCATCCTGGCTCCGGCGTCACGGCTCCTTGACCAAGGCTGGCAAGCATCGCCTTCTGGGTTATTCTGAGGATTACCTTTTTAAAATGCAGGGCAATTTTTTTGTAAAAACATAAGCACTCCAATACGTGTTGTATCTTCACTCTATGTATGAAGCAAAAATATACAAAGGGCCTTCCAGGACCCTAACCCATCCGGTCTTCTCACAGCCGTGAGAGGCCCCCGTTCATTACCTTGTGCACAAGAAAGCAAAGCCTCAGGGGACTGTCAACCTGCTGTTCGTGTTGCTAATCCCCTGGGCGGTCCCTGTGCCCTGGGAGCTGCTGGCCACCAACAGGGGGGTCACCCCTGCAGCGAGAGGACAGGCGCTCGCTCCCCGAGGTCCTCACCCCCGTGGCGGCCTGCCCTGAGCACGTCGCGGCTGGGTGGAGCCTGCGAGCTCCCCGGGGAAACATCACTCTAACAAGAAACGAATGGGAAACGCACGCCGCTCCTGGGCACAGGGGTGGGGCGCTGCCGCATGGCACCGGCCTGGGAGGCAGGCTCTGTCCAGGCAGGAGGCTGCTCTGGGCACCAGGGAGGGCTGCGCGCTAGGCGGCTGCGTTGGTTTTTAGACCGACTGTCCCCGTGTGGCCGAGGGGCAGGCACTGCAGCCCGCCGGCCTGGCTGGGGACGTTGCTGCAGACCACTCAGCAGCTTCGCTCTCATTGTCTGCTCATCAAGCCCTCTTCAGAGCTGTGATTTGGTCTCTCGAGTGAGTTTTGGAAGGGACTCTTACGAATGCGTAATCATTTTATTCCTGACTAAAAAGAATCCCTTCGCCATGTCCCCGCCACCCCATGGAATAAGACACTCTTGTCTCATTTTCTTTTTTTTTTAATCATTTTTATTGCTGCTCTATTAGCGTTGTCCCAATTTTCCCCCTTTGCCCAGCCCCTCTGCCCCTGCTCCCAGTCAATTCCCCCCCTGTTGTCCATGTCCATGGGTCATTCATACATGTTCTTTGTCCAGTCCCTTCCCCTTCTTTCCACCATTGTCCCTCTTCCACCTCCCCTCTGGTCACTGTTGGTCTTATCCATGTTTCCCTGCCTGTGGTTCTATTTTGTTCATTAGTTTGTTTTTTTCATTAGATTCCTCTTATAGGTGCGATCATATGGAATTTGTCTTTCACCGCCTGGTATATTTCACTTAGCATAATACTCTCTAGTTCCATCCATGCTGTTGCAGAAGGATTTCCTTCCTTCTTTCGGCTGCGTAGTATTCCATTGTGCGAATGTATCACAGTTTCTTGATTCATGCATCTACTGATGGGCACTTAGGCTGCTTCCAGCGCTTGGCTATTGTAAATAGCGCTACTATGAACATTGGGGTGTGTAGGTTCTTTGATGCTACCTTCCCAGGCCACGTGCATGGAGCAACTTACACCTCCAGAGTCCTGGGGGACGCTGCCCTGGACATGCAGAAGCTGTGTGTCTTTGTAATAAGTGACGACACCAAACGAGGCCACAGAGTCACAGAGAGCCAGTGCAGTGACCAATAAAACGTGGCACAGGCTCTTCACTCAGTCATTCTTCATAAAGTGGGTCAGGAATTCTTTTTTAAAAATTTTTTAAACAATTTTTGGTGGACTTTTTGGATCGCACTTCCGGTTTCTCCTTCTGACTTTTCCCCTCCCCCTTCTCCATGCACGTCTGTCTGCCGCTGGTACCCTGTCCCGATCCCACGCCATCTGCTGCCGCCCTGAGCTCCTCCTCTCTGGAGGTAAACCCGCTGGTGGGAAGGCCCCTCACGCTAGGACCGATGATATTGCCAACGTGAAGAGCCTCCCGTCTGTGTCCCTGGAGACCAGCAGCTCCTGCCACAGCGGTCCCAGGAGGCGCCTGCTGCACTTGAAGCAGGTCTACAGCCACACGATGAGAAGAACCAGTCGTAGACTCGCCATGACAATATTAGTATAACTGCAGGCACTGTTTTTCCATGTTCCATGTTAAGAAAAACAAAAAATAACAAAACCTGGTGCACAGTTTTTAAGCCATTTGCGTTAGAGCTATAAAAGCGGTTGGTACGTTTCCCTCCCCACCCCCTCTTCGTCTGTAAGCCTGGCGTGAGGGTGGATGTAAACCCGGCCACGAAATCTTGAGATGAGGCCGGAACAGACGCGTGTGACTGTCACAGCTGTCGGCGTCCGCTGCTGTTCAGAAGACACGGCCTGGTTCTTCGGGTCCGGCGGTGACTGCAGAAAGCCTTGAAAGAATTGCTAACTGCCTCCTCTCTCATCCCATTTCAGCGCAGCCTGGCTCAGCGTCGGCTGAGAAATAAATGCACCTCCCTCCGGTCTCCCACCGAAGACAGCCATAGAGCCAGGCTCACACTCCCGCATCAGAATGATGCGACCCATTTAGAGGACCCACCGCGACTGCTAATAACAGGGCAACAAGTCGGGATACAGGAGAGCGTTTACACTGCAAGCAGACAGCGGGCGCCCCCGCAGGGTAAGGAAATTCTCAGGGACGCATTAATTGCCTGGAAACAGGCCCGGAGAGCTCAGGGGGTAACCGGCGGAGAACTTGGTTTGAAGTAAGGCGGCGAGCACGTCTAGGCAGACCTGTTGATACCATCGGGTTCCACGGCTTATATGGGCAAGGGCTACTTAATTGATTCTTTATATGCAATTGTCACACCCTGCACCTCTTGGTGCACAGTCCTCTACGTCGGCGTTATGACCAGTGCTCATGCTATTTACCAACCCCCGCCCCCCAAGAGGCCAAACACATTTTCCATGATGCTCGCTGATGTTAAAATCCACTCCTGAGTGTGAAGAGTTTCACGTTCCGTCAGGGGAGGGTGAACCATAAACACTCTTCCCCGTGGAGACCACGGCTTCCATCCCCTGTGACTCTCCACTGGGTAAAGGCAGCCCTCTGTTTCCAGGGTCACTTGATAAATGTCCCCGAGTCAGTTCTCAGCTGGCAAAGGACAACAGTTAGCGGTGACAAAATGAGAGCAGGGAGCAGGAGCGCAGCGGGGTGAAGAGCTGCGGCTCCCTGGAAATGCCACGTCATGGGTCGTAGTGCCGCTCGGCAGGGGGAATGTGCAGCCCCCACCTCCCCCTGATTGGGTCAGTATCTCTGGCCTCATGGGATGGAGCCCTTCCAGGGCAACACCGAGGCCCGTCTGGGTGCCCCCTGAGAGCTGAGCGCTGCATCGCCCGCTCTAACCATGTTCGGGACGCAGCCACTCCCCCAGCGAGGTCCCGAGCCCTCCTCCTTCTCTGCAGACGCTCACTGAGTGTGTGACATGGGACGGTGGGTAATCCTGGAAAAATTCGCGGGGCGCAACCGGCAAGCCCTTCGCGATGGAGACGCTAGATGGAGAGCTGGAGACGCGAATTCCACGTCCCGGCCTGCCCCCTTGGAAGCTCTATGACCTCAGGCAAGTCACGGTCTCACTCCATCGCCGTCCCTGTTTGTATGATGGATGGTCACTATCCTAGTTCATGTCAAGGGTTCATGGGGAGGGTCAACGTGGAACATGGTAAATCGGGAGATTCTGCAGGTCACAAAGGGCGATGCAGATTATAAACACACACACGGCACACTGATGGTAATAACAGCAAACCTACGGTGCCCTCCACGGGGAGGGGAGGACGGTCCCTCCCCCGTCCTTCCCACCAGAGGGCTTCCCCACGTGCCCCGCATATGCCAGCCCAGGACGGTCAAACCCGTGGGCTCACTGCTCTCGCTCCAGCAGGCCCGGCACAGGCGTAGGGAGACCCTCCACCAGTGGGCGTTGATCGTAACTACACCACTTCACTTCCACCTTTCCCTCCCCCGAAGGGTGCGTGCGCCTCACATATCACGCTTCCGGGGTCTCTCGTTTTGGCAATTATTTCGGGAAAAGCGCTTTGATCTGTGCTGGTTTATGGGAGGTGTGGAAGTGAACACATCCCACCCACCCACCACCACAACGCAGGGGCGCGTTACGCGCCGGCGGTCGGAGGCACGTCATTGCCCAGGCTGGAAGAGCCTCCTGGCCCACGGCCGACAGGGCGACATAGAGCAGGAATAACCAGCCAGCAGCCAGGGCTGGTGGAGACCCTCGCACTCACGAAGAGCGTCGCAGCCCGACTCAGCCTGGGGCCTGGCGGCAGCTGGAGGAAGGGCCAGCCGCTGCGATGGCCGCCTCGCCTGTCGAGAGGAACGGGGCGGGAGTGGAATGAGACTGTCCCCAGCTCCCATCTGCTGGCTCGGGCGCCCTCTCCAGGGGTGACCCCAATGGGGTCGTTCTGCCCGATCGGCGCAAGGAGGGGACTCCACGAGCCACCTGCGGCGGGACGGTGGCCCACCCTCGCGGCGCACGTGTTGGAGAAGGGCCGGCACAGCGCCAGCTGCTCCCGCACGCTGCATGTCGCCAGGGCTGTGTGCGCCACGTAGAGGCAGATCCCCGAGGCTTCCCATTACGTTTTCTCGTGTGCCCACTGGGGACGGCCAGGCCAGGTGACTGACTGCACAGTAGATACAAGGTAGAAACATGAGATCCAACGCATCTTACAAACGCAGCATAGGAAAGTGTGTGTTTAGGAATTTGTTTGGGAGGAAAACTCCCGTAAGGGGATTTTCTGAGCAAAGACACTGACACAAAAGGAAGAGGCACGTTCAGCTCATGGGACAAGTTTTCTTTTTCTATTAAATGGTTCTGCAGTAAATATTAAATAACATTCAAACATAGCATCTTGGTAGATGAGTATTTAAAAGTCGATGTTAAATGCCACATCAGTTTGAAGGGCGGTTGCATCCCCTTACACTGGGTGCAGACTTAATCGAAGTGAATGAACCGTCAAACATTAGTAAAGGCTAGACAGTGACAACTGAGATGCGCATACTGAGAGCCATGAGCAAGGGCACCGAAGAGGGGACACGGCCAGCTGCCCGAGCACCTGCATGGCCGCGTGGGGAGGGAGGGACCGGGAGGCAGCCAGAAGGGGCTTCAGGAGACAACGCCGCCCAGCAGAAAGACCCCTTGAGAAACAAGGGCGGTGCGTGGACTGCAGTGTGTGAAATGGAACAGAAAATTGTAGCAGCACAACGAACCAGCCTCAGCTGGTGACAGTAAGCCTGGTTCCAGGACAGAGACAACGTGCTGACTTCATCATGTGGTCTGGCCCCAAAGCCCCCAGCTGATCTTCTAGGGACAGTCCCGGACCTGCGGCCCAGTGAGCATGTTTTCTAGAAACACACTCTTGCGACGAGCGCGAGGCAGGTGGGCAGGCACGTAGATTTCCCCCAGTCCCTGTGTGAACGGTGTACAGCTTATCACGCAAGAAACAGCAACGAATAATTATTCATATTTCATTGTCTTAGTAAGGAGATCTTTATACAATGCAAATGAAACGACAGAAATGTGGCTGCTACATCGTGACAATCACATTCATATGTCCCCATAGATCTGGTCACGCCTTCCAATGTCCCTGACACCCAGGGACAAGGCAGAGCTCAGGGCTAGTGTCGAGCCCTCCAGAGCCAGAGCAGGGTGACAACAGACAAGCCACCCTGATGTCAGGGGGCTCCTGGCAAAGGCGGGGGACTGGCCCAGCGCGCATGGTGCTCACGTCCCCCTCAAATTTGTCCTGACCTTGCAGACCCCACAGGGGTATTGCGGCCACGAGGACAGTGACGGCTGCTGTGAGACAGGAGGTGCTTGACACAAGGACCACAGCCAGTCATTCTCCTGTCCCAGGCGCGCAAGGTCACCTGGTAGGTATCTGATCAGGTACTGGCTGGATGAGTCGTCTTAGCTGTTGGAAGTGTTTTGCATAAAAAACAAACAAAATACAATTTCATCTCATCTTTTAAAAAATGTAGAACCAAAACCACAGGCATAAATGATGATGTGATTGTTACCCAGTTTCTCTCTATTGTCCCAAATGAGCCATCAAAAACACAAGTGTTCTTTCATACTCTGCACTGAATAACCACTCAGCCCTCTGCCGCTCCTGCTCACAGGTTCACTGAGAATCTGACACAGGGCGATTTTCCTTTTTTTAAATCCTCACCGAGGGTGTGTCTATTGACTTGAGAGAGAGAGAAAGGGAGAGAGAGAGAGAGAAACATCGATCGGTTGCCTCCTGCCTGTGCCCTGACCAGGAATCGAACCCATGACCTTTCCGTCTATGGGACAATGCTCCAACCAACTGAACCACCCGGCCAGGGTGAGGGTAACTTTTCTTGAGCAGAGTACCTGCCCTGGGTTGGTGGGGGGGAGGTTTTGTCCCATTTTTTAATGATTGCTTGACTTCCTTCGAAATTATTTGAAGGAAAAAGAGAAACATGTCTTCGATGAAGAATATTCAAAGTGATTCTGTCTCAGGCAGCTTCCTTGAAACTGAGGCCATGGCAAAGCGCCTTCCTGCCAAATTCAGATGCCGTTTGAACAGACTGAAAAGATCAGCAGCTGAGTTATGAAACTCATTTTTACTTGTGAAAAGCCACTTATAAAAAATGCAGAACCATCTTCAGCTAATTCACATTCCTAGGACCTGCACGGTTCATATTTTAAAAAATGAATACGTGAACCTCAAGAGCAAGAATGCTCATCATCTGCACTTATAACAGAATCTTGATGACAATGATACATCATCATTTCTTGGAATTATAACCACATCAAAAGCAGTGGCAGGGGTCGGGCACCAGCAGAGAAGTTGGGAGGCAGAGTGCCCAGCGTCATTCCTGGGAGCCCAGGTGCCCCCATCCGCCTGCACCCACCACCGCGCACCAGCCCACCCTACTATGGGCTTCCAGGGCACTGGCAGAAATTGCCTGGGGCGCCTTCTACCCAGGCTCCCCTTGCCTGCGCCTCTCTGGTTCTGACCCTCCACGCCTGACTTACCCGCATCCCATGCCTTCCAAGACATCAACCCTCCAGTGTCCCTCGGTTCCTGCTGCCCAGCCAGGGTCCAGCCAGACCAGCCACAGCTCAGCCTGGGAGGTCAAAGAAGACTGGTCTTGATTCTAATTTGCCTGTTGCCCTCACCTTTGCAAGTCATAATCTCTCTGGGCTTGAACTTTGTCATCTGCGAAGTGGAAACAAGCATACAAGTACACAGATTGATGGCAGAAACAAAAATGACTAATTGATAAGCTGATCTGCGATGTGCAAGTCACTACAGAAGCCAAAATTATGGTTTCCCCCTTGCTTCCTAAGTAGGCTCGTACCGGCGCTCCAGTCTACACTGGAAAACGCAGCCTCTTCTCTCACAGCTCAATCGCCATGCTTCTGTGAAGGGAGACGATGAAGGTCGTGTGTAACTGTGAAGGTCAGTCCCCAGAGCCTGTGGATGTGGGGGTGGCTGTCAGGTCACACAGGGCCCTTGCAGACAGCCCTCCAGCAAGCAGGGATTTGGTGATGGGTGGTTCCCTCCGGGACACACACCGGAAGCACGGGGCACGAGGCATCGGGACAAGGCTCTGCCTGGAGCCTGCTTCTCGGCGGGAAGCCTGCCGAGCACCAGGACCCTCCGGGCTGGGAACTGCAGGCCCAGCGACGCCAAGGGCCTGGCCGCAAGCAATTCTGCCCTTGCCCAGGGGCTGGTCCTGGGGGATTCGGAGGCGGGCGATTTCTCTGCATAAAGAAACCGCTTTACAGACGGGGGCGGAGAAGGGGGAGGATTCCCCGCACACCGGCCGTTCCCCGACCAGTACCGCTCTGAGGGCGCCCGGAAGCCCCTAAGACTGTCTGTGGACACTCGTGTCTCTGTCACTGTTAGACGAGTGGAATCGACCCATTTACTGAGTTTTATGGGAAAAAGAAACTCCGGAGGTGCATGGAAGAGAGCCGGGTGAGGGCCACGCAGGGGGCTCTGCGCAGCCCAAGCCGCCACTTGCACGCCGTCCCCCGGGCTCCTCCTCGTTTTAAGAGAACCTGTAACACAGACGTAGTCCCACCCTCTGTAAGCCTTTTAGAGCTCAGGCCACTGTCCTTGGGCCAAGAGAAGTGGGGCCCAGCGCCCTGACAACACGGCCCCTCGATGTCAGTGCCTCCACAGCAGCCCCACCTCTCACCCCCAAAAATAGCTGCTCGAGCTTTGCCCGCGGTTTGCTGACCCTGTCGTAGGTACACTTCTTCCCAAAGGAAACGATGGGCTCAACCTTAAAGGACCGTAACAGTCTTCCAGTCCCTGGTACTTCCAAACCTCAGGACGTACAAACACACCTGCCGCTGTTACAGCGCTGAGTTCCGGGGAGGAGCGTGTGTCCACGTGACTTTCCGCGGTCTCCGCCCGCTGTGGCCGGTGGGCTGTCGAAGGCCGTCCTCGGTCCCCTTCCTTCCAAGCCCACAGGCAACGCCACGGTCGATCTTGTGTTTCGGCTCAGACCACGGTGTTGTGTTTGGGTCTCTTTCTGTGGGTCACTGCCTTGAGGTTTTGGAGGGCATGGCAAAATAAAACATGGCTGCACACTTGCGGGTGACCACAGAGTGGTGTCCTCTGCCAGACATGCTCGGTGGCGACAACAGGAAACGCCACAGGGGGAAAATGCCTCTGGAGTCAAAGCACCATGGAGCTGGGCGCAGCGTGCCGTGGGGAAATGACACCGGGCTCCAAGGAGGCGTCATCTATCGCAGCGATCGCAGCTCATCAAACCGCTTCGTCAATGAGGGCGTGCTTAAAGAACATGGGGGTTTTGATTTTTGGTGCAAGGAGCCCTCGGTGAGGTTCTCGCTGTTCTCTGTACACATCCCTGTGAATCGCTACAAAACCATGAGCGATGTCCCTGATCATCCGGGGACTGAGGGCCGGGCTATCACAGAACCCCCTCCCTCCCCCATCGCAAGACAACTCATGAGCAACACGGAAGCTTTGCCCTTAAGACCCTCGTAGACAGCAGCCAGGAGAAAAGGCAGGATGACAAAGTGCTCACAAGGGACACAGGCACCCTGGAAGAGGTGACAGAAGAGGGCATGGTCAGAGACAGCGCAGGTGAGGCGCAGGCTTCGGAAGGGGCCACGTGGAAGGAGGGCCAGCGGGCACAGGGGCAGCTCCCAGGAAGGCAGGCGCGGGGCACGCGGCCAGGCTAGAAGGCGGGCGGGACGTCCTGCAGAGGCCTGGAGACTCGGGAGGGTCAGCCCCCCCGTGGGGGCCCGCGAGGGAGGTGCTGAGACTCACGCCGCGGCTCGAGCCTCCCCACCTCAGCATCGATGCCTTCTTGCGCCCCCTTGACTTCTCCTGCGGCCCTTTCATTTTACCCAGGAGGGGGCTCCAGTGCTTTGCACTCTCCAGAGCAGAGTGCCCCCACCCCACAGCCGCACGCCCACCAGCCCCACGCCTCGGTCCTGCGGCGGCCAGTCCCAGTGCCGAGGGCAGACCAGTGACGGACCGGTCAGGGGCAGCGGGCTCGCAGCGTTCCCAGAACGACGCCTCCTACGACATGTCGCTCAGTGCCGCCCCTCGCTCCCCAGGCGACCCTGCAGGAAGACACGCTGCGCCGTTCTGACGACCGCAGTGGGTGTGCCCTTCGTCATGACGTGGGCCCCCGGTGACGCCTGACAGGGGACCCCGTGAGCGGCAGTCCCCAGCGACCAGCGAGGAAAGCCTCCCGGGGCCCTGTCTCCCATCGCCCTCCCCCGTATCTCCCCGTCACCCAAAAATGGATGTGTAATAATAGGGGGAAAGAGCGGGCTTATTTCAGGCACCGTTAGAACAAAGAAACAACGGGAAAGACACCTATAATTTCAAACCAGGATACAACAAGAAACACTAAGTGTTTGTTTTCAGACGTGACAAGATACTACTGTATTTAGGAGTCACAGGAAGAACTTACGGTGATTGTTTTACTGGAAACCAGCGGGCAGAACAGCCACCTGCACACCAGCGCCCCCTCCACCCCTTCCTAAGGAAAACGTCCCTCCGCCCCGGGGACCGCGGCTGACACTCCCCGCGTGGAGCCGGCGCAGAGGCACGGTGGTCTGGAGGGAGGCTCGCGCTTCATCCCGGGAGCAAAGTCAAAGGAAGACTCTGACTTGGCTGATCCTTGACCCATAGACACTACTTACTCCCCAGCAGACGACGCCTGCATTATTAGTATATCCTCCTAATAAGATCAAGGGACAGCTTCCCTCAATGTTCACAGTTCAAGGACAACGCCATCTCTCAGCCCCTGCAGGTCTGCAGCGTGTAAACAGTTCCTGCGTCTCGTTGCGGGGAGGAACAGGAAGTTAGCACCAGCGTCGCAGAGTCGCGGAGGCCGAGGCCTCTTCAGGGCGCCTGCTGCACCCCAGTGGTTGTCAAAGAGATACACACACACCCTCCTGTACGTGCATGTGGCCACAGCGAGGCCTGGTTACCAGAGTCAGTGTGTGCACGTCTCCCTAATTCTATGGCGGGGTGTCGGTCGACCTCGGTAATGTTTAGGTCATCGCTACCCGGTCCGAGGTGAAGAACCTCCTTGGCTCTCAGAGAAGAATCTCTGGCTTCTCTCGAGCCACTTCTGTGAGTTCCATGATAAAGGTTCTGGGAAATAGCCCCCTGGTAACAAATGTGCGCGCAGAGGCAGCTCACTCCTTAGGGTCCCGCTGCACACGCAGGAGAGGAGAACCTCGAGCAGCGTGCACTCGCAAATACGTGGCTTTAACCCGATCGTGGGCACAGACCTACTCCAAGTCAGGATGTTGAATCTGAGGGCCCTTCCAGTTCCGCGAGTCCTGTCGTTGTTGAGGGCTCTTTTGTCCCCTCGCCAACTTCCTGCGTGACCCTCGGGAGCCGGCTGAGCTTCCCTTTACAGCCTGGTGAGCACGCTCCACGAAGACGTCGCAGATTCATATCCGCCTGTGTCCAGGGTGAGAAATGCCACATCAAAAGTTGCCCCTTGTGCTAATAACCTAAAGTCATAGAACATGGCAAGTTGCCGTCAGAACTTCAACCGAAGCGGGGAAAGCGCACGCTGTGCCACTTTCTTCCCGAGGGGCGGCTGGTTTTCTGGAGGACAGCTGGTGCCTTTCAACGCCCAAGGAACAAACGGCAGGACACCTCTGACGCCATCCCCGTGATGCGTCCCTTCGTCCTGTGACACCTGCATCCACAAGGCCCCCAGAAATCCACGAGCAGCTCTAGGGAGTAGAAGCTGCTGCCGCGAGCAAGGACAGAACGGAAGGCCCAAACGTGACCGTCACAGCCCTGAGACACAGTGCATCAGCAGGCTCGTCACGCAGCCTGGCCGAGGGCTCCTGTCTAAAGCCCAACTCAGTAGCGAGGACAGGCCTCAGCCAGGGATGCATTTTCCATGCAAATACTAGAGTATCGGCGACTTCGGGGGCCTGATGCCCGTGATTATCTTCCTCAAATGATATGGATTCTTTTTTTTTTTTCCAAAATGTAAAAAGCTTCTTGCAAGATAGAGAAGTTAAACATAATCACGATAAAATCTTTGAGCAATACATCAAAATTTAAAGATGTACAAGTCCCCTAAACCACCACTAATCCTAAAAGAACAAGCATTAACGCTTGACTGTACGTCAAACACACGGACACACAGAAAACGGAAGTTTATCACACGTGGCAATTCTGTTTGTGCGACTTTTTCCCTCCCAAACGCAGTTCCTTGTGGTCTAAAGGAAAGAGGGACCGTGTTTTGCAAATATTTTTCTAAGCCATCCATCCCCTATTTGTTCTGTTTACATGGTATCTGTCTTTTACATCTTCCATCTTTCTTGTCTTCCTTACAAAGTTTCCTCAATTTCTAGTCCCGTGAATTATCCTTTGAGTGGCTTTTAAAATTTTCACTTAGGTTTTGAGTTGATCTGAAATTTTGTTTTGTATATGAGGTAAGAGTCTAATTTCATTTTCCTCTTAATAAATTCCCATTTGTGCCAGCAACATTTATCAAAGAAATACTGTATACAAAAATTGAATTTAAACACTAACCTTGCCACATATTAAATTTCTGTATATCTGGGATCCATTTATGGTTCTCGGTAACTTTTATTCTGTTTGGGGCTGTATAGTACATTTTTATATCTGGCATTATTTTCTTGTTTATTCTCAGATATTTATCTTCTATGGGGAGCTTTTACCTAATTTTTATTGGGCTTGTTTAAAAAGAGGAGATATTTTTTCATTTATGTATCTTCAGTACAATTTTTAATGCATTTCAACTCTTATTTTTGCTAATTCTGTTTTCCTACATTCTTTTGTTAATTTTGTCCTAAGTTCACAAAGGAGCACAGTTTTCTATGTTCTCAAGGCATTTGGGGACAAATACTTTCACACGCCCCATATTTTTTTGTGTGTGTAGTATGTTCTTTTTTATACTTCTCCATTAATCCCATGTTATTTAAGAGCTATCAATTTATAGTTACATTTGCTTATTATCAGAGAATATGTTCTATAAAGTATCTTGGTTATTTTGGTAAGGCTTTTCTCATAGTCACTGAATGACCAACTTTTTAATATTTCTCTAGATATAAGGAAGAAAAAAACCTATATTCTTAATCCAAAGATACATGTTACACCTTCACATTTGTTTGTTATTCAATTTATCTCTATCCTTACTTTACCTATTCACCCTGATTCTGAAAGAAGTACATTAATATTTCCCACTATTTTAATCAAGTTCTTGTCACCTCTCTAAAAGTTTTTATTATTTATTATATTGATTGGTGTGTATAAGTTCACAAAATTTCTTTTTAATGACTGGGTATTTTAATACTATAAAATGCCCCTTTTTGTTATGTTTAGTGCTTTTGTCTTCAAATTTCACCTTGCCTAGTAGTAATATTGTCACTCCTGAGTTATTTCTGTTTCCACTGTTTTGCTGGGATTGTTTTCCCTTCCTTTCACTTCTAATTTTGACCTTATTCCTTTCATCTCACATTCATTTTACTTTCTGTTTTCCTCTTTTTCTTTTTCTTCCGTCACTTGTGTGATCAAATGAATACTCATATCCTGTCTATTGTTAATTTTAAAGGGTCTACCTTCTGCCACTTTCCTACTAGTCACCTCTCACGAAACTCGTATGACACACACACCGGCTTTGCGTTATAGGAGAACCAGCGACCAGACCTCTCCCCCTGACGTTCTCCCATCTCCCTCCGACCCCTCCTCCTGCCGTGTCAGGTGCAAATCTGCGGAATGGTAGTACCTCCTTCTTCCCAGCGCATCACTCCCAGTACCAACTGCTGGGTTTTGAAGAGATGATTTAATACCTTCAGGGCTTTTGTTTCAGAACTGTTATAAGATTTTAAAAATTAGACTGTTTCTTCTATTTCTGAACGCTTATGTCACACAGGGCCCAGTCACCCTCTGGAGCCCCTTCAGATTTAACTAACGGGATGCAACGTCCGCTGTGGGGTCCCCTTTCTACCCTCTTCCACACTGAAGTCTCTGTAGTGATTCACTCGTCGCTTAGTTAGAGGCCACTGTGGGGCGTTGCCTGCCCACGGGGTGCGTAGATATGATCTCTGACCCCTGAATACCTGTATGTTTCTTTCACTCTGGCAGGTGATGAAGCTTCGCCAGGGATAGAACTCTTAGAACAGGAGCTTTTTCCTGGAAATCTACGCATACTATCTGAAGAGCTTCCAGAGCTGCAGAAGAGCGGCTTCGCATCTTTCTTTTTTCCCTTATACGTAACCTGCTCATTCCATCTTAAAATATTAAGACTTTCTCTTTGTCAGTGGACATCAGAAATTACCCAGAACACATCCAGCTGTGTATCCTGCTTATCAGTCTTGGTTGAACCTCAATAATGCACCTCACTAAGCCGACTCAAAACTCCCTTGAGCTCAGGGCAATACCCCACGACTATCTGTTGAATCATCGCATTTCCGCCCTACAGGCCCCCTACAGCAGGTGTCCCTTATGTGCCACGTTCCCGGAAAGTGCCTTCTTCATCTCTTTGTATTTTTGTTCTATGCCTTGACATATTCCTTCCCCCCAAGCTTCCCAGCACCAACTCCATTCTCAACAACCATGCCCTTAATGTCATGTTTTTAGTTCAGGAAGCCTTCTGTGCAATCATAAATCTCCTTACATGTTCTCGTTATATTTTTGTGATTTCACTTGTCATCTCAGTCTCCTTCCCCTGCTTATTCTGTAGTCATTTTGTTTTTAATCACTCGCTGGGGTTCAGATCGAGCTGTTAAGGGGCTTCAAGCCAGAGCAGTCGCGCCTGTAAAGAGAGCGTGTGCGCGTGTGCGCGTGTGCGCGCAGGTGCAGAAATCTGCGTGTTGCCCAGCCAGCCAGCAGTGTCACCTCCACCAGGCAGGCTGCCCCCCTTGTCGGTGGCACCAGGAGGAACCACCTCCCTCCCTGGCCGCCCAGGTCCTCTGCAGCCCAGAGAAGGAAGGACAGAAGAGGCTCGGCCCCAACACGAAGCTATTCTGCTTTCTGGAAGTGTGGCAAATCCTTCCGGGGGTTCCTGCGCACGGGGAACTGCCGGCCACCTTCTGAGGTCCTCACAGGTCCTCAGAGGCGGAGGCTTCTTGTGATCCACCTGGTTCCCTCTCCAGGGGCCAGTTGTGATCTCCAGGCACAATCTGGGGGTGGGTGGGCAGGTAGAGCCAGAGACTCACATCTGTTGGGCTGCTCCCTCAGATACCCCAGTTCCTTCCGGACGTGGGAAGGGTGGTCAACAGCGAATAGCTGGGACCAGAGGGCATTGGGGACATGTTCCGTTTCTGTCTTCCCAGAATCCCCGAGGTGTCTGCTTATACAAATACCCGCATGCTCCCCAGTAAGAGACAGAAAATTCAGAGCAACAGCACCCTGGGCCCCAGAAATGAGTGCGTAAATGCTGAGCTAGAGAGAGAACACTGAGAAAGGAGAGGGTAAAGGTAAAGATAAACCCTCCATGATTTACTCAGAGCAATCAGGGAGGACAGGTTCATTTTACAAGCCTCCGTTGGCCTCGCCCCATCGTCTCACATGCTCAGGCCCCAACAAGCCCTTTATAGTCTCCGAGGGCGACGGCGCCCCGTCCCGTGTGGCAGACCCCCGTCTCATGACCCGTGTTATTCAGTGGTGTTTGTATGGCACGTGGTTTCTCATTTCAAACCTATGGAGTCATTAATTTCCAGAAAGGCTGAAACTTGGCTCATAATTGCTAGCAGCATACTTCTAACTTCTCTACTTGTAAGGAAGTGGAGAAATTGGAAATCTTGTCAGCGCACTTGGTTTCGCTGCAGACAGACCACACTTCTCCCTTTGGTCCCATCCATCAGGTCTGAGTGCTTTTTTATGAGACAGGAGAGTCAACATTTACCTGGAACTGGCGAACATCCTTTGATTTTCATCTGGAATTGAAAGAGGAGTCACTTGTCATGAAGAATAAGTGAGAATTTAATCCATTTGAGATACTTCCCATCCTCTAAGGGTTGAGCTGCCACGTTTCCTGCACATGTATAGAATGAAACGCTTGATACCCTGGGTGCAAATATTTTATGACTTGGAATCAAATGTTCAGCCTCAGGAGACAACAGGTTGCAGAAGCACCACCTGAGCTCCCATTATCCCGATGCTGAGAGCCTTCCTCAGCCCCTGCACGCAGAGCCAGGAAGCTTTTTTCAGAAGTTCTTCTAAATTTGAAAAAGCTGAGGACATGTTCTTTGTTCTGCATAGAACAGGATTCTCTTTCCAGGAGAAGAGAAACCCTGGGGCATTCGGCAGAGACCCCGGCAGAACCGAGGGGCCTCCGGATCCCACAGGGCGGCCGCAGGTTCAGTCCGAGTCAGAGAAAGTGCGGTCAGGCAAGCGAGAAGCTGAGGTCAACGTCATATTCAATACTTCAGCCAAAAGCATCAGGGGCCGACCACTGGGGAAGGTCGGGGGAGGGGTGGTTTGGGCCTGGTCAAGGGTGAACGCTAGTGGCTGCCGCTCCGCTGCCAGCCAAAGCCCCGGGGACGAGCTGCCCAGACGGCCGCGGGCCAGCACCATGGACAGCTCCCCGCCGCCTGGACCGCCTCACCCCGCCCGCCTTCTTCTGCACAGCGGCAGCGGCGGGAGTTACTGCCAGGTCTCCCAGAGCAAGCGTGGGTCTGCCGTCGGGGGTCTGCCACCCGTCCACAAGGAGCCCTCAGTGGGCGAGTTAGGTGGCCGATGTCCAGGCCCAAGAGTGGATGCCGGAGGCTCCTCCTCTTCCCCCAGCCAGCACTGGCTGTGCCCCGGGCTCTGTCCCTGTCCGAGGCCCTGCCACGGGTCTTTGGGAGAGGCTCTGCTCTCTGTTCCTTATTTAGGCAACAAAGATGATCGCCCAAATAAGAAATTCGCAGAAAATTCTGATAAATTACAGAAAGTAGAGGAAATTGAAGGAATCACAGATGCCAACACCAGATATAAGGAGAGCCAGGAGGGAAACATGTATCAAAGCCTCTTCCTGCTTTAGAATAAGGTCTCTAAGGACAAGGGTTCTTAGAAGGGTTAGTCTCCTCTCGCTGGCCATGATCCAGGGCCATTTTACATCCGGATCATGGGCAAGCCCAGGCGGCTGCCTTGCCACCACCCAACTGCTGGAGCCGCAAGGCCTCACCGGCTTCCCCTGCACCCAGCACAAGAGCCAGCCATGGCTACATCTGGCGACACGGGGGAGCCTATGCCCGGGGGCCCAGCCTGCGCCCTGATTCCGTGTGCCGTGGTGAGGGCTCTCCACTTCCCAGATGGCACCAGGCTACAAGTGTTGGGGCGCGCCACTGTCCCTGCACCAGCGACGCCCAGCCTCCTTCCCGCCGTCCCCGGTTGACTCTCCGCTGGAAGCCACCTCCCCCAGGAAGCCTGTCTTGGTAGGCACCCTTCTTATGAATCCCACATATGAACGCAGTTGGGTAGCACTTAGCAGGTACACCTTGTAGTTGCTCTTTTAATGGTCGATGTCCTCACTGGACTGTACACTCCTTGACCATAAGAATTGTACTTTGTTCCCTGTTCTCTTCCAAGCACCTTCCATGGTACCTGGCCAACAGGTGGCTACATCTACTAAGGAGAGAGCTTTCTGTTTATCACGTGTTGTCTTTGCTTCTAAGATAAGCACAATCTCTGGGGTCCACAGGCAGCAAATGTACTATATTTGTCTTACAGTTAGAGGCCAAGTGGGGGTTGGGGGTGTGACTATGTAGGTAAAACGTATTCATTACTCGAGGAGGGAGGTGCCATTATAAGGTGAATTTCTCCAAGTATCGCTCACCCTGTTGCTATAAAAATTCCTATGCCAGCCCTGGCCAGGTGGCTCAGTTGGCTGGAATGTCACCCCATACACCACCAAGGCTGAGGGTTTGATCCCCAGTTGGGGCATGTACAGGAGGCAACTGACATTTCTAAATAAATAAATAAATAAATAAATAAATAAACATATCCTGGCACGAGGATTAAAAGAATGCAGACCCAGCCACACCTCCGTTCACTTCCTACCGGGCTCATGGGGGAGGCAGAGCTGGGCAGGGCCTGCAAGGCCACGCTCACCCGCGCCCTCCTCCCCAGCCTTGCCCTGCACGGGCTCTGCCGTCGGGCCCACAGGGGCCCCCCAGTCCTGGATGCTCTCGCGGACTCAGCCAGAGGCTGCCCCCTGTGCTGGCCAACTGGCTCCTTCCTCCTGCATCTCCGTCCAATTCCCACTCCTGGTGCCAAGGGACGAGTAAATGAAAAGGAAATGGTCTAACAATGACTGCGGCAAGAAATCCTGGGTCTGGGGGTGACTCTTCAGCTGAGTGCTCCAAACCCCCGTTTATGCCTTGACCATAGACATGTTGTCGGTTGACTTGCTTATTACACTTCAAAAGGCAGAGACGTAGGGAGCTCCTGGGTCCACAGCACAAGAAGGACCCGTACCTTCCCAGCAGAACAAGTACAGCTGGTGCAATTTGTGATTCAAAAACAACCATTAAAATCTCTGGGCATTTTCTCAGGACATACAGCAAACAGAGAAAAAAACATTCCCTTAAGAAAACCTACTAAATTTCAGGAGGAGCAGCCAGAACCTACATTTGAGCAAGAGCCCAGCTCTGCAAAATGGAAACTCAGCTCCTGCAAGGGGGGCCAGGACCACAGGGCACCCTCTCCCCAGCCCCCGGGGGGGCCCCGAAATGCAGGAATCTATGCTGAAGGATTAAAGGGAGAAAGGGGCACCTCTGTTTGGTACCCCGATATTCGGCGGAATAATGGAGAATGGATGGAATAACTATGCAGAAGATCCACAAGGAAATTGAAGACTTAAAACTGTGACCAACTGGACATAACACATCTATTAAACATTCTCCCCAAAACAGAATATACTTTCTTCTGACATGCACATGCCACATTCTCCAGGACAAACCTCATATGAGGCCACGAAACTCACCCCCAAAATCCAAGAGATTGAAATCATACAAACTACCTTATCTGACCACAAGAGAATGAAATTAGAAATGAATTAAATAAACTGGGAGATTCACAAACACATGAAAATTAACACTCTTTGGGGTAATAAAAATGTTCCAAAACTAATCGTGGTGATTATTGTACAACCCTGTGAATATACTAAAAACTGTGGAATTGTACACTTTAAATGGACAGATTGTAGGGAATGTGAAATTATGTCTCGCTGAAGCTATTTAAAAAGGTATACACACACACACCCCTGCAACAATTTAAGTTTTAAGTAAATTGTGAAAAGGAAGTTTTATAAGATAAAACATTGGAAAAGAATTGATTTGCTTCAAAATATTCTTTTAGTTAGTAAGCTCCTTTGTGCACCCAAAATAACCACATTCCCATTATACTTCCCAACACGCCCTGCCCCAGGGCGGGGCCTGAATGTCCCCCGTCCTGTTGTTAAGACAAAAGAAATAGTGAAGAAGCTTCAGCTCCATCTGAGTTTTTTCCCTTTCGCCGCGTCGATGGCCTTGACCCGCACCCGGTGACACAAAGCCTCCCAACCCACCTGTGAGGCCAGTAGCAAGACGCCCCAGACTTGAAAAGCAGGAAGAACTTTCAAGTTGCACACTCAAGACTTTCTCTACATCTGGAAAACTCTTCATCTGTGAGCCTGTTACTGTTTAGTTATAGCAGTAATAACACAGCCGATTAAAGCATCATTTTTGGCATTCTCTTCTGCATTCTCTTCTATCAGTGTTTTTAAGATTATCGTAAAATGTAAGCAGATAAGTATGCACAAATAAAATCTAAACAACAGTGTCTGATTTCCTCCAGAAAAGGGCTAAATACACACCAAGCTGTTCCCATTTAAAACCCTCTAGAATGGCAGCCCCGACAGGCAGAAAGCACAGAACCATCCCAACGGAGCGGCCGCCACGCGGCCAACCCTGTCTGCGCCGGCACTGTGCCCAGAGTTCCCCTACGCCATCTCCTTGACCCTTCGGGACAGCTCTACAGAGCATGAACTCCCAACGTCCTGGCTTCCAGATGAAGGAGCTGAAGTCAGAGAGTAAAGCAAAGTGTCTGAGGCCAACACGTTGGCCAAGACCAAAATCAGGTCTTTCTGCAGGGCAGGTAGCCCCTATAATTCAGCAGCACAAGTTACTGAAATATCAAAATACTTTTGTATGGGCTGAACAGTCCCTTCCCTAAGCCCTGCTCAATCCTGTGTCCCCACAGTCCCCATCCCAGTCCCCCAGCCACGCTGGCACATCTCGGGGACCCTCCCGCCTGCACACAACCCAAACGGCTGGCCCCGGCTCCGTACCTACCCTCCGACCTGCAGCGCCTACACCCCGCCTTACTGGCTGTTAACTATCTCCCACCACCCCCGCCTGTCAGCCTCTGAAGTCCACGTGCCTGGGTGCTCTCTCTCTGCGGCCTTGGGAGTGGATGAAGAGGCCAGAGTGACGCTGATTATAGCTCCGGGCTGTGTCCCGGATGGGGCCGTCCTCCCGAGTGAGCCACGCTGACGCCCCTGCGGCAGGACCCCAGCTCCCCCGGCCTCCTGACAGCAGCGGCCCCGCCTCCCGCGGCTTCTGGGCAGGGCAGGCGGTGAGGTCCCAGCGAAGACCACGGGAGACGCGTTTCCTGCTCCAGCGTCCCCAGCGCACGGCCACCAGGGCTGCGGCATTGCCAGGCCCTTAGAAAGCTCTTCGCTGGCAGCCACGCCACGGGAGTCACCCCCCGACCCCGCCCCGGGTCCTCGACGGCGACGCAAAGCGGGTTAACTCTGCTCCCACCGTCAGGGTGAGCCCTCAGGGCCACGCGGGGCGAGGGCCGTCCCAGGGCACCGGGGCTCCCTGAGGGAGCCACCCCGAGCGCCCCGCTTAGCCTGGAAGTCCTGCTGCCGTTCTCATTGGATCCGCAACAGAAAAGTGACGCGGGAGTTGCCTCAGTTACTTCACTTAGGAAATGCTTGGCCTCAAGGAAACAACTGAGAATAAAAGGGGACTTTATTTGGTTAAGTTGGGTATAATTATTCTCCTGTCTTCCTTCCTTTCCTTGTTTAGCGTCATAAGAAAGAGGGTGTACACAAAAAGCCGGTTAGAACTTGTACACAAATTCGGCCAAGTTGCAGGATACAAAATGAACATACAATACTCTATCCAAAAAAAGAAATCAAGAACACAATCCCACTTACGATAGTATCAAAAAGAATAAAATCCTTATGAATAGATTTAACCGAGAACGCAAAAGATCTGCACACTGAAAACCATGAAGCACTGATGAAAAAAATGAGGGCATAGAAAAGAAGAAAGATGGGACACCATGTCTGCACATTGAAAGAATTAATATTGTTAAAATGCCCATACGACCCAAAGCAACCTACGGATTCAGGGTGACGCCTGTAACAACTCCAATGGCATTTTTCACAGAAATAGAAAAACAATTCTAAAATCCCTGTCAAACCACAGAAGGCCTGAAAAGCCAAACAATCTTGAGAAAGGACAGCGTTGGAGGCATCACGCTGGGTTTCAATCACAGAGCAACGCCAAGCGGCCACGAGCGTGGCCCCAGCAGAGAGACAGACACATGGGGCGGAGGGACAAAACGGGGCACCCAGGACAAACCCCCTGCATGCACGGTCCACCCAAACAGGACGAGGGAGACAGAGCACTCAGTGGGGGCAGGGAGTCCTTCAGTAAACGGTGCTGGGAAAACGGGATTTTTCAGGTGGGAAGGGTTAAAGACTTACACGTGAGGCCTGAAACCCAAGCCGCCAGAAGAAAACAAGGGGGAAGCTCCTTGGCTTTGGCTTTGACGTTGGTGTTTTGTGTACGGCACCAGAATCTCAGGCAACAAAAACAAAAATAAGTAACTGTAACTACATCAAACCAAAGAGCCGCTGTACAGCAAAAGTAACAGCAAAAGCAACCTACGAATAGGGAGGAAGTATTTGCAAATCACATATCTGGTAAGGGGTTACTATCCAAAATATAAGACACTCATACAACAGCAAAAAAAAAAAAAATTTTTTTCAATTAAAAAATGGGTAAAGAAACTGAACAGACATTTTCCCAAAGAAGACATATAAACGGTCAACAGGTACATGAAAAGATGCTCACCGTCACCGACTCACCGGGGAAATGCAGAGCCAAACCACACGAGACAGCACCTGAAACCGGCCAGGTTGGCTGGTGTCAAAAAGACGAAGCCCGCGCTCTGGCCAGGGTGTGGAGGCGAAGAAACACTTGAACTATGTGGGTCAGAATGTAAATGGGTATAGACGTTATGAAAACACATGCAAGTCCCTCAAAACACTAAACAAGAAATGCCACAGGACTCAGCAACCCCTCTTCTGAGTGTAAAACCAAAGAAAATGAAATCAGTCCTTGGGTGAGAGATCCGTGTTGCCATGTACATTGTAGCACTGTTCACGGTAGCCAAGGTAGGTAAGCGCTGGAGAATTTAAAGATTGTACTTTTTATTTTTTTGGAGCCTAGAGGGGAAGGCATAGAGGAAGAGAGGGAGAGAGACATCGACATGTGAGAGAAACATCGATCGGTTGCCTCTCTCTCACATGCCCCGACCAGAGACCACACTGCAGCTGGGGCATGTGCCCTGGAGGGGAACGGAACCAGCAACCCTTCGCTTTGCAGGAGGACACCCACCCCGCTGAGCCACACCTGCCAGGGCGCGAGCTCTGAAGAATTTAGAAAAGCCTCTGCCAGCACAGAGCTTAGGCTTAGTTCTCATTCCATCTTCCAGGTTTTTCATTAAATCATCAACTTGCTTTTCCACCAGAGCCTCTATAATACACTCCCTGGATAACAGCCAAACCCTAAATTCAGATGTGCTGAAGCTTGCGCACAGCTCTCCAACACACACACACACACTCACAGACAGAAGTCTGTAATCACAGCCGAATGCTTAGCTCGCGGTTTTAATAAAATTTTTGGCCTTGATTCTACTACACTTGTACAATCATTTAATATTCTTAAATGTATTATATAATTGGGCACACATCCAAGCATGGGCAATAAATACTGCTTTAACTTTAGTTTCCATCATCTTGATCATAACAAGATGATAAAATAATTTCTAAGAATTGAATGTTTCTTTCCTTAGATAATCTCTGGAATAATGAGAATATTTAATCTATTATTTAAAATCTTCTTTTATTCCCAGGGATCTGGATTAAACTATTTATTTGATAACATAGAAATCATTCCATTGTTCTGCTTCCAAAAGCTGGACTACATTAAGCACTTCTCTGTATCCAAACACCTAACCCAGTGCCTGGCTTAGAGCAGGAGCTCAATAAATAAATGCTCAAAAATGACTGAACGGTTTTAAAGGACTGGTCCTTCTTGGAGAGAATAAATCTTTCAACCAAAATTATATGACAAAAAATGTTCAAATCACTTCTTTTCTGTTGCATGTGAGACACCACGTCTTTAACATGAAATATTCACATACGAAATACATGCCAACTCATCTAGCTTATGGATTCCGTGTGTACCAATAAGAAAAAAAAATTTAAGCATCAGCTACTTTGCCTGAAGCTTCAACATTTTCAAACTTCAAACGAGTGAAAACCAGCGAGTAGAGGTAGAAAGCCAGAGAGAATACGAAGGCACTGGGCTTGCAGGGTGGATACGAGGGGGTTACAAAGCAGACAGCGCTTTCCGAAATGAAATCATAATCCAAGGAAACCACCACCACCTTGATTTTCGAAAGTGAGGGCTCTCTTTACACAATCTGACTTTTGTATTTTCACATTTGTCCACGGTCGGAACGTGCACAGACAACCGATTTTCCTCCCAGTCTGGCCAGCGGCCCCTCCCCCGTGGGGAGGGGTCTGGAGCTCCCGGGGACAGGCCTCCTGTGAATGCCGGTTCAGACTCTGCTGGAACAAGCGCCCCCCACGGCCACCACGCCTACAGCAGCGGGGCGCCCCCCACCCCCGGGCATTGTTTTCCAAAGCAGCTATTTATTCTCAATTAGGGTGTGAAATTGCTGGTGGTGACTGAGGGTCTAACTTGCTCATCTGAATGTGATTGGTCAATTGCCGTCTCCCCTTTCGCGTTTCCTAGATCAGATCCTGCCAGGAGATGAGCCTTTCTCCTCCCCCTGAAACAATTGCCTTGGCCCCCCCAAGACGAGGGCGGGGAAGGAGACGCCAGCTGTCCTCTCGAGGCGGCAGGCTGAGTCCAAACAGGGGCTCCCCAGCGCCCCGCATTTCTGAAAATGCCTGGCCTGGCCGCCTCACTCCTGCACGGCCCTCCCCCCCCCGAGGAGACATGGCACGGTGCGGGCTGGCGCGTTACGCTGCCCCCAGGTCCCTACGGCAGCCGTCGACCTCAGAGCCATGTGGTCCGTGCCAACCAACCGGGCCCAGGACCGCGGGAGGAGGCCGGTCACCTGCTTCCTCCTCTCTGGACCCTCGGATGCAGAAATGGTGGCCAAATCTCCACGACACTGGCAGGCAGGAGCCACCCGGCACAGCACCTGGATGAAGTACCAGCCGCTATTTAACCTTGTGTCCCTGACGTGAAACAATATCGTACTTGCACCTGAGAAAAGGAGGCATGAAAAGCGTCCACACCCCTGTGAGTGGATGCGCCCTTCCCTTCACTGGAGTCCGAGAGCCGCGCTGGCGGAGACGCGGGGAGCGGGCCTGGCCTGCTGGCCGGGCACCCCCAGAGCGTGTCGGCGGTGAGCGAGGCGTCACGGCCAGCTGAGCGTCCGCGGAACACTACTCGGCTATAAGTGGAAATACTGCCATTTGTGACAACATGGATGGCTCCTGAGAATAGTGTGCTATGCGAAATAAGGCAAAACAAGGCAAAACAGGACAAGACCATGCGATTTCCCTCTATGTGAGATGTAAAACAGAAAGCAACAAATGAACCCACAAAACAAAGCAAATAAACAAAAAAGCTCATAGCCCCGGACAACGGCACGGTGGTTCCCGGAGCAGTAAAGGGCAAAGCGGTCAAATAGATGGGGGCAGAAGTAGACTAGGCTTTGGGTGTGAGCACACAATGCGATACGCGGATGATGCTCCCCAGAAAAGAACACCTGAAACTTACATAATCTTATTAACTCGTGTCACCCCGATGAATTAAAAGGAACCCCACACCCTTCCCGAAGGGCAGACACGATGGCTGCAGGTCCTGGGCCAGCAGACCTGAGGACGGCCATCCTCCCCACTGAGACCTTCAGAAAGGCGCGCCCCCTGATAGCAGGAGGACACCCCTCAGTGTCCCTTGCTGGGCTCTGTCACACTGCCCCTCCCTCAAGAATCAGCCGCCTCCCACAATGTTTCCCAGAGTGCACGCCAGCTTTGCTCCTCTAAGAGCTCCTTGGCACACGTGTTTGGAGACTGCTCCCTTGGAGACTTGGAATAGACTTGGAGCATCTTAAAAGCTCTGCAAAAAAAAAAAAAAAAAACCAAAAACAAACAAAAAACTTGTTTTACTCTGTTCAACAGAGCATGTTCCAAGTGTCTCTAACCACAGCGCTCTTTGAATCCTAGGACCCACGAGCACCCCCAGCACTCCCTCCTGCAAGCACCCCAGGGGGCTGTGGGTAGAGCACACGGGGCCTTTCAGTGGGAAGAAAACGGCATCTTTATTTCCCCCTCCGGAGACTGGGAGTTACTGTTTCCTCCGATGATGAATGCGGGCCGCCCACCGAAGTGAGCGGGACCTGCGCTCGTTGCCAAGGAAAATCAATCACATTTTTATTTTACTCTGCAATTGTGGCGAACAGCACACACACTCACTGCTGCTTCTAAATTACCTTCGTCACTGATGCACAGCCAGATGTGAATCCACGTGTTCGCAAACACATATGTTAGCGACATCGCCCATTTATTTTTTAGTAGTTGGATAACCACAGTGTATCTCATTGGTTTGCTCTGTAAACTTAGTGTTTTGAGCACTTAGAAGCATCGTTCTAGGAAGGGGTCCGTGGACTTTGCCAATGGTCAGAATCAGCGCGCAGGGAGGAAGCCGTTTCACTCGTCTGTGAACGGGCCGGTGCGGCAGGCCAGCTCCATCGCCGTGCGCTCTCTTCAGAGTCGAAGGCCGTAGCAAAAGCTGCTCGTGGGCACAGGAGCGCGGCAGGAGGGACGTAGAGAGGGACGCAGGCGTCTGTAAGGGGCAGGGACGGCCCTGTGAGAAGGTGGCGGAGGGGCCCACGTCCGGACAGGGCTAAGGGGCCACCCCAGTCCCTGCGCCCACTTGCCACGAGCGCCTAGTAGGTCTCAAGGTCCAGAAGCAGGGCGCTGTAGGCGACCACGTCCTGCCTCTCAAAGAAACGGTGCAGGATAGAGAGGGGACGAAAGCCCACCCTAGACTGCACGTTTCCTGTGACTGATTCTAAGTGCGGCAGGACAGCGAAACTCTCATGGATCACCCGCAGGGCCATGACCAAGGCCTTCACAGCAGGGGACATGGGCGATGTCCCCTGCCGCGTGTGGGTCAACCGCAAACTCCAGGCACAAGTGGGATGAGGTTCCAGTCCCCCTACATCACTGGCCAGGGTGAAACCACGGAGCAACTTCATCACTGAAGGTAAAAGTGTCATGACCGGGACCGAACACCAGGAAGGAAAGTCACTAGTGTCTTGTTACCAAGGACACACAAGTGTAGAACAAACAACTGCTGAGAAATAATGCTGCAGACCTTGCTGAGGGCGGGGGAGACAGCTGGCAATGCACAGTTAGGGCACCAGCTGCCCCCCTGGGAGGAGAGAAAGTTCCTCATCCCAAAGGACGGGTCTCCTTTCCAAAACCAGGGTCTTAAAATCACGCATGCCTGGTCTCCCAAGCTGTGCAGGTCACTCAGAACGGAGCCGGGACTCGCTCACTTCGCAAAGTTCCCAGGAGATGCCCGCGTGCAGCCAGGGAACCACACCTCCGCTCCCTGTTAGCTCCGCTCCGTTAGCTGGGCTCGCCAGCCCCCTGCCAGGTCTCAGTTCAAGGGTTACAGGGAGGGCCAGCGTCTGCCCCGCCCCTCTCAGCAGCTGTGGGCCCTCCCTAGTGGGACTCTCCAAACTGGCCCTCTTCTCCCACCTTCACCTTCCTGCACACGCTGACTTCCAAGCGCCCTGTGACTGAGCTTGCTGTGCCCCAGCCCCCGCGCCGCATCAGCAACCCGCGCGTCCTGCCTGACGTCTGCCGATGGAGAAAACGCCCTCGCCACAGCCCAGGACCGGGCGGGGCTAAGAGAACCTGCGCCTCGGAGTCCGGGGAACCGGGGTCCAAACACGGACTTGCATTTCAGGACGGCGGCGTTGGACAGTCACCAGCTTCTCAGAGCCTGACGGCTCCCTTTACAAAATTGCGCTATTGCCTTGTAAGGGTTAAACGCAAGAATGTGAATGAACTACTGGTACACGGCAAATAAGTAAATTGTGCAAGTATTTTTTTCTAGTAAGAAGCCCTTCCACATTTGCTGTTTTCACTATTATTGAAGCCACATACAATGTAGTTTATATTTGCTGAAAACTGGGAATATTTTGACCTAAAATGTGAAAGTTCCATACATCAGAGACTAACTCCACGGTTCTCCAGGGGGGAAAGTGAGGTCCAGAGAAGGTATCAAAGACCCCCCCGCCCCTGAGCCAGGGGCCGCTCACGGGACAGTCCCAAGTGAACCTTCTCGATCTTATTTATCATTATGCATGCTAAAGCGTTACATGGCATGGTATCACAACATAATGACTCAAGTTAAAAGGAAAAATAAAGACGAAGGTGGCATTTGAAACACCAGAATTTCATGCTCATTGTCTTTCGGTATGTTTCATTTCTCCCTAATTATACTCACTCAGTGACTGAGAGCAAAATAATTCCCTTACCAAATAGACCTTCTTCTCTAACTATGTCTGTACGTAACCAGAATAAAAATAAAAGTTCTCTTCCAATTTATTCTATTATTATCAAATGCTAATTGAGAAAGATATAATTTGCATATTTTAGAAGGCTGTTAAGTGAATTAATTAGTGATGAAGTGCCTTTGAATTGAAAAACTAAATAATATTAGAGGGAAGTAGGAAGCACCTCAGCAACCCTCCATTTCATATCGTTAACCAGAGGAGGACGGTGCGTGGAGAGGCAACTCGGGGAGCGTGTGGTGGAGGCGGCACCAGCGTCACCGAGGCTCCCCGATGTTCGCGGGCTCCGTTTACAGACATTACTACGCTAATGACCTAACTCAGCGATGCGCACACGGTAAACAATCAATCACGGATTGCTTTACCCACAAAAACAATGTTGTGCCAATCATTTAGTGCTGTGTACAAACTGTGCCAAAACTGAGGGGTTCAAAACAGCCCTTTTGTTCCGCGCAGAATTGTGTGTGGGGGGAATTCGGGAAGGACCGTGACCAGGCAGGCCCACTCTGACCCACTTGGCTTCATCTCGGGCAACAGGCCCTGAGGATCCATTTCCAAGGTGGCGCCTTGCTGTTTGCTCTCTGGTGTATCTGTGTGTCTGTCTCCCTCTCACACACACTCGCACGCACAGACACACACACGCGTGTGCACGCGCAGCTCCACACGGCCCGCAGGCCTCAGGCAGCCTCAGACCACTCAGCTTCCTTACCCGGCGGCCACGAGCTCCCAGAGCTGCGAGGTTGGTGTCCTGCTAGGCCCGGGCTCAAGGCTGTGCGACGTCGCTTCCGCAGCATGCTTTCAGTCACGTGACCACGGAGCCCGCCCAGACTGGAGGGCTCACAGACCCCCCCACATGACATCCGAAGGTGAAAAGTCAAAGAACCTGTGGCTGTGTCTCGCCCATCACGTATCTTTAAGGCCGTGGCTCTCGAGCAAAGCCCACGTGTCCCCTGCGGGATGGCAAATGATCTCTGGGGACATTTCTGCTCATCACAGCTGGGGAGGCCAGCGCCGCTGGCGTCTTGTGGGCGGAGGATGAAGATGTTATCGAACACCCTGCAACTCACAGGATGGTCCCCCGGCAGCTAAGAGTCACCTGGCCCTCGACGCCAATAGTGCCAAGGCTGAGAGCCACCACTTTAAGGTGCCCCTCTGTGGCAGAGGTGAGGAGGGACTGTCACGCCTCCCTCTTCCTCCACATGCCCCCGGGAGCTCCAGGCTGGGCTTCAGGACAGAAAGGATCCACAGGAAAGACGGCATGGTTCAGTCGCTGTAACGCAGCACACACGGAATCCCGTGTGCGCAAGGGGCGACGGGGACCAGAGGTCAGCGAGGCCTGGGCACCGGGCCACAGGTACAGGCCCGTGGTCAGGGCTGGGCAGAGCAGCAGGACAGGTGAGTGAATCCCCTGGCGCAGAGACGAGTGGGAGAAACGCCCGAGAAATGTAAGGTCCGTGACTTCAGGCACGTGGCCTTATTCCCTGCTTTACTTCCAACACCTTGATCAGTTCCAGGCACATTTCAGTGGATCAGTAAACGTCTGTTGAATGAAAAAAAAAAAGGGGGGGTGGGAGCTGAGTTCCTGCGTCAGGAGTAGAGTCTGTGAAAATGCCCAGAGGGGCTCCATGTTGAGAAGGCCAAGTGCCCCGAGTGTCACCAGGAAAGGAAGGCCTCCAAGGTGTCATCTTCTTCCCAAGCACAGAGACATGCCGTTTCTGTCTTGGTGTCCCCTAAAAACAGAATCAAAACAGGTTGGGACACAGGGGACAGGTGTTTGGTCCTCAGGGGAAGCTGGGAGCTGTGGAGTCCATGGCTCCTCTAGGCCTTGTCCCTTGTGTGGCTGCTGGGCTTTCTCCACAGGGCTAAGCCATCCCCTCTCAGAGGGGACAGCAAGGAAGGAACAGTGTGGTGGGCAGAGGGGAAGGGAAAAAAAGAGAGCACTCTAGAGGAACTTCCAGGGTGGGGTGACCCAAATTAGCGGGGGAGTGGCTTCAGATAGGCAGAGGGGCTGAGGTTCCGCGGTCCCAAGGCCTCCATCCTGGGGACAAAGAGCCCAGTCTGAGTCACCTGCTCCCAGGACGGGACCTATGGCTTCCTGAAGGGAGACATCCCTTTCTGCTCAGGGAGGGCCGACCCCATGTCTGCTGCTGGCCGGACGGCAGGTGCAATGAGGGAATTCAGACAGACATTTCAAAATGCAAGGACGGACAGAATTTTCACTGAATCAGGAACCAGCGTAGGGAAACTCTGATTCTTATTCTCTTATGTTGGTTAAAATTTTCATCATAAAAAGTAAAACCACATCATTGCTAGAGGAAAATAGAGGGGAATGTTCCTATAACTTTATGGGAAAGTACTTATTAATTCTGATCCAAAATGGCAGAACCTATGGAAAATAAAGACTGAAAGTTTGAATACCTAAGACATTTGAAAAAGTTAAAGTACAACCCCTGTGCCTAAAATCCAAAAATTGTTTTAATTTAAAAATTAAAATGCAAACTAGAAAAAGTCCACAAAACATATGCTATGTAGGTGACTGATATGCTTAATATGTTTTAAAACTATTAGAAATAATTATAGATGACATCCTGATAAACATGTAAATAAAGAACATGAATAGACTAATTGCAAAAGAATTTAAAATGAATACATGAAAAAATATTCTCCACTAATACAAGTGAAAACCAAAATGCAATAATTATCTCTAAAATTAGCAAAAAAACACACACACACACACACAAATAGTTAGATGTTTCTGTGAGCAATTTAGCAGACTTTAATATGCAACCCTCTGGTCCAAGGACACATAGACCAGGGATGTTTATTATGCTTTTTATAATGAGAAAAAAATTATAAGCAACCTAAATGCCTGACAGCTGGCAATTACTTGAGTAAATGATGAACATGAGTATGTAATGATATTTTCATGTATAATGATAGCATGTGTATATTTATTTATATGGAAAGGCATTCATGGTTTGTTCATTCAAAAGAGCAGGATACAGAAAAGTCACTGTAATATGATCATGTTTTGTTTCTGAATTGATAGCTGGCACGAAGACCGTAAAGTCAGAAATGTCCAGAAACTTAATTGCCATTTTCTCTGATTGGCGAGGGAGGCTGCGAGTATTACTGACTTATCTAAGTTTCCTCCAACGAACACTCTCTACGCAGTCCTGGTGACAGCCCAGGAGACGCTTTCCGAGATCCTAAGCCCAAAAGGGAGCAGACAGCAGACAGGGACGAGGGGCTGCGACGGGTTTCCTGTGCAGGGGGAAGACCTTTTCCTTCCACCCTCCTGGATCCTAAGCTGGGATCCCTGTTACAACAGACAGACTAGCAAGAGAAAAGCAACCTGACGTCTATTAACATGTATATCTCACATAAACACGGGAGAAACTGAGGGAAGAGGAACTCAAAGAGGTGGCCAGAACTCAGGCTTCAACACCACCCTCAGCTAAACCCAAAGAGGAAGGGTGCGGAGGGGGGCGCGTTCTGGGAACGGGGCCGGCAGCCGCACGGTGAGCAAGGGCAAGGCCGTGCCACGGCCCTAAGCCCGCGCCTTCCCCACCGGTCGGACCACTGTGTGATTTACAGACTTCCTTCTCTTCCCAGGACAGAGCAGGAGACGCCCTCACAGATGAAGGATGCCTTTATCCATGTAAATTTTCCTTACAAAAAAGCAATTCATATACTCTGTTATCAAAGCTTCTGCTGTGTCTGCTGTTTCTTAAAAAAAAAAAAAAAAAATCAGTTCAAAATCATCCTTATGGCTAAGCGGCACATTTGGGGTGGCATATTCAGGTCTCCTCCACCTGCTCTTCCTTTATGACGCCAAGATGTAGGCTTAGCATAAGGTATCCATCTCAAGCTGGATTCCCAGCCACAGAAATACGTTACTACAGAGGGGTGATGGCGCTTACAACTTTTAATATTAGTTCTCTTAAGATAAACATCTGGTTTATGACAATCTAAGTCATTCATTGATTTTTTTTTATATGCTCAGTTATATGCACAAAGAAGCTGTCGGTCATGGTGCCCAAGGACATTCTAGAAAGAAGGTAAAACAATAGAAAGTTTTATATTTTTGTCTTCAGAGGGTATCTGGTTGAATTTTCTTAATATGAAAAGTCCTCCAATTTATTTGTCATTGTTTATGGCACCATCTTGAAAATTCAATGAGGCTCTTGCTGGCCTCTTCTCCTTCACAAAGAGCTTAACAAAAGCTAAATAAAATTTACATTTTAGTAGCAGTAATGTCTTAGCATCAGAAAATGATTCTTTCTAAGTCTGAAAATAATCCATCTGGGTATTTTTTTGACCTTTATTTCTAATTAGACACTATTTTAAGAACTCACTTACCCAAGGCATCAAAACTTTAAAATCTTTGTTAAATACCGGAAATTAGTCACGTATTAGATAACCCGCCCCTCTCTGAAGGCGGTGCTGCCTGACAGGCGAATCGAGAGCTGGGACACACTGGGAATTCTCACGGGATGCTCGAGGTTCTCACCTCCTTCCCCTCCTCATACAGATTAATTGAGTAATCAATCAGCAGCAGGAAGGAAGACTGTTGAGCTCTGTAGAGTCCGCTTTCTATGCATATTAAATGCGCACACTGAATTAAAAGTGCAACTTTGTGTTTAGAGGAGGCCTGAGCCCCTTGGGGAGTTCCTCTGCAGGGGCCGGTGGGTGGGCCCCCTCCCGCGCCCTCCCCTCATCCTGGATCGGAAACATGGAGCCAGACACCCTGCTAAAGGACACGCTTTAACCACAGGTCATGCCCGCCTAATGTCTTCTACAGGGACATGCTAGCCTGTTTGTCTTCTTTTTGTAAATACCGTTTCCTCACTGCCTGTGGACTCTGAGGTGCCAGGGCACCAGCCCCACTGGAAACCAGGGGCCATTACAACCACGGGCCACACCGAGGAGCTAAGGAAAAATGAACTAAGGAAAAAGCTGACTTCTGGCAACATGAAATGAGAAGCATCCATTCAACGCATCCTGACGCTCGTTTAAGGTATAGTTCCTGCTGCAGGGAGCTTGCAGAATGTCAAATGCAGGTGGTTCTAACACGGAAACAGAGAGGAAGAGAGGGAGATTGGGGCGAGGGGGTGGAGGGGGAGAGGGGAGAGAGAGAAGCTCTTGGAGATCTATATAGATAAGGGACCACCCCCCTCCACATTGCCTGCAGGTCTACCAAAGAAGGAAGAAAGAAGATTAAAGGTTTTAACCTTCCCAATCGAAGAGCTCCCTTTCTATATATGTCCCTTTTTAGTCAAAGAACAGTTTTCTCCTCATAGATTTTGCCCAACCATACAAAGTAGGAGAGTAGGAGTACTTGAAATGTGCGTGCGCACACACATTCAGTAGGCTCAACACAAAAAGCCAAAAGAGAAACAAGCTGTCTGGGTTTAAATTTATATTTCCTTTGTTTTCTCAAATATTTTATTAATGCTCTGTGATTTGCTAAATGCAAATATATGAAAGGAAGGCACTCATAGAGGAAAGAAAATGGTTAGTTAAAAAAAAAAACTATGACTTCAATCCATCACTTATTATTACATCTGAATAAACTGAAATGCCGTCTGAACCTTTTGAATTTTAATATACTTTTATGGCCTCTTTATATTATTCCAAAGCGCCTTCAGACTTATGTAATAGAGTGAGCCACCCACCTGATTCACATTCTCCCGCTGCCGCCTTGGAGGTGGAATCCGAGCTAGGAGACCAGCTGGACAAAGTAACAGCAGCTGGTGGGAGTCCAAAGGCGGTTTTACAGGGAAAGATACAAACTCACTCTGGCCAGCTCCTTGGGCTGCTTACGGCCTGCGCACGCCTTCCATGCCCAGCCCTCCCCCCACCCCGCGCCGGACACGGCCCAAATCAGTCCGTGTGGGGAAAACAAAAGGCATTTCGTGTGTGTCTTGGTTGGGGAGAACCAGTGATTTGTAAAATTAGTTCCATCCAAACAAGGAGCTAAAAGGCTGGCTGAAATGAAGCCGTTCCTTCACCAGGCGGCACCGAGCCCCCCAAGCGGAACAGCTGAAAGCCGTTTCCATTTTCTGGGTGCCCTGAAGGAGGGGCCGGGGTGCACTGACTCTCGCCACCCGCCGGGAAGCTCAGGTTCTGAGGGGGGGAGAAACTCCCTCCTAGGCGCCTTCGGCTGGTCTAACGATTAAATCCACGTGAGACAGGCTAGATCAACAAGATAAAATAACCAGAGTTCACGATATACGTATGCGTGAGAAGCCCACATACATGAGAGAGGCAGAGACAGAAAGTTACAATGAGGTACGTGTGACCTCAAAGGGGACGAAGGCCATGCTCAGGAAGAGAAGCAGCACAGATGTTCAGTAACTGAAGTTTGCCCTGCCCTGCAGAGAGGCCGTAAGAAGTTGTTTCTGGCAATCACCCCTCTTATTGTGAGCAAGGGCCCAAATATAAATTCTTTAAGGGAGAGGTGGAAACTTCTCGTGAGCCCACACGGCCTGCTGCCCCCAACCTGAAATGATCCTCATGCCAAGCGTGCCTCTTGGGGAGGCCTGTCCCAAACGCCTTCAGGTCAATAGCAGCGAGAGTAGTGGAGAGTCCGTGAGACAAATCGCAATAGCAGCATTTCCTGAGAACACTTAGATCATGACAATCACACTTTGGAGGTTGTTGTAAGACAGCACTGGAAGCCGGGGGTACGCGCTGCCTCCCCTAGAGGACGCCCTGAGGGGCCGAGCCCCGGGCTGAGCTCTCACAGGGCAGCCAGTCACCTCCGGGGCGCCCAGGGCGCCCTCTGCCCTCCCGTTAAGTGCTCACGGTGCAGAACGTCGTGAACATACCACTGAGGGCCCAGGAATGTGTATCTTTATATCTTCTAACTAATCCCCACCAGAGCCCTACAATGGGCTTTATTGCCTCCGTTCGCAATTATGGAAACGGAGCCCCAAGAAGTGCGGTTCCATGTTTGTCCAGGACACACACGTAACAGATGACAGAAAAACAGCTGGGGCCGGGCGGCCCCCTCCATCATTGGTGTTGCAGCCCCACCAGCACCAACCCCCCTGGGGCTGAGCCAGAAGGCGGGCAGGCCTGGCACCGCCCCCGCCCCCGCCCCCGCCCCCGCCCCACCTCACGGCACAACGGAAGCCTGCCCTCGTCCTGGGCCCGCACTTCACGGGGAGAGGGGAGAAAAATACTGTTAAAGGTGCCATTTCCATTAGCGCTTTGGGACCGACTCGTAACCCAAATAACCAAACCCGTCGCCCACGTTGTATGTGCGTATCCCCTGTCGTGGGCCAGCAATGACTGAAGACCACCGTCCAGGCTTGTTGTTTTACCCTGGAGAGGTTTCTGTGAGCTTTACTTTTGCCAACCGGTTTCACGCTCTCCCCAGGAGCTTCCGTCTTCCTCATTCCCCCCGTGCTGTGGACGCCCGCCGCCTGCAGGCGGACCAGGACTGGAAGCCCCTCCCGGACGCAAAGCGAAGCGCCAGGAGCCCGGGAGCCCGGGCCAGGGTGACGGGCGGAGGCCACCTGCACCCCGACAGCTGTCGCAGGATTATTCACAGCCGCCAGAAGGTGGCGACAGCCCAAGTGTCCCCTGACAGAGGAACAGACACATGAACTGTGGTCGATCCATAGACGACAATGTCATCAGGGCACGAGAGGGATGAGTTCTGACAAAGGCCACGACATGGATGGCCCTCTCCACGGCATCCTAAGTGACAGCAGCCACACGCAACGGGCACCCGCTGTAGGGTTCCACGTACACGAGGACCTGCCGTTACTGAATTCCTGGAGTAGATGAGAGGTTACGGGGTCAGGGGGTGGGGCAGAAAGCGGGAGTCTTGGCGTTGCGGTTGGAGGTAAGAGTTGGTGCTCGGGGCGATGGACGAAGTTTCAGGAACCGTGGGGGTGGCTGTGCAACCATGCAAATGGGATTCCAGCCACTAAGCTGTACTCGGAAACAGTTAAAATGCAGCCTTTAGGTTTCGTTATTTTACCACCATCAAAAAGACAGAGCAAGACCTCGTATGAGCTGGAAAATGGCTGGCGGGCAGAAGCCGCCTCTGCAGGGACGCCGCCATGGTTAGACCCAGGCACAGCGGTCCTGGCTCTCCCGCCAGCCCGGCGCCCGCGCCGCCGGGCCGCTGCCCATCAGGCCCTCCTCCCCCGCAGTCCCCTGGTGGACAGAGGCCCCCCCAGGCTGCCCTGCTGGAGGCACCAACGGCCCCCAGTGGCCCCACATGGGCGGCATTCCCACGGCCACCAGCACACGGTCACGGTCGTTGCCACCAGGTCCCGCCCACCTGTTCTGCAGCAGGGCAATTCCTCCGACCCTTCCAGGTGGTTCCTCTCCAGCCCCTCGGGGAGCTGGTTCAGCTCCGGCACCTGCATGACCCCTGATGCCCGGGACCCTCACAGGGGCCCTGCCTGCCTGGGGAAAGGACCTCAGCCCTGGGCCCCTGAGAGTCCCCTCCGTGCAGAGCAGCCTGCCCGCCCTGCCCGTGGGGCCCTGGAGTCCAGGGAGCAGTGTCCACAGGCGGCTCATCCCCAGGGCCACCTGGGGACAGGTTGTTATGGAGGCGAATCACTCACCGAGTAGCAGCGTGGCCGGGCCTGCTCCTGTGCCCTGGGCATCCACTCCTTTCTCCTGTGACACTGGGCTCCATGTGCGGGGGCTAGCGGTGCCCACATGTGTGGCTCCTGTCTGCTCCCCCTGACCCCCCCATTCAGGGCCCCCAGGCTCTGGGGCTGCAGGGACCTCCGGGAGGCCTGCAAAGTCAGGGCGCGCCTCACAAGTGATGGCCATTGAGCTCGCGGGCGCCGCCCTGCCTCCCCACGGCTGCAGCTGATTTTCAGACGCCCCCTCGCGGGGCACCTGTGCACGTGCCCGGGACAGGTGTGAGCTCAGTGGAACGCCGAGCGTGCCCACGCTCGCTCTCACACAGGTTTCTCCCTGAATAACGAACCAGGCGAAAGTCAGGCCAGGCAGGTGGCCCTGCCGTCCTGGATACACACATCCAGTACACACGTCCCACTGGACGGGCCGCTTTGGGCGGACTCGTTCCTCTAAAGCGCCCTCTGCGTCCCAGGCCACAGCAATGGGCAGGCAATGGGGTGCAGCTGCGCCGGCCTCGCCCCGCGCACTGAGACACCTGTGCATGAGGGCGGGGGCCCGGGGGGGGCGCGCGGCTGCCCCGCGCAGGTGAGCGTGGCGGGTGGGTGAGGCCCGAGGGCGAAGGTCAGTGTTTACCCGGTAGGCTCCTGCCCCAGTCTGACGCGGCGCTGGCACTCTGTCACGCTCCACGTGTCCCCAGGGGCTGGATCCTCACCCAGAGCTCTTGCGGCGACACGCAAGCGCGTCCCATTTCTGCCTGCACGCGGAGCCCGCGGCGGGGGTGGGGGAGCCCACCTCCTCCAAGGATGCAGCTGCCCCTCGTGGCCTAAACTTCTGACTGGAAGAGTGTTCTTAGCTGGGGCACTTTGCCCCTCGCCAGGGGACCTTGGGCAATGTCTGAAGGCATCCCGGGGCATCACAGCTGGAAAGCGTTGCTGCTGGCATCTCATGGGCCCCGGGGACCATCCTCCGGTGCCCAGGACGGCCCCACAACAAGAAGTGACCCGGCCGAAATGCCAGCAAGGCCCAGGCTGAGATGCTGCTGCGTGCCGCTGGGTGTGCCCACGGCAGACGAGGAATCAGAGGTGCAGGCCATGCAGTAGGAAGGCGGGGTGCCGGCAGAAGCACCTCAGATCCGCTCCCACGGAGCCCTCCTCCTGGGGTCCCAGAGCAGGCAGGAGCAGCGTGTGACGGAGGCTCCACACCGGACCCCCAGGGGGCGACGATGCGCTTGGGGCGCCTCCCCCATCCCCTAGGTGCTTCAGCAGAGCCTCACAGCGCTTCGGGGCAAGTCCATCACCAGCGCAGGGAAGGGCGCTTCGGCCCGGACAGCCACTCACGTGCCCAGGTCCCCGACGGCTGGGGATGCCACCCGAGCTCCGTGCCCGCTGCCCTCGCTCTGCCTCCCTGGCCTGGGAACGTGCGCGCCTCTCAGTCTCTCCACCTCCACCCTGACCGAGTGCGGGGGCCCGCCCGTGCAGAACCGTGGCTCGTGGCGCCTGCCTCCCTCCCATGACATAAGCAGCCCAAGCCCGGGCTCGGCCGCCACAGGCAGGCCGTCCGCTCGGCCGTCCCCAGACACAGGCCCCGGAGACGTCTGGAATCGTTGCCTGAGGGGAGCAGTGTGTGTGAGGAGAGGGTGACATTTGGGAGAGAACAAAATAGAAAACATGTAGGAGTTTGGAGGGAAGGATGGTTTCATCTCTTCCGAGAGGCTGGCTGGCCTCCAGGGGCAGCAGGGAAAGCGAAAACTCATCTGAATACTGGAGACCGGGCTGGGGACGGGCCGGCCCGCGTGCGCATGTATAGGCTTGTGAGTGGGGACATACGGGCGCCTTCCTGGGAAAATGGACGTGCTGTTAAAAAGAGCTTGGACTGCCTTTCCCTCTGCAAACCCTAGCGGAGGGCTCATCGTTGTGCCCAGCACCGTGGACAATCACATGACCTCAGGGGAGGGTCGCACGGCTCCAAGGCCTCGCCGAGGGCGCTGTGTGTCCGCCGCCGCCGCCACGGCTCCGGTGGTGTGGCCCGCTCCCCAAGTTTTCTCTCATGTCCTGAAATGATGCTGCCTCTGAAGCCAGGTTCCAGAGGGGCCACTCCTTCATCCAAAGCGACACGAACGGGGCGTCCCCGCCGGCGGGCCCGTGGGCAATGAGGCGCTGCACCGCATGGCCACGCGTCCTCGGGGAGGGACTGGGCCTGGGGCCAGGTGGCCTTGTCCCCCGCAGAAGCACCTGCCCCCCAGCCTGCTGTGGAGGGGGCGTGACCACGAGGAGAACAGAGCTTTGGATCTGGCCACTTGACCGGACGCTGTTGAGTGCTGCTCTTAAGTGGATGAGAAAGGAGCGGGGTTTCTACTTGGAATACATCTGGAGCTGGACAGGCAGAGGGTCCGGGCTAATGTTCCTGTGACGTCGGTCAGGAAGGGTGCGGGTGGCCTCACAGAGAGCGGCAGGCCAGCGGCAACTGGCCCAATCGGACTGACTTCCTGTCGGAGCAGGTCTCCTCCCCGTCCATTGCTTTAGGGCAAAAACACCGTGTTAGAGCTCAAACAGTTCACTTGCCTCATCACCCGTCATCAGCCGACAGGTACCATGGACATGAGACACACAGAAGTTCTCTGTGACCAGGAGAAAAGACTCAAAAATGATCAAACTGGAAATAAAATCCCAGGATTCTAGCTCTGGCCGCCGGCCCACAGCCCCGTCTCCGCGCAGCCACGCCTGGCTCCAAGGTCAACAGCACGTCACTACAGTCCCCAGTGCTCGCTGGGGAGCAGGCGCGTTCCGGGGCCTGACACGGTCTCATCCAGGCCTCACGGAGCCACGGGGGTGGGGGCTGCCGCAGGCAGCCCTGGGTGGGAAGCGGCTGAGTCACAGAGAGGTCACCTGTCACAGCCAGGGTCGCGCAGCCAGTAAATGTCAGCACGGGGACGGACGGCCGGGCAGCCCACATGTAGCTGGCACACTGTGTTGACATTCAAGGGTACCTTGGAGCCAGACACTGCGCCACACATGACTCATCGAGGCTGCCTCCGTCCTCGACCTGGAGGTCGTCCCCCGAGACGAGTCCCTGTCTCTCTGCCACCTCCTCAAACACCGGAAACTTCACGACCACCTCAACGCAGGGCCCTCCCACACCCTCACCAGGACGGCAGCTGTATGTGCCCACGTGTGCCTGCGCGTGCACACAGAGGGCACACACAATCTGAGTATTCGCCCACTTAGAGCCTTGGCTTATCTTTCGTACGAATGGAAAATGAAAATCGGTCGTGACACTCATGGCTGCTGGCTGAGGGTGGGGGGGATACTACTAAAAAAAATGCCTTTTTTTTGGCTGAGCATCTTGATGAGTTTGTGATTTGGATTTGGGAACAGGAGCTAGAAAGAGCTGGGGGGTTTTGCATAAGAGGATAAAGGCTGGAATTCGCAAGAAGACCAAGGAAAAGTAAAGGTTTAAGGGAAATGAGAGAGCCCAGCAGTGTGCACCGCGACCTCTCCCAGTGACCTCCCAAGTCCTCGGTCAACCCCACGGTGCACTCGGATGCCCACGTGGGCTGTCTACTTTGGGGGTGGGGGCTGGGGAAGGGTCTGGGGTCTCTCCCGTATGGCCTGGGTCAGACGCAGCCCGTGAGGAGCATTAAGAGGCTGGGGAGGTCATGGCTGGTTGACCAGATGTCCTGGGGGAAGGCTTGGCCCCATTATACACTGTGGAATTAATAAGTGTTCAGGCCAGTGTTGCCTTCCCAGGAGAAAGGGATGGCCCAGTGGCTTCATGGTTGCATTTTTATAGAGACCACACCCACGAAGCTCAGAAGCTTTGGGCCAAAACACACACATACACACATACACCCCCCACACACAGGGACTGAGACAGGCACACGGGGTACAGAGGGGCTTCCGGCAATGAAAGCCTGCCCCCAGCTCACCACCCCAGGACGGGAGAGCCGCAGAACCACAGGCGTGCCCTTTTCCATGAACCACTGGGTCCCGGAAGGCTTGTGTGGTTCTTAGTCATCTTGATCGCCACGAACTATCAAGTACGTGTTACCCATTAAGTCCCTAAGCCAGTAAAGGTGTTGCCAAGCAAATACGCCCAACACGGCAGGGGCCTGCCCCACCCCGGACGCACCACCTGTCTGAGGGCAGTGCCGCCATCAAGAGCAAGGGACCCGTGTGCCTGAGAACTCAGTAGGACGCGGCGTGTTTCTGTCACCCTAGAACCTGGGGGCTCCTGCTGCCTCAGCTCGCTGGCCTCCCTCCCTCCCCGCCAAGCCCCTCCGGGCCACCACCCGCAGAGCGGCTTGACCGTTGGATGGAGCGGCAAGGCTGGTTTTGCCTTCAAGCCTTTACGGACCCTGCACAGCGAATGAAAATCCAAGTTTACAAGCCCTGACCTTGTGGCCCCTGCTCCGCCTCCTACCCCATTGCTTGCCGCTCTGCCTCACGCCCGAAAGCCCCCCTCAGGAGGGGTTATGACCTCTCTGTGGCCATAACCCCTCCCCCTTCCCACCTCCATCAACGCCCTTTACTGTGTGCACGCCCAGCTCACTTCAGCGTCCCAGGCCTGCAGGCCGGCTCCTCCCGGAGACTTTCCCTCCCAGACTTTCCCAGATGCCCATTCATAACACTGCTTGCTAATGGCCGTCCTAATTTGCTAAAACTGCTATTATTCTCCCTACCACGGGTCCACCTGTATGTGGAGGGACGGATGGATGGATGGATGGATAGGTGGATAGACATGAATTGCCATGCATTGGTAACTATAAATACCTCTAGATAGAAAGTATTTCTCAACTCGGTGTTGAGAGTTTTATCCCCAGTGCCAACCATGGTGCCCAGTATATGGTAAGTGTTTGAAAATCTGTAGTGGCAGAAAGACAGGAAGAGAAGGAGGGGAGGCAGGGAGGGGAGGAGGGAGGCAGGAGGGAGGGACAGAGGAAGCCATTCAGGCTTAAAAGCACAACTAAGCGTGGCCGCGCGCCTGTGGAAGGGGCAGAAGATCAAGGTGGACAGTCTGGGGAGAGCTACCTGTCTTACGGGACGGTTCAGCACCATGACTTAAAATGCAGCTTGTGGAGGCAGGCTGACTGGGTGTAACTATGTTTCTACACATACTGGCTACTTGTGTTCTCCATACTTCGGTCTCCTCATCTACTTGTGCGAGCATCTCCCTCCTGGAGATTAAATGAGACCAGGTAAGTACACATGCTCCGCCCCCCCCCCGACTGCACACAGATGAGGACGCACGCTCCGCCCCCCACTGCACACAGGTGAGGACGCACGCTCCGCCCCCCACTGCACACAGGTGAAGACGCACGCTCCGCCCCTCACTGCACACAGGTGAAGACGCACGCTCCGCCCCTCACTGCACACAGGTGAGGACGCACGCTCCACCCCCCTGCTCCTCACAGGTGAGGACACACGCTCCACCCCTCACTGCACACAGGTGAAGACGCACGCTCCGCCCCTCACTGCACACAGGTGAAGACGCACGCTCCGCCCCCCACTGCACACAGGTGAAGACGCACGCTCCGCCCCTCACTGCACACAGGTGAGGACGCACGCTCCGCCCCCCGCTCCTCACAGGTGAGGACACACGCTCCACCCCTCACTGCACACAGGTGAAGACGCACGCTCCGCCCCTCACTGCACACAGGTGAAGATGCACGCTCCGCCCCCCACTGCACACAGGTGAAGACGCACGCTCCGCCCCCCTGCTCCTCACAGGTGAGGACACACGCTCCGCCCCCCCGCACACAGGTGAAGACGCACGCTCCGCCCCTCACTGCACACAGGTGAGGACGCACGCTCCGTCCCCCTGCTCCTCACAGGTGAGGACGCACGCTCCGCCCCCCTGCTCCTCACAGGTGATGTGCTAAATTTGAAGATGCCAAAGAAATGGTCCCCTGACCTTGCAGAACATGGAGGGGTGTGGAATAAAGGTGTTGACAAAAGGACGTCACTGAGTGAGTACCATGAGCAAAGACTCGTAGCTGGTGAGGGTCACTCGTCTGCAGGGCCAGAGAATGTTTTCCTGAAGACGCCACACAAGACCAGACATGACCACTGAGAAGAGCTAACGGGTGAGAAAGCAGAGAGCCTTGCCCCCAGGGGCCAGCCCAGCCCCAGTCCTAAAAGCCAGGGCGCTTCGGGGGTGACACCCCCGGACGTCGGGGAAGCAGGAGGGCGGGGTTGCCGGCAAAGGCCGTGCGCGCTGCATTGAAATTGCCCTCACCTACAATTAATGGGAGATGGCTCCGAAGTTTCCAGCAAGTTGTGGCTGTTTCTCTGCACAGAACGGAAACAACGAGAGAAAAATTATCCACAGGGCTCAGTGGGAAATGGAGACTGAACTGCACAGAGATGCTAGGTCACTGTTCCCAAAAACCAAGGGATTGTGAACGGAGCTCAGATTTCCCGTAAAACTAGCTAATAAAGAGGAAAATATCGAGGGGCTCTCCCTGTCACATTCATCACACTCTTCAGTGCTTCTCACTTGGACTTCAAGCCTCTCTTGGATTTCAAGGTCAACGTCTCATGTGAGGCCTGCCAGGCTGGGGGCTCCGCTTATCACCTTAAGGAGCTGCGCTGAGTCCAATTTAGTTTAACTGCTGTAAAGGGGCCACTGTTCTCCTAGGAGCTCCTTGTTTCCGTTATTCCGGGCAAGCAGGTCATCGGCTGCCCACTTTGGAGAGTATCTCTGTCTACTAGAAAGTCATCAGTTACCGCTTACAAGACTTGTGGTAATGAACGCTCACAGTGCGCGTTCTTTCTCTACTCACACACAGTGAATTAACACTCCCCACTGTCCTCAACCTTCACTCCACTTCCTGTGGTGAAAGCCATCGATTTGCCCGCTTCCTCCCTGAGCCGCCGACGGCAGACCAACGCGGGCCAACACACGCCTTCCGCCTGTTCCGGTTTCCGTCCCTCTGCCGCCCCGCATCCCTTCACTCGCCCCTGACTCTGCCTTTCGAAACACCCACGGCCGTTGACCCCCAAAAGAGAAAGAGCTTCTTAAACTTTAACCTGTCTTCTAAAGCTTCCCCCCGCCCCAACACCTGAAATATTTCCCACACTGGTTCGCTGTCAAGAAACCTCCGCCACTGACATTTTCACGACAAATGAAGACATACCGCCTTCTTTTTTTCTGTTATTTTCTTCATGTGGGCTAGACAGGGCACAGATCCCTAAATAGGAATAAGATAATATATTCACTGAAGAATATCAAAACCAAAATATGTAACTTATCATGTAAGGCTGGCCACTAAATTAAGAAGCGATTTTGCCATCAGCAGAAACGACGAATATCTTTTCCAAGTGGAAAACCCCCGACGGAGAGGCTATAAAAATCCCATTACTGTGGTTACATATGCACATGGCTAGAAATGCATCGATCAGTAGACATGCAAGAGGCCATGGATTCTGCACATATGGAGACCATATGTCTCCAGTTCTCTGAGACAGAAATATCACATCCTGTGTACCCATACGCAGAGTTGTCCTGGCTGGACCATGATTCCCAAGTTTGGGCTGAGAAAATGTGGCCATAACCGCTTCCACACACAGTCACTGCACAGCCCAAGCGATGAAGCAGGTGACAAGTAATTACCTGCTGAGGCTGCCGCACGGGTGCTGACGCAGAGGGAGGCACCGGCAGCCGCTCGGGCTGGGGCAGGGCGGCCTCGCTCATGATTAGCGCCTGGCGCGGAGGAGCCGGCAGCACGTCTCATAAACTTTACAGCACAGCAGTGCAGAGCAGGAACGGTTAGGAGGAGTCAGGTGCACTCTGCAGGGAAACGTCCCACGGCAAGCCTTTGCACTGCACATGCGTGGGACCGAGGGCCCGCCCCAGACGGCAGAATTGGCAATTAAAGGACAGAAATAGCGAGCGCGTCCGGCGGGCAGTTAACGAAGACTTCCAGGCTGAACACTGAGCGAGCGCAGACACGGGCAGCGTGACGACACAGAGTGGCAATTCTGAGGCTCCCTGAGAGTAGTGACCAGGAGGGACCTTGGCCAAACGGACAAGAACCATCACTTCCCTAGTGACTCGGGAAACGAAAGGACTGCTTGTTAATCCAGGATTATGTGACTGTGGTTTATCTGATGCCATGTAGGGTTATGTCTAAATTATCCGTTTGGCCGCAGAAAGATGATTCTTTTATGGCCACCCCTGTGTAAAACACCGCGCTTAAGATGCAGCCTCTGGAATCCCATTCCGTGGCTGGAAGACCCAGCTTCAGCAACTGCAGAGTGTTATGTAGCTGGTTTAAGCCTCGCTTTCCTCACCTGTAAGGCAGGAGGTGCTTACCGCAGCTTCCTGTGCGGTGAGGGCTAGACCCCGGCCCAGAGCCGGGTCTCGCCTCTGCCCTCCACACCAGCCCAGGAGGGACCTCGCGGCCCGGGTGCGTCCTGCTGAGGGAGCATGCTGCCTGCTGGGAGGAAGGCACGCGGGCTCTGATGGATGCGACGGGGCCGTACGGCGGGGGCAGGGGGGCGGGGGGCAGAGGGGCGAGGGGCAGGGGGGCCCCTCCAAGAGCAGGTCCAGGCATCCGGCCTCCACACCAGGGCTAGCGGCAGTTGCAGGTGTCAGTGTGTCGTTAAAATGACAGCGGAAGAGATTTTGTAGCAACCCCATAAAAGGCGAGATGAAAGTTTATTGAGACTATTAAACTTCATGGTGAGAACGGAACAAGTGTTTAAGCCAGGGACGTAGAGGAGGGCAGCGCGCCGACGGGCAGAGGCCGGGACGAGGGCAAGTCGGCGGCCGAGGCTCCCTTCCCCACGTTGGAATATGAAGAAACCGCTACTGTTAGAGAAAGAGGGGGTGGGACTGGGAGCCCTGGGCTCAAAGCAGCCGATCTCGCCGAGTGCCACGTGGGGCCCCTGCCGGCTTGGCTAAGGACCTGTGTTCGGGGCGCTCGGTGGGCAGGGCGCATGATGGGTGTTGACAAGGAAACAGGACGTGAACACAAATGTGGTTTTCCAAAAAAAAAAACAAAACAAAACAAAAAAAACCCTACTTTAATTTTGGTTGAACTGGTCATTCCTCTCAGCTAATAAAATCTCTCGGGACACAATGTCCCCATGGGTCACAGAACCAAGACTGTCCTCCCAAGCATTCTCTGAAATGAAATTACCGTGCGAAGCCAGCACTCCTGGGCGACAAGAGAATAAAACAGGTGCAGTCCACAAACTCAGAGGGAGGCTTAGGCCCGGCTTTCAGTCCCCAAAATGCCAAAGCAGCGCGGTGCTCTCCTCGTCTTCAACCCAGAGTCAGCGCCTTTCTTTTGCGGGGAACACGGCGCAGCCAAAAGGGCTACCAAGGGCTTGAGTTCCTCGGAGGAATTCTATGGGATGAAGGGACACATAAAAACAGCCCGTTGTCCCTCCTGCATCGTGACTGAGCTGGGCAGCAGGGGTCGGTGCGCGGGCACGTGCCGCGTATCTGCGCACTCCGGCCAGGGCGCCCAGCCCCAAGCGGGCGCGAGGGTCGTCTCAGAGCCTGGCGACGGCCTGGCCTCCTTGTGGAAACCCACGCTCACAGTGCCCAGCGCGCTCAAGGCGGCCCGAGCGAACGCAGGCCCCCGGGCAGCGCCCAGTGTGTCCAACGGGCGCCTCTTTCCAAAGCAGAGCCGCTGCGAACACAGGGGGCGGGCAGTGTGAGGGCTGCGCTGGATTCCCGGCTGTGCTCGGCCTCCAAGCCGGCACACGGCCCCCGTGAGTCTGGCCCGGGTCCTGCGGGGGAGGACACCTAAAGCACTCTCATTAAAGCTGCCCTGAAGATTAAATGGACTGTGGGCTCAACTAACATAAATGTATTGTCTCGCAGTCCTGCGGGTTAGAAGTCCAACACAGGTTGCACTGGACAAAAATTAAACTGTCTACAAGCCTCTGCTGCTCCCCAGAAGCTCTGGGAAGGCGGGGGAGGCGGGGGGAACGCATGTCCTTGCCTTTTCCAGCATCCAGAAGCCACTGCATTCCTTCTTTCTTCCACAAGACAGTAAGTCCTCCTATGATACCATTCCGACTTCCTCTCCTGCCCCCTCTGTCCAATTTTAAGAACACTTCTCATGACATTGGTCCCACCGGGATAAGTCAGGATAATCCCACGTCAAAATCCCTGGCCTAATCACGTCAGCCAAGCCCCACATTCACAGGTTCGGGGACCAGGGCGTGAGCACCTGCACGGAACACTGTCGGCCACCACACCCAGCCTCGTGGGACTTCACATTCGTGGACAATCTGCTCCCCACGGTGCCCAGCCTAATGCTGCCTGGCTCATGTCCCTTTAACCTGGCGCCACGGGAGGCACCGTGAACCTTCTCTAGCTTGTCATTCTCTGAGGCGCCGGGCACTGGCTTCCTCTCAGGGACAGGAGGGAGCGCGCAGCCGCGAGCGGGACTGCGGTGAGTGACCTCGCAGTGCAGCGGGGCGGGGACCACAGTGAATCGCAGCACAAACCTGGCCTCGCTTCTCTGTATCGACCTGGTTCCTCAGCGGCACATGGCTTCACAGCGCACAGGAACGTAACCTCCAGGGCCTGATTAACACTCGCGCAGGAACCTGTTTGCGTGGTTAATTCACTGCCTAAAATGTCTGCTCCTTGAGGTTCTCTTCAACTGTCGCCAGGCATAAATTGTGTTATTGCAGATTTATTAGTAAATCATTCATAGCTGAGCCAAGTAGTTAACATCAACCTACTGTGTGGCCCTAAAGCCAAGCACGGGGTGGTTATTTTGTACAACATGTAACTTTCGCAGTCCCACCAGCCCCCGCTGTCTCCTATTTCACAATCAGTAAGTTCCTGGAATGAAAATAACCATGATTTGGCCCCAAAAATCAATGTGTGGGACTAACAAAGATAGTCTAAATTTTACATGAAACTCGGAAACCAAGGGGTGAAATATGCAGATGATCTTAGTTAACTAAGGCAAAGAGCTCCCAGGACCGGAAACGCTGGCATCTTCTGACGCCGCCAAAGCCCGTGCTGAAGCAGTTACGCCTGCGAACCCACAGAGGGGCCAGTGCACAGGAGGGCGGCGGCCGGGCCCGGAGGCCAACAGGCTCCGCATGGCAAGGTGCCCCCGCCATGGTGGAGAGAGGCAAGCCTTTCCCGTGTGTGCTCCCCCTCCGAGGGGCCAAGGGAGGCTCAAGCCTCTTACCGACCCTCTGCAGAACGGAAGAGCGCGGCAGGTAGCTGGAGAAGGCCTGGCCAGCTCTCACTTGGACACTGCCGTTCCAACAGGTTAATGAGAGAACTGGTCTTTACAAAGTGGGTCTCGCAGCCCTGGAGTCGGCAGTGGAAGGGATCCCACGCAGAAGGTCACATTGGCTGCACATCTCTGTCCTGATTTTCGTCCCTCCTTCTGCCTGATGCCCCTGGGCCCAGGTTACTGAGCACCTAGTGTGAGTCTAGGGAGAACCCCGAGAGCCTGGGGTGAGGCGGCGTCCGTGACCGGAGTCCGAGGGCCCCAGACCGAGGGGCAACAGCCAAGGGAGCGAGACCCCCACCTCTTCTGATGTCCTGAGTAATGGCGACATTCAACTGGCGTGGTGTTCGAGGCGTGGAGCCTGCTCAGCTCCCAGATACCGTCTACTGACTGGGCATTATATGGATTTCTCATGATTACTAGGAGTGTGAGCACCTCCCTCTCTGACCCGTGTTCCCGGAGGTGCTGGAAAGGAAGACCTTACAGCTGGTATTTTCAAAAATGAGAGTCTGCCTCTACGCTAGACTCGTGAAATAAAGTCACTGCAGTAAGTCACGTGACACGGGAGCAGGCAGAGGCCCCACCTCGGCAAGAGCCCGCACGCGCTCAGGCCGAGGACCAGGCTGGGAACGGCAGCAGGCCCCGGGGAGGCTGGCCCTCCCCCTGCAGCCGGCCAGCAGGGACCGCCTTGCAGCCACGGGGGCTCACCCACCCCAGGTCGCAGGGCTCGTCCTTGCGGAGCCCCCGCCGTGCGTGGCGCGCCCGTGTCCTTCCGCGCCCCCTGCGGCCGGAGCGCCGGCCACAGGATAACCGGGGCTTCCTAGGACAGCCTCGCGTCCGCCCGCGGCTGGAGGTCGCAGGAGAGGGCGTCCAGGAACGCCCCACACATCCTCCTTCCCGCAGACCTCGGACATGGCCACCAAGCGGGCCGAGCCAGACGCCGTCCACCGGCCCCTGTGTGGGCCCCGAACCAGGCATGTCTGCGCCGGCCTGAAGGGCTCTTGCTCCCGGCCCGAGTGGCGGGAGCTGAGGGTGGGTGGCCGCTTGGGCGGCCAGTGGATCAGAACACCCCCGGGAAGGATTCAGGAAGCCGCCACAGGTGGCCTGGGCGCCACCGGCCCGGCCCACAGATGGTTCCTGCCGCCTCACGCAGCCCGAGCCCACCTGCCGTGGTCACAGACACTGCCGGGCTTGCCCATTTAGCAAAACGACAATCACAAAAAGCCAAAAAAAAAATTTTTTTTTTTTAAAGAAATGAGCCTCTACTAAAAAGTCAGTTGTGCATGTGGCGGGTCCGGGAGCATGGTGCCCTCCACCTCCGTCCACCCCGTCACGGAGGCGACATGCCAGGCTCCCCGAAGGACGTCTGCCCAGAGCGTGGTCCCGGGCCCGGGGGTCCCAGGCCCCTGTGTTTACCCACTGAATAACTTTCTATTTATTAATGAGATGAGACAGCTATAAACTCACGTTCATCCATATTCCTAACTGGCAAATGTACCAGCAGCATGCTTATTAAAACCATCTGTCTCCATTTGTGTCAGGATCCATTAAAATTATAATTAATCTCCCTGCATTATTTCTCAGACTTTGTCCTAAGAAAGGACATATCATATCTACCAAGACGCAGGCAATTTCTCGCTGCCTAAATGCCCTCCCTACCCTCCCCCACATGGGCCCGCTCCCCAAGGCCCAGACCAAACCCCTCCCTGCTCTGAAGCTGCCTCAGACCAGTCCCTTTGAACTCCGATAACACGGATTTTAGGGTAACTGATGTACTAGTCATCTTTACACGTGATTGTATCTTACCATGCCTATGGGAGTATAAAATTCTTAATGGTAGAAAGCATCCAACATATCCATCCACAGTATTTAGCATGATAGGTTACTAAGAGCAGTTATGCACTGAATGTTTGTACCCACAAAACTCCTGTGTTGAAGCCCTAACCCCAGTGTCACAGGGGAGGGGACCTTTGAGGAGGTCACAGGGCTAGGACCCCCATGATAAGATTAGTTCCTTTATAGGAAACCCTAAAGCTTCCCCGCTCCCCTCTACTCACCCATCCCCCCCCCGCACCCTGGCACCCCTGCAGGGCAGGGAGGGGGCCCTCCCGGAGGGGGCCCTCCCAGAACCGGACTGCTCCGGCACCATCATCTCGACTTCTAGCCCGTCAAACAGGAAGAAATAAACCCCTGTTGCTTAAGCCACAGAGGCTATGGCGTTTGGTTATAAGAACCTAAGCAGACTAAGCCAGCAGCGCTCAAAAAAATGTTTGTTAGTTGATTGATTTTTTTTTTTTCAATCTAAGACGGTCAGCGACTAGATATGGTTGTTGGCAATAAAAGGATAGAGCCGGACAGACTAGAACTCAGCCGTTGGCTCTGCAACTTGCCAGCTCTGTGGCCTTGGGCAACCTAACCCCTTTAATTCCACATCAGTGACAGGGAACTGCAATGTCTGCGTAAAGGGGGGCTTTGAAGATTACATAGGCACGAACAGTTTTAAGATGCCACTGGCTACTCGATATGCATTTCCTTTCTTACTGGCAAAACCCCAATTTTGTGCAGTGTAACCAGACACTCAGGTTAACATGCTCATACCTTCCTCGACTCAGTTCTAACCAATGAGACACAGGCAGAGGTTTGCTAGGTATTTCTTTTTTTTTTTTCCCTGAAATAAACACTTCTTGTTTCTTCTTCCTTCAACTTCCTCCTCCTCCTCCCCCGCCTCTCCTCTTATCCTTCCCCTTTTTCCCAGCCTTCGTCACCTTGCTTTTCCCGCCTGGAATGTGGGTGTAAGATTGGAGGACGCGCAGCCATCGGAGGCCGTGAGAGACCGTGCGGTAACTCGTGGCCACCGCCGTCAGCGTGGCCGGCATCGCTCCCAGGCACCAGGCGCTGCTCTCAGAGCTGCAAGGGGCACAAGGGACCGACGCGGGGCTTACGTCCCGGGGGACGGCACAATGACGATAAAACATGGTAGATGAAGCAGACAGGACACTGGATCTGGATCACTGCCATGGAGAGGAAAAGAGCAGGAAAAAAGGCTGGACGTGAGGGGGGGACAGGGGATTGGAGGGGGGCACGGACCAGGTCCTGTGGGCGGCAGGCCCCTGGGGTAACTTTGGTTTGCATTCTGAATGAAATGGGGGGCCGCTGGGGAGTTCTGAGCGCACGTCCGACTACAATTCTGAGGGAGCGTTTCCGCTACCACATTTTGAATGAACTATAGGGAGGCAAGGGGAGAAAAATAAAGGCTCCTGCAATATCCTCACCAAAGTCACGGGTGACTGGCCTTGCTGGTGGCGATGGAGAAACCAAGAAGTGACTCAGCGCTGGGTGTAGTTTGACAATAAATCCAACGGGGTCTCCTGCAACACGGGACAGGTGCAGGGAGAGGGGCATCAGGAATAACTCCTCTGAAGGTAGAGCCCTAAAAGCTATGAAGATAAAATTCAATGCGGGGAGCAGGTGTGGGGGTGCAAAAAGCAAGAGTTTAGTTTTGTCGATGTTGGGAAGAAGTCATGCATCAGACATCTGAAGGGCAGCATCGCGTGGGCGCCCGCGGGTGCGGCAGGAGGGACAAACCTGGGAGTCACAGGCACGTCAACTACGGGCATGTAAACCAGGGGAGAGAGAGGGGCCCAGAAGCATCGATGTGAGAGAGAAACATCGACCGCTTGCCTCTTGTACACGCTCCCACCAGGGACCGAACCTGCAGCCTGGGCATGTGCCCTGACTGGGAATCAAACCCGCAACCTTTAGGTTCATGGTACAACACTCTAACCAACTGAGCCCCATCAGCCTGGGCGAGACAAAGGACGGTATGCTCACTGCAAACACCAGAGCGTCCTGTTCTCACTGGCTGCCGTGCCCCCGCGACCCCCGCGCGTGACAAAGCAGGCCCAGATGGTGGCCTGCACCCAGCGTGGGTGCATTACCGGAAGGAAACCCAAGGCCCAGCACTTTCTGAACACACAGCAAACATCGTCGCAGAGAGCAGGTGGGCCGTCTCCTGCTCGGACACTGTGGCTGCCCTCACCTCCCAAGCGATGAGCCACAGAACCAGGCATGAGTCCACCGCACCACCTGCCCGCCGCAGCAGCGGCGTGCGGGGACATCGGCGCTCTCGGCCAACTGCCTCCCCAACACTCCGTCCAAAGTAAATTATTTTAATATCATCACTGTAGATATTGCAGAAGCCGCCAGATACTCAAGCCTCTCCAGCCAAACTGCAGTTATGGGATTTGCTTACGGAACTGAGCTTGGAAGTGCAGCCATGTTAAGATGCTGGCGAAAGACTTCTACTTCTTCAGGAGGCGTTCCGAGCTCTCCCTCACAACCTTGCTGCTCACCGAAGCCGAGGACCCCGCTCTGCCCCTGGCACCCAGCTCTCTGCAGCATTCGCTCCCTTGTAGTCCGGCCAAGTGCTGGCCTTTCAGAAAAGCCTCAGAGGCACATCTGCTGAGTCAGGACACACTAAATGTGTCATTTGGTGTTCAACTTGCTCCTGGTTGTTTATTAAGATTTCTGAGAAAAGCACACAGTGCTAAGCGATATTCCAACCAGTATACAATGTCAGTGAGGCTTAGAAATAAAACACAGTCAGCTTTCACACTGAGAGCCAAGCCCCACAGAGCCCACAGTGCTGAATCATAAGAGAAATCCTGCGATTTTTTCCCTGAGATTTGTCCCCATTAAAACGTATGGCATTTTCAAGCTATATTTCCTGCGGAACGGAGTGAACAGCTCCCAGAAGAGGGAATAAATGAGTGGTTGATATAGCATGGTCTTTCATTCTTCAACATACTGTGTACCTGAAAAATAAATTACCGAGTTAATGATTATCACAAATATGTAAAAATGGATGGGAACATACAAAATGAAAAGAAAATAACATTTGGAGCAAGATTTAAAGAAATGCCATCATATAAAGACCGGAGCGGTGGAGGAGTCAGGCTTCAACCTGGGAGAACAGCTGGTAGGATGCACACACGACGGAGGATCGGCCGAAGCGCTGGCGGGCGCCGTGGGGAAGCCGGAGCCGGAGCACAGCCGGGCCCCCCGCAGGCTGCACCCCGCCGGCTCAGGCTGGAGCTTCCCGCCACAGGCCGGTGAGCAAGAGGAACAGGCCAGCTTTTTAAATGGCCGAGACTTGGACATATTGCCAAAAATATAGATGAACGGCCAATATGAACAGAGGCTCCCTCATGAGCAAGGAAATGCTAATTGAAACCACAGCAGCCCCCACGGGCACGCTCTGCAGCCACGCCAGCGCGGCCTGGTGCTGGGAGGGGGCGCGGCCGCTCGCTCCCACGCGCTCCCCGTCGGGGCAGGCTCAGGAAAGCCCCGGGGGAACGACCAGCAGTTTCCTAGAACGTTAAACGCACACTCATCCCCCGGGCTCGACAACTCCGCTTCTTGGCATTTATTTAAAAGGAAGAAAAATATACCCTCAGAAACACTTGTATACGAAAGTGGAGGGTGACTTTATTCATCATAGACCCAGCCTGATAACAACCAAAGGCCCCTCAACACTTGAGCAAATGACCAAGTTACACTGACGTGCACCGGCATGCCATTCAGTGACTGAAGAACATATTAATACTTTGTTACACACCACACAGTGACTCTCGCAGACACTGTTAAGCAAAACCACACACACACTGTTAAGCAAAATCATACGTGCTGTATGGGCTACGTGACCCCAGGCCCCCGGAGCTTTAGAATCAGACAAACGAAGGTACTGTGATAAGAATGTGAACAGGTTGCTTCCAGGCAGGGCACCTGCTGGCCGCAAAGAAGGGAGAGAGAGCTCCTGGGGCAATGGAAATAGCTTACCTGTTGATAGAAGGATTCAAAGTTTCTCAGACTTACATTTTAAAATCTGTTTATTACATGTAAATCGTACTTTTAATACAAATAAAAACTGCAGTAGCACTTTTATATTTTGTAGGTTTAGTTAATGATCTCCAGCTTGCCCAGCACTTGACTTTAAAATCACGCACAGAAAACGTTTGCGAGCCCACAAGTAAGTGGCCTTATCGGTACCTATAGATCCCTTGCTCGTTCTCCTGAAGGCATTTTGTTGTTGTTGTTGTTGTTGTTGTTGTTGTTGTTGTTGTTATTCTGGCTGCTAGTTGTGTGAGTAGGAAAATTTATTAATGTCAAATTTATGGGGAGGCTGAGTCCGTATTAATAGGATACATCAATTATTTATAGACCACATATTGTACACAACGAGGCTACATGAAATTTCTCCTTATGAAATGATGATGCTATTAATCCGCTACCAGCAGGACGTCCGCCTCAGCCGCACTGCACCTGCGCCCCGTCGTTCACGTGAAGCCGCGAGGAGACAGCCAGGCTACATGCAGGGCTGGTAAGCGCGCAACCAGCGAAGCGTGCGGCAAAGGCGGCCCTCCACGCCCGACTGTCCTTCCGCGCAGGGCAGTTAGGCACAAGTGAGAGAGCGCTTCAGCCTCTAGAAGGTTCTTTCTCTCGCACTCCGTTTCTGCGGCCAGAGGGGCTGTGTTGCTGTAATCACTTCCCCCCGACGCCCCGCACCTTGCGATCGCTGCGCACACGGCGGGTGCAGGCTCGTTGCCACTCCCTGGGCCACGTCCCCGCTCCCGCCCACGGCAGCGCTCCTTGGACAGTTCGACGTCAGTAGGTGTTCAGTCGTGTTATTTTTGTGAGTCCCGGCGTTCAGGTGATACATTCGCTCTGGGTACTGGGATAGTGTATTGTTCTGTCAGTGCGGATTGTATATGCTAAAACTTTATTGAGAGTTGTCATGTCTTTGTTCATGTGTATATTTGGCCCAGGATTTTCCTTGGGTAGAAGTTAGTTTTCTTTCCTGTCATGTTTTAGGGCCCAAACTATAAGAAAACGGAATATCAGCAAACCTCAGGCTATGAGTATAGTAAGGTCACATTTCTCATTACTGTGACCGAAAGCTGTCAAACCCTTGGCCCCTGTCAGTGTTGTGTTCCCCACAGTATGAGAGTCCCCCCAGTTACATCTGGGCCTCCGCAGGAAGCGCCCTTGCATCCTAAAGGGCCAGTCTCTGAGCTCCTTCCTGGCACCTGCGTACAGAGAAGCCACTTGAGGAAGCCCCCCTCCCCCAACTAACGCCGGGCCCCGCCTCTTCTGGGGCAACACCTCCTCCCAGACCGGGTCTCCTCACTCCCCAAACCCCACGGCCGCCCAGGTGCTCCTTCGGGACCTGGGGAGCGTGTCCTGGCCCCGCTGAGCCGGCACCCCTGACCGCCGGCGGCCACCGGCCTCACGGAGCCCGTGTGAAGGCGCCCTGCCATCCCACTGGGCAGCACAGAGGCTGCAGCGGCAGGCGACCCGGCCTCCGGCCCAAGGCTCACACCGCGGCCTGCAGTCGCCAGAGAGAAGGGCTCGTTCCTCACAGAGGGTCCGCGCACGGGTGAGCGGGGGCCGTCCTCACTCATGCTGGGCACCCCCGGGGCCCTGGGCAAGGAGGAGGGACCGGGCCTTTGCTCGCGTGATCTTTTGCCCAAGAACGGGGACAGGATCCCTTGAAAGATCCTTCCAAGCAGGGATCAGAGTCTCTGCCATCAGAAACGCAGCCGCGAGGCCCATCCATGTCGCCCTGGGCCGGGGCATCTAGGCCGTGGTCCCCCTACGTCCCCACCCGGGGCTCAGCCAGGAGGCAGATGGAGGACCCGCCCTCCCCTGCTCCCCAGCCTGGCGCCCTGCCCTCCCGTACAAGACAAAGCTTGTAAAGCTCCAACGTCCCAGAGTCAACAACTCCTGTGAACTCTGACAGCCCTTCGGGAGGGGACCAGCCCCAGAGGCCACACGCACACACGTGCACACTCGTGAGGGGCGCCCCGACTCCCCAGCTGTGCCTGTCCTGGTGCGGGGGGCGGGGGCGCCCTGTCCCGCTAGCCGGGAGCCATCGGGGCCGAGCCCAGGGGCCACTCCTGCGGCTCCGGGTCCGTTGTGTTTGGCCACGGGCCCTGCAGGCCCGCCTCCTCCCTCCCTCCAGCCCCAGGAGAGCAGTGGCTCCCTGCCGTCGCTACTGTCCCCGCCGCCCTACTGTCCCCTGTCCCACCGGCCACATCTCCATCCCCAGGTAACAACTTGACCCCATCAAGTCCCCTCCGCTGAGTCCCTCAGGCGGTGTCTTGCTTGGATGCCAGATCTAAGCGTCCTGGTTAGGACCTTCCCCCACTTCTGCGTGGTCCCGTAATAGACACGAGCAATTACCAACTCCTCCCAAATGTTCCCAGTGCTTATTGTAATCATAATGAAATATTGGATTAAGAAAAGCTTTCTAGTGAGTTTATCAAGTCTATGCAGGATTCTTGTTATTCCTGTAACTTTTCTTCTTTTGCTTGTGTTGCTAATTCATGAATATCTGCGTTTCCTATCATATCAATTTTAAAAGATTTTTAATTGGATTTTATTTCTTATGATGCCAACTATTTATCAAATTAATTAGCTCACTGATGAGAAAAACACTCTTTATTTTTGGATGAACTATTACTCCTTTCTCATTCCTAATCTTATTCATTTGCTCTTTTATTATTTAGTCTAATAAAGCCTTATCAATTTCATTAATTTTTCCTAAAATAAATGGATTTGGTTCATCAGTTCTGTTTATTTCTTATTATTCACTTCTGCTATTATTTTTAAACTGATTTATTTCTTTTTGTGTTTTTTTTTTAACAAATGCAAGGATTTCTGATAACATTTTTCTAAGTACTATTTTGGTGGCATTCTTTTAGTGCTGACATGTATGTTTATATTTTTATGATAGTAAATGCTCTGCTCCTGTATTTTTGATGTCTTACATGGTGGGACATGGTTTGAATATTGTTCGATTACGTAGAACTGAGTACCCTTAAATTCCATCATTACGCATTTCTAATCCTACTTTATACAATGAACTTGGCCTTTTGTTAATGGCTTGATCCGTCTTCCTTCTCAAACGTTGAACCTGTCACATCCCTGAGGAATTGGGCTGCAGGGACCACTTGGCAAATACGTCCGCGGTCCAGGGGTGAGGAACGCTCTCTCCGCTGGCAGAGAGAAGAGTCCATATGGTCAGGCGTTGAACTGACCGGCTCCACTTCCTGGACTTCTGCTTCAGAAACAAGACTGAAAGACCCTCCTTTGCGTAATTCTGTCTTTTCTGTCTTTCATGCTCTGTCGGTCACCGTCTGCTCAGCAGTGGCCCCGCTGAAACTTCCCTGAGCCAGGCAGGGCCGAGCTCAGTGCCCACTGCTTCCCCCCGGCCACGTGCCCACGCACCCTCTCACCCACTTTCCGTGAACACCCAGGACCTGCCGGGGGCTGCTCCCGGCACCGGACACGCAGCAGTGGCAAAGCTGCCCCCCAACGCCGCGTGTCTTATGGATCCTCCTGAAGATACTTGTGAGAGCGTGGCCCATGTGTCAAGTTTCACTCCATTAATGCTGAAACAAACGCGCTTGCCTTCTTCCCAGGCGTCTGAAAATCCTCTGCAATAAAGTTCTATTTACTTGAGCTGCATACATAATCTAAAATAATAAAAACAAAGCAGGCAAGACCAGTAGACCTACGGTTTTTCACTCATGGAAGCCCTACTGCCGCATTCAGCGAGTGCGACATCTGCCTGGCGCCAGCTGACTCGTGTAGACACGCACGAAAAATACAGGCCATGCTTTCAAGAGTCCACCCAGGTATATTACGATACATAGGTCGCTGCCATATAAACACGAGATTATGGGAAAAGCGTTCTTCGTTAGTAGATCCCACGTGTAGCAGGAGGCAGGCTGATGCGTTCGTGGTTGGTTCCACCCTCTCTTCTCGCCTGTTACCTGTCCCTTCGCAGGGCCAGGCCAACCCTTTCAAGCCACAGAAGTCCGTGGCTTTTCCTGCGTGGGTCCAAGTATACAGTTGTAAGAAGAGGACTTAACAGGTGTCTGAGTACTGAACACAGAAAATCCAACCACAGGTGAGTAAGTAGTGTCCTTCTGAATATTAAGGACCTGAATGAGTGTCGTCCACTGTTGAAGAAAAATGAACTGATTCCATTTCACACTACGCGTGTTGCAGAATAAAATACTCCGAAAGCGGAAAGCGGCTCCCACCCTCCGACTACCAATTACCTGCAATTACAACCGCGGGCGCCGAACGTCTCCAGCATCGCTGATTGTGTCTCCACGGGCACAGCGGGGCGTTCCTCGCAGGAGCCGTGCTAGGTGGCGCGGTAACGGGTCAGGTGAGCTCTGTCCTAATGACGTCACAGTCCAACAGGCACACAGACGAGCCCGGAGGTCACAGCGCACGCGCTCAGAGCCGCACCGGGTCCGCTGCGGGCGTGGGGGAAGGGGAGCCAGCCCGCGCGGGGGAGCAGCGCTGCCGGGACGTGTCTGCGGGGGTTCATTCGGCAAACTCGGGGGGACCGGGAAGGGAGGGGCGTGGTGCAGGCCAGGCGGCAGCTGGCGTCCGCAGGGCACACGGCCGGTTCGGCGTGGCTGAAGCTGAGAGCGGGCCGCCCGCGGCTCTGAGCCGGGGAGACAGAAGCAGCCCTGCCTGCCAGCCCCTCCCCTGCCCCGTTAGGGAGCCTTGACTCGGGTAGGAAACGCAGTCACGTTTAAGATCTCACACTGTGGTCCCCGCGCTGTCCTTTGCATCCCCGCTCCTGTTTAACCACCAATCCGTCCTCAGTCCCTTCACCTTCTCACCCTCAGTCTCTTCTCCGTGTCTATGAGTCTGTGTCTATTTTGCTTGTTTATTTTGTTCTTTAGATTCCACCTGTAAGTGAAATCATATGGCATTGGTCTTCCTCTGTCTGACGTATGTCATTTTGCGCAATACCTCTGGGCCCATCCATGCTGTCGCAAATGGTAAGATTCATTCAATTGTATGGCCAAGTAGCATCAGTCAGTAATATTGTAACAACTATGCATGGGGCCAGGTGGGTACTTGAAATAGCGGGGGACCACTCTGGAAGGTACAGGATTGTCTAACCACCACGCTGTCCACCTCAAACCAACACAGAATAATACTGAATGTAAACTGTAATTAATCTTTTTAAATAAAATAAATGAAAATAAAGATCTAACACCGTACACAGAGCCCCCGGGGTGAGCACTCCGTGAGACCATGCTCCGCACACTGCCCTACATGAGCCGTGACGTGACGAAAGCCTTCGCCCGAGAGCCCCGATGACTCCCAGTCGCTCAGCAACAAAGAGGCGCGGTAAATGCGACGGCAGGCTGTGGCGCCCTGTCCCCCACCCGCCCGTTACCCTCCGAGGGACCGAGCAAGCCGCGGAACACAGACAACTAACAAGCAATTGGACGTGAGCGGCTCAGTGCTTTTTGGTCCCTGCTGTCAAACACAGCCAACGGGGAATCTCAAAACAAAGTTAATTAACATCACAAAATTTCACCAAGGTAGTGAATTTGGGGGAAGTGTTTAATAATATGAATTCTTCAAAGCCCTGAGTTTTATTTTTAATGGTCTCGGGTACATACATCGGCTGAGACTAGACAGGCAAAGCACCGAGAAAATACGGCACCTGCCTACCCAGCAACGTTCTGGCATCAGCGCGGCCACGTCTCTGCCCGCTTTCCTGACAGACCCCTCCGGGGTGACCCTGGATACAGTCCTGTTCCTTCTGCCACTAGCGCGCTGGCCTGCCCTTGGTCCCGCCTTACTGAGCCTGCCCAGAGCTCGCCTGCTGCCGACAAGCAGCACCGTCCCCTCTGACCAGTCAACTTGGGGACAGAAAACGTGTGTGCTTCACACTGTGGCCCAGGACATAGCAGGTTCTCAGTAAACGTTTGTCAACAGATCGGTTGAAATGACTCCAAGGCTCTTTGGAGGAGACACTGTAATTTATATGCTCCTTTATAGCCTCTTCCTAACATGTAGATTTAAAGCAGAAAGACACCAGTTTAGATTTAAATTCTGGATTAAGTAAGATAGAGTTTTGAAAAGATGTTGAGATAGTGAGGAAACCAATGCCAAGAGCTACATAGCTCTGATTCATCTGCATGAGTTCAGGCCAGAAGCACCTAAAACGAACTCCTGACCTGGCAGCCGGCCGGTCACCTAACACAAGCACAAGTCGTTCAGCAACCACGTCTGTGGATTGCACGCTCCGTGAAGCCTCCGGGGCAGGGCTCTGCTCACAGCATCCCTGCTCGGGGACAATACCAGATGCTGCTATAGCTCTATGTGCTTTTGCTCCCAATCGCTGTCACACTCTGAGTGGCATCTGAGGACGATCAGAACCACGATGTTTGGTGAGCCACCTGCGTGTCCCATGATTGAAGGTAGCAGGCCCATCTGTCTCATGCAACCCTGCCTCTGCCTTTTCCAGCACTTTCCACACTGGGGCTCAACCAGAAGACTGGCAGTTCTAGAACCTCAGCCTAGGATGCTCCCATTGGGTAAAAGGAAGTACACACAGTCCCCAGCAGGTCAATCGGAAATGTGAATAAGAGAGGTAAATGGAACTCGAGGCTACACGATGGGGAATAATCCTCAACTCTCCTACCAGAACTAAAAGAATCAATGAGCCAGCACAAAGCCAGACCCGGGACAGGGTTCATAAAATGCTACTTGAAAAGGTGGGTGCAAGACCAGAGTTCACCCAGCTCCCTGCTTTTGGGAACCCTGAGTTTTTTGAGGTCACGGATCCCTTTGCTGGAATGTAATGATCGCTAGAGACGCTCACTCCTGAAAAGTGCGCTTCCGACGACATTCACAAATATCCTGCACGATACAAGCGCCTCCGTGCACATCTGCGGCGAGTTCCTCGGGTCCCCGGAGGTCCACAGACCCGGTTCCAGGGCCCGCAGCCCAGGATTTACCGACAAGACTAGAATGGGAGGGAGTGGGGCGGGGGGCCCTCGGTCTAAGATCCAGGGAAGGGAGGCACAAGCGTAGGAGCGCCAGGGTCAGGAAACGCCATCTGCGCCCACCCACCTGCCCGGCACGCCCGGTGGAACCCTAGAGGGACCCCCTCCCTTTTCATCTTTTTCACCTGAAAACTACGGCTGTTGGAATGGAGGATTCCCAGATCCCGTCAGCTGCCAAACCCAGCGCCGCTCTAGCGGGGGCGTCCAACCCACGGCCCGCGGGCCACCTGCGGCCCTGGACAGCTGTGAAGGTGGCCCAACACAAAATCGTAAATTTACTTAAAACATTACAGGAACTTTTTGTGGTTATGTGGCACAATGCATTTAACGTGTCACCCAAGACAACTCTTCTTCTTCCAGTGTGGCCCAGAGATGCCCAAAGGGTGGACACCCCAGCTCTACTGTCGTCGCTGAAACCTTCCCCTGTCAAGCCATCATCAAGTTGACAAAGTTCTCTAGGAACAGCAAAAAAAAAAAAAAAAAAAAAAGGCAAAAATGCTGCTTAGGTCTCTTACCCTTTTAGGAAAAGAACTGACATTTCCAAAAATAAGGTGTCCCCTTAACTAGGTCTCTGGCTGTCTCAGTAGGTAGCTGGAATTGTCACTTGAGAATAAATGTAAAGGAATCGATTGAGAAACTTCATAAATATGCAAGCTCTCACCTCCCACCACCTCCGGAAAGCGCTGTGAAGACCCACGGTGACAGCGAGCACCGAGTTTGTCGGTCACACGTGGGGGAGGTGATGGCAGAGCCATCCCTGCTGCTGCCCAGACTTGAGTGGCATCAGCAACTTCAATGACAAATTCTGGCCCAAAAAGACTCAAGCTTGCCTTAGAAAGTCTCTGTGACATTGGGCTCGCGCAAGGAGTCGGAGCCGCAGTCAGGCGGCCCATGGTGACGAGGTCTGGCCGGCTCTGCGGAAGCTGCCAACTTTGACCTTGACCCACACAACGGGTCCTTGCTGCCAGGGAAGCCCTCACGTCGCCTTTCATGGCGACCCGTGTCCTGGAGCCTGTCTCCCCGGGAACATCTGCGCTGCCAGCTCAGCCAGCAGGGTATGCCACGTGCGGGAAGGGTAAACACACTTCAGGAGCCTCTCCTCCCTTAGATATGCTTCTAAGGAAACAAAAGCTGAGATCAATCCATTGTCCTACTAGGGAAAGAGAGTCACCGCCAGGTGGCTCGCCCTCTTTCCTTGCGGATGGTGTGTTCAGACCGGAGTCTAACGATCTCACCTCCGCGAGGCTCCCAACCCCAGTCTGCGGCACTTCCTGTGCCCCGAGTCCCGCTCAGCACAGGCCGACGGGGAGCACGGCTCCCTCTCACAATCACTCAGTTTTATTTCCTAGAGGGACGTCCCACGGAGCTGGTGGCTTACAAAGCAACCATTTGTTCCAGGGCTATTAGGGAGTTTCCATTAAAAGAAATAGACCGAGGCAGGCATCATTTTTCTGGGATGAAAAGAGGAATCACCCTCAACACAGCCACAGTCCAGCCCATGGGCCACAGTGTGCAGGGGTCTGTCCTTTGGGGGCTGCCTTTGCGGGGAAACCACTGTCACACTCGAGGTCAAGGTCAGAGCCCCCGGGCCTGGGACACCCTGAGTCCAGGGCCTGCCTCACCAGGCGGATCAAACAGCACCATCTCTCCCTCAGCCAGCTCCCCCAGGCGCCTCCATCTGGGAGGCCATGCGGCTCAGCTGAGCGAGGGACACATTTTTTGGACATCTCTTCGGTGCCCATGGGGTCAGCACTGAGCTGGGCACAAGAGACCCATAAACAAACGACACACACATGCAGCTGTGCTCTGGCAGGAAGATGTGGAGGATGAAGGCGTAAGCAGATGAAGAATGAGGCCACACCAGCTGACGAGGTCGGCAAAGCGAGGGCTCCTCAGAGTGTCACTGGGGTGGAGGTGGGCCCTTTGAGACAGCAGCTTGGGTCCCCCCACCGTGGAGGTGCTGTTTGTACCCAGGCCCCCCCGAGCAGCCTCCTGAGAAGACCACTACGGGGGATCTGGATGGGGAACCTCCTGATGGGACTATGAGGCTGGAAGAGTGAGACCCCAACAATGTCACCCTCGCCTAACCAAGCGAGGGAGCTGGCAGTGCTGGTATCGGCCTGTGACCCCACGTGCACACACGGTCCCTCCTGAGGACCACGCGCATGTCCTGGGCCCATCTCCCCCTCCTCCCTTACCCCAGCCGGCCTTTCAGGTGCGCCCTCAGTGAGGATCGGGTGCCACATCTGCGCTATTGTGACTCGTGCCGCAGTGGACATGGAGTGTTGATACCTCTTCAATGTCCTGATTTCAAGTCCCCTGGCTGCATCCTCAGATGTGGGACTGCCGGATCCCATGGCGGTTCGTGTGGTGTCTAAAACGGTCAAAGGCACCCAAGGTGGGGGCCGGGGGCTTCGTTTGAAGTCTCAGTGCAGCGAGAAGGTGAAGTTCCGGAGCTCCACTGAGCAACATCGCCCCTACGGTCAACTACAATGGATGTGTTCTCATGAAAAAAAAATAAAATGTAAAGCGGGGGGGAGAAAGAGTTTGACAACTAACTCACACAAAGGTATGAGTGCCAGAAATGGCAAGGCAATTTACCACTTAGATACATTTGTAGCAACAGTAAGAAGGGATCCTCGAACAATGTCAGGCGGGGTGGCAGGCACAGGCTTGTGGCTGCCGGGCACACCTCCAAACACGGGTGAAAACACCCCCCACCAGCAGGAACGGTTCCGGCCGCGGCTCACTCTGTGGATCATTATCCCGGCTGACGAAGCCCCGGGACACTGGCTCTCGCGGGGAGTTTAACCAAAGCCACGAGAGCCTGAACTTTTTTTAAGTGTGTGAGTCAGCTGGTTGGCCGGCCAGTGAGATTTACTGACCACCCGCTCTGTGACCTGCCTGTTACCAGGCACGGTTTCTGACCTGCAATGTGCCGTGGGATCCGTGATTTCACAGTGAATGCCAAGCCCCCGCCTTGCGCCCACGTGTGTGAGGGAGACGCGCCTCTGCGCTGTGCAGAGGGCACCATCTGGCCGGGGCAATTACCCCAGCTCCGCACTCTCCAAGGGTAATAGAAGGCGGTAATCCTCGACCGACAACCTCCCTGTCCAGGAGCTGCAAATTTTATTCTAGTCTAGATTAGCAACGATTAAATCCTAGCAAGATCTATTTTAAAATACAGTGATTTTCAGGACCGCATGTGTTTAAAACACTCCCTTTTCTCCTTCAGCCAGAAACGAAGACTATAATACCTTTATTTTGTTCAACAATAGTCTTAGATTCTTCTTCTCCTCCCCAGCTGGCAAAGAGCTTTCTTGCCGGGAACACAGCTTCTGCGCCGGTGAAGCAAGTGAGTTTATTGTTGAACGACATCGCACGAGAACGAACGTGACCTTGCACACTAGAGACTTCCCGAGCACTGAACGAGAGTTTACAGAGCCATGCGCAGAACTAAAGCCAAGCGCTGAGTTGCTGATGTAGCAAGCTAGAGAGGCGGGGCCAGCCCCGTCACGCCCCCTCCAAGGCTCCCCGCGGCCACGTTTCCGCGGGGCCGGCGCCACCCCCACGCACGGGCCTAAGAGGACCAGGGGACAGCAGAGGGCGTTGCCGTTGCCTCTTGGCTCCCAGGTCTGAGCCTGGACACCCTTCCCAAGCCCTCCCACGGGGACCTCACCCCCAGGATGCTACTGGGGCAGACCCTTCTGCACCCAGCACAGTTCCAAAAACAGCTTCTCGGTAAGGATGACTGAGATCGCACTCATTTCACCTGATAAACGTGAACTCAGGGGACTGGCATAGAGAGAGCAGATGACAACTAGTTGGGGGTGGGGGGTTTGGGACGGTTAGGGGGTGGAGGGAGCAAGCAAAAAGGAAAAAGGACTCATGGTCACGGACAACAGGGTGGTATTTGCTGGGAAGAGGGGTATAAAAGGACTAAATGGTAACGGAAAAAATACAAGCAAGATTAAATTTAAAAAATATGAAAAAATTCAAAAACAAAAGAGAGAAAATGGCGTTCCTACAAGCAACCAGCTGGGTAGCCCTGGAACCCCCGCAAGACCCTGGACTTTCTGGGTCCCAGGCCCGGCCCCGCACGGCCCGCCTGTCTGCGCCCCTCCACGCACTGAGCAGCCTGACCCCGCACAGTTCGCCGCTGTGGGAGGAAGCCGCGGCTCTCTGGGCGGGTCTACACAGGCCTCAGTGTGTGAGAAAGAGCAAAGAGTTTCTCTCCAGGCAAGAAATGTTGCATTACTAAAGGAAATTTTTCTGTTTGAGCCAAGAAACCTGGGAGCAGGGAGCCCACACCTGACCACCAGTGAGGCCCAGTCAAGCCGCGGGGTCGTGAGAAATAACAGTTGTTTCCAGCAACAGAAAACGAAGACCTCACCCTCAGGCACTCCGCACGTGCGCGTGCCTGTTTGTATCCATATTCACAACCTCTCTGTGCTCCAGCCACTGCGCAGAGCGTGCCGTTTCCGGTACCTATTCACGTTCTTCCGTCATGTGACTTCTCACAGCCACACACTGTCTCCCGGCGTGGCCATGCCGTCGTTCACGTGATGATCCCTGCACGGCTGGACATTAGGTGGCTTCCACGTCGTCACGATCATACATGACGTCCATACTGAGCATTCTTGTACAGAAACCTGCCCGTGGATCTCTCTCTGCGGTCCACAGATGAATTCTGAACATGCAACTAGAACATCCAAGGGTTAATGTTCCAAATTGCCGCGAATGAAAACTGTCCCAGTTTCACACCAGCCATTGAAAAGGGTGCTTACCCCGCGATCTGACCATGCCAAGTATTGGTTTTTTATTACTCTCTTCCAATTGGGTAGATGAAAACAGTTTCTCATGGGTGTTTTAATTTCCCCCCATTAATGGGGGTCAGACCTTTCCTCGTGAGTGTGAGAGCCCCCGGTCACCGCGCTCAGCTGGCTCTACGAGGTGACAACGTCGCACACGATGTTGCCTGACTGCCAAGGTTAAAGCACAATACCACTAGGAAAACGACATGGGAAGACTATTTTTTAATGCGGGGATGACAGGCATAATATTGTAGCGGGGCCTAAAGAGTCCTAATAAATTTTCCAGACAGAAGGACCTCGCAATCCATTGAGCTAAGCTCACAGGAATGGATGACGAAATGCCCAGAGCATTTGTCCCTGCCACTTACGTTGGTGACCTATGTTTATAGGAAACTGTAAATCACTTCTGGGAGAACTATTAATTGGGAAAATACACTTCAGCCTGATCCAACTCCTAAAACAACTATTTTATACTATGAACTTCTAGAACAGGAACGAATTCTCAAAGCTCTCTCCTGCACAAGCTAATTTTTAATGATATAAAATACGTCTAGCCGTCAGCAGATTCTGCAGGGGAGAGTTACTCTTGGCACTGAAGACAAGCGACATCGTCAAAGAACAAATTCGAGCAAACATCACCCATGCGAGGTGCCATACAGAATTTTTTATATAAATTATAGCTCCATCAGAAACATTTCTTTAATTTTTCCTCATTTGAAATATAATACACAGAGCATAAGAAAATGTTTCACAAGATTTAAATACTGAAATGCAACTTAAAGTGATTATTTAGGAGGATGTTACCAATATAACTTTAGAATGAAGTTGCATTTTCACATTATTGTAAGAAGAGAAGGAGCCCAGTGTTCGCTCCCTTTCCCTCTACCCTTCCGGCTCCTCCCTGGCCCCTCCCCCACTCGCCACCTGCTCAAGGATTGCCCTGCGCCCGTCCTGCCCGCTTCTCTCGCCCACTGCGGGCCGCCAGCTCGCTGTGCGCTCTGCGCGGGGGACCAGGCCTCCCAGCGGCTTGCAGACGTGCATCTGCACAGATGCCTAATGACCGCGGCGGCCTGTGGGTGCCCTCAGCTGACAAATGAGGAAACTGAAAGTTAAAAAGGTTAAGAAACTTGCCTGGGTCACAAAAACATTGTCTCCCTGAGTAGCGCTATGAACTGGTATCATCGGCTCATGCTGAGCTCCCAAATCTGCATCTTCAGTCCCAAATTCTCTCTGCTCGGGACCCACACATCACGCCACCAAACGGACACCGCCACCTGGAGGCCCCGCGGCACCGCCGCCGAGCGGCGCGTGGGAGACGCAGCCGAGGCCTTTTCTCATCGACCCGCTTGCGGCGTGGTCTCCTGGCGCCGGAGCTGCCCGGGCGCAGCTCCCTGCTCCCTGCCTGCGCCCTCTGGCGCCTACGGTCGCTGCTGAGCTCAACTGTGCGCCAGGCCCTGCGCGAGGCCTTGAGGACACACAGGGGGCAGGACTCTGGCGGCAAAGGCTCTGCCACTAACTCCCATTCTGGTGGGAAGATGGAAAAGGCCCGTGAAATTTACACAAAAGCCGTCGTTCTTGCATTAAACAGAGGAAATGAATAGAGACAGGACACAGATGGAGGACAGGCGGGGGGGGGGGGTGTCCAGGGACCCAGGAAGTAAGAGCTAAACTGAGATCCGAAGATTAGTGGGAAACTGGTCAGGGACGCGGGGCCGGTTAGAGCCGATGGAACAGCATGTGCAAAGCAGGCCAGGCTCAGAGCAAGACGCGGGAGAGCGGGGAGGGAGGCAGTGGAAAGAAGGAAGGCTGCAGAGGTGAGCAGGCGCCGGATTTTAAAATGCTGTGGATTCGACACCCACACTATCCCCCCAATTTACTCTTTCCTCTCACTCTGGAATATGGCCCCCATACGCCACTTTGTTTCCAACTTTCCATCTCTCCTTCTTCAATTCACCCTCAACGCGGCTGACGCGGGCCTTTTCCTACCACCGCTCCACGCCCCTGCCGAGCACCTGCGGAGGCCCCGCCGCCTCCAGGCTCTGGCGGGAGCTCTGCCCACGCTGCCGCTCAGGACAGGCAGCCACGCCAATCCGTCCTTTCGTGGCGTGTCCCTTCCTCACCCTGAGGGTCCTCTGGGTCTCCGGTGGGGTCTGCAGGCCTGCTTCCCGGAGCTGAAGACCGACCGCGTCCGGCACAGTGATGGTGAACCTCACCGCCGGCTTTTCCGCGTTCTCTCGTTCCTTTGGAGCAGGCGGTCCCTGCTGGATTCTAAGTCCACAGGCACAGTGGCATGAGGCCACCCGGAGGCCGGCCCAGGGGAAATGACACACTAAGCCCTTTTCCACAAAACAGACTGTGACGCATGAGGTTTTAAATGAACAACGATTTAGTCCTTTTAATTCCCACCCAAGACTGTGCGTGTATTGCAGACCGTGAGCTCCCCATTCCGGGCTTCCTCGGCTTCCTCTGGAAGGGGAGGCGGAGCGAGAGCACGCGGCGCCCGGGAGAGGGGGCCGCGGTCCTGCCCGCTGCGCCCCAGGAACAGAAGGAACAGGAGCCCGGCTCCGAGGCTGGCGCTCCGGGCCTGGAGCCTGAGGAGGCAGGGCGCCCCGGCTGCAGCGCGGACTCCAGCCCCCAGCAGGGCCCCAGAGCCTGAGGGAGGAGAGAGGGCGAGACCGCCCCCTCCCTGTGACCAAGTTCCTAAGCACAAGATCCCACCCTCCCCTGGCAGAGCGGAGGCTGTTCCTCCAGCGACCTCCGGCCTCACTGAGTTCCAGACCTCGGGCCGCCGCGTGGCTTCCCTCCCAGGGCCCCACCGGGGCAACGGCGAGGGGTGCAGCGTGCGTTCCAGTCCTGCCGCTGCACGTGGAGAGCAGGCCCGCAGCTGCCTCTCCTGGGCTGCCTCCCGGGGGCCCTTTGCACGGGCTCTTTGTTGGTTACCCCCGGGGACAGCGCGTCTCCCTAAGGACCACAAGCCTGAGGTTTGGGGTGACAGGAGAGCTCAGGCATCCAGGGCTCCCCCGCTGGGCTGGGCCCTGAAATGTCCCCAAATGCTCCACGGGCACCGAAGGTGTGGAGGCTGCCTTGTTGCGAGGAGAGGGCCTCACGCAGGTGAGCCTTCCTGGGGCGGGGGTGGGGGGGCCACCCCGAGGAGAGGGCAGCCAGCCCCCTGGGGCTGTGTCACAGCAGAGTGAGTATCAGCCTCAGAGGGACCCAGGTGCCCAGTGGTTAATTATAATGGGGCGGAGGGAGAGGGATGTCAGACACTGGCCTCTGGTGTCAGATGACCCAGGTGTCACAGTGCGTCCTGGGCCACACGCCCTAAACGGCCCATGCCCATCGACAGGGGGACAGTTCTTGTTCTTTCCTACAAGCTGCCCGCTGCGCTTCAGTAGAGAGAACACAGACTCCGGCCGCTGCGGCCATTCCAGGCAACCAGCTGCGGGCTCCGCACAGGGAGGGAAGGGGCGGCTTCGGCTCCCCTGTTAGAAGCCTCTCCGCCCAGGGCCCCGGTGCAACTTCTAGTTGTTCACACAACTCCTTTACGGAGAGATCGTGTTCTCAGAGAGATCGTGTTCTCGAAGGAAATGGTAGCCTTTTAACAGCTTATTAGTAACAATTACGTTTTTCAGAAACTGATGTGTAAGAGAGAATTCAATGGGTTCAAAGAGACACAACTTCAGCTGTATCATTTGGTGGGAAACGCTCTGGCCACAAAACATCCATAATTACTGTAATTCTCTGCCTTGTTTGAGTCTGGAATTACACTGCTGACGTCTCTTTAAGTGACAAAAAGCACTTTCAACAGCCAAAAAGTTCCAGACACGGCCCGCGAGTGCCTTTTGATTGGAGGTTTGTTGAATGCAGCTGCAGTATTTCGGAGCTAAGCTGTGTGCCCGTGCGCCCTTCCTGCTGGAACGTTTCAGCCTCTGTGGCTCTGATTGCAACATTGTGCGCCAGGCTGGGCTGGTGATTAATTCATGCTCAGGAGTGACAGACGCCTTTCAGGTGGCCGCTGAAAACCCCCGGCAAGAGCGGCCTTGAAAGCGACCGACCGCAGACGGGGCGGTGGCCTGCCCCTCGCCCTCTTCAGCCCAGCAGCTGTGAGGGGCGCAGTTTGCAGGCTGCTGGCCGCCTGTTCTCTCAAGGGCCCTGAGAGGGGCCGCGGAGCAGACTGCTAACGGCTGCGTCGTGGGGCGTGATGCAGAAACGCGGGGACAGCCACCGACCGGGCAAGCACACCGGAGGCCCAGGCGCAAGTCAGAAGTACCTCCTTTGCAGGGAGCACAGCTGAGACACCTGCGCCCCCCACGGCCTCTTTAGAACACTGCCTGCCTCAGTCTGTGTCCGGCGTGGCTCCAGGGGACACCCCACGTTGTGCCAGAGTGGGCCCTTGACCTCTGGGAGGCCATCGGGTTTTTTTACCGTAAGAGTTTCAATTAAAAGTAAAAATAAAATAAAACCCACCTCCACTAGATTGTGCTGGGCACTGACTCCGTCAGTGCATGGAGAAACGAGGACACACCTCACGCCCAAAGTCCAGCCTGCCGCCCATGCGCCAAGGGGGCCGGAGTTAAAAAGCCTTTGGGCGAACCAGCCTATGAGGATGGCATGAAGCAGGTGTACGCGAGAGATGAGCTTCCCGGGGACCGAGTGCACGGAACCCTGTCCGCACGCCCAGGCGCACTGCCTACCGCTGGGAGCATCTATGGGAACACAGGTCCTCCTCCACCTCAAAGCCAGCAGGTCCATGACGCCCCAAGTGCCAAGCCACGGGCCACCGCTGCCCAGCTCGCCACCACAGGGCCGGCGCTGCTGGGCCCGGGCAGCGGAGAGGGGCCTCTCGTCACGCTAAAATGACCCCCACAAGACCCTGGGCAGCCCAGGACATAACTGAACTATGGCCTGCATCGCATTCTTTCTTTTAAATGGGATGTTCTTTGACGATCTTAAAATACAAGTACAGTGCTTTCTCAGAATCGCTTATTCTAGATAATGCAAAAGCACAAAATTTGAAACCAGAAAGCGTAGGCTCAGCCCCTGGCTTTCCCACTTCCTGTCTGTGTGTGACAGGGAATTGCTGAGTCCCCGGAAAGTCTATTTTCTCCTTTAAAATAACAGAGATGATAGTAATAGGCATCACCTGTTTCTGTTGTTGCCTCCTTCACAACGCCGTCTCTCGTTGCCCAAGGCAGATTTAGTTGAGTGGAACTTGCAGTCCATCTCTCTAACCACGGACATTGTGACACCTAATTACACGTGCCAGCTTGTCTGGGCCACGGGGTGCAAAGACAGTTGGTCGAAGGTCATGCTGAGTGTGTCTGTGAGGGTGGCTCTGGGCGAGGCAAACATTTGAACCAACGCACTAGGCAAAGCGGAGGCTCTCGCCGAGTGGGTGGGCCTCGTGCGATGCGCTCAGGGTCTGAAAAGGAGACAGACACACACACACGACGTAACGCTGATGCACACACCCCAGCCCCACTGCCTCCGAGCTGGGACATGGTCTTCCTGCCCTCAGACTCAGACTGAAACAGGAGATTTCCCTGGGTCCCGAACCTATTGGACGTGACTCAAACCACATCTGCTCCCCTGGGCCTCCAGCTTCCAGTCACAGGACATGCGACATCTCAGCCTCCAGGATCACATGAGTCCGTTCCTTATAACAAATCTCTTTCTGTGTACATGCACACCCCACGGGCTCCGCTTCTCTGGGAAGCCATGATACAGACATGCTGTATGCCGGCCCTCTGTGCGTACCGGTTGTCTACGGCAGACTGCGAGGCCCACCATTGCAGGAAGTATTTCGAATGCATCTCTGTAAGCACAGTGCAGCACAACATCTGGCCAGAGTCAAGTGCTCAATAAATGTCAGATCAATGAATGGCCACCTTTCTGATTGGCTTTTGTGGCTGTCGGGAGGTATAAATAAAAGACATGTAAGTACTTTGAAAACAGTACAAACTCTATACAGAGATTAGATATTTCTCCCTATCAGTCCCAAAATCCATTTTTACTGGAGAAAACCAAATCACACTGGGGCTCAAGTATTTCTAAGCCCTCTCTGTTTTCCATTAATCTTGATTCATTCGAAATATAATTAACGGTGGCCTCTTGTGTGCATAGCATTGTCTTTGGCACTGAGGACAAATGACGCAGACATGGTCCCTGATCCCCTGTTCTAGTGAGGGGAGGGGGACACACTGTAAACAAGTAAACACATGAACGAGATGATCGTCAGTAGCGACAGGGGCGGGTGCGGGGGCCAGGGAGAAAGCCCTGGGCCATGCTGGGGGCGGGGCCGCATGAGCCGCAACCCCGCGCCTGCCACCTTCCCCAGGAGGAGAGCTCTCCTGTTTTGTGTTTTTCTTCTTCCTTGTGAACTCTCTTCTTAGTTCAGATTCCGTTTCTCCCCCCTCAGGAAGGAGCTTTAAGCAAACTCTGAATCCATTCAAATTAACTTTCCTAAAACAGAATTATGAGCACGTCATCCTTGGGCTGAAAAATCTGTGTTCCCTTTTCCTCCAAAGTAACGTGCAAACGACTGAGTGGCCCCCAGGGCCCTCTGGACTTCGGTCTGGAGTCCACCCACGCCCACATCACGTCGCTCTCTGGAGAGGGTGGCCCACTCTCTGTTCACGAAGATGCTGCATCCCCCCGAACCCCGCGATGTTGTCCACTGCTCTCCCCCAGGAGCCCCTCGGTCCTTGCTCTGCCCTCACGCCCACTCGGCAGCACAGGAGCCATCGTTTAAGACCCAGCTTCCGCGGACGAGGGGTCTTTGGCACGTGTTACCCACTCCATAAACACCGGTCCCGCCCTCCCCGCCTAACGGAAGCATCTGCCGCTCCACGGCACGCGGCGCTGGGTCCAAGACTCCCGTCTGTCCTTCCCTGGCTCTGCCTTGTGTGGTTGTTTTTTAGGAACATGTCACATCCTCCATCTGGATTATTATTTCCTGGGAGGACAAACTGTTTTATTCAAGTATGTTTTTCCTGTAGTCCAGTACAAAACAGGATTCAATCAGCGTTTGCCGAACAGATGAGTCTGGCGAATGAAAAAATAGCCCCGCAAGGAGGAACGAGTGGCCCAGACTTTTCAGTTTGCTACGTCCTCTGCTGATGTCGTGTTTATAACAAGCCTCACACAGACACGTTCATCGCTCCTATGGAATTCAGTAATAAGCAGTCGCCACAGAAGTTCTGAAAGTGAGAATAATTTCTTTCCACCCAGAGTGATCATTTTGAGGACAATGCAGGAAATGATGTGCTGGGCGTAATTAGGGGCCATTTCAACCACAATAAGTAGTCATTTTCAAGTTCTCTTTTACAGAAACTTCTACGTTTTTGACGCTGGCAATTCTGCCACCCAGTTACCAGGATGACACTTCCTGGCAGCAGGGTCCCCAAGGCCCGAAGCAGCGCCAGGGTTTGGCCATCCTGCTAGACACTGGGGCACGCAGCCCAGGGGACCGCGGGCACAGTGGCGAGGCTGTCCGAGGTCGCGCAGCCGGTCGACGACCCGATGACCCCAGCCGCACCAGCAACGTGAGGCCACCACTCGGTTCTCCAACTGCCATCCCCCAGAATCAGGAGCATAGCACAGCTTTTGGGGGCGCAAGCTCTTGGGGTGTTTCCTTGGGTAGCATGAGGTAACTGCCGTGCTGCCCGTAACGAGTGGAAGGAATAAGGAATACGTGGGGCGTGCACACCGTGGCCCACGACGCTCTAGCTGAAGGCAGCAAACTAGGGACGTATTCAGCAGTATGAATAGATGACCCAAAAACGGGGAGGGAAACAAGAAAGAATGAGATTTGTAGATCACCACCATTTAGGTAAATTAAATATTTCATGAGGACGCTAGTCAAAATTTTCAATTTTATCACATTCTCTTTTCTCTCAAAATCGTTACATGTTTCCTTCTCTTCTCCAAAGGTGCCAGGGTGTTTTCTATTAAACACACGCGTGCGCACACGTGCCCACACGCGAGCCGTCCTTACTACCTGTCCTAGTATTTTCCTTCAGGAGCAGAGCTGCGGTCTCCGTGTCCCCTTTGGGGTCTAAAACTCCTGGATCCACGCCTTTAGCAGAACATCTCCCCAGCAGCCCCTCCCCGGCCCAGCGCCCGCCGACGCTCCGGCCGCTCCCCCGGAGGCCCCGCCGTCCCCCACAGCTGCCGTCTTGCAGGCCTGAGCCACCAAAGGCACATGGTGGCAACTTTCCACTTCCCAGCGCCACAACCTGACAAAGCTGCTGCTCAGAACCACAGGGCCACAGAACTTTCATTTAGAAAGTGTTTCCCTCTCCAAAGTGTCTGGAGACAGCCTCCCAGTCCCGCCTTCCAGGTTCTTCTGATGGACACCCAGCAAAACGTGGTCAGAACCAGTAGGACAAGGCAGGGAACAAAATGGAGGCGTGAGCTACGAAAGCTTTTTTGTGAACGCAAAGCCTCAGGGGCTGTCCTTCACGACCCACGACATCTATTTGCTTTTCACATATTAAAGAGCAATTATCTGCTTGACCTGCGTAAAGCAGGAGAGTGCGAGGGATCTTGCCAAGTGCGGTCAATAAAGCAGGACGCTGCATTTCACCAGTACCAGTCTCTCCCGCGTTCCCCGCCAAACCAGCCGCTGCGGTGGCCAACTAATGAAGGGGTTTCATTCATCTGTCTATTCAGCGAATTGCATCTTTATTGGGCCTCCGCTGTGTGCCAGGCGCCGGGTCTATCCAAGCCCCAGCCGCAATGAAAGGCGCAGAACGCTGGTCTGCCCCGCACTCAGCATCGTCCTCCATCCGGCGGTTGGGCTGGATCTCCCGCTGGACCCGGTCACAGAGGCGACGAAGGACTCTACCTCGGTGGCCACGCATCCGCTCCACCGCCGGCTGGCGCGGCACTTGCCGTAGGACGCGAAGGTGGATATGGGAGGGGAGGGCCGAGAGATTCGGGAAGCTCCGTAGCACACCGAGGTGCAATGTTTCCTGACGTTTTCCTCGAAATGTCCACCTTTCTGCAGCGAGGCAGCCTGGCCCCGAGGGTCCTACGCCGAGGCGCACGCTCTCCAAGGCCTTGCCAACGCAAGCAACAAGGGGCGAGCCATGGGGCGCTGCTCACGAGCTGCGCGCTGGCACTGTCCTCAGCCTGGAAGGGCTCCGCACGCGGGTGCCCAACCACCGCGGGCACGGGCGGCGGGCCCCGGGCGGTAGCCCTGGAGGCTCCCAGGCAGGTCACCGCCTTCGCGGGATTTGGCAGCTCTTCCCAGACACGCCTGCAAGCACCTGAGGAGCTCGGAGGAGGACGAGGGCCCAGGGCCTGGCCGAGCGCTGCGGTTCCTGGTACAGCAGAGGGGTGTCCTTTGCAGCCGTTCCAACGGACTTGGAGCCGCTCCCTTCACGTCACATGGGCGACTGCTGGCTGGTGCTGTCTGATGCGTGGTCGTCTTACAAATACGCAGAAAAACACACCAAAACAAAGGATGAAAATGGTCGCGACCATGTTGTTCTCTCGTTGGCCTAATAAATGTGTGTCTTAAAACTCGGCCACAGACTCTTCTTAAGCCCAGTTTTTATACCTAAGGTTGCATTTACGCACACAGAGCCCTCCAAGCAGCCCTGCGGCCTGAGGGTCGCTTGGGACGCCCGGGGTAGGAAGGGACTGCGTGAAGGTCAGAGGCGGCGACCTCCGGCGGAGCTTTGTTCCTTAGCAAAGTTCTTGAGAATTGCCCGTGGCGGTTGGGAAGAGAGGAGAGCTGTATGTGTAATTATGTGTTGCAAAGGTTTGCAAAAATGTAACATCCTTTATGTATGTTAAAGTACAATCAAGAAATCACCTTCAATGTAAGTCTATGAGATACGGTAGGTCCTTACTAAGGAACACTGGTGACCTTGAAATTTAATATATAGAGAAGATAGATGGTAGTTGACAGACAGACAGCCCATTCCCACTGAAAGATGGATAAATGAATGGGTGGACAACAGGCAGAGGTAGAGCACGCGAGAGCTATGAATAGAGATTTGATGAGAAATACCGATGATAGTTTTAAATTCCACACAGAATATTGCCAAGTATAGTCACTGTTTAATGTTTTGCCATGTTGGCTTCATATCACTTTTTTTAAAAGTATTTTCCGTTCCTTTACTGTTCCTCCCTCCCGCTGTACCTACATTTAACCACTTACATGTCTGTCATTCCCATGAATGTTCTTGCTGTCTTAAATGCATTTTTGATAAGTGCCCATTTCAATAAAATACCTGGGAGTTGGTTTTGAAGGGTTTTTTAAACCTTATATAAATTGTGTTATAGTGTAATGCTATTTTCAAGGTGTATCCACATTCATGCAGGTAGCTCTGGTTTGTTCACTTTAACTTATGTATATTAACATTTTATGAATACACCACAATTTTTATTCATTTTGCTATTGATGAACAGACAGGGTTTTTCCCATTTCTTGCTCCTACAAACAAGAACATACGTCTCTCCTTCAGCGGCATGCGTCTGCCACGGACACGTGCTTAGAAGGGGAATTGCAGGGTAGGCAGATTGTCAGCTTATTAGAGAATGCTAAATTATGTCCCAAAGTCTTTGTACCGATTCGTACGCCCACCAACAGGGCCTGAGTCTCTAGGCCCCACATCCTGGCCGACGGCCGGAATCACCGGATCTTCCCGTTCTCGCCAGCTGAAGCCGTGAAACGGTACCCGACTCGGACTTCTCTGATGACAAGTGCCGTGGATTATCGCTGCTATGTGCCGTGTCCACCCGCGGCTCCTCTCCGGCGGCCTCTGTCCACGCCCGGTGCCATCTTCCCAGCAAGCTTCTGGGAGCCGCCCCGAAGGAGCTCCAGCAGAGCCTGGGGACCAGCCATTTACCAGCTTTCTGTCACAGACATCTTACGACTCTCTCTCCATCTCTGGTTTGTCTTTCATCTGCTCGTGAATGGGAGTCTCTTTTGCTCATTGTCAATCTGATCCCCTGTTCTTCTATCACTTGCGGTTTTGTCTTCTTACCTAAAATCCCTTTCTACACTCAGGCTAGATAGTCTCTGATGTTTTCATTTCAAATTTGAAACTTTGCTATGTCTTCAGTCTGCCCAGAATGTATTTCTGCGTATGGTGTGAAGCAGGGAGTCTAATTTTAAGCTTCAGCATATGGATCTGCAATTGTCCCACCTCCACTTACTCGATACCCCGCCCGTCCCCCTCTGATAGGCGTGTTACGTTGCCATGAGTGGCTTCCGTTAGGCATGACCTTGTTTCTGGGTTCTTGGTTTTGTGTGTTTAAGCATGTCCCTTTCTTCTTCAAAACTTCTTTTATAGACTCGTTTTCCATATGGCTTTTTTTTTTCTTTTCTCCTCTTTTTTTTCTTTTTTGCCATTAGATTGCAATGGAACTGAATTTTTAGTTTAATTTACTGAGAACTGACACTGTTAGGGTAAGTTCTCCCATCTGTGAAAACAGCAACTCTATTTAATTACATTTTGATTAATGTCTTTTTAGAAAGTCCTGCGTTTTCTCCATAGAGGTCATATATGTCCTTTTGGGGTGTTTGTTCCCAAGTACTGTGGAGTGGTTTTTGTTTGGCATTTACCAATAACACATTGTTTAATTAAACTTTCTGATTGTTGATTTTTTTTTTAAGAATTGAATTGATTTTTACCCAGACTTTACCCAGAAGCCTTTTTAAAGTCTCTAATTCTCATAATTTTCCAATGGGTTAGTTTGGGGTTTTGATGTAAAAAATCCAATCATTGGCAAAACACAGTTTGGTTACTCCTTGTTCATCCTTATTCATTTTTTCCCTTCTTTTCCTGTCTTACTGCACTGCCTTGTCCGGACCTCCATCCAAACATGGATGTGAAGCTCACACATGAACAAAACTAAAGCACTCAGGAATGCGTGCTTACATGACTGAGCCGTGAAGAAAAACAAGAGCATGCGCATCTGAAAGTGGGGAGAATGGTTCCCTTCGGGGAAAGCAGCAGGCGTCCGCATCAGGAAGGATGTGGGGGCCGGGGACCAGGGGCGGGGGGCCGGGAGAGGGCCCGCGGGGCTGTGGGTTCCAGTGACGCGTCCCTCCCTACATTTTTCCTTCGTGCAAGTTTTTTACACATATTAAAAGTGACACTTTTAAAAGACTCTTAAATTGTTTTAAAATAGAGAGCATTCTCTTTTTCATATGCTCTAGATCAGTTGATAAAATATTATTAGTCCTTGACTATGAAGTAAAAAAAATTAGCTTCCAATTCTTTGTACTTGGTGGGTTTTGTTGTTTTTTTTTAATATACAGGCCTTTGATTATTAGTTTCTTTCCTATAGAAAAATAAATGTTCACCTTGAATCAGTTTTTGTTGTATTTTTCTTAAAAGGTGTTGATTTTGTTTTCCAAAAAGAGTAGTTTGTATTTGAGGGTGCTTATTTCCCTCTTTGTACTTTGTTTTGTACTTTTAAAGTGCCTTACAAAAAGCATGTATGACGGTTATAATCCATGATAACCGAAGCGGTCTACTTCAATTCTTGGAGGATAAAAGTGAGGCCTCTGGGGCCCCCTCAGGATGTGAGGGGCCCCTTGCGGGGCGAAGGCGCTCCCGGGACACGGGCCGAGAGCAGGCGACCGCCTGGGCGGTCAGGCTCCTTCGGGACGCACCTGCGCGGTGCACGTGGGGCTCACGCCTGCACCGCGCCCCGCGGGCGCCCCGGCCCTGCCCTCCCTCCGCTCCTCGCCCTCTTGGTCTGAAAACAAGGCGCTTCCTTCTTTCCATGGCCACAGGCGGTTGGTTGGCATCATCTGCCTGCTGGAACGGCATTTTTGGAGACATACTGAGAGAGGCCGCTCCCCTCAATGGAAAGGAAGTAGATGAAGCTGTTTTCACCAAACCTAAATATTCTGAGAGATGGCGGGCACGGGCTGTATCAGGAAAACTATTTGTTTCAGCGGGAGCCCTGTTTCATCTGCTGTTTTATCCCAGGTTCTTCCACTTCCTTTCCTTCTCCAAGGCCCCCTCCTAAGCCTCTCTCCCTTCCCGGACAACCTCAATTTTGCAAAACAAAAATCAAGCCATGTTTCAAGGTCCACGGCATCTTGTCGACCAGCCTGATACCCCCTCCCCGCTCCCGGGGCACAGAGCACTGGCCTAGGGCAAGGTGCAGCACCTGTTCCGTCCATCGGCGCGGACACCTGCTCACTTTTGGGCACACAGCACCCAGAGCAGTGCCTTGTGCTGAATGGGTGCACAGTAAGTGTTGCCGAACTTCTGTCAATTGGGGGGTGGGGCGGGGGGAGATTTCCTATCCATGACTCAGAATGAGCGCCATGAAGCAGGAGCAAGAACTTGCAACTTCATGGCCCAGCACTAGCTGCAGCTCAAGGTGGAGATCCAGCTCCGAACGCCAGAGCTCCTGCGGCAGTGGGGACAAGGGACTGAAGTTCATCGGCTGCTTGATAATCTGACCACCTTCACGGAGCCCCGTGTATTTTAAGATAGGGGCAATCCTCAGCATTCCACGCAAGAAGCCATACTCAACTGCTGATGCACAACCAAGTTTCAAACCTTCATATGGAAAATCAAGGAGACAATTTTCTCACCTCACCCAGCCATCCGCAGATTGGGGAAGGGACACCCAGCACACAGGAGTCAGGCTCTCTGTCGCTATTAAGTCTTCACTGTAAATCATCGAGACTGACATGTATGGTCATCCTTCCTACTTTATAACTCCCTTGAAGAGTAAATGTGAATGGCAGCATCAATCCACACAGGTTACATGCAGTCTGTCTCTAGAATGACTCTTATAACTCTTTCCTAAAATCAGTGTGGAAGGGTTTCCATTGTTGCCCCTCCATGAAACCAAGCCAATGGGGGACTTCTTCCTACAGGCAGCTTTGAGAACGTCTTTCAAAAACTCGTGGTAAAGGTACCACAGTTATCTCCTCGTGAGCGAGCGGGGAGCCCACAGCTCATGACGAGCCCCATGGAGCTGTGGGGCACAAAAACGCCGCAGAGCCGCCGGGGTGCGCGGCTTCAGAGACCCGGCTCTCTGGCACGGCCGCTCTCTCCGCCTGAGCAGACGAACAATAGGCCATTTAGCTGTGGAACAGGGGCCAACAGCATCTTATTACAAGAAAAAAGGATCTTGTTCTGGGAAGAGCAGGGTGCTGAGGAATCCGTAAGCAGATGGCACTTAGCATCTAACCCCATGGCAACGGCACTTTTGCATGCTCCCGCCAAACACAAGAGGCAGTGTGTGCTGGAAAAGCACAAGAACCAGGGCAGCAACAGAGGGCACCGGGGTTGGGGGGGAGGGGCAGGGGCACAGCTCGGAACCGAGGGGCCGCGTCGTGTTCCGGCGGCTCCGGGCTCCACTGCCGTCCAGGTTTAACAGAAGCATTCATGCCGCTGCCAACTGAAGTTCACGTTTTTAAACACTCAAGTGCATGATGGCCCCGTCAATAGCATTACAAATACAATGCATTCATAATCCCACGACTTTAACAAGCCAAACTGCACTTATCGGTCCCTTCGCCCTTCCAGCCCTGGCACAGGAGCAAGTGTTGCTCAAGCTTGAAAGCATACAGCAGAGCGCGAGCCCTTGACATCTCGTCGATGCAGGATGTTTTAACCCATCATTTTGACCCGGAGGATGTTTAGACTACTTATCAATAACACCATTTTCCTTGGAATTACAGCAACTAAATGCCATCCAACCCACGGCCTTTGGACCAGTGTTCTGGGCTGTGGAAGCAAACTGCCTGCAATTTCTCATTTCCATCAGGACCGATCCCTTTCCGTGTTAATTTCCCGGCACCAATTTGATCCATTGATTTTTTGGGGTGGTCTTTGTTAAATTTTAGAAATTACCATTTTTTGCCACGAGCATTTTCTTAGGTGCCCGTTGCTCCCTCCAAGTCTAATGTTCTTGTGTGAACTTTAAGTCACCCTCCCTTTTGTTTTGTGGACTTATTATTTCCACAAGGCCTAAATTTTCCTAGTAATGCACGCAGTCAAGTCACTGCAGCTGAAAGAGCAGAGTCCAAGATTTCAGCCTTATTTACCCCTGCATTGTACAAGCTTCCCCTTTTGGTTTTCCTCCGGTCACTCCTCCATGACTGACGAAACCGTCTAGTAGATGCGGCATAGATTCTTCAGGTGATGCTTTGAGACCTGCCTCAGGGTAAGCCCTTTAAAAGCAACACCGGCGGGGCAGGTGGAACCAGACACAGTGCCTTTCCAGGGAGGGGAACTGACTCCCGTGTTTCTGAGGGAGAGTCACCCACAACAGAAGCAGGGGTCGGCCCAACACTCGGCCGGCCGGAGTCCCCGGAGGAGCGAGGATGTTCCTGCGACAAGGGGGCCGAGCCCCCGCCGAGTGCCCGTCAGAGGTGCTGGAAGTACCGCCCACACTGTGTTCTCATTGCAATTGTGGCAGAAACATGTAACCTGAGATCTACCCTCTTCCGTTTTTAAGTATACGACGCAATGTTACTACAGCGAATCTCTGAAGCTTACTCACCTCTCAGCTGGAACTTCACAGCCCCCGACAATGGCCCCGTGTGTCCCCTCACCGGGCCCTGCGGCCACCCCTCTGCTCTGTCCCGATGAGCTGGCCTATTTGAGACCCCTCACTGAGTGGGACCAGGCAGCGTCTGTCTCTCTGGGACTGGCTTAATTCACTCAGCAGGTCCTGAAGGCTCATCCGTGCTGACACATACAGCAGGACTCTGTTTTGAAGGCTGAAGAGCATTCCGTTGCCCACATGCGCCCCATTGTCTTCTCCCATTCATCTGCCAGGGTATGTGAGCCTGTTTCCGTACCTGGGCTGTTGCCTGATGCTGCGGTGAGCAAACGGGTGCAGGTGTCTCTTCAAGATCCCGGCTTCAGTTCTCAGGAATACATACCCAGAATGGAAACGGCTGGGTCACACGGTAGTTCTAGCTTTAATTTCTGAGGAACCTCCACGCTCTTTTCCATGGCGGCTGCCCCACCGTATGTTCCCACTCGCAGTGCATGGGCTCCCCTTTTCCCCACATCCTCAGCCAATACTCATCTCCCTCTCTTTTTAATTATAGCCGTCCTAACAGGTGGGAAGCGACAACTCTTTGGCGTCCGATTTGCATTTCCCTGACGAGTGAAATGGAGCGTCTTTTCATGCATCTATAGGCCAGCTGTGTGTCTCCTTTGAAGAAATGCCTGTTAAATCTTCGGCCCATTTTTTTAAATCGAGACATCTGGGTTTTGCCGGGGAGCCACCGGGTGCCCACAATGTCCCCCAGGAGCTTTCTGACTAGGCTCTTCGCATCCAGCTCTCTGTTCTGCCTGGAAGGCTCTCTGGGTGCGGCATGCAGTGGGCCCCCATTTCCTTCCTGCAGAATTGTCCCTGGGCACCCATCAGGGCCACCCTCCTCCCGCGCTCCGGACACCCCTTTACTACACACGTGCCCAGCACGCGAGCCTGCTTCTGCGCTCTGCACCCGCTCCGTTCGCCGGTCGGTTCTTTTCCGGCGGCGAGGTCTTCCCACCGGGCAGAGCAGGCCCTGCCTCCCGTGTCTCGCAAAGGGCCTCGGGGGCCTCTGTCCTCCACGTCAGGGCACCGCAGTCTCAGGGACTGAAGGCACCACCTTTTCAAGTGGTCCCATCCCCGTCAGGCAGAACTGGCCGCCTCCCACTTCTGGCCCGTTTGTTTACACCGCGAACACAACGCCCTGCCGACATTGGCCCTCGGAAGGCCCTGCGCCCCCGGCAGCGCGAGCCCGGCGCACACGGCGCCGCACGCAGGCGTCGGAAGCCGGCGCAGCCAGCGGCTCCCGATGCGCACGTCTGGGTGCTCCACCTCTCCGCACGCAGGGCCCTGCAAAATGTCGCCGCACCCCCGCCCGGAGGGCCCCAGAAGACACAGGGAAAGCTTGCGCCCAGGGCCCGGCACACGAGAAACGCCCGCTTTTTAAAATTCGGGTTATTGCTTCCTGGTGAGTTTCCCACTCCGTCCCCCGCCAACATCAAGCCAGGGAGAAGCCACAGGTGGCTCATCTCCAAGTCGACGGGCACTTCTCTGAATCAGACACATAAAAATGAAGGTATCGTTTACACCCACTTCACTGTGTCTCCTGTGACTTACAGCAACCGGTAGACACACATGTGCCTTGGGGGCCTTCCTCACCCGCTAGAGGCGAGGCGGCCAAGTGAGAGGTGACATGGCAGCTCTTCAGTCCTCAGCGGGGGTGCTCGGCCCTGCCTGTCACTCCTGGGGCGACGCCTCACCGGGGGCCGCCGGCAGTGATGGAGGTGGGGCCCGAGGCGCTGCCGAGTCCTCTGGGCTCCCAGGTCTCGCGGGAGGCCGGGCCTGGGGCTGCGGGGTCCGCCTTGGGCCCAGGCGGGCCTCTCTGCCGCGGCCTCCTCCGCAGCCTGCTGGCCCTCGCAGCCGCCGCCGGCTGGGCACCGGCGTCCCAGCGCCTCTCGACAGCTGCCCCCGCTGCTCCGGGCGCCCTGGGGTCCCCGCCGTCCCGCCCGCTCTGCTGGCCTCCCTCCCTCCCGGAGCCCGGCTCCCCGCCAGCGGCCCCTGCAGCCACACGCGTCCCGCAGAGGGTCGCAGAAAGCCCCGGCGCTCTTCCTCGAAGCCGCAGGAGACCCCAAGAGACGCCCTGGGCCGGGGCCGAAGCCCCGCCGGGGCCACACACGCACGGCCAGTGTGGCAAAGGCCCATTTCTTTCCTGCACGAGCCTTGGAAAAACATATGCAGAGCGGGCTCCTCCTGTGAACGTTTGCTTTCTGCCGCAGTTCCAACCGTGAGGCTCAGGCAACGTCAGCAAGAGACAACCGCCGGGTCACGTGTGAAAACCGTCCCCGCGAAGGCCCGTCGGACCGTCGGGTGGCCGCCCAGGGGGCGCGAGCCGACCCTGCGGCGCGTGTGGCAGTCGCGGGCCCTCGCCCCGCGCTCGCGGTCGACCGGCCTCTCTGCGCCCCGCGCGTCGCTGCCAGGAACGCGAGGCAGAGCCCGCACCGGCCACTTCCCTGAAGCGCTGCCCCTCTGCGCGCCACCCCCTCCGGGCACGAGCCCGCAAAAGACTTCTTCTCGGACAAAGGAGCGGGACTAGCCGACGCTTCCGTCTCCTGAGCCTGCCACGTTACCCTCAGTACAAACCGCGTGAGGACGGCCGCGCCGCCCCAGGGGCTCTTGCTGGTGTTGAGTGTGGTCTGCGAACGTTTACGGCGCAGCGAATGGAATGTCCGCACTTTAGCGGCTGAGAGCGTGTCCCATCCCCCACGCCGAGTCCACAGCAAGCCCGGGGGCAGCAGAGAGGGGGCGGGGGTCCGCCAGGCCCGGGCGGGCGAGGAGGAGCGCGCGAGGGGCGCCGAGGCCCACAGCCCACGCGCTGTGATGCGGCTGCCTTGGCTTCGGTCGGGGCACTTTTAAACGCTGCCCCGAGCCAGTCTCGCGGCCAGAGGCAGGCCAGCCGCGTCCTGGGCCCGCAGCCGCCCGCCAGCCGTGGCGGGCTCGCTCCCACCGGGGCCACTCTGCGCCTGCTCTAGTGACCAGGCCCGGCACCCCTCCCAGGGGCGGCGCCGGTGCGCGAGCCCACGGACTTGCTCG